>NC_047662.1:20740519-21385519 GCF_011762505.2 Arvicanthis niloticus
AACTCATAAGCAGTGTTCCTCCGTGACCTCTCCTTCCAGGCTCCTGCCTTAACCTCCCCCCCCCCCCACCTTCCCTAGTGATGGACTGTCATGGTCAGAAGTATAACCCAAAGAAACCTTTCCCTTCCCAAGTTGTGTTTGGCCACAGTGCTCTTTCGAAGCAATAGGAAGCTGAGACAGAGGTCTAGAGAAATGGCCTAGAAGTTAAGAGATTACAAAATTACAGGAAACAGCATTCATTTAGGCCCCACCACACACCTAACAGCCTAGGTGTGCCATTACTGCCTGTGACACCAACACAATCTGAGCAATCCAACACCATCTTTCTGCCTCTGTGTGTGCACAGATGTGTGTATGTGTGAGCATGGGCAATCAAACACACACATGAATAAACCATTAAAACAAAAACAAAACCAGTCAGGTGGTGGTGGTACTTACCTTTAATCCCAGCACTCTCGGGAGGCAGAGGCAGAGGGATCTCCGTGAGTGAGTTCAAGGCCAGCCTGGTCTACAGAGCGAGTTTCAGGATAGCCAGGGCTATATTGAAAAAACCAAACCAAACCAAACAAACAAAAAAACCAACAACAACAAAAAAAAAACCCCCAAAACACCCTACTTGTTGAAAGTTTAGTGAAAAATTGAATATTCACACAATATTGATGACTGTCCTTATAAGATATTTAATTACAAAGGCGTAATAGTGGCTTGTCCTGGGGGAAGCTGGCAAACACCATCCCAACCATGTGAATTTGGATTCAATACCTCCTCCTCTAATGTGGCAAGATGACATCATGTACCTCTTGGTGTGTATGAATAAACAGACATCATTTTTGTGATATTCCTGCCAAGAACGAGTGATTTGAATCTAATTATGAAGTAACATCAGACAAATCCTAAGTGAAAGACATTCAGCCCTGGTTGCTCTTACAGAAAATCTGAGTTCAATTCCCAGTCCCCAATATAAGTGGCTTACAACTATCTGTAACTACAATTCCAGGAGATCCAAGACCCTCTTTCAGCCTCCTTGGGCACCACGAGCATAGAGGGCACAGACGTAGGTGTAGGCAAAACTTTGAATATAAAACATAGATACTTTGAGTAAAAACAAATGTTTATTTTAAAAATATTTTATGTGTATGAGTGTTATGCCTACATGCATATGCGCATAGCACGTTCAAACCTAATGCCTGCAGAGGTCAGAAGGGGCCATAAGGTGGATATTTCTGGTTCCTTTGAAGACTCAGGTTAGAAAGATGTTTTCCTGAAGCAGACATGGGTGAAAGGATGTTTTGCTATAGCAAACACGTGAAAGGACACGGATGCTCAGAAGGAAAACAAATGTGACCCAACAGACAGTGGGAGCTCGAGCTTTGGTTCACTTTGCTCCAACTCACTCGTCTTTGCTGTTGACACACAGGTATTGGTTCATTTTCCATTGAGATGTTGAGCTGCATTTGTGACTCACCAAAGAACTTCTCGTGAGATTCCTGCAGCTCCTTGCTGCTTCCTTGGGACTCTGGCTGATTGACAAGCCTCTGGGTTTCTTCTGGATCGAGCTGCTGCTGCTGGTTCGTGTGTGGTGTCTACAAGTGGACTGGACTGAGAACAGGGAAGATTTAATCACCCCCAAAGAACTATTTCTAAACAGATCCACTTCCCCTGCATCCTAATAACCTTTCTTTCCCCCTCCCTCTGGTGGGTGGTGGGCAAGAGGGGTGGATGAACCCTTATTAAAGTAGGCTGTGAAAAATATATTCAGGGCCATCACTGGGAGAAGTCAGGACGGACACCCAAGACAGGAATGTGAAGCAGACAAGCAGAGTGCTCGCTTGCTTGATGGCTTGCAGCTTCACATTTATCTAGATTTCTTGTACAGTCCAGAGTCACCACCCAGGGAACAGCGCCACCTGGGGTGTTCTGGACTCTCCTACATCAATTAGCGAGATCAAGACAATTCCCTATAGGCATGTGCACTGGCCAGTCTGATCTGGGCAGTCCCTCAATTGAGACTCCCTTCTCAGGTGACTCTAGGTTGTGTCAAGTTGACAGCTAAAGCTGATTGGGAGCGATGGAGAGCAGCATGAGTCCCACAGACTGACTGCACCCCAGGAACCTAGGCTGGGGTGTAGCTCATAAGAAAGGTGCTTGCCTAGCAGAGATGGGAGAAGTTCATGGTCAGTATGGGCTACACTGTGAGATTGTGCCCACTCCAGTATGTGAGACCATGTCCACCTAGCATGTGAGACCATGCCCACCCCAGCGTGTGAGACTGTACCCGCCCCAGTGAAGCAGAAGGAGAGAGGATCTGGGGAGACACCCCAGTGGAAGAGCCCTTGCTGGGCTTCATGAGGACTGAGTTTAAATCCCCAGAACCCACATAGGAGCTGGGCTCGCATGTTTGTCACCTCACTGCTGGGAAGCAGAAACCTGTGGAGCTCTGGACCTCCTTGACCATCCAGCCTAGCAAGCCTTAGGCTTGGAGACAGACTCTGTCTCTCAGGAGTACGACAAAATGTGACAGAGGAAGCACCCATGTTTTTCTCTGCTTTCCCACAGACACACAGATGGGTAACACACACAGGGTGTGGGGTTCGGTATTTTAGTTCCTGCTCAGCCTGTGGTCCACTTGTAGAACACTTGATAAACTCTTAGTCCTTTGAGAAAGACAAGGAAAAGAATTCAAGATCATAGACATATGTCTCAAGTGAATGTTTACGCCGAAGTCTTAAGTCTCAAACATTAAAAGCTGAGAAAGCCACGAATATTACAGAAATAACAAATATGCAGCACCATCAAATATTACAATAATAATGTTGTAGATTGGCTCATCACTCCACTGTTTTCCAACTCATTAGCTCCTGGCTAGCTACGGGTTAAATTTCCAGTAGTAACTAAAATGTCATCTGGACATTTCCTCCCAGGAAGGAGAGCCAAAGCTGACATTGAGAACACCTCTGATCTGCTCGCTTCTGAGGACTAGATTAGTGGTTACTCAAGAAAAGCCCCCAAGATCGGCTGACCCGGAGAAATTGCCAAGAAAATCGAATGGTGGAGTGTTGATCCCGGATCTCCAGCTAGAGTAGGATTCTGCAACAGAAAGGCCTCTGACCTCAGGTGGATTGGCCTTACCAAGCTCTGCCCACTCACCCCCATCTCCCTACTAGCCTCATACTTCGACCCCCACATAGGTGTCCCAGGCTCCCTCCCAACACACAAGCACATCATCGTTGTAGTCATTGTCGTCATTGTCATCATTATCATCATCTTCCTCGCCACTTTCCATCTGGTCAAGAGTTCGGCCTCTATTAAGTCTCGGTTTAAAAATCCATTTTCTCAGGAGTTGTGGGTGGTTTCCTGTCCCTAACATTAACTTATCCATTCGCTGTCATCCTACCCCGCCTGTGCCACGAGGTCTGGAACTTTGTGTGTCTTTTTCATGCTTGTATTTTTCCAGTCCGCACACTGGATCTGACGCACAGTGCCTGGCACACAGTGGCACGCAAACCTTTTCAATGGAGTGAATGAACAAAAGAACCGGCGGCTAAGGCAGAGCCGTGTGGGGAACGAGTGCCCCCTGCTGGATACCGAGTGCCAGGAGCCCAGAACAGCGTCACTAATCTGGGAGGCGTCGTCTTGGGAACTCTCATCTCAGGATTTAAGGTCCTCGATCAACCTTCTCCTCCCAACCTTCTCGGTGTCTATCTAGGCCTGACTCCCAATTGTTTGGCTTTTATCCCACCCTCCCCCACCATGCAGATTGCTTTGGCCCAAGCTCCAGTGACCACTGCCCAATTCTACCCGCAATTAATATCCCTCCCTCCTGGACCTTTAGCTTTGAATAAGAATAGGACCAGATTTCTCCATCGATCCTCTCTCTCCCTCCTCCCTAATCAATCAATCAGAGTGATTGGCTGAGGCATTGGGGTGGGGGCGGGAGGGATACAGAGGCAGCAATATGTGAAGTAGATTTTTTTCTTTTCTTGTTTTTTCTTTTTTCTTTTCTTTCTTTCTTTCTTTCTTTCTTTCTTTCTTTTTTCTGAAACAAGAGCCTACTGAAAGTCTGGCAGAATAGGGACAAAAGGTGTGTTGGTTTGGGGAGGGGATGGGGGGCGGCAGATAGTGACTGAGGACTCCTGTGCTGAGGTATTTAGACAAAGGTGAGTTGCCAGACACTGGTTTTGTCTGAGGAGTCAGCTCATCCCAACACCCCGGTTTATACACTCCGAGTGCATCTACAGGGAAGGGGTTCAGAAGAGGAGCCAGAGCTGAGAGCCATGTGGAGGACATGAGAGCAGAGAGTAAAACACAGAGTGGGCAGGGTCAAGGGGAGACAGAGGTGGCTTCCCCAGCAGGAAGGAGAAGAGGCCACAGTGTCACTCCGTGTGGGTCCCATCCCTACCCCCACCCCCACTCCCACCCCACTATACCCCCAATTGGACCGAACTGGGGAAAAGTGACGGTTACTTAACCACCCAGAGTCCTTCTAGTTCTTTTGAGCACCCTGTAGTCGCTGGTGAGCTAAAAGGGCTGATGCCAAAGTCCAGGTTATTGATCTCTGACCAAATAGGTCAGCTGCAGGGGCAGGAGCATGTTGCCACTGTGGGAGACAGAAGGGACACCAAGCTGGGCATGGGCAGCTGATTTTCACATCTGAATCCTCCACTCCCCACGTTCTTACACATGTCCTCCTCAATCCTACCCTGATGGAGTGTCTCACAACAGACTTTGGCTATCTGGACTTTTGGGTGTCTAGGGAGCAAAAGCCGGGCTTCCAGGGACTGATTCATTTACAGCCACCTCACCCACAGGACCAAGCCCTGGGAATCCGTGATTTCCAGTTTCCTAGAATCCAGGTCGATAATGAACCTACGCCACCATCACGAAAGCGCTGATGATCGAGAAGGTTCCAAACCCACAGCCAAGGACACAGTCTGAGCACAGTCTGCCCTGCGGCTGTTTGATGAGCCACGGAACCTTCAGGATCTCGGTGCTCTTGTCCATAAGAAGAAGGGATTAAATCCCAGAATCTAAGGACCCTTGCAAATAAAAGATCTGATTCTTTTATTGTTATTATTACATTTTCTTCTTCTTCTTCTTCTTCTTCTTCTTCTTCTTCTTCTTCTTCTTCTTCTTCTTCTTTTCTTCTTCTTCTTCTTCTTCCTCTCTCTCTCTCTCTCTCTCTCTCTCCCTCCCTCTTTCTCTCTCTCTGTATGTTTGTGTGTACCCACTTCCTAGAGAACAACATGAAGGAGTTAGACCACTCCATCCTGTAGATCCTAGGGATCAAACTCAGGTCATTAGACTTAGCAGCAATTACCTTTACCTGCTGAGCCATCCCTTTAGCCCACATCTAATTCTAAGGAAGGCTGAGAGGGGATGAGGTAATAAGGTAGGTTAGGTTAGGAGACGGCAAAGGGAAGTCTTGGAAATAAAAAATGTAGATTCTAATTTTGGCCATTATTAACTCTGGGAACTTAGACAAATCATACATTTCTCCACTCAGCAAATAGACAATAAGGAATTATGCCAAGTCTTGGACTGGATCTTCCCACGCAATACAAACACAGACCCTACCTTCTTGAATATATTCTAATAGTTGGGGGGAAAGGAAAGTAGTCAAATAGAATGAAGTCAGACAAGCACCCTGTCATACATGCAAACGGTACTGAAAGAGAGCTGGCTGGGCAAGCATAGTGGCTAGGTGAGGCGTGAGACAGGGGTCCCTGAATAGATGAAGTGACAGCTTTGTTGGAGCCTAAAAAGTAAACAGTGGCCAGGTGTGGTGGCTCATGCCTGGAATCCTCACACTTGGGAGGATGAAGCCGAGCCAGAGAGAGGGGGCTCAGCTGGAAAAGGCACTTACTACACAGAGCTGGATGAACACAGGTTCATCCAGAGCTGTCATCACAAAGTTGTCCTCTGACTTCTACAAGCATGTCCCTACATCACACGTATAACTAATCATGATGATAAGAGGGCTGGAGAGATGGCTCAGTGGTTAAGAGCTGTTTTTCTAGAGGACCTAGGTTCAATTCCCAGCATCCACATGGCAGCTCACAGCTGTCTGTAGCTCCAGTTCTAGGGGATCTGGCACCTTTAAACATCTGTGCAGGCAATGTGCATAAAATAAAAGTAATTCCTTTAAAATAGAAAATAAAATTAATGATAAGTGAATAAAATGGATTTAAAAAAAAGAATTCTGAATCAGGAGGATTGCCACAAGTGTCAAGGATGATCTGGAATTTAGAGTGAGACTCTGAAAAATAAACAAAAGAGATGGGCTGGAGAGATGGTATTAAGAACCATCAGTTCTTAATAGTTAAGTACAGTTAACAACTTAATAGTTAATAGTACAGTTGTTGGTCTTGCAGAGGAGTTACAGGTTAGCCAGGCAAAAGGAGAGAATGAGGGGGGGTGCTAAAATAGAGAAAGGGAGGGAGGGAGGAAGGGAGGGAGGGAGAGAGGGAGGGAGGGAGAGAGAGAGAGAGAGAGGCAGTGGTGGCTCATACCTTTAATCCCAGCACTTGGGAGGCAGAGGCAGGTGGATTTCTGAGTTCGAGGCCAGCCTGAACAAAACAAAACAAAACAAAACAAAACAAACAAAAAAAAAAAAACCGAGAGAGAGAGAGAGAGAGAGAGAGAGAGAGAGAGAGAGAGAGAGAGAGAATAGTGAAGCTGAGCTGGTGTGTGTCTGTTGGAAGGCTGAGGCCAGAAGATCAGAAGTCCGAGGCCATCTTTGGCTACATCAAAAGCTAAAAGCCAGCCTGGGTTTCATGAAATCCTGCTAAAGAAATAAAATAAAACAAAACAAAATGAAATGAAAACAACAACAACAATCACAACAGAAATCAACAAACTGAAAGTCTAGGAAACGGTTCTTTATGTAGAATCAGGATCACAGCGAAATACCAGGAAGAGAGAAGCAAGGGTATCAGAGTAAGAGATTATTATTTATTCTCTTTTTATTAGAAGGGATGGGTAGGTCAAGGGGTAGAAGGTTGGAAGTAAGGCGTGGAACCAGGGCAGAGGCCTGCCTCACTTGACTGAACTACACATCCCTCCTGCTCTGGCAGCTGGAATTTCTAGGATCTAGACAATAAATGGGAAATTACCTTGTGTTTGGAAAAGCATTGCACAAGATAGAGCCAGTCACAAGGGGTCAGGGGTCACGGAGACAGGAGCTGCCTCAGTCAGCTTTGAGACCATTAAAAACAAAACAAAACAAAAACTTATCTGAGGCCACACAGCTGGGGGACCAGGATTCAAAGTCTGGTCTCCAACCCCAAGTCTTTGCAGAGGACCCGTCCTAAGGATGCCAGTGGGTAAAGTCTCCAGGATCAGCTTCAGTTCCGTTGGAGAAGCAACTTTCCCTATCACAACCAGAAGTCTGTTAGACAATGGTGGATGCCAAGCCGGGCCTACTTGGGCAGGACAGATGGCCTTATATCCAAGGCCTGTGGAATGTGATCATGAGCTTCTCCACTCCACCCCACTCCTCCCGACACAACATGGGTGGGACGTCTGTGTGCAGAACGTCACAGTGGTGCCAGCACTTGGTAGAGGCTGGAGAGAGAGTGGGCAGCATGATGCCTGTGTTTTCTCTGTGATCCTTCTGAAACCAGACACCTGCCAGTTAAAAGACGAAGAGAAGGAAATGCCTAAATGTCCTGGCTAGGTTTCTTTTGTCCACTTGTCACAAGCTAGAGTCACTTGGGAAGAAGAGCCACAGTTGAGAAAGTTGGCCTGTAGGCAAGCCTCTAGGGCTCCTTCTTGATTAATGATTGGTTCGGGAGATCCCAATGGTCAGCGCCAACCCTGGGCAAGATGGTCCCGTGTTATACAAGAAAGCAAACCGAGCAAGCCAGTCAGCAGTGGAACAAGCCAGTCAGCAGGGATTCTCCATGGCCTCTGCTTCAGTTCCTGTCTCGACCTCCCTCAGTGATGGAGTGTGATCTGAGACTTATAAGTTGAGATGAACCCTTTCCTCCCAGAGTGGCTTCTGGTCACGACATGTTATCATAACCTTAGAAGACCTGACATAGGTGACATCTGGTAGCCTTGACTTTGGAATGAATTACATGTGTTGCAGCTTCCTAGGAAATGTCTCATAGCACCAGGTGAGCCAAATGTTCTAGCTGTGCCTCAAATAATCTGCCCCATTCTAAACCCATGTACTCATTTGTCTCTGCAAGATTCTGCCCTCCCTAGCTTTCAAAGCTATATCAGTGGCACACGCCTTTTATCCCAGCACTTGGTAAGCAGACACAGACAGATCTCTGAGTTCAAGGCCTGGTCTAAAGATGGAGTTCCAGGACAGCCAAGGCTACATAGAGAAACCTTGTCTCAATAAACAAAAAAACAAGAAAAATTCAAAACAAAAAAAAAAATAAAAACAAAAGTCTATACAATGCTACACTTTCTTTGAAACCTGCTATAACATATAACACATGTGTCTACTTTGTGTTGAAATCACAATATCATATATTTGTGTTTATCTTTCTGTCTGCCCCACTAGTTTTAGCCCTGCTAAACATAGACCGGAGGGTATGAATATGATCTTACAAATCTGTGGGGATTTGAACAAGAAGGATGTTCATAGGTCCTTATATTTGAAAACTTGATTTCTAGTTGGTGGAACTGTTTGAGAAGGATTAGGAGGTATGGCCTTCTTGGAGGAGGTGTGTCACCACGGGTGGCCCTTGAGATCTTGAAGGCCCATGCCAGGCCTAGTCTCCCTCTGCTTCCATCTTTAGCTCAGATGCAAGATCTCAGCTCCCTCCACGCCTACCTGCCACCATGATGACCATCAGTAGCCCTCTGAAACTATAAGTAAGCCCACAACTAAATGCTTCTTTTTTAAGTTGCCTTGGTCATGGTGTCTCTTCACAGCAATAGAACAGTAACTAAGACAATGTCCTACTAAAAGGATGGTACCCCAAATCACATATCAGAATATCAATTTTTGTTATTTACTGGATAAGACCTCAAGCAAGTTACTTGGAGAGAACTATTTCCTGATTTACTAAATGGGGTAGGAGCAACAATATTGGGACCACTAAGACTTAAGTCTCTTTTCTTTCTTCCTTGTTTTTTGTTTGTTTGGTTTGGTTTGGTTTCTGAGATGGGGTCCCATGTAGCCCCAGTTGTTCTTGAATCTTCAATCCTCCTGCCTCCATTTCCGGGGTGCTGGGATTACTGAACCTGAAGCTCACCTATTCAGCTATCTGTGTACATTGTACATGGCTCTAACAACTCTCCAGTTCTTTTAACGGAAGATGTATTTGTGTGTGTGTGTGTGTGTGTGTGTGTGTGTGTGTGTGTGTGTACACACACACGGAGGACGGAATATATTGTCCTATTCCCTGAAGCTGGAGTCACAGGCAGTTGTGAGCCACCTGACATGGGTGCTGGGAACCTAACTTGGGTTCTTTGTAAGAGCAGCAAATGCTCTAACCACTGAGCCATCTCTCCAGGCACATTAACCCTCTTCTAATGGAAGAGCCGTAGAGTACTGATTCCAAATGACAATTCCAGAATCAACCAATTAGCCTCCTCTAGGACTGTCTCTCCCCTTCACCAGTAACACGGTAAAATTAGCCATGCCTGTCTCATAAATTTGTTGGTCGCATTGATGGATTCTTGTCATTGTTTGTTTTAAAGACAGGGTCTCACTATGTAGCCCTGGCTGTCTTGGAACTCACAGAGATCCTGCCTCTGCCTCCTGAATGCTGAGATTAAAGGGCTGTACCACTATGCCAAGATTGTTGGGAGAGTTGAGATAACTTATGTACAATACCTGATACATTGCCTGGCCCAGGGTGAGCCTTTAAACAAGGTTAGCAGTGCTGTGTGTTCTGTTCCACTGATGTTAACTCAGTGTGCTCAAAGCAAGCCATAAGTGTGCCTGCATCCGGCTCCAGTGTGTGGAGCAGAGTGTTAAAGAATGGACTCTGAAATCATAAATGAGGGGAAAGGGCTGGGGTGTAGCTCAGTGGCTGAACACAGGCCTCCCTGAAGGATATTCAAGGCTCTGGGATTGATCCCCAGTCTTCAGCACTGGGAAAACAAAACACAAAGAGCAGAGGAACAAACTTCAATGTGCATGGTCTGCCAGGCATCTTTCCCCTTTTCTTTTCGTGTGTGTCCATCTGTCCATCTGTCTGTTGCTCTATCTGTCCGTCCGTGTTGGTGTGTATAGAGGGCAAATGATGACACTAGGATATCTTCCTCAATAGCTTTTCCACTTGTTTGTTCAACAGTTTCACTATGCAGCCCTGGCTGGCCTGAAACTTTTTATATAAACCAGGCTGGACTTGACCTCACAGGGATCCATTTGCCTTTGCCTCCCGAGCACACATCTTTCTGAACCTGCAGCTTACAGGCTGGCCAGAGAAGCCTGGGGATCTCCTGTCTCCTCTGCCCTCAACACTGGGCTTACGGATGGATGTAGTGATATCCGCCTTTTTATGTTTCTCTTTGGAGGAGCCAAACTCAGGTCCTTATTCTTTTGCCTAGCAAGTGCTTTACCCACCTGACCATCTCTCCAGCCTACTCCAGCACAAATACCTTCTTAGGCAGTTACTAGAGGTTATTCTGCTTGATGTATGAGCCACTAAGCAGAGCATGGTGATACATGGCTTTAACCCCAGTGCTCAGGAGGTGGAATCTGTGAGTTCAAGGCCAGGTTGGTGATGGTGGTGCACCCTTTAACCTTTGGAGGCAGAGACAGGCAGATCTCTGTGAGTTCAAGGACAACTTGGTCTACAGAGTGAGTTTCAGGACAGCCAAGAAACTAAAAAACCAAGAAACCCTATCTCAAACAAACAAACAAACAAACAACATCAACAAAAAAAACCAAACCCTGATATGTATATGTATATATTATGCTTATTATATATATATTATATAAACATATATATATATATATATATATATATATATATATATATATTATATAGGTTTGTTTGCTTGTTTTTGTTTTGTTTTGTTTTTCGAGACAGGGTTTCTCTGTGTAGCCCTGGCTGTCCTGGAACTCACTCTGTAGACCAGGCTGGCCTGGAACTCAGAAATCCACCTGCCTCTGCCTCCCAAGTGCTGGGATTAAAGGCACGTGCCACCATTGCCTGGCACAATATATATTTTATATATCCAGAAAACACTAGTTCTAACCTCAAAAGCAGTGAGGAATCCATCAAAGACCACTGGGAAGCAAGCCTAGAGAGCAGGCGAGATAAGGAACAGGAGACAGGCTCCAGGAGAAGTAAAGATTTAACAAAAAGAAAGCAGTGGATCCTTTGAAGGTAAGTGGGTGTACATCAGTGGGACAGGTGACTACAAAGTCCAAGGAAAAGAAGAAGCCGCATAAGGAAAGAAATGTCTTGGCGGTGCACAGTGGGGCACTTCCATAGTCAGGACAAAGTAAACATCAGTTACCAATTTAGCTGAAAAAGGTGATTTATCTGTACTTGGGAGGAAGGGAAAAGGGCCCTGTAGGGGCAAGTTCTCATCCATCATAACAGGGAATCAATAGCAAAGGCTAAAGCCAATAAATCAAGAACTAGACGTCCATGTATATTATTTAGAGATGCGGAAGTGTCCTCCAAAGAGCCTCAAAGAGAGGCAGCCTAAGGGAACGGAGAGTAGCTCGGCCAGGGTGCTCTCTCTTATTATATTTCTTTCCACACCAATTGATTGTTTAATGCTGTGCGTCCATTACTTTATCTGTTTGGACGGAGAAGAATATCTTCTTTTGCGATCTGTGGGTTGAGGCAAGCAGCTTGACCATAGTGTCCTGTGTCTTATCTGGTACAACGGGGATCACATCTGGATGCTTGAGGACGAGAATAGATAGTAAGCACAGGGCATATGACATAGTCTCACGTGTAAACAGTAGCTGCTGTGTCAGGAGAGAGTGGGTCAAAGTCTAAGGCTGACACAGGACTAAGGGAATGACAGGAGTCACGGTGAGGAGCCGCGAGACCAGCAGCCGTTAGCAGGCCCGTCCCAGCTGGGTACTAGAAGTTCTACCGTTCAGGATACCTAGAAAGGGACTGACATTGGACAGAGGGCTATCATGTGCTCATCATTTTCTCTTGTGGGGGATGTGTCAGAAAGAAAAGATTTAGAGGCTGTCAGGGTGAGGGTCAGAGGTCAGCTGGGGTCAGGAAGTCTATTCCATTGAGGTCACTTTTGTCTCCTTTCAATCTAATGAAGCCATTATTGGTGAAAGCCAGCGCCTGGCGTCTTGCTCTGTGAAGCAGGGCCAGCATGGGGAGCAGATGAAAGAAGGAAGGGGGCTCCCTTGGCTAGTCCTCCTGACAATTCAACAGGCCTACGAGGTGAGAGGTGCACCGCCCTGATGGATGCAGGAAGCTCTGATCCCTGTGGTGGATGAGACGACAGCATGGGGCGAGAACAGATTGCTTCTTATTGTAGTTGGAATGGGCTCTCCCTGTTTTACACACACACACACACACACACACACATATGTGCATACACACATATACATACATACATGCATACACACATACATACACACACGTACATATATACACACATATGCATACACACATATATATACATATATGCATGCACACATACATATACACATACACACACATATATGTATACACACATATACACACATACACACAATATACACATGCAACACACATGCACACCCACAACACAATACACATATACACATACATACACACATATATGTATATACACATACACACATATACACACATACACACAATACACACATACAACACACATGCACACCCACAACACAATACACATATACACATACATACACACATATATGTATACACACATACACACATATACACATATGCATACACACATACATATAATACATACAACACACATGCACACATACACACATACAACACACATATATACACACATGCACACTCTACTTCAGAATTTCTGTTCTGGAAGACACATTTGGCACCAATTAATCCAACTCTCATTTTGGCCTTAAAGCCTGCACGCCTTTAATCCCAGCATTCAGGGGACAGAGGCATGTGGATCTCTGTGAGTTCAAGGCTGACCTGATCTACATAGTGAGTCATGTCTCAAACAAACACTTGTGATCTTCTCTTGAGATCACACAGATGAACAGACTGGATGCACATGCGCTGTACGGTCCCCAGCGACCTATGCCTGTTGTCTGTCTTTGTCTAGAGTGGGTCCACAAGGACAGGAATCTGACCTCTTCTGCTCAGTGTTGTCTCTCCAGCATTTCACAAAGGGCTGCCTCACAAGTAGATGCTCAGTAAGTATCTGTTTGGTGAATGAGCTGATGAACTGCAAACATCATGTTCTGCTTTTAATGTCATTTTAGTGTGTATGTGCCCGTGAGTGTGTGCGCGTGTTCAGCCATGTACCTGTGTGAAGGTCACACAGGTGTCCCTTTACTTTTCCTGCCATGTGGGTCTCAGGCTCGACAGCAGGTGATTTACCTGCTGAACATTCTTGATAACCCCTCCTTTATTTTATTTTTTTACTTTTGAGAAAGTGTTTCACTATATAGCCCTGACTGTCCTGTAACTCACTATGTAGTCCAGGCTGGCCTCACAGAAATCTGCCTGGCACTGCCTCTGGAGTGATGGGATTAAAGGCATGTGCCACCACTGCCCAACCGCATTGGGGGGGTTGGGGGGGAGGAAGGGTTGAGACAAGGTTACTTTCTATAGTCCTGTCTGTCCGGAGACTCAGACTCATAGAGCCTTGCCTCTACCTTCCAGGTGCTGAGATTAAAGGTGTGCACCACCTAACCTGACTTTTCCATTCTAAAATAACATTTGATTTTTTTTCTTTTCAGTGTGCACACATATGTTAGTATGTGAACAGGTGCATGTGTGCATGGTACACCTATAGACGTTAGAAGGTAACTTTTGGAACTTAGTTCTCCCCTTTTCCCATGTGGGTCCCAGAAATCAAGCTCAGGTCATTGGGCTAGGTGGCAGGTTTCTTGCTGAGCCATCTTACAGACCCCTTTCTAGATAAAGCTCAGACCACTGTCCTACTGCACAGGAAAGGTGCAGTAGGACAGTGCCTTTTAAATATTTTTTTACTGAGTATTCTCCAGCAGGGCAAACGATAACTTTGAACTTCCGATCTTCCTGCCTTCGCTTCCCTGGCACTGGGATTGCAGCATGCTCTTTTGTGAAAATACTTTTCCTGGGAAGACACAACACACTTGTCTCTCTACTCATCCAGATATGGAGCCAAAACAGATTAAAGTACAGATACTACTAAGGGCCAACTTGCAGAACCTCGGAGTTTTATTGAGGCTATGTACAGAAACACCAGTGAGGGGTTACTCACAGGAGCAGAAATGACTCAAAGACCTGTGTCACTAAGTTCCACCCCAGTATGGGTGACAGCTCACAGAAGCTGGGAAACTGGAGCATACTGTACAACCTGCCCGTAGCTCAACCAGCTGGAGAGTGTCCTTTCCAGGTGCTTCAGCTGGTCTAAACCTCTTTCAGGCTGCTGGGCAGTCTTGAGACTTCGGTGAAGCTCAGTAAAATTGTTTACTGGGTCAGAGAGGGGCCTAGTGGATCTGGTCAGTTTCAAGGAATTCTTAAAGTATTTCTTTTACTTGTTTACCTTCATGCCTAAGGCGCTCCCCTGCAAGATGAAATGTTTTGATCCTGAAGGAAACTGTTTCACAACTTGTTTATCACCATTCCTGGATTATGTGGTGCTACGGACCAAGCTTAGGTCTCTGCACATGTGCCACAGGCACTGACCTACATCTCCAGCCTTCACTATGGAGCTTTCTTTTAGAGCAAGGTGCCATGTATCAAAGGTTTAAGGAGCTTTGGTCTTCAGAGACACAGTTCTCAAGCAAACCAGGCTGTCCTTGAACTCCAAACCCTTTTGCCTCCCTGTCTCAGGTACTGAGAGTATAGCTGTGCTCCTGGCTGGTTAGGACAGATATCTTGAGGGACACATTGGGGGAAGAGTTTTCTCTAGGGGACACTATCATCCATCTTTGTAGATGGCTGGGGCTTTTTCTGCAGAGCTTTTCTGGTAATAGAATTTAAGACATAGCTGAAGAAAATTAGAATTAGGTGTATTTTGATGATGTAGGCTATTTCAGTTCAAACCTACTGAGGCTGGGTGTGATGGCTCATACCTGTAATCCTAGCACCCAGGATGCTGAGGCAGGAGAATTGACATGACATTGAGGCAGCCAGCCTGGGTTACTGAAGGAGTTTCACTCCAGCATGAGCTAAAGAGAGTGTGACCTTATCTTTAAAAGCCAGCCAACTTACTAACTACAACAAAAAATAACAACCCACTTAGGAAACTCTTCTTGGTTGATTTCTGCAGCCCAGCCACTTGGCTTTAGGTACTGAGAAGTTTGGAAAAGAAAAGAAAATATGAGATTTTTAAACTGTATTTTCTAGCATTGCAGATGTATCACATCTATATCTACATCTATAAGACGTGTTACATTATAGCTGTATCACACTCCTGTGATATAAAATAATATTGTAACTGCTTCATGATACATAGTTGTGGGCGTGGTTTATCAGAGTTAGGATTTTAAAATTCATTTATTTATTTTACATGTGTGGGTGTTTTGTCTACATATATATCTCTCTGTGTACCACATGTACGGCTGGTACCAGCAGATGCCAGAAGAAAGTGTTGAATGCCCTGGGACTGGAGTTACAGATGGTTGTGAGTCACCACGTGGGTGCTGGAAATTGAACTCCAGTCCTCTGGAAGAGCAGCCAGTGCTCTTATCTGCTGAGCCATCTCTCCCGTGCCCATACCCAGTTTTATGAGGTCCATTGTATTAAGCCCAGGCCTTGGTTCAAGAGGTCTTGTGCATGCTCAGTAAACACTCTACCCTCAGCTGCATTCCCAGTTCATAGAATAGTAATGCCTTACATGGTTAAAAGCTCCATGCCAGGCAGTACTCTGAAAAGATCTCCCTGGACTACCTAGTCCCATCCTTCCTTCTCACAATAGCTCTGAGCACTAAGTATTCTCATTGTCTCATGGACAGGGGAGGAAACTGAGTCACATAATTCTTACTGGTGTTGCCCCCGATCACAGAGCCATAAGAAACACAGGCAATGGGACTGGGGACTGAATCTGTTCTCTTATGAAAGTGCAAAGTTGGTGCACACTCTTAATCTCAGCACTTGAGAGATGGAGGCAGATAATTAGGACGTCAAAGTTATTCTTGGCTATATAGTCAATCTGAAGTCAGCCTGGGCTACGAGAGACCCTGCTTCAAACCACCAACAAAAAAGTCTCTTCAATAATGGAACTAATTTTAAATTATTAGTAAATAAATTATATTCTCTTCCACTCTGGTCTTATTATATTCAAAGATATTATCTTTCTTCATGACCAAATGAGTAGGCCTAAACTTTTTTTTTCTGAAGCTGAGTTTATAATGCCTGCAATGTTCTAACAGAATCATTTACTCACACATTTGTCTTCATTAATCTTCAAGAAATATTGAGAGCTGGAGAGGTTTCTCAGTGGTTAAGAATACTGACTATTCTTCCAGAGGACCTAAGTTTGGATCCTGGAACCCCAATTTGATGACTTATAACCTTAAATCGCTTCAGTGCCAGGGGATCCAACATCCTTTTTGGACTTCGGGAAGTAGCTATACACACATGACATACAAAAACACATACACATAAAAAAAAAAAGATTAAGGCAAGTGATGTGACAGGCACCTGTAATTTCATTTCCAAGGAGGCAGAGGCAGAGGCAGAGAGGCAGAGAGGCAGAGAGGCAGAGAGGCAGAGAGGCAGAGAGGCAGAGAGGCAGAGAGGCAGAGAGGCAGAGAGGCAGAGAGGCAGAGAGGCAGAGAGGCAGAGAGGCAGAGAGGCAGAGAGGCAGAGAGGCAGAGAGGCAGAGAGGCAGAGAGGCAGAGAGGCAGAGAGGCAGAGAGGCAGAGAGGCAGAGAGGCAGAGAGGCAGAGAGGCAGAGAGGCAGAGAGGCAGAGAGGCAGAGAGGCAGAGAGGCAGAGAGGCAGAGAGGCAGAGAGGCAGAGAGGCAGAGAGGCAGAGAGGCAGAGAGGCAGAGGCAGAGGCAGAGGCAGAGGCAGAGGCAGGCAGGACTGCAGTGTGATTAAGGCCAGCATGTGCCATGCAGCAACACCTTGTCTTAATCAAAAGCAAAATTAAAATGTCTATCTGTCTCATGTGTGTCAGGGGACCTGGGGCGTTTTTGGGGGGTGGGGAGTGGGGGGAAGAACTTGGACCTAAGAATGCAGGAAGGTCTCAAGGCAAGAAGGCATAAAGTTTTCAGCACCAGGGACAGATCCACAGCCGCCCTCAGCACCCTGGACAGAGCAAGTGATCATGCCTACGGGGGAAACTCAACCTTGTTGGAGTCTGACCAAGAGAAGCCTGGACATTCACCTCGTCTTTCTTCTTCCCTTCAGAAGACCTCAACCACCAACTTATGAAACTCAAGAGCTACTATATAAGGAACAGATATTGTAATGGCGCTACTTAACGGTACCGGGTTGTGTAAATAAAATGACTTTGGTTGATACACTCGGACAACTCCAAAAAGAGCTAACAGTCTCTAGCTGGGAATAGGACACTGTTAATGATACTTAAAATTTTCGGCTAAGAAACACAAGGCTCACCAAAGTCTTTTTCATCCCCCAAAGTCCTATCTCATACTTTTTATGTCCATGCAAAAGCACTTCGTAGAAAAGTCACAGTCCGTTTCTCTACCCCATCATCTTTTTTCTCTTTTTTAGATACGTGCTTGCTCATAAGCGTGCATGTACACATGCACAACTGCAGCGTGTGAACCACAAGAGATTGTGCACACTTGTGGAGAAGACTGAATTCAGGATAAGCTGATGCCCCTGAAAGCAGGCTCTGTCCCTTTAAATGGGTTGTAGCCGTGGGGGAGGGGGAACTGACCGGAGCTGGCATTGTCCAGTTTGAACTGAGCACCGGAAGTGAAGGGGCAGGGCCAGGGCCGTGCACTGAGCCCCGGGCCATTGTCCATCTCTGACCAGGGCAGTGGCCACCCCTCTGGTCCACCCTCTTTATCTTCTAGTAGGGAGTTTACCTTTTCAAATGAGAAGCTTCCTTATCCAGTCTTTCCACCAGTCACACTACTCGAAGGGTAGCGCAATTGAGGATGGTGACTGAGAACAGGAGGGTCTGGGAATCAGAGTGTCCCGGGCCCTGGAGGAAGTGCCTCCACCCACCAATCTATTCTCTGCCACCAACGGATGGGACAGGACGGGACAGGACGGGACGCAGCAGGCAGGGGCCGATAAGAACACAGCTAGCACAGAGGGCATTCACTCTTCAGGGTTTCCACATGCTCTCCCAGGAAGCTCCACCTGGGAGCAACTTTAGATGTAGGCTTAGGAGAGAGCAAAGGACTCTTCGAACAGAATCAGTTGGGAGCTTGTTTCTGATTGGGATAAACCCAGAGAAACTGATGTTGAAATTTGGAGGTGGAGACATCCAGTTGCAGTCAGAGACAGGCCGAGTTTGAGAGGCAGTACCTAGGTTAAGACAGACCAGCTCTGTGGGGTCGCCAGCCGCTCCCCTGCACCCCTATCCCGGCTTCCTAGGGTCCAGAACTCCAGGTCTATCTAAGCACACGGAGGTGGGGGGTGAGAGCAGGTCAGCGCCAAGCAGCCGGGTCAGCTCCGAGGCCTGAGGGGAAAGAGGGGGAGGGGCGCTGAGGAGCTGGGGGAGGGGGAGGGCTCATCCATTTCTCCCTTGACAGGTGGTTTGTGTTTCTGATTGGACAGCGCCACCAGGCTCACACCTCCCTCCCCCAACTCTCTGGAATGTATAATTATCTGCCCGGGGGGTGGGGGTGGTGTGTGTGTGTGTGGTCACGTGGTTATAAAACTACCCCCCCCCCGGGTCCCCCACCTGTGTCCGCTTTGGATACCCGCATTGAGTCCTTAGAGTGCAGGATCCCAAATTCTGGGGTACTGAAGACTTCTAGGGCAAAAGATCCCCATCTCCAGATGTGTGTATGTGGAGGGGGTGTCAAATCTCAAGGTTCTGGGAAGGGACACCCCAGAGGTGTCAGAGACCAGAGCAGTGGGGGAGGGCCGAAGCCAGAGCCAGAGGGAAAGGGAGGGGTAAGGAGAGAGGGGAGGGGAGGGGGCTGCCCGCGGGGGGTTGGGTCATTGTCTTTTAGAATTTGGGAGCCTTTGAAAAGCCGTGGGCCCTCCCACCGCTATTGTGCGGGGGAAGATGTAGCAGCCTCTTCTCCGAACCACCCCTTTGCCTCCGGACTTCTCTGGGGCCAGCAGCCGCCCGACCTGGGGCCCGGGGCCACGGGCTCAGCCAACGACCATGGGCTCGGTGTCCAACCAGCAGTTTGCAGGTTCGAGTTTGCGATTCAGCGGGCACACCTTAGGGTGCAGGGCGCTCAATAGCTAAATAGAAGGGAGGTGGGAAAGTGTCCCACGGACTTGCCCGCGGGACCCCAAGTCCCTGTGGCCTCCTCCTTCTTGGGGCCATCTCTGGACTAGGGAACACTGGTGTTCCAGTGGCTTGTACGCGGAGCCCGTGGGGGCGGAGGGAGAGAAGAGGAGGGGCCTGTCCCGCCGCGTGTGCACGGGCAACTTGTTGTGGGAAGACAAGCAAAACTTTCGGGGCGTCAGCATCCTCGGTGTAAGCTTGGGGAGGCAGCCAGGACAGGTTTCTTCTTACCAGATGCTTGGTAGCTGCCTTCTCCTGGGTGTCTATCCGCGGGCTGACCACCGAGATCTCCCAGAGGGTTCTCTGAGAGGGCTTGTGATCCCTTGGTCCCCAGCTGATCACCTGGCCCTCCCTGTCTCCAGGTGGCTGCGCCAAGGCAGCGGAGAAGGCGCCAGAAGAGGCGCCGCCTGACGCGGCCCGAGCGGCAGACGAGCCGCAGCTGCTGCACGGGGCCGGCATCTGTAAGTGGTTCAACGTGCGCATGGGGTTCGGCTTCCTGTCTATGACCGCCCGCGCCGGGGTCGCGCTCGACCCCCCGGTGGACGTCTTTGTGCACCAGGTGAGACTGATTCTGGAACTTTGCTAGGAAAAAAGAAAAAAAGACTGGGAGTTCCTATGAATAGGCCTGGCTGGTGGACCCTCCTGTCGGATTGGAGGAGATAAAGGACCCTCATTGTGCGTCCCTATCTTTTCCGGGACACCCCAATTTTGACTTTCTAGTAACTGCAGTGGTACGAGGAGGCACTACTGACTACCAGCAGCACCCCCTCCCCGCCCCCTTCCGGGAACCCCTCCGCCTTACCACGTGTCTATTACCTCTTTCCCCTGGGAAGGGAGCAGGGGGCAGGGAGGTGACCCCATGTGGCAGAAACTAAGGTTGTATTGTGCTTGCCGGTGGGGGAGGGCGAGCAGGCCGACCAGGGAAGCACATGCAGGCCTGAGCCGGGCGTTAGTGCCCTGAGTTCTGAAGGTCTGAATCTAGTTCACAGGGAGGAGTGTGTGAGCAATTTGCCACCCTACTTACGGGTATGAACCTGAGACGTCAGGCTCTCCCGGTTTCAAAGCGTACCTCAAGTCAGGTGGCCACCCAAAAGTCAGGTCCTGTGGCCAGTGTAGGTTTGGTAGATCCCGGAAGGATCAGTGTGGGAGCTGAAAAAAAGCTCCCTTACAGGTCTGGCTACAGATCAGGACTGGCAGGCACCTCTGGCTGTCTACCGGGTCCTGCCTGGAAGGGGGACCTTAAGAGCTCAGGCCTTCATTCCTGGCTGCGGCAATCCCAAGTTCTCAGTTAAAGAAGGGCAGCACAGTAGGGAGTGAAATTCAGTGTCGAGGGGGCAGGCGGTGGAATGGAGACTGGCCTCTGGCCCTATTCTCCTCAGCTTGGCATTTATGGCCCCAGACAGCCATTGATTGCTGTCCCTAACATTCCTAACCCTAAACAAGGAAGGGAGTGGAGCCTTCAGGTTTCCCTCTTCCTGGCCATTCCCTTTCTTACTGTCCTACGGGTGGTTCCAGCGATGCCATTCCACGGTGGAAAGGAAGTTCCTGCTCCTGCCCTTTTCCACATTTGGTGGGTTAAGGCTGGACCAGGAAAGAAGGAATTGTTAATCCCTGGCCCAGGAGCTTGACACCCGGGGCCGGGCAGGGAGGGGTTACTTCAGGGAGGTTAGCTTTAGGAGCTGTGGGGGAGGGGAAAGGAGGATGTGGGGATTAAGAGTTGGAGCCTGAGGGATGGCGTTCTTGAGGGGGAGGGGTGGGGAAGGAGATGCTGGATGGACTGGTTGGGGGCTGCCGGGAAGGCTGAACACTGCCCTCCGGTCAGGAGGTTGAGGAGTGGAAACTAAGTAGAAGGGTTGAAGGAATTTGACGACCAGCTCTTTGCTAGTGTCCTAGGGTCACCGAGCTTCTGGAATATGTGCTTTCTTAAGGAACCTGCCCAAGTACCCTTAACTTTTCTGCACCGTTCCCCACCCCCCATCACTAGCACCAGACTGCTGGTTTCAGGATGGTGGCTTTGTGCCCCCCCATCTCATTTGCATATGTGAATGATAACCCACAGGAAGTAATTGTGAGACAGAAGGGAATTGGCCTCTTAGATCTATTAAATCACTTTATTACAGGAACCAGCTCTGAATGGCCCTCCTCAGCGGGTGGCAAGGCTCCCCCATTCGTCCATTTATCTGATCACAGAGATTAAAATATTTCTTGGTCTGGAGATGGGCTGGGGACCTTCAATTTTGGGAAGCTGAGGTATCAAGGAGGGTTCAGCACTTTATTGACTCCTTGCAAAGGCGCCGAGGAGGAGAATGTACCTTCTGGTCTGAGGTTCATTGGTGTTTGAACAAACGGAGAAGCTGTGCCTCACTTAGGATTGGTAGCAATTGGAAAGCTGTAGGATATCAAGGGAGGAAAGCAGCAGTCTTTGGTACAGACCAGCTTGGGGACCTGTCCACATTTGTGGTTTTTGTGTTTGGTTTTCTTTGTGTTCTTTTGAGGGGAGGCATCTCACTGTGTAACCGTGGCTGACTTGGAATTTGCCCTGTTACCCAGACTAGCCTTTAACTCAAGAGAGTGCTCACCCCTGCCTTCTGGATGTGGGGATTAAAGGTCCATGCCTTTAATCCTGGCTGGCACCCATATTTGAAGAACTCAGTTACCTCTCCACTCTGCACACACTGTAACTGGTGTTATTCCACAAGCTGCCTCCGCTGCTTGAGAAGGTCCACACTCTAGCAGTCAATTCGGTTGTTGGGCCGAGGTATCTCTAAGGAAGGAATGTGGTAGATACAGGTTAATCGCTAAGACTTGTTGACTCTGGAAGGGGAGTGTGGAGAGGGTAAGAAATCTTTAGCAGAGCTTCTTGTTCTTCAACTGTTGGACCCTGGGGATGGGGTAGGATTACGTGGTGGGGGAGGGGGATATTGTCTCAAGATGACATTTGCCATGCCAGGGAAAGAGGGGAGGAATCAAAGAAGACCTTTCCAAGATTGAGAAAATACCGTTTCCAACATCCTGTTAGCCACTGTCCTTGAGCTGATCCACACTCTCTCTCTCTCTATCTATCTATCTATCTATCTATCTATCTATATATATATATGTATATATATATATTGAGGCAGCACCTTGCACTGTAGAGCAGGCAGGCCTGCAAGTCATTGTATATATAGCCAAGTTGACCCGTAGTTGGGTGACACCAGAGCCTGACTTGCATGTAGTTCATTCTGTTCCCAGTGAGGAGTAGGCTGAGGGTGAGGAGCTATTGAAACAGGTTTCTCTAAACACCCATTTTATTCGGCCATAGGTCTTTAGATGTTGAAATCTGGAATTAATTAGTTGTGAGAACCAAAATGTCTCCCTATCTTGCCAAATGTCCCTTGGGAGGCACGATCACTTCTCACTGGGAAAGGGTTAGCAAGATATTTGTCAGAATTGTTATAAGTCCCTGGCCACTTTTAAGTTTATCTCTGGTTCCCTGTGGTTCAAATCTAAACCACCAAGATTTGTAGAAATTAAGAAATAAAATTGCAGTGGGTTTTAGCAGCTCCTCAGAATGTTTTTGTTTTGAAGGCAGGCTCTTTTGTAGCATGTGTCGGGCCTTGATGCTATATCTGCATAGACCCAGGGCTCAGGTCACAGGTGTGCACTACCACCTTCTGGCCCAGATAACTTTTTATTGCTTTTTTTTTTTTTTTTTTTTGCTTACAGGCAAAGACAGTATGTATATATTTGGCAAAGGAACTAGGTTGGGTGTAGAAACAAAAAATTCAATATTGACCCAGAAATGTAAGCTAAACCAACTATGTGAGCCCAGTGCTTTGGACCTTCAGAAAATGCCTGAGGGATGACAAACAGCCTCCTCTGAGGGCCTGGATAGGGTAGCTGGGCAGGGGGAGGGGCATGTGTGGGATCTTGCCTTCCTGGTTTATAGCACGGCACCTAGTTATTGATGTCTTATGCTGTCTCCACCTACATGGATGTCCTTTCGAGAGAAGAACTCGGCTGTCTGGATAGTTTCATAGTTTGTACTTCATCTAAATGAATGTGGAAAAGAAGAACCTATTAGTATGTCTTGAGGAACTTGGAGGATCAGGAGTAGACCAGAAAGAGTCTATTCACTAGAAGACACAAAGAAAGGCTGTAGGTGAATGAGGCGGTTTCTTCTGAACTGGTTAGGATATGGCTTGGCACCAGAGTATCTGTGAGATACTCTGAACCCCAGAACTTCAGCTTCATCTTGAAATCCAACCTAGGACACTATCTGTCATTCCTATGTCAGTGGGAAGAGGTGGCTTAGGAATGTGTGTGTGTATATATATATATATATAAAGTTAATATGAAGAAGTCCACAAGTTATTTTGTCATAAAATATTTGGTGCCCTCTTTCTAAGGAGACATGCTTTTCCTGGATAAAGACTTTACCACCATTCCAAGCAAATCTTCCAATATGGTAAACTTCTGCCTGGTGGGTGACATGTCATATACTTATCATATACTTATCAGTGGTTTTCAGTGACTTGGTCCAGGGTATACGGGCATATAACCATTGTTCAAACATTCCTAATCAGAAGTTAAACTTCATTTACTAACTCTTTAATATTTATTTATTTGTTTGTTTGTTTGCTTGTTTGTTTAGAGAAGCTGTCACTGTCACCTGCGTGAAGAACGGGTCTGTTTGGTCCAACTCTGGGAGGGGTTGGAGCAGGAAACATTCATAATTGTACCTGCTTTAATCGTGGTTTCACACTGCTGCCAGACACTAATGTGATGGCTTTCTCTGTGGTGCTGGAATAAAATCCGGGAAGCCTTTCCCTCCCATTCACATCCTGAGAATGGGTTAGGATGGGATGGGAAGTCCAGCATAAGGATAGGAAGGGCCCAGAAAACCAGCATGAGGAGCCAAGGTGCCCTTGCTTCTGAGTCTCGAATGGGTTGAGGCGCCATCTGGTGGACAGCTGCCGAGGAGCATTTGGCCTGGGCCACTGAGCATAGGTGAATGGCAGTTAACCTTGGGTTGGGGACATTTATGATACCAACCGCTAACCCTCTAGCACTGAAGCTCCGACACCACAGTATCTATCTACCAGTGTTTAATCTTTGAAATTAAAATGATTATTTAGGGGCTTTAGAGTATATCGAGGAAAAAAATATCCGGCTTGCCCTATTAAAACATCTTGCTGGCTAGCAAAACCAGGCTCATGGCAGTGGTCCCAACACTTGTCCTTTCTCTGTTACTGCGACCTAGGTGCTTATTTTTATCTCAAGTTCCTGTCCGGGATACTCCCTGGCTCTCCCAAATACTTGGCTGGTCTCACTCACTTCATTAGGGTGTCTGATCAGATTTCTCCTCTTAATCAGAGCATTTATAAACCTTCTGGTTGGGATGCTGCATGGGTTTGAGTATTTAGGTCCCTGCTTGGTCTAAAGTAAACATTTAATATGCATTTTGGTTCCTAAACCCAGCATTGGTCAGAGACATGTATGGGGTTGGTCAGAACTGGACTAGTTCTGTGTGCTGGAGGAGAGAGCCCTGGTCTTGGTCCTGGTAAACTGGTTGGGGTACAGGGAAATCTCCCATAAAAAGAAGCGCGAGAAATGAACAGTGTGTGGGAACTGGAAGAGACCGGAAAGTTCTAACTATAAGCTTTGACAAATAAGTCCAAGAATTAGAATTTTACTTATTCCTCGGTCCATATTGATGTTGGGCTGGGGTATTCGATGTGGGGGCGGGTGGGGATTTGTCAAAAGAAAGAAGCAGAAGCCAGGAAGTTCTTGTAACTGAAGAGTGCCGTGGGGCACCGGGGAGGAAATGCTGTAACTGTCCTAAGTGTCATCTTCCCCCCTGCAGTGGCCTAAGCAGGCTGTACACCTGACTAACTTCAACAGGTTGGAAAAGGAAAATGGGATTCCAGCCCCTCCTCCCGTTGAAATATTTATCTGCTGCGGGAAGGACTTGGCTGAAGACGCCATAGGGGAGGCATTCTCTCTAGTCCATCCTGGAGGTACGGGGAGGGTGGCTGGGAAGGAAGATGGCTGATAGTTAACTAGCAAACTTTCCTTTCCCGGAGTCTGACTGGGGAAGAGGTTCAGAGTCCGTTCCTCTCATCTCTACCATAGTGGGAAGGAAGGAAGGAAGGAAGGAACGAACTGGTCCGGTTTGAATGTGGGGGGAGGGTGGGGGTTGAGCCATCCTAGGGGGATCTGTGCCCTGGAACTCCAGGAATCTGACCACCAGAACCAACCAGTGTCAACTCTTTGTTCCCCGGGGCTGGGCTCTATTGGGGGAGTTCAGGCCATGCCCCTCCCCCCAGTGCCTTTTCTTTTTGGAGGGGATGGGAAGAGGGGCGGGGCCCTGCTTTGTGTGTGGTTAGGGGTGGACTGGGGGTGGTAGAAGAATTTCAGGCTCCTTTTAGATTCTGGCCCTGGGAGTCTGGCTTGGTGGGGCTGCACACTGATTACCTATCTGATAAGAGAAGAATTCAAACTATGTTTTAGAAAGGAGTGGGGGAGGGGACGGGCAGCCACCCCTGGAGACCACCAGTTTAAATCCTGCCTAGCCTTTCTGTTGAGGTGCTGGCAGAGGCGGTCTTAAGCAGATCTTCAGTGGTGGGGGCACTGAGGGGGTCAATCACATCCCTTTACCTACTTGTACTGTCCCTTTGGGCTCACCAGTCGTAGGAGTGGGTGGAGTAGGGGGGATGTTGCTCTCAGTAAACCGGACCTCATGGATGGCTGTTTTTTGAGTTCCTAAGAATGGTTAGTAATAAACGGAGAGTTCTCTGAGCGTCTCAACACTTGGCTCTTATTGTTAACCTGACTCCATCTAGCCTGAAAGGTAGGTAACTGGTACTCCCTGAGGATTTATACATGACTGGTGAAGTGTTAACTACTCTTCATGCATAAAACCCCACAGCACAACCGTAAAATCAGTCTATACTCCATTTTACAAATGAGTGAGGAGGGAACCCGCTCCTAGACCCTGTTCTTAATTGCTTATCTTCTGCATCACAGCTGGACCTGCAAGGGACCCTGCTCAGGCAGGAATTGCCTGGGGAGAGGCAGTTGGTCTGGCTGCTCCCGATCCTTTCCAACTAGTGCCTCTTGACTTTTAGGAGTGGTTTTAGGGTAGTTTCTGTTCAGTGGGGCTGAGAGATGGGTCCTTTTGAACATAGTATTACTTTTATTTTCTGCTTTAAGGTTTTACCACCCACCCATCCCCTCATCAAATTGAGGCAGGAGGTTACCATGCCTTGGATAGTCCTGTATGTGTAAAACACTAGGTGGGAGGCAGTCTGGTTAGAGTCTGCTTAGCAATGTGTGGCCCTGGGTTCTATCCCAAGCACCCATCTTAAAAAGTGAAAGAACATACCTTTGCAATATTTCTATGACAATGTTTCTGGGACAATTATAAATAATCCTAAAGTGTTTAATTTGAGTGTTGTGAGACCTTGCCCGTTAGAATCTGGACCTAACATTCTGTTTAAGCCAAAGGTACTGCCTGTGCTAAGCCTACTAATGCCTACTATGGGCCTACATCTTTTATTCCAGCATTCAGCAGGCTAAGGGTGGGAGATCTCCAGTTTAAGGTCAACCTGGTCTATATAAGCAAGGTAAACGTCAGTTAAAAAATGAGCAGGTTTCTGAGTTGAGGCAGCCTGGTCTACATAGTGAGTGCTGGGTCAGCCAAGGAATAAGGAGAAAACCACCGCTTCCCCATTTTTCTGAGGACCCTAAAGGCCTAATTAGTGAGCTTGCATTTTTATAAGCCTAGAGAGGGGATGTGGTGACCAGGCCTGGGCTCATCACCAACATCCTTGCTGGAAGCTTTGTTTGTGTAATATCAATTGAATTATTTAATAACAAAAGCTAGCAAGGTGGGGGATGTGTGCCCTGTCTGGCTAAAGAGTCTGAGTGTGAAATACTCTGGCAACTAGAATTTAGTGGCACGTGCTGATGGCTCTCAGTCCTGGCTAGGTGCACGGGGTCTACTTTTGTTTCTCTGAATTCATTTACTTTTTCTTGTCTTTGCCCTTTGTGTGTGTGTGTGTGTGTGTGTGTGTGTGTGTGTGTGTGTGTGTGTGTGTCTCAATAGTGTCTCTCCATGACCATGTCTGGCCTGGAACTATGTAGACCAGGCTGGCCTCAGATGCAGTGCCTCTGTTGGGATCTAGAGCATGCAGCACCATGCCCAGATCATTTTCTTTTTCTTTTTTGGGGGGAAGTGAGAAAGAACCATTGTATGTTAGGCAGGCACCCTGCCATTGAGTCTCACATTTTATGGTGACTATTCTGAATCCCTCACTCCAAGGGCTAGGAGGTGCTGTTGCCTGCACTAATGAACAGTGATCTAGTATGACAGCTGTGAGCTTAGGGATTCTGGGTTCCTCCGATGACTGGCATTCTCCACTCTCTGCAAGCTGCTTATACGTATGTTTTTCAAGTTTTGGTGCAACCTGTAGTGTTTCCAGAAAGGAAACTAGTCTATAGAAATTGCTCTAAATCCTCATTTGCATTCCAAATCAAATAATTTATTATCTGTTTCCTTGCTGGTTATGTTCACCTGGTCCCAGCTGCCCAAGGGGCTGTAGCAGGAGCAGCTGGAGCCTGATCTGCAGGTTAGCCTGCAGGTTCCAGGACAGCTAAAATTACAGAGAAACCCTGCCTCTAAAAACAAACAAAAAAGGTCAGAAATCCATACTTCATGCTTCATTAATTCATCCAAAAAATGTGACCAAATGTGGCATAAACAACAAATTTGTTGATTTTTTTTTAATGTTTTTTTTAAATTGGGGGGGGGGGGGAGGGGATGCCACAGTGTGCATGTGGAGGTCAGAGGCCAATTAGGGGGAGTCTGTCCTTCTGTCATGTGCGTTCCAGAGTTTTCAGGCCTGGCTACAACTAACTTTAGCCACTGCGCCATCCTGCCAGCCCCTTTATGTCTTTTAAAGTAAATCTGTCATTCTAAGTGTTCTGGCCTTGTAACTGTGTAGCCCAGGCTGGCCTCCAGCTGCAGCTGGTGCTTTCTGTCCAGGCTCCCTGAGTGCTGGGATTATGGGCTGGGCAGAGGTGGACCACCAGGTCTGGCTCTCTTAAATTTGTGCAGTTTCCCTCTAAGTGTCCAGTGGCTTTTTGTAGATTTGTTTGATTGTGTCTGACTTTTCTTAAAGAATGGTTTATTGGGGCTAGAGAGGTGGTTCAGCAGTTGAGAGCACTGACTGCTCTTCCAGAGGTCCTGAGTTCAATTCTCAGCAACCACACGGTGGCTCATAGCCATCTGTAATGGGATCTGATACCCTCTTCTTGTGTGTCTAAAGACAACTACAGTGTACTCATATAAAACAAAATAAATCTTTAAAAAAAAAAAAAAAGAATTACTTATTTTATGCCTATGAGTATACTTCAGACACACCAGAAGATTCCTGGAATCTCTTCCTGACATTCCATTTTAATCCTTATCCAATTTTCAGAAACATCATCTTTAGGATTTAAAACTTAAAAGATTGGAGGAATAGACAAAATTTCTCATAATTGTTCCCCAGATTCATAGATTAACATTTTGCACTCTTTGTTGTATTTTTTATCTCTGTATAGTTTTTGTTGTCTGTTTTTTGGGGGGAGAGGGTTGGGAGGGGTGTTCTTAACTATTTTGGCCTGAAATGCATCTATGTGTATATAGGTCAGACTTGTCTCAACCTCAGAGATCCATCTGCCTTTGTCTCCCAAGTACTGGGATTAAATAAAGGCTTGTACCACCAAACGTGGTTCAGTTATATTATCTTAGTAACCCATAAATACAGCATTCAGTATGATTCTGTCTACACATTTTCGTGTGTATTTCCTAAGAATGGACAGTTCACTTGCTTATGGTGGAGGGAGGTTGTGTTTCGTCTTTTGAGACAAGTCTCTTAGTATAGTCCACATTGCCCTCAAACTGGGGTGACAAGTATGTGCTGCCAAGCTCGACTCTGAGTTTGGTTTTCTCATCTGTGAGATGGGAGTTCTGTTGTCACTTTTTTCTCTTCCTGTCTTACAGGGACAGGTCATAGGTTTGCGGTTTTGTTTTATGGCGCAGTAATGGAGGCAGATAGTAAAATCTAGCGTTTGCATTTGACAGAGCAAGCTACACATGGAAGGTTTCCGAAGCCTCAAGGAGGGAGAGGCAGTGGAGTTCACCTTTAAGAAGTCCGCCAAGGGTCTGGAATCCATCCGAGTCACTGGCCCTGGTGGTGTGTTCTGTATTGGGAGTGAGCGGCGGCCAAAAGGGAAGAACATGCAGAAGCGAAGATCCAAAGGAGACAGGTATGGCCTGGAAGGGCAGCTCATAGCTGGTGTAAGTTGCCAAGGATGGGGACTTCACTCGGCTTGCCACTGGATCCCATTGCCAAAGATAGTTAATTTAAGCCATGAGAGTAGCCTCTACTGTGAAGGGTGACACTGTCCACAAGGACTTTAGAAGCAAACATTATGAATCGGATCTGTGTGTGCTGGGGGAAATGGTATCTTGGGTATTTACAGTTCTTGTCCGGAGCTTCAGTTGGCTAGCGTCTGCATTTTTGCTATGGGGCTTAGAACCTCTTAGCCTCTGAAGAGGTAATATAATTTGGCTTTTACAAATTCTTTCTTAGCAAGACATGGTCACGCATGCCTTGAATCCCAGCACTCAGGAGGCAGAGGCAGGATTCTTGAGTTTGAGGTCTACAGAGGGAATACCAAGAGAGCCAAGGCTACCCAGAGAAACCCTGCCTCAAAAACAAAACAAAACAAAAACAAAAAACTTCATTCTTTAACCAGGTCAGGTGGTCCCTGCTTGTAATGGCTGGACTTAGGAGGCAGACAAACAGTGGGCCTCCACCAGTTCAAGGCCAGGCAGGAGTATAAAGTGACACCTTGTCTTAAAAATGAATGAATAAATACATAGACAGGGCTGAAGAGATGGCTCAGGGGTTAAGAGCACTTACTCCTCTCCCAGAAGATCCAAGGCAGTCTCATCAATCCCTCACCTGTACCTCACAGCTGGGATCTGTCTGTCTGTCTGTCTGTCTGTTTGTTTTCTTCATCTTTTCAAGTTGATGGTAACTGGAAGATCATCTACAGTGTTGCCTTGGGAACCCTGAGACTGTGAACTGTTGTGTTGTGGCTCAGTCCCAGCAAGTACCTTTAACTAACCCCAAGAGCTTTCTGTTTACTGTGAAGGAGTAGTTGTGGTGGGGCTCAGCCCTGACACATGCCTTTAACCCAAGAGCTCAAGAGCTAAATAAAGTCAAGGATGGGTCATGAGGCAGAGCTGGCAACCTGTTGACAGAGAGTGAGCATGAGAGAACCCAGGGAAGAGGGAGGAGTTGAAGGAGCTTTGGTCTTGTGCTTGGTTGGAGGAGGAAGGTCAGCTGGGGGCTTTCTCTGCCTTTGAGCTAGCAAGCTTTCCCCCACAGCATCTGGCTCCTGACTCTTCATTTGGCAAATCAAACATTTGGGATTTTGTTTTGAAAACCATGTTTAGTAGATCAGGAAGGGGAAAAGATTGATATCCAGAAGCAGGAAATAGGTCACTAGGAAGGGGGAACGATTATAATCATAAACAAACATGGATGGAAGTGTGAGCCTATCAGGAGGCTTCAAATATTTTCCTCGAGTATCTCTCTCACCGTTACCGTTTTGTCTCATGCCAGGTGCTACAACTGTGGTGGGCTAGACCATCATGCCAAGGAATGCAAGCTGCCACCGCAGCCCAAGAAGTGCCACTTTTGCCAAAGCATCAACCATATGGTGGCCTCATGTCCACTGAAGGCCCAGCAGGGCCCCAGTTCTCAGGGAAAGCCTGCCTACTTCCGGGAGGAAGAGGAAGAGATCCACAATCCTGCCCTGCTTCCAGAAGCACAGAATTGAGGCCCAGGGGTCAGGGTTATTCTTTGGCTGATGGGGAGTTTTCAGGGAGGAGGCATCAATCTGCAGAGTGAAGAAAGTGGGGATAAGGGTGGGTTGCTTGGGTAGCTTGCACTGCCGTGTCTCAGGCCGGGGGTTCCCAGTGTCACCCTGTCTTTCCTTGGAGGGAGGGAAAGGGTGAGACAAAGGAACTCCTACCCCGCTCTCTCTGAAAGCAAGTGAAGGCTTTTGTGGGGGAGCCACCCTAGTACCTGCATGCTTTATCTGAGGCTTTAACATGCTTTGCCAAGTGGCTGGGATAAGAAAGCTCTTCTTTTGTAGAAGGCCGTGTGATATTTCCCTTGCCAGACAGGATGTGAAACAAGTGTCAAACCAAGATTAATGACCCTAACCCTCCAGCTACTATGTTCTGTGGAAGGGACTCTCAGGAGCAAGGCGAGGATATTTCACACCATGCTTACTCATCCTGTGCTGGGGATGGTCTCTAGCAGGGGGTTGTGATGAAAGGCAGAGGGTGGTTAGGGAGACAACCGCAGGCCTGCTGCTCCCGCCTCACTCCCAGCCCTTTCGGGGCCAATGGGATTTTAATTTATTTGCTCCCTTGGGTAACTGCACCTTGAGTCCCACTTTCTCCAGGATGCCAACTGCACTATCTATGTGCGAATGACGTATCTTGTGCGTTTTTTTTTCTTAATATAAATATTGGGTTTGTATTTTTGTATATTTTAATCTTAAGGCCCTCATTCCTGCACTGTGTTCTCAGGTACATGAGCAATCTCAGGGATAAGTCCAGTAACAGCTCCAGGTCTGCACAGCAGGAATACTCTTTTTTTGTTTTGATCACCATGGAGACCAACCATTTGGAGAGCACAGCCTGTTGAACTACCTCATTTTTGCTGATGACAGCTGGCTTTTCTGCCATAGCACCCTTGAAAAATGTCTCAGGTTTTAATTGAGCTGCCCTAAGACTTGATCTGGTTTTGGCAAAACATCGGAAATCAGTCTAAACAGGAAAGGGTGGTACAGAGGCATTGAAAGGCTGAGCCAGGTGAAAGGCGAAAGAGTAACTTAACCAAATCCATCCTTTTGCCAGATTAGTCTAAGCCTGCCATGCACAGCAGGGTGTGAGTGTTTGTGTGTGTGTATGTTGATATTTTTTTTGATGCAAATTTATGAGGATGAGGTGGGGTTTTTTTTGTTTGTTTGATTGCTTTTTGATACTGGGGATCAAAACTTGGACTTCATTTGTGCTAGGAAGTACCCTGCCACTGAGTTATCCTGGTAAGGATGCAATTTCAGACCAATACCCTTATTCCTACACTGTGCTTTCCGGGTATGTAACGTGAAGCAGGGGTTCAAATCCTTAGCTTTTCACAATCTTGGCTTCCAGAGAGACTCTCAAGTGTGGGCCTCTGTGGCAAGTGTCCTGCCCTGTGATGGTTGATAGCTAAAGGAAAGGGGGAGGGGGGGGAGTTTCGTTTACATGCTTTGAGATCGCCACAAACCTACCTCACTGTGTTGAAATGGGACAAATGCAATAGAACACATTGGGTGGTGTGTGTGTGTCCGATCCTGGTTTCTTGTTTCCCCCAAATGCTGCCCCCACCCTTAGTTAATTGTATTCGTCTGGCCTTTGTAGGACTTTACTGTCTCTGAGTTGATGGTTGCTAGGTGGCCTAGTTGTGTAAATATAAATGTATTGGTCTTCATGTTCTTTGGGGTTTTATTGTTTACAAAACTTTTGTTGTATTGAGAGAAAAATAGCCAAAGCATCTTTGACAGAAAGTTCTGCACCAGACAACACCATCTGAAACCTAAATGTGGGGTCCTCAAAATGAGCCTCTGGGACCATGGCCTTCCCTTCCATGCTCCTCCCCATCTCCCATTCTGGACCACAGTGACCTTAAGACAGCCCCTCTTGTCCCTCATAAGAAAACCTATGCTCATTTTTTCTTCGGGCATCTCTACAACTCTTGAATGCCCCAACATAAAAATTCTGAAGAGGCCACGAACCTCATTCTCCCATTGTTCCCTAACTCAGTGAAGAGTTTTGGTTGGTGGTTCTGAGACAGGGTCTCACTCTGTAGCCAGAGATAGCCTCAGATTCCTGGCTGTCGTCCTGCCTCAGACTCCTCTGTGCAGGGATTGCAGGTGAACCACTTCTCCTTGGCAAGACCATTTCATGGTGTGATTCACCTTTGGACGGATCAAACAAACATAGTCTGTCACCCTTGGGTAGAGAGAAGCAATTGTGGGGCCTTCCATGTAGAAAGTGGGATCTGGAGACCAGAAAAGGGACTATGAATGTACAGTTAAGTCACTCAGGAACTTAATGCCACGGTGCAAGAAACTTATGTCAAAGAGGCCACAAGATTGTTACTAGGAGACGGACGAATGTATCTCCATGTTTACTGCTAGAAACCAAAGCTTTGTGAGAAATCTTGAATTTATGGGGAGGGTGGGAAAGGGTGTACTTGTCTGTCCTTTCCCTGATCTCTTTCCTGAACTGCAGGAGACTAAGCCCCCTCTGGGGTTTTGGTGACCCCACCCCTGGGGTGTTTTATTTCATGGTTGATTTTTTTTTTTTTTTTTTTTTTTTTTTACTGTATTCCTATCGTATAATCATTTTGTAACACATGCTGACTTTACCTTCCCTTCTCTTCCCTGGGAAAATAAAGACTTATTGGTACTCCAAAATTGGTACTGTTCTCTCATCAGATACTTAGGATGCTTTTCTCTTCTCATAATCCCCACCGAGGATTGGGAAGTCACAGGACCATTAAGTTTTCCCCTTCCCACTTTGTTAGGGATGAATCTTGAAAGTTCAGCCCTTGTAGCACCTCATTACACTGGATTTTTGTTTCTAGTTAAGGCCTCTTGTCCCTTCCTTGGAAGCTGCCACATTCAAGAGGGGATTAGAGGCCTGGCATGCATAAGAATGGAAATGCCTATGCCGCTGCTGGGATGAAAGGCTGGGGCCAGGGCTTAGGGCATGAGACCCTAATAATACTTTGTCCTTTACTCCTCAAAGCCCCTTACAAATCCTAATTAACCCCTTGCAACACCCCAAAAAAGGAAAGTACCATACAGAACTGGGGGAATTGAGGCCAAAGGAGATTCCCTGACTATGAACCATTATTTTGTGATACAGTTTGCTAACTTTCTAGTGAGTGCTTAAACATTCTTAAAAATAGCAGAAGATTTTTTACAGGGAGGGGTGGGGATGGGTGGAATACTTTGCCAAAGGGAAACCTAAGTATTAACAAAAAGTGGATTAAATAAATCCTCAAACTGTTACCAGAGCAGGGGGTTTGTGACCCTTTAACTAATTGCACCAAAAGTTAAAACCCAGTGGCGCTAACTACTAGGCTTCAGTGAGCTAAGAGCCTTCCTGAGAAATGGTGTTATTAGCAGAAGCTTCACAGCTCACAAAGGAAATCCAAGTGTGGGAGCTGGTGAATGGGGCATTCATCTCCACAGCCTTGAGTGTGTTTTGTGCTTTCCTCAGGTAAAGCTGAACAGGTGACATCTTACCCTGTGTTATTGAGACCACAGGGAAAATGAGGTTAAAAAATACAAGGTTCGTTGGAATTGTGAAATTCTATTACAGATAGAAGTATGATTTGAAAGAAATACTAGTTGCATCAGATACTGAAAGTTCAGTTTTGGGGCTTTTTTTTTTTTTTTTTTTTTGAGAAAGCAGAACAGCCTCTTCCGGTATCATTAAATACAATAAAAGGCAAGGCGATGGATAATACTTTTGAGGAGCTAAGTCTCCTGAAGCCCAGTCTAGGCCCAATTTTGTTCTGTTCAGTATCTAAAAGTCCTTCAAGACTTGGCTATTCAGCTAATGCTTTTGATTTCTTGCTTGGCCCCAAAAACCTCTCCACAAGTGTTGTAGATTGTTTCTATTTTTGTTTAGTTTTGAGGCTGAGTTTTCCTGTGTAGGCCATGCTAGCCTCAATTACCCTAGGTGATCTAAACTGCTGATTGTCCTTCTTTCACTGGCACCATGCTTTTAAGGCTGGACTGGAAACTGAACCCAGGGCTTCTGGCATGCTGGGCAAGCGCTACCAGTAGGGTTATATTCCCCAGCGCTATGGGCAGTGATTTTGTTAGTCCTAAGAATAAAGCTCTTTTTGTCTTGTTCATTAACGTGAGTCTTTGGAATCTGCAAGTTATAAAGTCGGGATGCTTTAAATCACCCCCCAAAAGTGACTAGAGCAAGAAACCTTTCCGATGAATTAACAGCATTAAAAGGCGACAAGTGGAAACACGTTAGAAGTTTTTGAAGAAACAGTATCCCGTAGATCAGGTTAACTTTAGATTTTCTACGTAGCAGAAAAGACATTACTTAATCCTCGTGGCCTCAGTCTTCGGAGTGCTGAGTTCAGTGACGACGCGCCACCAGTTTCTGCTAAAATAACGATTTTTAAAACAAAAATTTAAAGAACCACAGTTCACTTTTCAATGGTTTACGTCCATATCACCAGCAGTTGGGAGACAGAGGCAGGAGGATTGTCATAATACGATGTTATCGTGTCTCCCAAAATACAAGCATTGCGATCATCGATAAAGAAACTCCTTTTTGAGGTGGAGCAACCCCATTCTCTCACCCTAACAAATTGCCACAATACCCGAGGCCACACAGCATGTGTGGGCTGACCCCTTCTCAGGCCATTAGGCTGGACTCCTGCCTAACCTGCATGGTTTGCATCAGGCGACCCTAGCGGCAGCAGTATCAGCTCACGTGACCTCGGCCCTCCAGGCGCTGTTTCCACGCCCGGCGAAAGCGGCCACCAATAGCCAACTCTCAAGAACTCGTGCCGCTCCGCCCCCGAGCCCGTAGGCTCAAGGCGCGGCCCCTCCCAACACGGACGGAAGGGGCGTGTCCAAATGCGCAGAGGTGACGTGTTCTTCCAGCGCCAAGTCGTGAGTCGCCCCGAAGTGGTAGAAAAACGTCTTCTCCGGCGTACTAGGTGCAGAGTGAAAACAGAGACCCAGAGGAGGGAAAACTGGATGTGGAGTTATCCGCGGGAGACACTCAAGTCCAGGCGGAAGAGTGACCATCGAGGTAACAGATGCGACAGCCAAGGCGGGTAGTGATTGGTTAGCCCAGGGTGAGAAAAGGATCGCCGGGCAAAAGAGAAGTTGCGGGGATTGATCAAGATGTAGGTAGCATAATGTGGCAGGATATTTGGAAGAAATCAGTGCACATAAGAAGGATAAAAAAATGGCCTTGTCCCAAAGGACTCCCTTTGGCTTGTAGAGGCCTGAGTGGATTAGAAGAGTCTCTGGATTCAGACGCGTGCTGCTTGCCACAGTCCTGTCGGTCTCTTCAGTCAGTTTTATTTATTGCAAGCACGGATGACTTCTCTCTCTCTCTTTTAATTTATTCAAGGTTACCTGGCTGGCTTTTTGTTCTTGTGTGATTTCTGACATAGCACGAACTATGTCATGGATCAAAGAAGGAGAGCTGTCTCTATGGGAACGGTTCTGTGCCAACATCATAAAGGTGAGCAGGACCCCAGGGAGAACGTTGGCCGTTTGGATAGTTGGGTAATCGCGCTGAAGTTTATTATTAAATTTTAGCAATCCCTAGGAAGTGGAATTTAGTAAATGAATGAGAGAATCTTGAACAAAATTATAAAGTAGTTTGCAGGGCTGCGTTTCTAGTGTTTACTTACCGAATGCCTTATTTTCTTAAGGCCAATGAGGGTGTATCATTAGATCACACAGACTGTTAGATTTGCCTTCTGGAAAATGGAATTATGGCGTTGGGAGTGTCAAAAGGGCTCACTGGTGGAATGCTTACTTAGTATTTGAGAGACCCTGAGTTTGAAAAAGGGAGAAAGACTATGACTGTGAATGAGAGGGACCAGAAATTTGTCTCACTGGTGCTGTGGTTCTCAACCTGTGGGTCTCAACCCCTTTGGAGGTTGTCAGATATTGACATTATGATTCATGACAGTACCACAATTACAGTTATAAAGTAGCAATAAAAATCCTCTCATGTTGAGGTCACCACAATATGAGGAGTTGTATTACAAGGTCACATTAGGAGGGTTGAGAACCACCGCCCCAGAGCTTCCATCTCTGTTTCCTTGTACTGTGTTCCGAGTTGAGGTTTCTTTCACGGTTAGACTGTGACCATCTGCTATAAAGGCAGTCAACTGTGAGGGAAACTCCTGTTATCTGCCAACCATGTGGCTTCACAGACATGTCTTTTTGAGGGTTAAAAGAAGTATATGCACAAAGAATTTAGCACAATATCTAGTGATACTAAGTTATTTATCTTGGTAGGGTGATATATAGCGTATATTTAGAGGACAGAACGACTTTCAGAATCAGGCTTTGGGGCAAGTACCTTTACCAGCTGAGCCATCAAAGGCCTCATCAGGAATCACAGCGATGTCACATTCTGTGCTTGACAGAGGTTTTGATGCAAACCAGTCAGCCTGGCTTTATTTTATTTATTTTCTTTTTTACATACAGATTGTCAAACAAAAAATGAATTTGAGTCGATAAGCCTTGTATTGCCACATACTTGCCTACAAATGTCAAATAATCGCAAGTAGGCCAGAAAATGGAAACTCTTTTGTTAGGAAACTAATATCCTTGTGTTGGCAAAAATAAGTGTAGGAGACAAAAGCAAAAGGCAGTGGAGGGATGAGTGTGAACGATAGCTCAGATGGCTCTGTGGAGAAAGGTTTTTGCTACCAAGTGTGGTAACCTGGATTTGGCCCCCACAACCTATACAGCAGCAGGAGAGAACTGTTGAAGATAGGCCCTGGTTCGTCCTCCCAACCTCGTGCTCCAGAGACAAGACTCAGATTCAAAATATATTTATAAGTACCTTGGCCACAGAGCCAGGCTCTTCTCTGACTAGATATAACTTAAAATGCCCCATTTATTCTAGCCCACATTCTGCCACATGCCTGGTTACCTGTGCTCAGATACCCTGCATCCTGTTCATGACATCTTCCCAGCAGATCCCCCGCCCCGCCACACACACACACACACACACACACACACACACACACATCTTTCCTAGAATTCTTTCTCCTCCTGATGTCCCACCTTCTGTTTCCTGCCCAAAGAGAGGTCTGATCTCTAAAAAGAAGAAGAAAGACAGAAAAAAGGATAGAGAAGAGGAAAGGAGAGATAGAAATCCTTGAGTCTAAGCTTCTTATTTTGTTTCTTCCCTGCCCAAGACCATCCCCTAAACCATCCTAACTTAAGCGATTGGGGCAACAGTCTTCTTATAGAGAACTGACTCTTAGAAATTATCTTCTGCCTTCCACAGTCACACACATACATACACATTCACTAACTAAATAAGTGTAATTAAAAAATTAAAGACTGCCGGGCAGTGGTGGCGCAGGCCTTTAATCTCAGCACTTGGGAGGCAGAGGCAGGTGGATCTCTGAGTTCGAGGCCAGCCTGGTCTACAGAGTGAGTTCCAAGATAGCCAGGGCTACACAGAGAAACCCTGTCTCGAAAAACAAAACAAAACAAAAAAAATCAAAACTCACTTAGATCCGGTTAGAAAGGGCTGGAGAGGTGGTTCAGTTGTTGAGAGGACTTGCTGTTTGTGCAGAGGACTCAGATTCAGTTCCCAGCACCCACTGTGCAGCGCACTGTAACTCCAGTTTTAGGAAAGTGATCTCCTGTTCAGAGGGAGTGCCGGTTCGCATGCGGTACTCAGACGTGTGTACAAGCCAAAGATCCACTGATAACAGTTACAGAAAAAGTTTGTCTTGCCCTATTCAGAATAAGTCTTCATGAAAATTCAAAAAATAACAGGCTTTGGCAAGGACATACAGACAAAAGAACCCTCCTACACTGCAGAGGGGAGTGTAGTCTAGTCAGTATGAAGTTCCTCAGCAAATGAAAGGTAGACTTGGTGTGATCCAGCTAGGTCACTCCTGTATATTGTAAAGCATCAGAGTCAGCCCCCTCCAGACACCTGCCAGCCCAGTATACTGCTTGCTCTTCACAGTAGCCAGGTTGCCAGATCAGTCTCTGTGCTTTGCAGTTAGTAAGTGGAGCTTTAGAAATGTGGTGTACAAACACAGTGCGGCTTTGTTTAACCATGGAGAAGAAAGAAATCATGTAGTTTGTAGGAAAGTAGATGGAACTGGTTATTATCATGTTAGGTAAAATAAGCCTATCTCATAAAAATTAATCTCAGGTGTTTTGTTCCTGTGTGGGATTGGTGGGGTCCTGAAGTTAAAGCATAAGGTGACTGCTGTTGGTGTGGAAGGGGAAGGGGGGAGAGGAAGGGATGCTAGGAAAGGGTAATGGGGCAGGGGGTCGATATGTAATATAACGTACAAGGATGGAGAAGGTTCAGTGAACTGCTCACTCTGTACAAGGGAAAATGAAAGTAGACCAAGTCTTTTCTCAGATTTTATCTTGACTTACTGTAACGACAGTTATTTAGTGTGTCTATGTGTCTGTCTATGTATGTATGCATGTATGTATGTATGTGTATGTATGTATGTTACATGAATGCAAATACATGCCACAGCACACATGTGAAGGTGGAGAGTAGTTTTCCTTCTCCAGAATGTGCCCAGGTCCTGGAGAATCAAACTCAAGCTATTGGGCTTCACAAGAAGCACCGTACCGCTGAGTCATCTTGCCAGCCCAGGATTTCATCTGATTATTCAAACCTATTAGGTAAGGATGTCATGTTCCCCCTTTATTCCCAAGAAAATGAAGTTGGTTCATTATTTATCCTCATCTACAGGCTGGCCCAGTGCCCAAACATATTGCATTCATAATGGACGGCAACCGTCGCTATGCCAAGAAGTGCCAGGTGGAGCGGCAGGAGGGCCACGCACAGGGCTTCAATAAGCTTGCTGAGGTGGGTGTGGGTGACAGAGCTTGGAGTGAGTGATTTGAAGACCTAGATGACAGCTAAAATATGACACTTGGAGTTTCCTGTGGTATGAGTGTTTTTTAATTCTTGTTTTGTTTGGTTTGTTGCTTGCTACCCAAGGGTCTCATCCTGGCATCAACACAACTGTCACCATCACAGAAGAGTAGGATAGCAAGCTTCTGTGTTTTGCTGCCATTAGTCTTTTTTTTTTTTAATTGTATCTCTTATCCAGGCTGCTACTAAATGTCTTATTACCATTTAGAAAATTGCTGGGTCGGCAGGTAAGGGTGCTAGCGGCTGAGTCTGTGCTGGAAGGAGCCAGTGCTGACAATTTTGTAATCTTCATATACATTTTGTGCTGTGAATGAACGCAGCCACACACATGCACAAATATCAAAATCAACTTTTGTAATTGTGCATATCATTGTATGACTTTATGTTTGTTGAGGCTATTTTGATTATTTTTTTTATTGCCTTTTTATCTATATTCTAGTGATGGCAAAGGCTGCTTGTTTGTTTGTTTGTTTGGGATTTTTCTAGACAAGTTTTCTTTGTGTAGCCCTGGCTGACCTGGAATGTGTTCTGTAGACCAGGCTGGCCTCGAACTCACAGAGATCTGCCTCCCAAGTGCTGGGATTAAAGGTCTGTAGGACCACTGCCAGGTTTGTTTGCTTATTTTGGACAGAGCATTTTACTCTGTAACCCTGGCTGGCCTGGAACTGTGCAGATCAGGCTGCCCCAAACTCATGGAGATCTGCCTTCCTCTGCCTCCTTAGTGTTGGTATAAAGCCGGAGACACCACCATAAGTGCTTATATTTATTTTTGAGATAGTATCTTACATAGCCAGACTGGCCTCAAACTTCATGTAACCAAAAGTAACCTTGATCCCCCTGATCTTCTTGCCTCTACTTGGGAGTGCTAGGATTACAGACATGGTGCCACTGTACATGGTTTTAACCCAGGTCTTCAGTCAAGGTAGGCAAATACTTTACCAACTGAGCGACTTTTCCAGCAGTGGTTTATTTATTTATTTTGCATTTTAGGAAATGTAGCTGGGCCAAGTGGTGCCTTTAATCCCAGCAGAGCCAGGAGGAGCCTGAGTTAAGGCCAGCCTGGTCTACAGAAGGAGTTACAGGACAGCCAGGGCTACACACCTGCCTTGAAAAACCACACCACACCAAACCAAAAACCACCACCAACAAAGACAGCATCTCCCTGTGTATCCAAGTTGGACTTGACCTCAGGGTTCTCCTGCCTCAGCCTCTTGAGTGCTAGGTGTGTGTTGTATCAGTGCTCCCAGAAGTTACTCTTGACACGGGTAAGCTTTCAGAGGTGACTAGTATGTCATGTTTGATGTAACGTGAAAGCAACAGTCCGCTTCTAAATATGTGTCTGGAAAAGGAACCACAGGAAACCCTTTTACAAACTGTGAAGTGCTGCATAGTGATCCATCAGGTTGTTGCTTCTGCTTTGATTCCCCAACCTCTTGGTCTGCCATTATAAAGACGTTCCCTTCTGAGCAGCAGTGCCTCCCACACTCTCTCCTGGCCATCTTACCAGGGTGGTTTTGTAATCCCTTCCTGCAGGTAAAGGAGCTTCATCCCAGAGAGGTCAATAATGGCCTACAGCTCGTTAGAATTCTAGGATGGCATCGCAGCTAAAAACCTAGGACTTTATATTCTTGCTGAAGAGTTCTTTGGGATAAAATAAAACTGACAGATTTTAGTTTTTCTTCCTGTTTTGTTTTATTAAGATATTGTTTCTTGTGGCCCATGATGGCCTCAAGTTCAGTATATATAGCCCAGGCTGGCCTTAAACTCCTGATCTTCCTGCCGTCGACCTTCCAGAAGCACAAATTAGAAGTTTTGAGTAGCTGGGCAGTGGTGGCGCACGCCTTTAATCCCAGTACTTGGGAGGCAGAGGCAGGTGGATTTCTGAGTTTGAGGCCAGCCTGGTCTACAGAGTGAGTTCCAGGACAGCCAGGACTACACAGAGAAACCCTGTCTCGAAAAACCAAAAAAAAAAAAAAAAAAAAAAAAAAAAAAGAAGAAGTTGTTTTGAGTAACATACATGGATTGAGGGTTTTTTTTTTTCCTCACTATTTTGTGTGTGTGTGTGTGTTTTAAAGAAAGGATCTTACTATATAGTCTAAGTTAGTTTTGATTCTTGTGTCTCAGCTTCTCAAAGAATAGACCTGAGCCACTATACCCAACCTCCGGTTTTTAAGCTTCTTGAATGGTGACGACTTTTTTCCTAGTTGGCTCATTATTCAAACATAACTGCTGAAATTGCGCAGCCTTCACTCAAGTCTGGGGAAGATAAAAATCCTTGCTCAGAGCTGAAGCATTGGTTACCTCTTCCTGTTTGTCCTGTGCCTTACCTAGCTCTTTCTTTACCTTCCCCTCAGACTCTGCGCTGGTGTTTGAACCTGGGCATTCTAGAAGTGACTGTCTATGCATTCAGCATTGAGAACTTCAAACGTTCCAAGAGTGAGGTTGACGGGCTCTTGGATCTAGCCCGACAGAAGTTCAGCTGCTTGATGGAAGAACAGTAAGATGCTGTCCAGATGGAGAATGTCCTGTTTCACCATCCCTGTCTAACCTTCCTTGACCCCAGCCCTGAGCTTTTTTCTCTGAAACTTTATTAAGGAGGCTGATGTCCAAGGTTATCCACTAGCCCCTGAATTCACATGCAGGAAAACCACAAAACTGCTAGTCTACTTGTATTTCATGGTTGGGACATTACATCTTGTAAAGAGAAGAAAAGGCCTTACAGGCGGCCACAGTGAGTTGGTGATAGAGCCAGGCTGGGAACCCAGTCCTCCGTCCTCCAGGGTCTTTATAGTTCCTCTAGGAACCTCAAGCACCTCTCAACTGTGTTGTCATAGGCTGAGCATTCTTGTGCATGTTTTCGGTTGAGCAGCCTTTCAGGGTATTATAGCAGGCTGGCTTGTCAAAGGGTTCCAGGGTAGGGGGAGACTGAGAGACAAGTAACACTGAGCTCAAAGAAGCCAGGACTGTACGTAAGTAGGATTAGCAAAAGTGAGCATACTTGGATTGAAATCAAGGTACTACTCAAATTTGTCTTTGATTAGGTTATACATTAAACTTTTATATTTTATAGTCTTGTAGATTACCCAAAATAGGTAAATGGTTCTTGTTTCATAGACTTTGACAAAATGTAGTTGGAGGTTATATGGGCAGCTGGGCCATGGATGTGACCTTTAATTCTGGGTCATGTCCTTCGGGCCTGCCAGAGATTTCTGTCACACAGTAATAAGCTCCTGCCTCTCAGTATAACACCAACTTCCCAGTGCATTCCCAGTGAGAGAGGCTGCGTGGAAACAGTGAGTACTCACCTCGTGGGAGCCACTGTGTGGATGCACTGTGAGTGACAGTCAGACCTGGCCATCCATTCATCCATCTAGATTGCTCAACATTCTAAACTTTCTGGACTTCAGTCTCTTGGAATGCAGAGGGGAACTTATGGGCTGAGCCTCAGGAACTCATGATTGGACTAAAGTATCTTATTCACCATCTGACTCTACAGATACTTATTCTCCTGGCATTACCCTTTTATTGCACAAAAATATGACAGATGTCACCAGTGATACAGTTCCTTCTCTGGAGCAATTTACTGACTTACTCAATTGGGACAGAAATCACAGATGTGTAAAATACAACTCTCCCAAGGACACCTGAAGTAGTAGTGTGTGGCCAAGAGTTTGTGTTCTCAAGGCAGACAGATCTGGTTCAAGCCAGACGTAACACATGAAATGACCTTGGGCAAGTTTTATCTGAGCCCCAGTGCAGTTTTATCTGAGCCCCAGTGCAGTACTGGACACCTCTCAGAGTGTTGACAGGTTCTGAAATTGCACACACACAACAGTGCCTGTGTTCTGCTCGGCGGTTGCCCCATCACAGTGCCGCCTCCTTTCTCCCTTATCAGGGAGAAGCTGCAGAAGCATGGGGTGTGCATCCGTGTCTTGGGTGATCTGCATCTGCTGCCCTTGGACCTACAGGAGAAGATTGCACGTGCCGTCCAGGCTACTAAGAACTACAACAAGTAAGTTCCCAGGGTGTTTCTTAAGAGAGGCACCCAGAGCTTCCGAGGTCTGTTCTCCATGCAGGGTTCTTGAGAGAGTAGTTTGTGATGCTTAGAGACTTTGACCTGCAGGGGAGACCAGGTGCCTTTCCATTCATTCACATGCAGACCCAGTCCCTCACACTTGCTCTCCCCACCGCAGTGTGTTCGGGAACTATAAATGTGCACACATGCACACAGACACACACACACACACCACATATATTTGAACTTGACAGGTGTCAGGATAGATATCCTCTAGTCTTAGGCTGTTGTGGTAGTACATACCCTTAGTTCCAGCACTAGATACAGGTGTATCAGTGAGTTTGAGGTTGACCTAAGGTACATGAGGGACCCTGTCTCAAAAATTAAAAATAATAATAATAAAAAGAAATCCAACAGTCCTAACCCTGTCTACATGTCTTTCAAGAATCTTTTCTGTCCCACTCTTTGGCCTATGGACAGATTTAGAGGACAAAGTTCAATAATGCACACTTCACTGTGTGTGGCTTTGTAACAGTAGTGTCAGCCATTGTTACCTTACATCTGGTCTCCTGCCTTCTACTTTATGCTTAGGCTAATACCACAGAGGATTTCCTTCCTCTGTGGACTGGTTGTCAGTAGTGGCGGTGGGGCAGTGGAGGTGGTTAGGAAGGCAATAAAGGTCATTTATGTTTGATCTAATTAGATGAAGAACATGCTTATTCCAAGAACTATTGGAAATCATGAAACCGGCAGACCCTGTCTCTCTTTAATGAATTATTCTGCTCTGCCATCCTCAGGTGTTTCCTCAACGTCTGCTTTGCATACACATCTCGTCATGAGATCACCAATGCTGTGAGAGAGATGGCCTGGGGCGTGGAACAAGGCCTGCTGGAACCCAGGTATCTGGGGTATCTCTCCTGGTAACTGGTACTGAAGACAGAAAGAACTAGTGTTCAAACTTTGCTGAGCCATGCACTTGGCCAGAACTCAAATCAGGGGTGGACATGGGAAATACTTAGGGGACTTCCCCTAAATGTGGGGCGGAGGGGGGTTGTCATCTGAATATACCACACACTGAGAAACCACAGAACAGTCCTCCACCGTCCTGTCCAATGAGAAGGGGCGCCCTCCATGTACTTTTTTTTTTTCAGTAATTACTTGTATGTTTGTTGTGGAGGAGAATCTTTTGGGTTTCTCAAATTACAGTTTCATAACCCAGGATTAAGGTGTTGTGAGGTGGAGAGAGGACAGAGGGAAGAAAGCAAGGGGGAATCCTAATAATTAAGGCTTAGAGGAATGGAGGAGTCTTTAAAGCCATCTGTCTATTTGGCCCTTCTAATGTTGTTACTAATATAATCTTTGGCACTATTAGTAAATTAATAATCATAATAGTGAAATAATGGTAGCAGGCATAATAGAATAGTGCTGTATGTTACCTGTTTTACTCTTCCTAACCTCATGTGAGAGTCTCATCTTCTTTTCAGTTTATAAATGTGGAAACCACGGATAACCTGTTCACAGTCAGCCTGCTAGTAAAGACAGAAGTAGGACTCTAAAGCAATCCAGAGGCCTTGTCTTTCATTTTTATTATATGAGATCTTGGGATGCAGGAAATTTTTTTTTTTTTTTTTTTTTTTTGTTTTTTTGTTTTTTTTTGGTTTTTGGTTTTTGGTTTTTGGTTTTTGGTTTTTCGAGACAGGGTTTCTCTGTGTAGTCCTGGCTGTCCTGGAACTCACTCTGTAGACCAGGCTGGCCTCGAACTCAGAAATCCACCTGCCTCTGCCTCCCAAGTGCTGGGATTAAAGGCGTGCGCTGAAAGTTTTTGATTTCTCTTTTTGTATAGTATGATTAGCTGGAAACTAAAAATCAAGAAATTGAACTGGGCATGGTGGCACACACCTGTAATCCCACCTACTTAGGAGACTTGTAAGTGTGGGACCAGCCTGAGCAACATGGTGGAACCCCCTATCTCAGAAAACAACAGAGTGTGGTTGGTACAGCTCAGCTAAAGGTCAGCTGTGAAGCACTTCCTTAGTAAGTGTCAGACCTTGGGTTTGATCTCCAGGGACATGAAAGGAAAGCAAAAGCCCAAGAAGAACACAGTCCCCCTACCCCTAATGACTAACACCTAGGAAAGAGAGTACTGTATTGTTTTTAAAGACTGTGTGTGTGTGTGTGTGTGTGTGTGTGTGTGTGTGTGTGTGTGTGTGTGTGTGTGTGTGTGTGTTGGGGGGGATCTTTATTATGTGTGTGTATATGTGTGTGTTGGGATCTTTATTCTGTGTGTTTGTGTGTGTGTGTGTGTTTTGGGGGGATCTTTATTTTGTGTGTGTGGACGCGTGCGTGCGTGTGTGTGTGTGTGTGTGTGTGTGTGTGTGTGTTGTGGGATGCAGGATGTACACATAGGCGCAGGAGCTCACGATGCCTGTGGCTGCTGGAAATGAGAAGCTCAGCCTCTGTAAGAACAGCAGTCACTCTTGACTCCCGAGCCATCGCTCAGCTGCAGAGTGCACTGTTTTCTCTCTTCCTGCTCTCATCCAGGGTCTCACTGCGTGTCCCTGGTTGGTTGGAACTTGCTATTGAGACCATGAACTCACCGGGTCTGCCTGACTCTGCCCTCTAAACGCTGAGGTTAAAGATGTGTACCACCACCACAGACAGATGAAGAATACTGTTTTAAATACTTTTATCTCCCTTCTCATTTACATTTATTTTATTTATATATTTATTGAGTGGGGGAGATGGGCATACATATGCCACAGAAGGAAGTCCAGGGACAGTTTAGGAGTTGGTTATCTCCTCCCACCACGTGGGTCCTAGGAACGGTGTTCAGGTCGTCATCCTCCTGGACGGAACTGGATGTTATCTGCAGCTCATCCCACTGCCCCCCTAAGACTGCTTACAGCTGTTTGTGAGAGCTTCTTTCCAGCAGAGGGGTGATCTTTCTCTGCCCTCTAGACTCATGTATTTAGTAGCTTTGGGCTATCAACCTGTTGGTTTGAAATAAGGTTTCACTATGTAGCCCAGGCTGGCCTTGAAATCATGGAGTTCTATCTATCTCTGTCTCCTGTGCCAGGATTAAGGATGTGTTTCACTATGCCTGGTTGACCCTTTTATTTATTTATTTATTTGTTTGTTTGTTTGTTTGTTTAGTTAGTAACAGCTCTAAGGAGCACATTGCTCTATATAGGAGCTATACTGGTGAGAATAAAGATCTATTTTCTGTGTTTTGGGGCTCTGGTAAAGGAAACAGACATTAATCAAGAGACAAATTAACAAAAACTCATAATAGTGATACGTATCATAAAGGCACTGGTACAAGTTTATGACAAGAGGATTGGACTTGGTAGAGAGTGCCTTCCAAATGTAAATGATAGGTGACGACAGGAAGAAGCAGCCATGACTTGGGGACAAGGCAGGACTATGAAGTGGCCTTGCTTTCGACGACTCCTCAGTAGCAGGCTCCATTGGAAGGGATTGTTGTGGTACTGGAATGGACAAAATAGCCTGCACTGGAAAAGGAAGAACTGGGAGAACTCAGTGGACTGATTGTGGAGAAAGGCTCAATTACCCTGGGATATTCTACCCATGGATTTCAGCAGTGGACATTGGTGCCCTCCACTGCTCTAGAGAACCCCAGGAAGAGGAAAGTTTGCCTCAGGGCTTGTCATAGAACAAACATGTTGGATAGGTAGTCCAGGGGGGTCAGGACTGTAGGCTCCAGGAGGAAGGTCATCTGTAGGGTGCTGGACTGAGGGAGGCATGAGGGACCTGGAGAGAGTCCTGTGAATAGATGGGAAAGGATGAGCTCTGAGAACCTGTCCTTGTGACCATTAGACAGATTGGCCCTTTAAGCAGACAGTCTGTGTTACGGGACACAAAAGAGGGAATCTGTTGGTACCCATTGAGGAGGAGGTGGATGGGTGTTGGCACAATAATGCCAGTACTCTAGAGGGGTAAATGAAGTTACAGATTGTAACTTGGCTGTTAGGGGAAGCTCCAGTCTGGCTAAGACATAGGGATAGGAGGCAGTCAAGTGGTTACGCCGAAGGGGAATGTGTGTGTGGGCCCAGCATGTGCAAGGCCTTGGATACACTCTCTAGTGCTGCCTAGCCTCAGGGAAAGACAGAGAAAACATGCAAACATATATATGCAAGTGTAAGTTAATGGTAATTAGCTTGGGAGTAATTTCATAGTTGTTTGTTATATTATGGTTTATAATTAATGTTTGAGTAGTCTTGTGTATATGGAATAATAATTGAGCTAATGATGGAAAATATTTATGCTAGAAAGAATTCTCTAATTTAGCAAGCAGACTTAACACAGATTAGCTCCTGGGAACTCTGATCTGACTCCTAATATAGCATGCTTTAACCTCACCCTGTGCTTCATATCTACTGGCCTTCCATCTTGCTCCTCTTCTAGGAAGTGTTTCCTATCCATCTTCCTGACGGTCATTTAGAATCTGCCTTTGTGGGACTCTCATGTCCACATGGTAGATAGAATCACCAGGGTCCACAGCACCCCCTGCAGCTTGACTCTCAGCATGTACTGAGCTCACTGGGACCTAGGCTGTACTCTGTATTACATTTATATCAGGGTTATTAGAATTTGCCTTAACGCAGGGCAGTGGTGGCGCACGCCTTTAATCCCAGCACTTGGGAGGCAGAGGCAGGCAGATTTCTGAGTTCGAGGCCAGCCTGGTCTACAGAGTGAGTTCCAGGACAGCCAGAGTACACAGAGAAACCCTGTCTCGAAAAACAAAAAACAAACAAACAAACAAAAAAAGAATTTGCCTTAACCAAGTAACTAGATTTTGTTTTCTTGACACCACCATCTGACTCCATTTCTCTTTCTTTAGGATGAGGCCTTCCCCCTAGAAATAAAATTAATAGGTTGTTTGGGAGCCTGGAATTAGAGAAGAAATAAGGTTGACCCTCAAGGCTGGTTAAAAAACTGTCAGTGCATTACTTTGAATAGGCTTCGTGGCCTCCTGTAGTCCTGTCTTCTCTGTGATAAATAATAATTGTGACCATTTACTAAATAAGCCTAGGGCCATGCAGACTTACTGTATTGTTCAGTTTTAATACATGTTTACTTGAGATGGGCACTAAGCTCAAATTCTTTATCCTCCTTCAGCTAAATAGTGCTGCAGTTGCACCTGTTGGCACAATTCCTAACTCTCGGATACTTATACTTCCTCACCCTGTAATGAACAAGTTGGTTTTATCTTCATTAATTTATTTGTTTAGTTTATGTGTGTGGGTGCAGGTTTGTGCATGCCACAGTGTACAATGGAAGGTCAGAGGGTAGGCTTCAAGTGTGGTGTCTTACCCTTCCACCTCATTTGAGACAGAGTCTCTTTGCTGCTGTGTAAGCCAAGCTAGCTGGCCCTCCAGCTTCTGGAGGTTCTCCTGTGTTTGCCGCTCCCCATACAGGCACTTTGGGATTATAAACACTTGACTTACTGCATCCGGTTTTCACTGGCTTCTGGAGATCCAGCCTCCAGACATCAACAAGCACCGTCACATACTAGCTCTTCTCTTCATTTTAAAGATGAGACTACAGAAATGGGACATAGTAATTTATCTAAATTTACATAGTTGGCTAACCTGCCTAGTGTCCTTTGAGTTTGGTATATTGATTACCACATATGAAGGCTGAAATGGACAAAGGAATCTAATATAAAAGCAGCTGACGGGCTGGAGAGATGTCTCAGCAGTTAAGAGCACTCGCTGTTCTTGTAGAAGACCCTGGTTTAATTCATAGCACCCACACAGTGGCTCATAACCATCTGCAACTCTTGCTCCAGGGGATCCAGTCCCTTCTTGTGATTTCCTCCAGTACCAGGTGTGACATGGTACACATATATGCATGTAGGCAAAGCATTCATACACATAAAATAAATATAACTTAAAAAGTTAGTAAGTACCCAAATGTGGTATCGCATGCCTATAATCTGAGCACTCAGGAGGTCCAGCAGGGCTGCTGTGAGTGATCCCAGTCTGAGCCACAGGGCAAGGCCCCGTCCAAAAATAGGGCTTAGAGTCCTGGAGAGATGGCTCAGAGGTTAAGAGCACTTGCTGCTATTTGCAGAGAACAGGAATCTGGTTCCCAACACCTATGTGATGGCTCATAGGCATCTGTAACTCCGTTTTCGAGCATCTGACCTCCTCCTCTGGCCCTTAATCTTTTTGTTAAAGGGATTGCTGATACTGCGGTTGTACATCAGTGCTAGAGTATTTCCCATCATACAAAAGACCTTAGGTTTCATTGCAAGCATTGCATTGAGAAGTAAAAAATTAGAGCCAGCAAGATGGCTTAGCAGGTGCTTGCTACCAAGTCCGGTGACCTGAGTTTAACCCCCTGAACCCATATGGTGAAGGAGAGAAGCAGCTCCTCACAGGTGTCCTCTGCCCTCCATATGCATGTTATGGCACATGCACGTTCACATACACAAAGCAAAGGAATAAATGGGCCGAGTTACTGGTACCCACGTGGCAACTCTAAATCCAGTTCTCGGAGATCTAACACCCTCTTCTGTCATCCACAGGCACAAGTCTAGCACATGGTGCACATACATGCATGCAGTCAAGTACTCAAACACATATGCTGGGTGATGGTCGCGCACGCCTTTAATCTTAGTACTCAGGAGGCAGGGGCAGGTGGATCTCTGAGTTCGAGGCCAGCCTGTACTACAGAGTCAGTTCCAGGACAGCCAGGGCTACACAGAGAAACTCTGTTTCTAAAAACCCAAATAAATAGATAGGTAGATCTTTTTGAAAAATAAAGTAGGGGCTGGAGAGATGGCTCAGTGGTTAAGAGCACTGACTGCTCTGCCAGAGGTCCTGAGTTCAATTCCCAGCAACCATATGGTGGCTCATAACCATCTAATGGGATCGGATGCCCTCTTCTGGTGTGTCTGAAGACAGCTTCAGTGTATTCATACAAATAAATTAAATAAGTCTTTTTTAAAAAAAAGAAAAATAAAGTAATCCTTTAAAAAATAATAAATCAATAAAAGTATCACAATGTGAATATTTGTAACTGGAAATCTCACTGAGGAATTTAGACCCTGAATGCTTGTTTGCTTCTCCATTTCATGTTGTAACAGGACACTTGTCATGTCCTGAACTTTAGTGCTGCTTTCACTACATCTTCAGTGCATTTTCACTAGCTGAAAGCAAACATACACAAATACACAGTATCTTAGTTTACATAAACATCTCTGTGTTTATTCTGTATTCGAGCTCGGTCTAACTTCTCACTAACACGGATGGTGAGCTCCTTGAACTTAAGTCGTCTGCATTGGGATCCCGTCCACTGGAGTCAGGTCTAGCGGCGTCCATTCGTAGTATTATTACCAGGACTGTCAAGGTTTATTTTTCTTTTCCTTTTGATTTTCTTCTTCCTTGTGGTGGTGGTGGTGGTGGGAGGGGGGTCAGATCTACAGCCAGAAATATGGTAGGTATGTGCTCTACCATTCCAGGCCCCATGGTTCCTTACATGGTTTCTGTTTTCTAAGTTATTTCTGAGCAGTCTTCATGAAAGCAACCAATAGTTAGTGTTGGGGTTTTCTTAACCATAATCAAGAGATCCTTGGGTTCCTTTTGTCACTTTTATCTTTCCCTTACTGTTCCCTCCTTTTCTGTTTCCTTCCATTCTGCCACAGCCTGAAGCAGGTAGCAGAAAGCCCCCAGAAACTTACAACTTCGGACATCCATAGTCAAGAGGACCAGGCAGTGAGATGAGAGATAGTGTCACTGTTAATAGAGTCGTTTATCCCTTGTTTGCTGAGATGGCCTTGTTATCCCTTGTGTGTTTGGGCATTTCATAGTCCCACGATGCACCCGGATATGTCATTTGATTTGACCTGACTCTCAGTACAACTGTGTGGTAGCTCGGATAAGGGAGCTAAGTGCTCATGTGGATTGGACTGGACTTAAATACTTTGATCAGGGAATTAGGGCCGTGCAATCAAGACAAGGGTGTGTGGTTGCCAGGGCAGTCTGAACCCAGGTGTAAGCAAATATTGTTTGCTGTACAATTATACAGAAAATACATCTTCTTCTGTGGTTTGAAAAAACGGTAATTGAGCCGGGCGGTGGTGGCGCATGCCTTTAATCCCAGCACTTGGGAGGCAGAGGCAGGCGGATTTCTAAGTTCGAGGCCAGCCTGGTCTACAGAGTGAGTTCCAGGACATCCAGGACTACACAGAGAAACCCTGTCTCGAAAAAACCAAAAAAAAAAAAAAAAAAAAAAAAAAAAACGGTAATTAAAAATCAAGGCACATGCCCAAAGCACCCAAGCTAATAAGTATGTTTATCGTTCTTTTCTTTGGGTTTGTTTTGTTTTTTTTGGGGGGGGGGTTGGTTTGTTTGTTTGTTTTTTGGGGGGGGACAGGGTTTCTCTGTGTAGCTCTGGCTGTCCTGGAACTCACTCTGTAGACCAGGCTGGCCTCGAACTCAGAAATCTGCCTGCGTCTGCCTCCCAAGTGCTGGGATTAAAAGTGTGCGCCACCACTGCCCGGCTTCTTTTCTTTGTTTTGAAACCTCATTCTGTGATTTATTTATTTATTTATTTATTTATTTATTTATTTTTGAGATTGTGTTTTCCTGTGTCGCCCAGGCTGGCCTTGAACTCCTGATCCTCTTGCCAAAGCCTCCAAACTCTGGTATCTGACTTTGAACACTCACTTCAGGTATTCATGCTTTCATCCTTCTTTTAAAAATATTTTTGTATATGGATTTTTCCTTCGTGTATATCTGTGCACCATATGTGTGCAAATGTCTTTGGGGGCCAGAAAAGGAACATTGAATCCCCTAGGACTGGAGTTACAGTGAGCCACCATGGAGGTGCTGGGAATTGAACCTGGGTCCTCTTCAAGAGGAGCCAGTGCTCTTATCTACTGGCACATTTCTCCAGCCCCTTTCTGCTGTTGTGACCCTGTGACATATTCTCCACAAGAAACTTTGTTTTTTTTTTCACTCTCCACAAGATACAACTCATAAATTAAGAGATTCCTAGTCCTGTTTGTGTATTCATGTTAGGGTGGGCAAATGCTTCCAGGAGCTGGCAGATACTAACCTTAGGAGTACCCTCTTCTGTCAGCGGGAAAGCTTTATTTCAAAGTCTCCCTTGGTTGTCTCTGAGTGTCTGTCTTCTTGGGAGTGTCTTTCTTACGCAGTGTAAGTAGTTCTCCTGCTTCATCTTTCATTTTGTTGTGGTTGGGAGCAGACATGCCATAGTGCACCTATGGACGGGCTGCAGAGGACAGCCGTGGAGTCGGGTCTCTCTTTCCACTTTCACGAGGGTTTGAGAAAAGGCTTGTCTGACAAACAGCTTTACCCATTGGACCATCTTTCTTGCTAGCCCAGGTTCTTTTTATTAAATCCTGGGATTTAGAGGTAGGCTGAACGGTCCATTGTGTGTGTGAGCCCTGGAGTTCAAGCTCCAACATAAATCACTAAATAGACAAAAGTCCTTCCTTCCTTCTTGACCAACTCACTGTTGAAAACTGTTGTGTGGCTTTCTCAACTTCATTTTTTGTACATATATATACATATATGTGTGTATGTGTGTATGTATGTATATATAGGCATATATGTTTTTATAATACAGTGATTATCATACTCCCTTCACATAAATAATGTGGGACTATAGATTTGTATATATTTTTCATAATATGTTTTCTGAACTTTACTTTTTTCATATAACAATGGGTCTTGGAAGTCTTTCCAAACCAGTATGTTTAATTTAGATTCATCTTTTTGTTGTGTTTTTGTTGTTTTCAGATCTAATTGTCTTTTTGCAGTTCTGGGGATTAAACTTATGCCTTTTAGGTACATACACTACCACTAAGCTACATTCCCATCTTTACATTTTCTTTAAAAAATGAAAAAAGAAACTCAGTTGCAAGGTGTTTCATCACACTGCCAGGGCATAGGCAGAACAAGTCAAATGAAGAGAGACAGTCTAGTGACACATCTGGTCCTAGGCCTATAGGCAAATGCGATTGGGTAAATTGTTGATGTCATCTCAGCTTCCCTCTTCTGTAGCCATAGCGGGTTATAGACGCCTCCATAGGGCTTTGAATGATGCAGCATGTGCTAGTACTTGCCTGGCTGGCATGGTCAAGGCCTGGGGGAAGAACAAGCATTGTATGTGGTTTGCAGATTTAAAGTCATTCTTGGGTTGGGGATACACTGGCAAATGTATTTTGATGGTGGCCAATCACCAACGGGGGGCGGGGCTGTGGATGGACGTTCACAGAGTGAGTACCACAGAGAGACGTGTGCTTCTGTCTCCTGCCCACCTAGTGATGTCTCTGAGTCTCTGCTTGATAAGTGCCTCTATAGCAACCACTCTCCTCATCCCGACATCTTGATTCGGACTTCTGGGGAAGTGCGGCTGAGTGACTTCTTACTCTGGCAGGTAGGTTGTTTTGGAACATGTTATTTTGGGGTTGGGCTGAACCCTGGAACTGAACCAGAACCCTTTCTCCACCATTGTATGAGCAGGGCAGAGGGCTACCAAGTAGAACAATCAATACCTCCATGTTGGACCTAGTATCATTGTTTTTCTTTCTTCATCTGACCCCAGGTGTATAATGCTGTCCAAAATGCAGAGCTTTCATCCTGAAGAGAAGCCAAACCCATCCTACCCTAATGAAAACTTAAATATGCCCCTTTTCAAGAAATGGGCCCTTGAGATGCTGGTTAAGCTGGGTATCAGACCAGTACCACAAGAGCCTTTCCTTTCGGTTTGTCATCTCCTCTTTAGAATACAAGTATCTGTGCAGGCAGATTCTGTGAGAGATTTCCATTGCCTCCAGACTCAGGCTTGCTGTTACGTTTTGCTCAGCTCTCCCAACACAGGTCACCCCTAGAAGCTCATATCGAGTTGGTACTGTTTGTTTAAAGATCTTGTTTTGCCGGGCAGTGGTGGCACAGGCCTTTAATCCCAGCACTTGGAAGGCAGAGGCAGGCGGATCTATAAGTTAAGGACAGCCAAGAAGAAGGCACAGAGAAACCCTGTCCCCAAAAACCAGAGAGAGAGAAAGAAAGAGAAAGAGAGGAGACCCTTAGCAGAGAATAATGATCTGGGAAAGCTGACTGTGCCCTCAGAAAAGACTGAGTTCTTCCTTTGTGCTGGAAGCATGACCCTGACCAACTGCAAAACAACTCCTACCTCCAACTGCCCAGACTCGGGGACAGTCATTATAGCCTTAGGAAAGAGAAGTGGCAGCTCAGCAAGCCTTCTGCAGATGCTGCTTTTAGCCAGCCATGGCACCTCCTGCCTTAACATTGCCCAGCACTCGGAGGCAGAGGCAGGCTGTTAGTGTGAACTTGAGGACTGCCTGTTGTATAGAGCAAATCCAAGCTAGCCAGGGCTACATAGTGAGGCCCTGTCTCAAAATAAAAAGCCGCTTGCATTTGTTCTGGAGAAAGTACTTGGTATCTTGGTGGAAGCTGGGGAAGGTAATATTGGTCTACAACAGTGAGTAAGTTTTCCTCAGGGGCCTTTTGGTTGTTCAGTACAGCAGTAAGCAGTGGCTATCTGGAGTGTTAGGTTCAGGGGTGTTCTTGTTCACCCCGTTTTGGGCTTTTCCTTCATACACACTTCATCTTTATAGTTCTGTAAAGACTCAGTGTTATCCACCTTTACACTTGAAGCTGAGGCCTAAAAAGGTGAAAAACTCAGCCAGTTCTGAGGTAATGGTAGACAGAGGCAGTTTGGCTCCAGAACCCATGGGCTCAAAACACGGTGTCACACTGCTGCTACTTAAAATAACGGGAGCAGCTCCCATTTGTTCTGGCTGACTTTATCAGACTGTGTGTCTCAGATGACTTCCAAGGGCCAGGAGCCAATAACATAATCCAGATGTCATTTCATAGTCCTAAAATTGGCTTTTAGAGACATGGTGTAGCTGGGCGTGGTGGCACATGCCTTTGGTCCAAGATCTCAGGAGGCAGGCAGGTCAGTGTGAATTTCAAGCCAGCATGCTCTACATAGTTAATTCTGTACCAGCCAACTCTACACAGTGAGACTTTCTCTGACAAAAAAGACAAAGAGAAGGGAAAGACCTGGTAGAAACATTTATCTAGTTTTTTAGTTTAGCTCTGCTTTGCCACAGGCAGGGGATCCAGTTGCCTTGTGACTCTTCCAAGAGTGAGGGAAACTAGGCTGTCTGCAGACACGTCCAAGGCTCTGGAAACGTGCGCCATCTTGTTCTAGGCTTTTCCCAGCCCAGCTGCTCCTCCCTCAGAGTACTGAGCAGTAGTGCATCTCCTCCGCTGTGACTAACTCATGCTCTGCCGTTGTTTTTACCAGACCTCCCATTCCTGCCTGGTGTTCCAGCCTGTCCTGTGGCCAGAATATACATTTTGGAACCTCTGTGAGGCAATCCTGCAGTTTAAGCTGAACCATAATGCACTTCAGGTATGAGCTGGGCAGGGTGGGACGGGAAGGCCGGCACTGACAGGCCACCTTGCACTAGGCCTTGCCTTGTCTTTCTTTCCAAACAACTTTTATTGTCTTTTTTTATTGTGTGTTTCTGTGCATCGCTGTGCCATAATGAATCATGTATGTGTCATAGTGCATGTGTGGAGGACAGCCTTTGAAAGGCGGCTCTCTGCTTCCTGTGGGTCTCGGGAACTGAACTCAGGTTGTCAGGCTTGGTGACAGGTGCCTTTACCCACTGAGCCATCTTTCTTGACAAACAGTGATGGTCATTATTCTACTACTGCCACACACTGACCATTTACTCTCAGACACTGACGTTGACACATCCTCATTACTGCTACCAAGGACTTGGTCAGGTAGGTCTTGGTCTCTGTACATGAGTAAATAGACGGGGTGACCAGGACATGGTGTCCTGATGCTTTCAATCCTAGCATTCAGGACACAGGTAGATGGGGAAAAAAAGGAAGGAAGGAAGAGAGTCATTGTTTAGGGGCTAATATGATATAAGAATAAGGTGTCCCGAAGACACAGGACAAAGCTCAGAGAACCTAATCAGAGTCACAGCTGTCAACACCCACCTCTAATACTAGCTATTGGAAAACTGAGGCAGGAGGACCTCAAATTTAAAGCCAGTGAAATTGAGACCATGTTTCAAATGAATGTTTGTGTGGCAGTAGAAGTCTGCAGAGCCCAGAGCTCTTCTGGAGGCTTCCTGAGCGGCAAGGTTGTCTTTGTGCCATTGGCGGTCTCCCTAACTCTTGTCTGCATCTGACCACCACTGCCTATATGGGCAGAGGTGCCAACACGGAGCTGCTGTGCTGGTTCTGTCTGTATTTATCTATTTAACTCTCCCTAAATGTATCAGCCTTGTGTTTTTACTTCTTCAGATATGAAAACAGGGACAGGAACTAACTGTGCCAAGGCCACAGAGCTAGGGACCAGAATTTTGAAATCATAGATGTTTCCTAAGTCTGACAGAAAGAATAATGATGTAAGTCAGGAGTCTTGTTGGTATTAGTGCCCTTTTGGGAACCTAATGGAAGCCAAAGAACATGTGCAGAGCATTGCAGGGATGGTACTTGCACTCAGTTACAGACTACTTTCAGGGTTCACGGGAGCCCCAAAATATGTGCACATTCCTAGCATTAGTGACTTGAATCATGAGAGTTTATCATCGAGTCTCAGAATATGAGTGATTTGAACAAGGCAGCTTAGAGCAAGTAAAAACAGAAACAACAAAGTGTCTGTTATCCGCCTCCAGGGAGGGACAACCACCAGATTGTTTTCCATGCAACTGGAGCTACCTCTGAAACTGAAACACTTTTTATTTTTTGATAAAAAAAAAACTTTCTGCAGTACATCTTGCAATTTGACACCTGCAGTACAAGTAGAAGTTGTTACTAGTGATGATTAGAGTGGTCCCTTTCTAATGATGGTGATGAGAATGGTAGCCACCCTCCTGGAGCACGTCACTGTAAGTGATGGAGAGGAGGACTCTGTTATGTAGATGCTCCCAGATACCTGCCTTTGAGACTTCTCAGATAGCTTCCTAAGACCTTCCACTTTCCTCCCCTGCTGTGGTCAGTGGCTAATTTGGACAGCATACCCCCTTCCCTTTCCTTTCTGTTTACTGTTTTAAGTCAACTATAGGCACAAAAAAAAAAAAAAAAAAAAAAAAAAGTGGGCAATTAACACAGTAGAGTGTGTATATGAAGTGAGAGTAAATTGGCTCTGCATGAGGCTTGGCGAGCCTGGTGTGGGAGCCTTTGTGTGTAGATATTCTTGTGTGGAGACCTATAATTTCAATGCCCAGAGCCTTTATTATCTCAAGTTTCTCAGAGATTTGCACGTGGTTTGTAGAGGAGTTGCCTCAGGCTCTGTCTTCTCCATAAGTGTTTATTAAGTCCCTAATATAAATCAGGCATGCAGTTAGGCACAGGAGAGTCAGCAGTCACCCTGCCAGACCAATGTCTACCCTCATGAAGTTTGTAGTTTTAGTTGAATAACAGACAGTAAGCAAACAAACAAATGTAAGGACATGCTCAGCCATAGTGAGCCACACGGCCCAGTGGCAGAGTGTGGTGGAAACGGCGTTTGAGAGCGTGGAGGTTACACAGGTCAGGTACTGAGAACACTAAGGGGGAAGGCGGGGACAAGCTGGGGACGCTAGGCCTCCTAAGCATTCAGAGCTTAGTACCTGGAAATCACACAGGCAGAGGACTTAAAGAACAGGCAGAAGCTGATATGACATTGCTTTAAACAATCACGTGAGGCTCTCCGGCCAGAGGCAGAGTTGGGCTCAGCAAGTCTGCTGTGCACAGTAGATCCAGGACTTTTTGTATACCAGGCTAGCTGCTTCTCTAGTCCTACACCTATGTGCAGGAGTGTGTGCATTTAGCTCCAGAGGCCAGAGGTGTCATCCTTGGGAGCTAGAGGTGTCTGTGAGCTGTGTGTGCTGGGACTTGAACTGAAGAAGAATAACCACAGAGCCATCCCTCTCCTCTCCTCTCCTTCTCCTCCTCTCCTCTCCCCTCCCCTCCCCTCCCGTTCCCCCCTCCCCTCCCCCTCCTCTCCTCTCCTCTCTCTCTTCTTCTCTCCTCTCCCCTCCCCTCCTTTCCCCTTCTCCTCCCCTCTCCTCTCTTCTCCTCAGAAATGGTTTAGTAGTTTAGGGCACTTATTGTTACACAGTACCCACATGGTGGCTCACAACCATCCTTAAACCCCAGTTCCTGAGAGTCCACTGCCCTCATCACCCTATGAGGGCATGCACAGAGTGCACATACATGTATACATACATGTAAGCAAACACTCATATACATAAAATAAGTAAGTCTTCAAAAACCTCTTTCATTCTTATCTGTACTTACTTCTTTAAAAAGAAAAGAAAGGTTTAAGCTTTGTGTGGTATGATGATGCACACGTTTAATCCCAGCACTGTGAGACAGGCTTTCTAAGTTGGAGTGAGTTCCAGGACAGCCTGGGCTACACAGAGAGATGTAAGATTGACCCTGATGCCTCATACATTCAAGGCAAGTGTGCTTATTACTCCCTCTTCATAAGTGTTCAGAAGGCCAGGCACCTGCCAAGCAGCAGACTCAAGACTCTGCCTCATCTTGTTCTTTGTTTCTTCTGGGTGTGGAAGAACAGGGGCTCAATACTCTATTCAGAATGATCTTCTTCGAGTGCTGGCACAAAGATGACCTAAGATCAGTACAGACATTTTAAAGAATGAATGCTCTTGAGATGCCAGTGGGAGTGCCCACTGTAGCCCAGGACTTTTCAGATGGAGTAGGAGGAGCTATGAGTAGTGTCTTCCAGCCACATAGCACAGTTGCAACCAGACTGCTGAGTGAGACCCTGTCTCAGCGGTCCCGATTGATGTTATATATGATCAGGAGAGATGCTGACCTTTAGGGCTGCTGTCATGTGGGCATGGTGGCACATACCTGCCATCCTAGGACCCAAGTATCATAGGCAGGAGGAGTGCCATGTGCTTGAAGGCATGTAGGCTGCATAGTAAAACTCTTATCTCAAAAAAAAAAAAAAAAACCCTAAAAGGGTGGGAGACCTAAAGAGATACATCAGCTGGTAAAGTGCTGACACAGCAAGCATGTGCATTTGGTCCAGGACCATATAAAACCCAGGTATAGGACTGAGAGATGGCTCAGTGGTTAAGAGCACATAGAGCTAGCTCTTCAGAGCCCTTGAGTTTGGTACCCAGCACCCACACTTTGTGACTGACAACTGTGTGCAGCTTCAGCTCCAGGGAGGCCTGATGCTCCTGGCCTCCATGAACGCCTGTACTTAGCATGCTCATACCCATGCAGAGAAACAAATCATTAAACATAAGCCAATCTCAGTGCTGGGGAAGTGAGACAGAAAGAACCCTGGGATTATCTGATCAACTACTGTAGCCTTATTGGTATCAGGCTATCGTTGAGACCCTGTCTTTAAGACCAAGGCAAAAGCCGGCGGTGGTGGCGCACGCCTTTAATCCCAGCACTTGGGAGGCAGAGGCAGGCAGATTTCTGAGTTCGAGGCCAGCCTGGTCTACAGAGTGAGTTCCAGGATAGCCAGGGCTACACAGAGAAACCCTGTCCCCCCCCCCCAAAAAAAAAACAAAACAAAACAAACAAACAAAAAAACCCAACCAACCAACCAACCAAAAAGACTTGGTTAACTTGAATTGCTGGGGGGGGGGGGGTACCTCCCTTATCTTTGAAATAAGATCTATAGCTCTAGCTTGCATAGTACTATGTAGCCCAGGGTGGTCTAGAACTCACAGCAGTCTTACTTGATCCCCTGTGATGTGATTACAGGTGTGTGCTCGAATTCCTGTGTCCCACTCGCTTGGGTTTTCTAAGGGCAAATAACTGACAAAACATAGGGCACTGCTGAGATTGGGCGTGGACCAGACAAGTGAAGGCAGATGGGATCTAGAAGATGGTCGGCTTTTCCACCCCTCCCCCAGGAACTACAGCTATCCATAGGCACAAGGTCTACTTCCCATCCCTCAGGAAGCCACGTTGGGCCAGGTAGCTCACACCTTTACTCCTAACACTGGAGGCTGAGGCAAGGGAACCTCCAGTTCAATGCTAGCCTACACAGTAGGTGCTAGAAAAGGGCAGGTTATATATAGAGAGAGGCCCTGTCTCAAAAAAGTTTTTTGGTTGGAAGTGTAAAAAGCCACTTTGGAGAAACCAACAGAATTTCAACCAGCTGTGTGACATACACCAAGTGCCTTTCTGTCTCTGCCTGCGTATCCTTTTCTGTAAAGTACAGAGGCTAGCTGGACAGCTGCCCCTGTCCTTCTGGGCTGGTCAGGCTCTGCCTTGACTACTTCTTAACTTCTGGCACTGAATTAGGCTGCCAGCTAGATGAACCCTGAGCCTTCCAAAGGTCTTCAGGGAGCTCTCCCTTTCCTTCCTGTAGGGCTTCTCCTCCTCTTGGTTTGGCCAGGACTTTGCCTATGCAGCCCCTGGCCTCCAGCCCTGGTGATAGAATAGCAAGCAATTCTAAAAAGCATTCTCTACTTCATTTTTCTAAACCAACCTAGGGAGGTGGCTATATTTCCCACTTTATAGATTAAGAAAAAGCTTTAGGTGACTGGAGAGGTGGGGCAGTGATTTAAAACGCTTCCTGCTCTTGCTAAGGACTCAGGTTCACCTTCAGGCATCTACACGGTGGCTCACAACCATCCTCAACTAGTTCCAGGTTTTCAACGCCCTTTTCTGACCTCCAGAGGTATTTATGTATGTATATGTATGTATATATTTTTGTGTGTGTGTATACAAGCAAAACATTCATACTCATTAAATTAATAAATCTACAATACATTTTTTAAGAGACAGAACAAACCTTGGAGCCTGGCATGGTACCTGGTGACTGTAATCCCAGCTCAGGCCTCAGAGGTAAGAGGACCCTCATAGGTTTGAGGCTAACCTGGTTCTACTAGAAAGTTCAGGTCAACCAGGGCCACATAGCAAGATCCTGTCTTTAAATAAGTAATTTTAAAAATTATGTTGCGATCCAAAAAGAAAATTCATAGCTGGCAGTTTATTTCAACCAATTGAAAAGTTCTGTGTAAGATGCGTGGTATCTAATGTAAATATTTGACTAGAGATATTTGTTGTGTTACCAAATCTCAGTATCTGGTTTATAAAATAGAATGTGTAATCTCTCCGGATTATTCTTAAATAAAATTTCCTGTATGTGCTATAGGCAATTTATGGTTTTTCCTACAAATAAAACATTTATTTGAAACAGAAAGGAAAAAAGGAGAAATGACTCAGTTGTTAACAGGATGACCTAGTCATCCAAGGTATGAAGTCGTTCCCAGCATTCACAGTGGCCAGCGGCACCTGTAATTCCTGCTCCGAGGGGAGCCTAGTGCTACTGCCTCTGTGGCATCTGGATGCATGTTCTCTCTCCCTCTCTCTCTTCCTCTCTCCCCCTCTCCCCTTCTTTCTCTCCTCTCTCTCTCTCTCTCTCTCTCTCTCTCTCTCTCTCTCTCTCTCTCTCACACACACACACACACAATTAAAAAGTAACAAAAATAAATCCTTTTAGTGGGAGGAGGCTTTGAGACAGTGTCAGTGTTTCTCTGTGTAGCCCTGGCTGTCCTGGAACTCACTCTGTAAACAAGGCTGGGCTCAGACTCACAGAGATCCACCTGCCTCTGACTCCTGAGTGCTGGAATTAAAGGCATATGCCACCACCATACCCCTGGCTAATAAATCTTTTTTTTTTAAAAGGAAGATGAAATACAGAAATTCTAGTCTTTTTGACTAGAATTTTGGGGCTTCAATCAAATTCATTCTAATCTGAGAAAATTCATGCCCCTGTGTTTGTGTGTGTGTGTGTGTGTGTGTGTGTGTGTGTGTAGTGTAGATAGACACATAGTGTGCCACAATGTGCTCATGGAGGTCATAGGACAACCCTGTGTTGATTTTCTCCTTCCACGTTCTTTATTGTTTGTTTTATTAATTTTTTTTTTGAGACAGAGTCTCACTATGTACTCCTGGCTGCCCTAGAACTCATAATGTAGGTCAGGCTAACCTTCTACTTTCTGTATACCAGGGTAGCTTTGAACTCAGAGATCTCCCTGCTCCGCTTCCTGAGTGCTGGGATTAAAAGTGTAGACCAGCATAGTGAGCTCTCCGTCCTAGCTTTGCATGGAGGCTAGGGATTGAGTCCATGTCAGGCGTTTGGCCAGTAGTCCTTCCTCTGCCTTGGTGTTTGCGACAGGATCTCTACACTACAGGTGAAGTTAACTATTCTGCGAGGTTGGCACACACTGCCACCTTTTGGTTTTTGGGATCCAACTTGAGCTATCCTCTCCCCCCCCCCCAAGTAATTGGGGGTGTTATATTTTTTGTTTTGTTTTGTTTTTGTTTGAGACAGTATCTATTATGTATCCCTGGATGTCCTAGAACTCACTATATAGACCAGCCTGGCCTCAAATGGATAAGAGATCCACCTGCCTCCTGAGTGTTAAGATTAAAGAGTTCACCACCATGCCTGCCCTGCTCATAGTGCTGTTTTCAGAGACGGTGAGCCAACTGTTGAAGTGTTTGTGACGCTCCTAAAGAGTGAAGATGGGGGCTGGGCTATGGCGGCACAAAGCTTTAATCCCAGCACTCAGGAGGCAGACAGATCTCTGAGCGTGAGGCATCCAGTTTCAGGACAGCCAGGGCTACCTAGAAAAACCCTCAGCAACAACAACAGAACAGAGTGAAGACAAGGTGGTCTTAGCTTTATTATAGCCTGATTAGAGCAAGACTGAAACACAAAATACCACAACACAAGGTTGGATATAGTAAAGGACATCAGGATGTGAAGAACTTAGAGTTATCCTATAGGAAGACCCCATTGCTCAGTGGTTAGTGTAGTGCATGCTTGTCCCAGCTGCTTGGAAGACAGAAGTCTGGACAATATAGTGGAACTCTGTCTCAAAAACAAAAACACACCACCAGGTTGCTTGCTTATGGGTTCTGTTCAGTAGGAGCTCTGTAGGCCACAAGATTGGCAGCCCCTTCTTTTCCAAGTGATTTCCCCCTTTTTTGCCACAAGCTTCCTTACTACCCTTTTATGATCACATAGTCAAGTGAGGAAATGCTTTCTGTACAGAGTGGTCCTTCTCTCTCAAAAGGGCTTATTATTTGTCCAAAGACATATGCGAGGTCCAGATGTTGCCAGAGACTGATTGTCAACACCTGTCAGAATTGATTCCAGGCTCTGATGGCTTTATGGAGCTGTCAAGGGAGTCTTCTCTGAGAGAGAGCCGACTAGAGACTAATACCTAGTCTAGGCAGCAGTAAGCGGCTTAACAGAGTCAACAGTGTTCCTAGAAGGGCCATTTGCTCAGAGTCAAGCCTGTCTTCATTCTAGGATGCAAGTCTAGTTCGAGACCTTGAAAATAGATTAGAAAGTTGGAGAGTGGCACCACACATTGACCTAGCAACCAAAAGGAGACCCAGTGAGTATTCTGTCCCAGACAGTAGACAATAACAACAAATAAAGCCGCTTCTTCTCTGCCTGCCAATGTTAGAGTGGGTTTGCATTTATTATCCCTGATCCTTTAAACCTCTCTTCAAGGTAGGAACAACCTCCACTTTACAAATAAAATTTAAAAGTCTAGGAGAGGATCTTCGCAAAGCCACAAAGCTACTTGGTGGAAGAATCAAAAATGAGACTATTTACCTGTTTCTAAGTGTAAGCTTGAAAAGAATTTTAAGAAATGCAGACACTCCCACTCAAAACAAGCCAAGATGAACTGCTCCTGAATTGCCTGTGTGACACAGGTCCACTGCTTAGCCCTCCCAAGCCTTCCCACTGGTAGAAACGCTCCAGAGTTTGTCTACTAGGCCATTCTGTGCCCTACCCGCCACCTTCTCCATCCCACACCTAAAATTATAGCCCTACCTCAAACCCTGCTTTTCTCTAGCAGAAGGCCCGAGACATGTATGCCGAGGAGCGGAAGAGGCGCCAGCTGGAGAGGGACCAGGCTGCAGTGACAGAGCAGCTGCTTCGAGAGGGGCTCCAGGCCAGTGGGGATGCCCAAATCCGACGGACACGCTTGCACAAACTCTCCACCAAACGGGAAGAACGAGTCCAAGGCTTCCTGCAGGCCTTGGAACTTAAAAGGGCTGACTGGCTGGCACTTTGGGGCACTGCATCTGCCTAAGTGAGGCTGGCTATCAGCCACATTACCCTGCCCTCTACCTCTTGGGCCCCGACTCTTCTTTTTCCTTCCTTTTCTTTGGGAAAGGCACCTCCCTGTTTTTGATGAATTGGGCTCCCTGTTTTGCAGGGAACCCCAAAGGCAAGTTTTGCTGCCTATAGATAGATACCTTTGGGCTACCCGTGACAATTACCCTTGAAGTTTAAGGTAGAATCTCTCATGTGTACACTAAATCCAAGTCCAGCTACTGATACATTTGGGGAACAAGGCACCCTAACTCGTTAGCTATATGCCCTGTCCGTGTTTTTGGATGCATGTTCTTTTTCCACCAGCATACCCTTCAAAGTGCAAAAGAGATCTTTCCAAAGCCCAGGCCTTTACGGGTCCTGCCTAAGCCCTCCCCATGTGACTTCCACAAAAGATTTGGATCTACTGGTAAATTTTAACTGATAGGCAGCCAACATTATTGGGCAGGGAAGAATGGAGTGGGGAGGACAGGAAGAAAATTTGCCCATCTGCTGCTCCTCCCCTTGGCTTTCCACCTGGGATTTGCTATTGAATCTCCACCCCCTCCCACTACCAGTCCTGATTGCTCACTGAAAGGCTCAGCGCCCCCAATGGCTCCTGGAAGCCAGGCGGGTGATTACAATCCAATTACCTATTGTTGACTCAGCCCACACAAGCTTTACTCCCCCATGCAGGGCATGGGGCCAGGCTCCACTCCCCTGTGAGACCCAACCCCCTCCATGACTATGGACAGGGTGGCAGAAGGGCCTGTAGAGGTCCTAGAGTCTAATCCAACACAGGCCAATTTGTGCTTAACACATCAGGACTGAACAAAACCAAGCATTCCCCAGTTGAGGTTCTCCTTCCCAAAGCATCTCAAACTGATTCCCACTTCCAGTCTTCAGGGTCCTCACAACTCTTGGACCTGGCTCCCTAAGTAGGCCCTGAGATAGTTTGCTCTCTGCATGGTGGAACTCACCCTAGCCCTCTCAGCCTGAGGCCAACTCTCCCCAGCAGGAAAGAGGCAAGGTTGCATCCTTTCCCAGCCTCCCCATAGGGCTGTGGAGAGAGGACTACCTTTGAAGAAAGGTCTGCTTGAGCTACTCTGCTTCAGATGTACCAGAGCTGTAAGTACTAGCCAGAAAGCCAACCCAATGCCACTGTGCTCTCATGCTGTGTGTAAGCCCTCTGCCAGCACCTCCCTCCCCAAAATGTACTCTTTACATTTCTAATTTCTACGCCTTGTTCTCCACCTCCATTTTTGTGCCCAGATGCCTGGCACTGGTGAACTCCTGGCCATCTTCCTATCAGAATCAAAAAAGGCTTGACACTGCAACCATGAGCCAATCAGTGCACCCTTTGGCAAGGCCCCCTATACACCTGCACTCCCCAGAACCAATCCCTGGCACAGAGATCCCCAAGAGCAGGTGCTGTACATGTTCCAGCTTTACAGTGAGGCTGTTGACAGCTTTAATTAGGGAGGCATGAATTATGTGGCTATAATACAGAGCCCTACAATTAAGGCGGGAAGGAGAGGTTGGAGGCAGCAAACGGAATCTGCCCAGCAAGCATGGCTGTTGAGTCCTGGCTGACTTTCTCTTAAGACTGGAGTACAGTAGCAGTGATTAATGGGGCTGGTATCTCCAGCCTGGGGACCTGTATTCTGGGAAAGGTGCACAGGGTGGGGTGGAAGGAGGACGGCTGCCTCAGGAGGCACTGTGGGAGTGGAAAGGAGAGGCAGATCCACTGCTGTCCAGAGGCAAAGGCTGCAAAATGCTTCATTTGAATTTGTGGATGTTTGCTTTCTGCTGGCATGGTTATGGCAAAATAGCTTCAACCCTGCCTCAGAAGTTAAGGTGGGACCTATTTTGTGTCTTCCATCTGAGCACCAAACACCCTATTTGCAGATGTTAGCCAGTTGTGTTCTTGGTATCAAAAAGGACTTAAAATTTTTTTTGAGATACAAGATTTGTTTGGTAACTGCAATGAAAGAACGTTTTGCTTTGCTGCTGCAACTGGCACCTTCCCTCGGGTGCTCTCGGCTAGCTCTAGAAGGCTGGACTTTGGGCTGGGGTGCACTGGAAGGGCCCCTTTGCCACCACACCTGTTCATCTGCTTGTTTCCTAATCTTCCGGCGCTTTCCTTCAACCGCCTTTCCTCACGCAACGGAAAGCAAGCCAGCTTGATGTGTTGGGAGGGCTTTCGCCAGCTGTGGCATCTGCAAAGCCCAGGTTCCCTGGCCTCTGCTGAGTGGGGGCAGCTAGGCTCGCTGTATCCCAGACCCAGAGGGCTTAGTGGGAGGGGCGTGCTCCCGGGCTCTGTTGGCGGCTTTTCTCCACCATTCTGTGACAGGGGCCAGAGGGCCAGACGTGCAGGGATTTAAGGAGGCCACCAGCAGATGTTGGGGGGCTGTTTAACGCTGGGGAGGCGGTTCAGCAGTAGGTGCTGAAAGGACAGCTCCTACCTGCCCCGCAGTACCCGAAAGGCATCCCTGTGTGGAAAGTCTCCACTTCCAGCCCACACTACCACATCCAGTGGACGGCTTTCCAGGTGAGGCACACGGAGGGATTCCCCAAGGTGGCAACTCAAAAGGATGCACGTCCGACTGCGCCAAGCTAGCCTCCCGGCTCTCAGTCCACTAGAGCCCGTGGTCCCCGGAGCTGCCGCCCGCGCCTCAAGCAGCGCGCCTCCCGCCGCCTATGGAGCTGGGCGGCACGACCAGGCCTCGCAAACCCCTCTTCTAGGGCCCCCAGCGGGAGCAGGAAGGAAAGAGGCTGAGATGTGCCCAGTGTCGCATAGCTTGGAGAAGTGGGTAGAAGGGTTGCATAAGGTGGAAGGAACTTGGTAGTTTGCAAAAGCCAGGTCTGGGCGGGAGCGGAACCCCTAGCCTGCAGCCTCGCGCGCCCCTCATTTATTGCCTCCGATGCTGAGGCGCGCCTCCCCCGCCGCGCCCCCTCCCCCAAGGCGCGCCGCCGTCTCGAGCGCCCTCCCCCTACACCCCCTCCTCACTCCAGAGGAGGTGAGTTTAAACCCCGCCCACGTGACCCCAACTGGGCCAATGAGCGGCGGCGGGAGGTGAAATCCGGTTCTAACCGGTCCGGGGCTCCCAGCGCTATAAAAACTTTATAAACCCCCCGGAGCCCGAGCAGTGTGAAGAAGCAGCGAGGACGACCCCCGGACGGACCAAACCCGCGCGCCGCTGTATACCCGTGTTCAGCGCCGACGTCCCCTGCCGCCGCCATGCCCAAAAGAAAGGTACGTGGCGCGAGCCTGCGGGCGCCCTGAAGCCACCGCTGCCGCTGCTAGCCTCGAGCTCAGGACTCGGTGGTAGATCGGGCGCGGCGCGAGGTTCCAGCCCGAGTCCCGGCTGCAGGCGAATCCTGCGCGGCGCGCTGCCCGCGGGCGGCAGAAGCCATATTGGAGAATCGGTGGCGGCAGCAGGAGGAGCCATGTTGGCAGCTGTTTATCCCGCTCCCTTTGGCCGCCCGCACCCCCTCCCCCACCGGCAGCCCCCTCCCCTCCTCCCGCGGGCGAGCGAGCGGGCGATTCAAACCCGAAAGGGCGGGAAGGCGGCGCGCGGCTGGGCGGGCGGGGGAGCGCGCTGCCGCCAAAACTATGGCCGTGAGGGGCGGGGCCACTGCGCAGCTCCGCCCCCAGTCGCCCACGTTCTGGGCGCACAAGACGCGCGCCCCCGCCCACGGGTTCCCCAGAGCTCCCGCCCTCGACGGCTGCCATAGCAACGGCGCTGGGCTCCGCCTCCGGAGAGGTTTGTTTGCACAATCTGCAGCTGTTGTTACTGCCTGCCTCTGGTGGCGCCGGCGCCTACCCGGCCCGGCTCCAGCGTCTCCCGCGCTTTGCGGCCAACCTGCCCGGTCTTCCGAGGGCGCCTCGGACTTCAGTTGGGTCCTATCCCCGCTAGGGCTTCTTACATAAAAATTGAGTGTCTGACGATTTTTAGAATGGTGTCTGACGATTTCTGTTAAGTTCCTAGTACATCCAAGGTTAAGATTTACATCCGAGAACAAGTTTTGTTCTTATCTTTTTGTAGGCTGAAGGGGATGCTAAAGGAGACAAAGCCAAGGCGAAGGACGAGGTGAGTCTTATCCATTAAGGGCATGTAGCACAAGGCCTTGCGTAGTAAAGACTACCAGGCTCCTTTCATAGTAATTGAGCAAGAATTGTTTCATTCATTTTCTCTAACGTGAGTGGACTGGTGGGGACCCTTGTGCTTATTTTTTTTTCTTTCTTTCTTTTGTACTAGCCACAGAGAAGATCTGCAAGGTTGTCTGCTGTAAGTGTGTGTGCTTCGATTTCCTCATCCTTACCTGAGTGAGGTTGGAAACCACTTGGGGGATCTCTTAGATTTCGTTGAATTATAGGTTGTGACTGATTTTTGAGGAAGCTACTAGTGAGGTTGCACATCTAGACGTGTTTACTGTTGTCCTGAGTTCTGATGCTTCTGACTAAAGTGAAAGATCACTTTAACATTGTAAAAGAAAAGCAATCCTGAGAACTAGTTTTCTAAGTTGTGGTTTGACGGGTTGTTCTTTTGGTCTGAGGTACTAATGGTTTCCTCTTTTCTTCTGCCCACCAAAATAAGAAACCTGCTCCTCCAAAGCCAGAGCCCAAGCCTAAAAAGGCCCCTGCAAAGGTAAGCTGGACTGAGACACGGTTGCAGAATTTTCCTAGATTAGGAATTTTCACAGAGAACTGTCCTTCCCCACCTGAACCAATTCAACATAACAAGGACTCCTTCAGTGTTATTTTGATAGCCTGTTCCTGGTAACTTGTGTTGGTGTCCTTGTCAGAAGTTACAGAAAATGTTAACAGTCAAACTACACTTGACTGTTAAAAGAGTATTTTTTTCTGTCAAATGACACCTCTCTGGAGGACTACAAGTGGACGGGGTATATATATCACAGTAACACAAGTTGTGCAAGCTGAGAAACTATTATGTCTATCCTTCCTTCCCTTTAGAAGGGAGAGAAGGTACCCAAGGGGAAGAAGGGGAAAGCCGACGCTAGCAAGGATGCGAATAACCCTGCAGAAAATGGAGATGCCAAAACAGACCAGGTACAGTGGCTGTCCCGTTTCTTGTCACGTGTGCCTGCACTTAGTGATAGCCAACCTGTTTTTACCCCCTTAAGGTCTGTGTCACACTGCATTTGATGTGATTTACCTCCTGTCTGAAATCCTTAGTTCTAAAAGTCAGTCATAATCTAACAGGCACTTACTATGTTGACTTGTGATATGTCACTCATACTGGTGCTGTAGAATTTTAAAACTGGAAGTGGGGGGTGATTTGGTAAGGTTGACAAGTAACCATTCTTGAGATGCAGCCATGGTGTCCTTAAAGTACCAAGACGTGGATTTTAGCCTAGCAACAAGATAATTCCATATATATAGTACTATGAGCAGATAAATTTTAGTGTACATGCTGACTTTATCTGTTTTTCATTTAGGCACAGAAAGCTGAAGGTGCCGGAGATGCCAAGTGACATGTGTGCATTTTTGATAACTGTGTACTTCTGGTGACTGTACAGTTTGAAATACTATTTTTTATCAAGTTTTATAAAAATGCAGAATTTTGTTTTACTTTTTTTTTTTTTAAGCTATATTGTTAGCACACAGAACACTTCATTGTTGGGGGGGGGAAAGGATCATGTGTCACTAACAACATATCTCCCAAGCTGGATTGAGGATAGAAAAGAAAACCTCTTTCCTTGATAATTTTGAAAAGCTTCTGTTGGTTTCCAGGAGAGACGTCCTGGTCTTGACACACGTGGCCACCAAGGCACAAAATGCCTTGTGGTCTGGGGAAACTCTAAATTCATTTTCATATGCTCTTCCCCCTGTACCATCAACAGAGACTTAATTCCCTTAAGACCAGAGACCTGTTGGAACCTGGCCCCCCGAAATTGGTTTTCCAGTCTGTTGGGCAATGTGGACTTTACAGTGACATCACTGAGTGTTCTCAGAAGAGCACGGGTTCCTTTTATAAAAGATTGTGGATCTTCAGATTGATAATTCTGCCATATTCATTTCCTGAAAGTCAGGGTCGGCTTGTGAAAAGTTGTTAAACAACATCCTTAATGTGAAATGTCAACCCTCACTCTAAGCTACTCCCCGTTTTCAAAGCATTGAATGAAGATTTTATTGGGTTTTATAGTGGCTTTCTGATTTTGGTAGTCTATACAAGAAGGGAATTTGGAAGTTCTTGTATATTGTTGATTGTCTGCCCATGTCCTGCCTGAAATACCATGATTGTTTATGAAAAGGATCTTTAATAAAGCTGGTTACAGTTAGGCTTGGGATGCTGCCTCTGATCTTTTCCCGACACTGGGGGACCTGGCTTCCAGGTCTCCTGTTCTGGTTGATCGATCTTGGATCTGGTCACATAGTGGTAAGTGGAGGTGAGTATGCTTCCCAGAAGTAGACTGGTGAGTGGGTGTCAGGATGGGCAAAGATTGCCAGGTCAGATTTGATGCCAACACCTAAATATACCTCCAATAGACTAGAGTGCTGTTGGCTTCTCTTGAGGCAATGCTCCTGTGTCAAGGTCAAGCTGGCAGTTCAACTTCTGAAACTTTGGGGTGGGTGTTTTGGGGTGGGTGTACTGTCTGAGGCAGTGGGTACAGGTGTGTTGTCAATAATGTTTGACTTGGGCTAGAGAGATGGCTCAGTAATTAGCATTCACTGACTATTCTTCCAGAAGTCTTGAGTTCAATTCCCAGCAATCACATGGTGGTTCATGACCATCTATAATGAGACCTGATGCCCTCTTCTGGTGTGTCCGAAGAGACCAACAGTGTATTCACAGTTATTACATAAGTCTTAACAAGAAATGTTAAAACTGTACCCTTAGGACATTGGTTCTAACTATTAAGATGGTTCCAGAGGGTTACCTGTGAGCTGTCTTTGTGCTTATGGTTAGCAGGTAGGTGTTGAGCAAAGTTGAAGCTATAGTTGGCTTCTTTACTATTATTCAGATTGTGAATATTGCTTAACCATGGACTGCATGCAGTTCTCCCATGTGCTGTGCTAGTCTTTGGACCAGTTACGAAGTAGACATTACCATTATGTGTCATAGCTGGTAGTTTTCCTCGTTGCTGGTCACTGGTTGCCAGATAATGGGATACTTGTGTTGAGCTTCAACTTTAATCTTTATTCCCATAGATTGGTCTGTTTAACATCTGCTCTGTCCTCCCTGTGCTAAAGGCTGGACATACCATGTACCGCCTGGCTAGACTTTTATACTTTGGCCCCACTACACTTGGGAGGCTTAGTCAAGACCAGGAGTTCAAGCCATCCTAAAAACTACAAGAGTCTAAGACCAAATTTGGCCACATCAAAATCATTTCAGCCCCCAAAAGGGGACCCTTCTGGGCCATTGATACATAGCTCAGTGGTTAAGGGCACTTAGTGACTCTTAAAGAGAATATATATAGGTTTGGTTGCTAGCACACACATGACCTGCTAACTGGTACTTTTAACTAGTTCCAGTGAATACCCTCTTCCGACCATCCTGTGCACCAGGCACACACATGGTGTGTAGACATATAGACTTTTGAGACAGGGTTTCTCTGTAGCCCTGGCTGTCCTGGAACTCACTCTGTAGACCAGGCTGGCCTCGAATTCAGCAATCCACCTGCCTCTGCCTCCCAAGTGCTGGGATTAAAAGCATGTGCCACCACTGCTCAGCTCTTTTTTTTTTTTTTTTTTTTTTTTTTTTTTAATGTGTGTGTGTGACAAAATGTTTTAATTGTGTACTATTCCCAACTCAAAACCTGTTGTAACCAGTCAGTTCTCTGCTACCCAGTCCCCACACATCTCCAGATTGTTTTCTTTGCACAGCCCTGACTGTCCTAGAATTCCTCAGGAGACCAGGCTGTCATCATGTCATCATCTCCACCTGCCTCTGCTTAAAGTAACAATGAAAATATTTTGATGGTTGTGGGTTCTAGTACAGTTCTTATTAGAACCACTGACAGAATCACAAGACAAAAGGGCAATAGTGTGCAGCTCTACCCTGTGACCTCCAGACCTGGCCTCATCTTGTTTGGTCCAACAAATGATCTGTGTTATGGTATGCAGGTTTGTGTGGCGATTACTCTCTCATTCCAGGAGGCTTTGATCATTGCTTTCCCGCCATAAAGAGCCAAATGCACATTGGCAGTTAATCTATTGAGGTTCCTGAGGATGTTCTGTGGTGTGGACTCAGGCACATTGTGTCTACTCATGAATTAAAGGACATTTGGGTTTCCACTTTGGGCTGTTTTAAATGTTGGGTCAGCTCACTTCAATTGGGCATGGTCCCAGGAATGGAGTTTCTTCTGCATTGCATGGCGACTCAACTTTCTGAAGACCGTCCAGGTTCTTAAAGTGGAGGCACCATTTAGTATTTCCACTAAGTGACCTGTGAAGTTTCTGTGTCTTCACATCCCCTTGGACCCCCACCCAGTTTTCTTCTAGGTATACTACCTAGTGAGCTGCATTTGTAGCTTTGATTTGAATTTAATTAGTATCCAGAATACTGGATATCTGGTATTTTTATAAACCATATGTATATCTTTATGTTTGTATATACACCTGTTGGGAGGGCCAAGCATGTAAAGATCAGGTTATATGTCTCCCTCATTTGCTTCATTTTACTTTTTTAAAGAGCTAAGGTTCTCACTGATTGCTGATTGTCTAGCTCAGTGACCAGAAGAGCTGGCTAATGAGCCCTGTCTACCTACCATTAAGATTATAGGAACACCTTGCCTTATCTATTTGGTTGAAACTAGAGAACGAAACTAGGTCCCCAAGCTTGCATGGCAGTAACTTCTAATGGAGCCAACACCCCTATGGAGCTTTTGGGTTTTGTTTTGTTTTTCAACATTTCTCTGTACCAGCCCTGGCTGTCCCAAACTTGCTTTGTAGACTAGGCTGGCTTCAAACTTGGGGAGCCTGCCATTAAGGGGATGGAGGGCTTCCAGAGAGAAGGTTGTAAAGGGTTCCTGAATAAACTGCCTTGAGAACTCTGAGTTGCGTCATTCCTGTCTGCTGGTCTCTGCCTCCCAAGTGCTGGGATTAAAGGCGTGTGCCACCACCGCCCAGGTTAGGAAGAGACCTTAAGTCTGAAGAGAAAGTCTTAAGAGACCTTAAGTCTTAAGAGACCTTAAGTCTGAAGAGAAAGGAGAACTAGCCAGCAGAGTAAAGCCTGTGTGGAAACTGGTGAGATCTTGCATTGAGAACAGAGAAGGGAAGCGCACTGCAGAGTTAGAGAAGGGTAGCGATGCGCTAGAGCAACTGAAAGAGGAGCGATCTCAAAAGTCTGAGAACGAAGAAAGTTTTGAGGAAGAAGAGGTTTCTGAAGCCGAGTTAGAGAGGCTGGCTCAAGACCTAGAAGAAGATAGAGAAGAGGATATAGAACCCTCTCCACTGGGGCCACCTCGGCCGCCTCCATATGCTCCTACTGGAGAATCAGGACGAAGTTTTTGCTCTGAAGCCTGGAGGGAACCACAGGCTCAGTGTTTCCCAGTTTCAAGACACCCAAGGCAATCGGCACCATGAGCCTCTTGATTGGAAGGTTATTCAAAGACTGGCCGAGGGGGTCAGAGCATATGGCATTAGTGCCGCTTTTGTGGTTTCTCAACTGGAGTCCCTCCATAGATATTGCATGACACCCAGTGATTGGCAGAATTTGGCTAGAGCTTGTTTATCTCCTGACAAATACTTAGATTGGAAGGCCTACTTTATAGAGCTCTCAGCGGAGCAGGCTGCTATAAATGCCACTAATGGCCAGCAGGCCTGGGACCAGGACATGTTGTTGGGCCAAGGCAGATTTGCAAACCAACAAACAAATTACCCTTTGCAGATATATGAGCAAATCAATTATATAGGGACCAGAGCATGGAAATCTCTTCCCAATAGAGGTGAGGTGTCAGGAAACCTAACCAAGATTGTTCAGGGATCAGCAGAGCCATTTGCCGACTTCATGGCTAGAATGATGGAGGCAGGGGGAAGAATTTTGGGGGATCCTGACACAGCCATGCCACTATTAAAGCAACTGATTTTTGAACAATGTACCAAAGAATGTAGACAGGCCATTAATCCTTATAAGAGCAAAGGGCTAGAGGTGTGGATGAAAATTTGTAGAGAGCTGGGGGGGGGGGGGGGAGGGGTGTCTTTCTAATGCCGGGTTGGCAGCCGCTGTTATGCAGATGACCCGAAGTCAAAACAACCCTAAAAGTGGAAAATGATTTAAATGTGGCCAACTGGGACATTTAAAACGACAGTGTCCCCAATTTCAAGTCCCGAATGGCCCTACAGCAAGGGTGCCTGGTCTTTGCCCTAGATGTAAAAAGGGGAACCACTGGGCGAATGAATGCAGATCTGTAAAGGATATCAATGGACAGCCTATCAATGCTCGGTATAGAGGAGTCAGGCCAAAAAAACTTGCCACTGGGCCCCCGACCTCAGGGCCCTCAAATATATGGGGCAGTAGCCGAGAGTTGGCCAAGCTGAGGCCTCCAATGCAATGGGATCGCCATGGCAAGCCACAGCGGGAAGTGCAGGACTTGACCTCTGTTCCACCTCCAGACTTGTATTAACACCTCAGATGAGCCCTCAATTGGTTGACACAGATTTTCAGGGTCCGTTACCATCCGGCACAGTAGGTTTGATTATAGGAAGGAGCTCCATCACTTTGCAAGGCTTAATAATTCATCCAGGGGTGATTGATCCAGACTATACGGGAATAGTAAAGATTATGGTGTCCTCCCCTAAAGGAGTGTCCGCCATTTCTCCTGGAGATAGAATAGCACAGATGTTACTATTACCCAGTTGCCATGATCGATTTCCTGTAAGAATGTTGAGTGAGGACCCAAAGGTTTTGGCTCTACTGGAACCGATTCCATATTTTGTTTCCTGAATCTTGATTCTCGGCCCTTAATAAATTTATTTATAGAAGAAAAATCAGTTTCTGGCCTTTTGGATACTGGCGTCAATCGCAGCATAATCAGTATTAAGGATTTGCCCAAGGGGTGGCCTAAACAAAACTCAAATCAAATGTTGAGGGGATTAGGATACGCCAAGGAGCCTAAGATGAGCTCTCCATTGTTACACTGGAGAGATGATGAAGGACATTCTGGAGTTTTCCAGACTTATGTTATGGGGCTTCCTGTTTCTTTATGGGGAAGGGATCTCCTGAAAGAAATGGGCTATGTGTTAACTAATGAGAAGGAATATAGCCCACAATCTCGTCACATAATGTCTGGCATGGATTACGTTCCAGGAAAAGGATGGGGGGAAAAGACTGCAGGGACGAACGTCTCCCATGCCCGTAAAACAGAAGCAAGATAGAACTGGAGTGGGTTTTTCATAGGGGCCACTGAGAATGTTCTTCCCATGTCGTGGAAATCTGAGGAGCCCGTGTGGGTTCCTCAGTGGCCACTTCCCTCAGAAAAATTACAAGTTGTACAAGGCTGGTTAAAGAACAATTATTGTTAGGCCATCTGCAGCCATCTACATCACCTTGGAATACACCTATTTTTGTGATAAAGAAAAAATCTGGGAAATGGAGGCTTCTACATGATTTAAGAGAAATTAATAAACAAATGATTTTAATGGGACCGGTACAACGAGGTCTACCTTTACCCTCCACATTGCCCAAAAATTGGCCGGTCATAGTTTTAGATATTAAAGATTGTTTTTTTTCAATCCCATTGCATCAAAAGGATACGGCTAGGTTTGCTTTTACAGTTCCTTCCATGAATCATGCAGAGTCAGATCAGCAATATGAATGGGTTGTATTGCCACAAGGCATGACCAACAGTCCCACTATGTGTCAACTGTATGTTGATGCCACCTTGAAAGAAGTCAGACAGAAATTTTTGAAAATCAAATGTTATCATTATATGGATGATATTCTTGTTGCTGCCCCTACCGAGCAGATGCTTGATGAAGCCTATAGAGCTGTTGTGTTAAGTTTATGAAAGAAACAGTTAGTGATAGCTCCTGAGAAGGTACAAAAGGGCTCTGTGGTTAATTATTTAGGAACAAAAATATCTTTAAGACAAGTAATTCCTCAAAAAATCCAGATTCGCACAGATAATTTGTGTACCTTGAATGATTTTCAAAGATTGTTGGGAAACATACAGTGGCTTAGACCCTATCTCTCATTGTCTAATAAACAATTACAGCCATTATATGATATTTTACCAGGTGATTCGGACCTCAACTCCCCTAGACATTTAACTAATGAAGCTAGAGCAGCATTAACATTAGTGGAAAAGGGCATACAAGATGCAGCCTTGAGGCATAGAGATGAATCCCAGGATATTACATTATGCATATTGCCAACTGAATGTCAGCCTACAGGAGTATTATGGCAAGGAGCCCCTTTACTTTGGGTGCATCCGAAAATTTCTCCTGCTCAGACACTCACTTATTATCTAACTGCAGTAGCTCAATTAGCCATGCTGGGAATTCGTCAGAGTGTTCAACACTTTGGCATCCAACCTACAAGCCTAATTGTACCATATACAGCCGCTCAACTTGAAGTATTGACAGCCACTTTGGATGATTGGGCAATTTTGAAATGTACTTTTAATGGGACAATGGATAATCATTTTCCAAAGGACCCTATATTACAATTGATTAATGCTCATCCTGTGGTCTTTCCACGGATCACCCATAGAAAGCCTTTGTTAAATTGCCCTACTATTTTTGCAGTTGGTTCTAAGACAGGATGTGGAGTGTTTTTGGTTGCAGGATCGTTGCCTGTAACCATCCAATTTCCTCCAGTGTCCCCTCAAGTTATAGAATTACAGATTGTGATAAAGGTTTTTGAACGATTTTTTTGTTCCTTTAATTTGATATCTGATAGTCAATATGTAGTAAATGCTATTAAAAAATTGGAAATTGGCCGGGCGGTGGTGGCGCACGCCTTTAATCCCAGCACTTGGGAGGCAGAGGCAGGCAGATTTCTGTGTTCGAGGCCAGCCTGGTCTACAGAGTGAGTTCCAGGACAGCCAGGGCTATACAGAGAAACCCTGTCTTGAAAAACAAAAAAAAAAAAAACAAACAAAAAAAAAATTGGAAATTGTAGGTAAAATAAACCTAAAGTCCACCATAGGAGAGTTACTTACCCAATTGCAATTTCTTATTTGGAATAGGGAACAACCCTTTTTTGTTCAACATATTCATGCCCATACTGGTTTACCTGGTCCATTGACTGAAGGAAATGATATTGTTGATAAAGCTTCAAAGACCTGTTTTAATGTTGCAGATTTTGTGCTCTATGATTCCCTAGAGTTAGCAAGACACTTTCATAGCCAGTTTCATGTAAATTCTAAAACCCTATCATTTCGCTTTGGCATTCCTCGTGCTGATGCTAGAGATATAGTGAAAGCTTGTCAAGCTTGTGCCCCATTATTACCCCAGATGGGAATCGGGGTTAATCCCTGAGGCCTACTTCCCCTACATTTATGGCAAATGGATGTCACCCATTTCCCTGAGTTTGGAAGATTAAAATATATTCATGTATCTATAGACACTGCTTCTGGAATTATGTTTGCCTCCCTGCATTCTGGGGAGAAGGCTTGCCATGTCATTGCTCATTGTTTTGAAGCCTGGGAAAGCCTGGGGCATGCCTAAATGTTTAAAGACAGATAATGGACCGGTGTATACCTCTTCTTTTGTGTCCTTTTGTAAGACCATGGGAGTTCACCTTAACCATGGTTTGCCTTATAATCAGGGGCAGGGCATTGCTGAGCAGGCACACTGCACCCTAAAGGAGTGTCTTCTTAAACAAAGAGGGGGAATAGCCTCCGGCCGCATGCCTAGAGAGAGAATGGCTATAGCCCTCTTTATCCTAAATTTTTTGACTCTGGATAAGTAGGGACGGTCTGCAGCTGATGGCCATGCTGATCCCAATGCTACCCATAAAGGCATGGTAATGTGGAAGGACATATTGACAGGAAAATGGAGTGGCCCTGACCCAGTATTGATGTGGGCGAGAGGGTCTGTTTGTGTGTTTCCTCAGGATCAACATCAGCCAATTTGGGTTCCAGAAAGACTTACCAGGGTTATACAGCAAGAAGACAGGAATGGAGATGCTAAGGAAGACTCTTCTGCTGATGTGGATGCTACCAGTGATAAGGAGCAATGCTAGTTTTTGTTATGGAAGTCTCACCTTTGAAAGCTCAGACAAATTTTAAGTTCAAGACAAAATATTTCTTTTCAACCCACACCGGTATGTGTGTGTGACCTCCTTTTACATTTGTAGTATAAAATGATAATTTTAATGGTAGTGTTTTAATAGTTGTTTTTATTCATTATGTTGGAATGTTTCTAAATATCATTTTGCTATGGTTGCCCGTGTGCCTTGATATCTTCCTTGGCCTGTGGAAGCCCCTTCAGCCATGATTTTATTTAGATCTAAAAGAGATTTTGGCATTACTGCAGCAATAGTTACAGCCATTGCTGTTTCAGCCACCGTGGCCACAGCGGCTGTTATTTCATCGACCACCACAGTCCAGACCGCAGCTGCTTTGAATAATATGTCTGCGGCAGTTGCCGAGGCCTTGGATACTCAAGGAAATATTAATAATCATTTGAAAGTGGGCATTCTATTGCTTTATCAAAGAGTTGATCTTGTTTAGGAACAGGTAGATGTATTGATGGAGTTGGCTCAATTGGGTTGCCAATGGAAAAATACAGGTATATGTGTTACCTCCATGCCTTTTCAGAATATAAGCCATGCTAGTAATCTTTCCAAAAGCCTTTCTCAGTTCCTTACAGGAAATTGGTCGAGAGAATTTGAGGGAATGTTGAGAGAATTACGACAGTCCATTGTTCACATTAACTCGACCAGAGTGGACACCTCCCTGGCCTCCGGATTGACCAGCTGGATTCTTCAAGCAATGTCCCACATCAAGGAGTGGGTGGGAATTGGGGAGGTTGCTATGTGCCTGGTCCTCATCAATTGCCTTGCCTTTTGGTGCATGTGTTAGATGAAAGCCCAACAGGAAACATCTCAGGCCTTGATTGTACAAGCATTTGCAGCAGTGGAGACAGGACAGTCTCCTCAAATTTGGCTTGGCATGCTAGAGAGATAGTCAATGACAGGTAAGACTCCTTGGGCACGTTACCAACCTAAGACAGGGACCAAACCAAAGCTGTGTGACTCCCCATGACGGGTAAGGAGCGTTGCTTGAAAGGGACAACCTAAGACAGGTACTCTCTGTCAAAATTAATAAATAAGGGGTAATTTGAAGAGTGGGTGCTGCGGCGCAACCAGCTAAAATGGCACCTGAAGAGTTTCGAGCACCGTTTCTTGGTGGTGCCCTCCTTTCCCTGACAGAGCCACGTCCGCAGAACTACTGTGCAGACTTGCTGCCACACAGAATCGGGCCATTTGACATGCACCAATGAGGCATGCCCACGTGACAGGTTTTGAATGGGATAGGCATGGGGATAAAAGGACTGCCGTTAAGGGGATTGAGGGCTTCCAGAGAGAAGATTGTAAAGGGTTCCTGAATAAACTGCATTGAGAAGAACTCCGAGTTGCATGTTCCTGTCTGCTGGCCTGATAGAGAAGCAACAGCCTACAAGGAGCTGTTGCCATTTTGATGAATGGTTGACCCCTGCATGTTGGTAATTTCTGCAGTATAAATGCTCTTTACCTTTGCATACTATTTGAGTCTGGGGTTTTCAGCAATTCTTGGACCCTAACAGCTGACTCTGTACCCTAGAATTCACTATATAGCCTGGTCTGGCCTCAATTTGCAGCAAGTCTGCCTCAGCCTGCCAACAGTGGGATTTCAGCAGGAAGCACCATGCCTGCCCAGTGTGTTTGGCTTGGTGTTTTGAAACAGGATAATCCATATAGCCCAATATGGCCTTGCACTCTGAGCCATCCTGCCTCTCCTTTCAAAGTGCATCATACAGGTGTGTGCGCCATACTTAGCAGCCTTGTTATGAAGTGAGGCCTCCCTGTGTAGGCACACTGCTTTCAAGCTTCTGATTCTTATGCCTCAGTCTCCCTGCCCTTGGTTACAGATGTCAGCTACCATCCGCAGCTGAAAGAGGAAGAGGGAGTTTTACTGCTGGGGGTGTGACTTACACAATAGTCGACTCATGCCTGTTACATTTAAGTTCTGGGTTCACTTTGGAAATCAGTCTGGCTGTTCCTCAGAAAACTGGAAATAGTTCTACCTGAAGACCCTGTTATACCACACTGGGCATATACCCAAAAGATGCTCCAACATACAAGGACACATGCTCCACTATGTTCATAGCAGCCTTATTTAGAATACCCAGAAGCTGGAAACAACTCAGATGTCCCTCAATGAAAGAATGGATACAGAAAATGTGATACATTTACCCAATGGAGTACCACTCAGCTATTAAAAACAAAGACTTCATGAAATTCAGAGGCAAGTGGATGGAACTAGAAAATATCCAGAGTGAGGTAACCCAGTCACAAAAGAACACACATGGTATGTTCTCACTGATAAGTGAATATTAGCCCAAAAGCTCAGAATACCCATGATACAACCCACAGAAGGAAGGAAGACCAAAGTGTGGATCCTTCAATACTACATAGAAGGGAGAACAAAATAATCACAGGAAGTAGAGGGAGGGAGGAGCCTGGGAGGGAGAGAGGAAGGGGAGGGGAAAAAGGGGAGGCAGGATCAGGTATGGGAATGGACAGGAGAGAAGTACAGAGGGGCAGGAAATTGAATAGAAATATGTAGCAGTGAGGAATGTGGAACTGGGGGTAGCCACTAGAAAGCCACTAGAAAGATTCCAGGGAAGCAAGAGAGTCCCAGGACCCAACGAGGATGACATTAGCCAAAATACCTAACAAAGAGGAGAGAGAACCTGTAGAGACTACCTCCAGTAGATAGGCACTGCTCCCAGTTGAAGCATGGGGCACCCACCAATCTCAAAATTTTTTAACCCAGAATAGTTCCTATCTAAAAGAAATGCAGGGACAAAAAAAAAATGGAGAGAAACTGGAGGAAAGGCCATCCAGAGACCTCCCTACCTAGGGATCCATCCCATCTGCAGACACCAAACCCTGATACTATTACTAATGCCAAGAAGCACTTGCTGTTAGGATCCTGGTATGGCTATCCCCTAAGAGGCTCTACCAGCACCTGACCAATACAGATGCAGATACAACCAACCATTGGACTGAGCCCAGGGACCCCAATGAAAGAGCTGGGAAAAGGACTGAAGGAGTTGGGGATTGCAACCCCCCAGGAAGAACAACTGTACCAACTAACCAGACCACCCAGAGCACCAAGGACTAAGCCACCAACCAAAGAGTACATAGGGAGGGACCCCTGGCTCCAGCTACATGTGGAGCAGAGGATGGCCTTATCTGGCATCAGTGGCAGGGGAGGCCCTTGGTCCTGTGGAGACTTGAAGCCCTAGCGTGAGAGAATGCTAGGGTGGTGAGCTGGAGTGAGTGAATAGGTGGAGGAGCACCCTCACAGAGGCAATGGGGGGGGGGGGCTGGGAAGGAATTCTAGAAAGGGGGACAACTTTTGACATGTAAATAAATAAGCTAGACAATGGGAAAAAATAAAGTTTTGGGTTCAGTTCCAACACTACACATAAAATTTTTGTTCTAGCTGGGCGTAGTGAATCATGCCTTTAATCCCAGCACTCTGGGAGAGAGAGGCAAATGTATCTCTGAGTTCCATGCCTGCTGGAGTACAGAGTTGAGACCCTGTCTCAAAGCAAAAACTTATTCTGGTAAGGATACAATCTATTTACGTTTGGCTGCTAATTACTTTCCTAAGAAACAATGGCCTCATTTAGGGTCATGAAGGTTTACCTGTGCATTGCAAAGCATTTGTTTCTTTTTAGTAGAGGCCTTTAGTCTGTGGTGTTTACATATTGTGTGGTACAGGAGTTCAAGCTTTACCTCCATCATGGTGTTCTAGACTTCCTCAATGGCTGTCGGAGATACCTCATTACAATTCTCCTGAGTTGCTTAGTTATTGTGTTTCTCACTGTGTTGTTATCCAGCAACATATTTTTCTCTGTGGCCTCATTTCCCCTCAGGCTGGTGTTTCACACTGCCAGTCTGTGCAGGTGCCCAAATACATGGCCAAATCCTGAGCAGAGTCAAAGGAACGCCACAAATCATCCTCCTGCCTTCTCTTCATCAGGTAGAAGAATACCAGCAGGCATCACCCAACACTGCCCACATCCCATTTCCACAGATGCACACATGGGCACAGACACACATGCACACAGGTACACACACATGCACAGACACACAAAATCAAAAACCTACACTTCCTCACTGAAGCACATTTCCAGTGGACACACAAGTCATGGGGTCTGACTTTGAGGGAAAAAAATGGGTTTTGTTACAGAGATTACAAAAAAGTAAAAAAGTCAAATAATGCAATATATTCCACATGCAGTCATCTTTCACATGACACCAGCAGTGGTCACCTCCAGGCTTGCCTTATTTTTTTGTCTGTTTATTTGGTTTTGGTTTTTTGAGACAGGATTTCTCTGTGTACTCCTGGCTGTCCTGGAACTCATTCTGTAGACCAGGCTGGCCTCGAACTCAGAGATCCACCTGCCTCTGACACCCTCACACAGGCATACATACAGACAAAACACCAATGTACATAAAATAAATAAATTATTTTTTAAAATACATTTTGGGCTGGAGAAATGGTTAAGAGCAGTTAAGAGCACCGACTGCTTTTCCAGAGGTCCTGAGTTCAATTCCCAGCAACCACATGGTGGCTCACAACCATCTGTAATGGGATCCGATGCCCTCTTCTGGTGTGTCTGAAGACAGCAATAGTGTACTCACATATATAAAATAAATAAATCTTTTTAAAAATTGTTTTTAAAAATACATTTTATGTCAGGCCTTAATGGCGCACATTGAGTCCCAGCACTTGGGAGGCAGAGGCAGGATGATCTCTGAGTTAAATGCCAATGTAGGCTACAAATAAGTTCTAGGACAGCCAGGGCTACACAGAGAAACCATATCTTGGAATATATATATCTTCCATAAATAAATAACATCTTTTTCTTTCAGGTATCTACCTACTTCAGTCCCGCTAACCTATTAATTCAAGTCCAGCACTTATTCCCCAGTGTTTAGATTGTTTCTTGAGACAGAATTTCTCTGTGTAGTCCTGGTTGTCTTGAAACTTTGTAGAGCAGGCTGGCCTCGAACTCAGAGATCCGCCTGCCTCTGCTTCCTGAGCGCTGGTATTCAAGGCATGGGTCACCATAGCCTGCTACAGTGTATGTTTTGCTGATTGTATACCTTGATCCTCTAACACACTCTCTGCCTTTTGTTTGCAGCTAGGAATGGGTCTAAAGTATGAATGGATGTAGACTTCGTGGCAAGAAAACCTCCCACTGTATGCTTTTATTACACCTGCCTGTCTGCGTATCGCAGCAGTGACGCTTAACTGCTGAATCAGTCATGGGGTTAGAATGGCGATGCATTTATATCTCATGCATTTATATCATGTCTGAAACATACAAAAAGAAGATTTTAGGCTGGAGATGTAGTTCAGTTAGAAGAATACTTGCTTAACATGCAGGAAGCCCTGGGTTCAATTTCCAGAACCACATAAGGCAAGCATGGTGGCATACCCCTGTAACGACCAAACTCAGGCAAGGGAGGCAGGAGACAGGAGTTCAAGGCCATCACTACATAGTGAGTTTGCCAAGCTAGACCAATGAGACCTTGTCTAGGAAGAGGAGGACAGCAATAGTAGGTAAAGCTGCTTACGACCAAGACTAACTGCAGTTCAATCCACAGAAGCCACATGCTGGAAAGAGAAGATGAACTTCTGTTGTCCAACACAGCCCCAGTAACATTCTGTGGGCTTAAGATTTTCATGTTGTGATTCCATTCAGTTCCCCTCTAAAAGGAAGAAGGATTGGCTTTTGGGGGTCCTACATCCTTAGGCTAGCCTCAAATTCACAGCAATCCTCCTGCCTCAGCATTCCAAGTGCTGGGATTACAGTGCACCCCACACCTGGCTTGAAATCACCTACCAATAGGTCAGAGGTTAGGGAACAAGCTGGACATGGTAACAGATTGTGATTCCAGTAGGCTGAGGCAGGAGAATCGCTGTAAGACCATGTTAAATATGGGATAGAGAGAAGATTATTACAGATGTGCAGCAGGAACTGAGGTCTAAGTCTTTAAGACACGATAGATGCTCAACTAGACTCTCAGTTCAAATTCAAGACCTCAGAGTTCTTTTTTTTTTTTTTTTTTTTCCGAGACAGGGTTTCTCTGTGTAGCCCTGGCTGTCCTAGAACTCACTCTGTAGACCACGCTGGCCTCAAACTCAGAAATCTGCCTGCCTCTGCCTCCCAAAAGCTGGGATTAAAGGCGTGCACCACCACTGCCTGGCTGACCTCAGAGTTCTTAATTCTAATTCTTTGGGACTTGTCCAGTCCAGCTGGACAATCAAGTGGGACCCTTAGACCCTGTGGAGACGACTGAGATGCGTGAGAAAATAAGGAGGCACAGCAAGTCAAGAAGTCTGATCAAGCTGGCAAAGATTTCATTGTTCACACAGGTTATAGACTCTGAAAACAGGCTATGGGGAGGGGTAGGAAAGGAAAGAGGGCTTTGCAGGTGGAGGAAGCTAGCTGCAGCTGTGGGGTCTAACTAAGTTATACCTGTTGGTCTCACAAAGCCTTGCCGTTACCAGGGGTTCTAAAAACATCTATCTAGCAGGATGTTGGCTAAATCTAGAGATCAGGAGGAAGGGTTACTAAGGTGGGTTGCTATGAAGCCTTGTTTGAAGTTCTGAGAACTGACAAGTGAATCATAGAAGGTAAGCAGAAAGAAGAATAGTAGATAGGAGAGCCAAGGATGAGTGTTTGCCAAGAGTAAGGCCTTGCCATGGCTTCCCACATCTGGGTATGATTTTTCTCAACATTAAATACCATTTTCAGTCATACTGTGACTTTGACCTTTGCCTTTATTCTGATTACCCAGTGTGTCAGTGTAAGACCCCATTCCAGGGTTTCCATACAGTATGGTTATTGCAAGTATTTCTTATACAGCTTTGAAGTGGTACATGTTCCCTGTGGATCCTGTGATGGCTCTTCTTGGTTAGTGTGGTGGTTTGAATAGGTTTGGGCCCCATAGATTCATATCCTTGAATGCTTGGCCCATAGGGATTGGTACTATTAGGAGGTGTGGTCTTACTGGAATAGTTGTGGCCTTGTTAGAGGAAGGGTGTTACTGCAGAGATAGGCTTTGAGGTCTCATACATATATACTCAAGCTCCACCCAGTGTGGATGTCCAGACTCCTCCTGGCTGCTTTTGGATCGAGATGTAGAACTCTTGCCTCCTCCAGCACCAAGTCTGCCTTTACCATTCCATGTTTCCTGACATGATCATAAGGGAATGAATTCACCTCTGAACCTGTAAGCTAGCCCCCATGGAATGTTTGCTTTTATAAGAATTGCCTTGGTCATGGTGTCTCTTCACAACAATAAAATCCTAAAACAGTTGTCAACTTAACCTTATCTGTAATGAACTACAATCCAGAAGTGGAGGGCATGCGTGGGAGAGATTCCCTGCTTGGTCTGAAGTGGGTGAAGCACCTTCTAGTCCTGCTCTTTGAGGTGGGAAGACCCACGCATGATCTGAATCTTAAAGTTGGAAGAGAAACCTTTAATCTGGGCCACACCCTCTGCTAGAAGCCTATGTAAAGACATTGAAGAAGAAAAGTTTTGCTCCTTGCCTGCTTGTACATCTGAAATGGAAATTTCTGGTTTCTTTGAAGACTCAGTTGTGTCATCTGATGTTTTTCTAGCGACTGTCTTATGAGAGGGTGTTTTGCTGAGATCAGACACGTGGTGTTTTTCTGGAAGCTGCCTAGAAAAAGGGCAATGTGATGTTTTGCTGAAGCTGACGTTTGAGAGGACATGTGATGTTGGGAAAGGATATAAGCATAACCCAACAGCCAGTGGACAATGCTGTGGCCCTGGTTCGCCTTACCTTCTTCACTGATCATCGTTTATTCGTTGTGACTTCATAGAAAGAAATGCACCAAAGAACTTCTTGTGATATTCCAGCATCTTCTTGCTGCTTCTCTGGACTCAGGCCAATTGGCAGTGCCTGGAGGTTTCTTCTGGATTGAATTGCTATTGTTGATCCGTAAATGGTGTTTGTGAGAGGACCGAGCTACCACTGTTGATTCGGGTGAACTGAATTGCTGATACCCTGACAACAAAGATTGGAATCTCCCCCAAAGGACTATTTCTAAACAGGTCCACATCCCCCTTTGCCCTATTAAACTTTTTTTTTCTATCTCTGGTGGGTGCTGGGCTAGAAGGGAAGTTAAAGGGTTTAAAAACCCTTATTAAAGTAGGTGTTGAAAAATCTAAGCCTACATCCATCCATCACTTCATTGGCATTTGTAGGCTTAGTTTTTTTTTTAAACCTTTTTCTTGTTTGTTTGTTTTGTTTTGTTTTGTTTTTTCGAGACAGGGTTTCTCTGTGTAGTCCTGGCTGTCCTGGAACTCACTTTGTAGACCAGGCTGGCCTCGAACTCAGAAATCCGCCTGCCTCTGCCTCCCAAGTGCTGGGATTAAAGGTGTGTGCCACCACTGCCCGGCTTGAAACCTATTTTTAATAGGGGTTCTCAAATGCTTTGAACACCTGTTTAGCCCATCATCCAAAGGGAAGGGAGAAAAGAGATGGGAAATAGGACGAGGGGATGTGAACTGGTTTAGAACTAGTTCCTTGGGGCGATTCCAATCTCTGTTTGTCAGGACACCAGCAGTCCAGTTCAGTAGTGTCAGGATAGCAAACATCAAACAGCAGTAGTGGTACAATCCAGCAGAAACAGCCAGGCCTGCACAGATTCAGCTCAAGTCAGTGAGAGCGACCAGAACCACCTGGGATGCCAGGAGAAGTTCTCTGCCATGCTTTCTCTCAAAGAAGTGAAGATCAGATAAGATGAAGACTCGATACCAATGAAGCATTGCAAAGCTAGCCATGCAAGTACACTGTTACCATTCCTTAAGTCCTATTTATACTCTATCCAAATATCATGTGTCCTCCCACAGATCTTGCCTCAGGAAAACACCATGAGAGTCTGTATCACCTTACATATCCAGAAATTTCCACTTCAGACACTGAGGCCTACTGCTTTGAGATTCCAATATACAGAAGACCAACCGAGACACTCAGGCTTGTGGACTGAGGAACTGCTACAGGATTCTTAGACAGTCATAGCTAGCCACTGTTGGGTTAGTTGGTTTGGAACCTCTATGTTGTCATTCCAATAAATTCCATGGATTGATTGATAGATGGATGGATAAATAAATAGATAGATAGAGAGAGAGAGATTTCATAAGTTCTGTGACTCTAGAGAACCTGACTAATAAAGATACCAGATTCTGGACATGCATTTATTTACTCTGCCTTACTCCCTTTTTAAGGAGTATTTAGTGCGCCAGGATAGTGTGGCTACCTGTAACCCTACTGCTAGAGGACTGGGGTCATCCTGGGCAACATAGTGAGACTCCATCTCCCCAAAACAAAGAAGTCACTAGGCCGGTAGTGCAGACATATAACTTCAGATACGTGGGAATTTGAAACAATAGTTGCTGGCTAGCCAATCTGGGCTTACATAATGTGTTTAGGGCTAGCCTGGGCAACCTGGCAATACTTTATCTCAAAACACCAAAAATAAACTGAGCAAGATGGCTCATGTCTTTAATTCCAGCACTCAGGAGGCCAAGTCAGGTGGAGCTCTAAGTTTCAGGCCAGCCTGATCTACACAATGAGTTCTAGGACAGGCAGGCCTGCACAGATTTGGCTCAAGATTTCTACACAGAGAAACTATGTCTCAAAAAAAATCACCAGAAGAGCTGGGCAGTGGTGGTGCACGCCTTTAATCCCAGCACTTGGGAGGCAGAGGCAGGTGGATTTCTGAGTTCGAGGCCAGCCTGGTCTACATAGTGAGTTCCAGGACAGCCAAGGCTATAGAGAGAAACCCTGTCTTGAAAAACAAAAAACAAACAAACAAAAAAATCAACAGAAGAAATAAATGAATTGATAAAAATATTTACATAATCCTAAATCTACTCCACCAAAGAATCTATTCAGTCTCAGAGTTTGTATCAGGAGTAAGGCCGATGCTCAGTGTTTTACGCATGATTTTTTTTCACTTTGTACAGGTTACCTCATGCTATTCTAATGCTGACTTCTCCGCCCTCCCATCTTGTTTCAATCCAGACATGACACTGTAATGCTTATGCCAAGAATCTCCTGTCTCTAGTTTGTGTAAACAGTTCTTACCATTTATTCTCTGCCTTGTCAATAAATGCTGATCACCCAATGGCTGGGCAGAAGAACGAATAGGGTGGGACTTCTGCCAGCCAGGGGAAGGAGAGTTCATGAGAGCTCAGTTGAAGCCTGACAGGCCCTAAATGCAAATATTACAGGGGATTCTGGCTGGAAGGAACCAGATTAGTTTAAGGGACTAAGATCAATTGAATGCCCAAATATTGAATCTTGTTCTGTATCATTATTGGGGAACTAGCTAGGATAAAGAAAAACAGCTGCTGTATTAATTCACCACATATATTTATATTAAAATGAACATTTACATAGTGTGGCGAATGAAAATGTTCACAATAGGATCAACTTTTGAATACTCGGTCACAGCTGGTAGTGCTGTCTGGGAAGGTTTAGGAGGCGTGGCCTTGTTGGAGGAAGTACGTTAGTGAGAGGAGGCCTTGAGAGTTGAAAGGCGGGTACCATTTCTAATCACTCTCCTGATTTGGTGCTTAAACCACAGAATGTGTCCGTAGCTCAGCTGCCTGCTCCTGCCATGCCTGCTTCCTGCTTCCCTACTTCCCACCGTGATGGACACTTATCCCTCTGTACCTATAAGCCCAAATAAACCCTTCTTCTGTGAATTGCCTAGCTCATGGTGTTTTATTACAGCAACAGAAAAATAACTAATACTCCAGCCTTTGCCAGGCTTTACATTTCATTCTCAGTACCAAACAAGACAGAAAAAACGGCCTTCAATGGAGCCATCTCTGCCTACCCGAACCTCCCTCCTGATTCTATCTTCTGCTCTGCTAAGGCTAAGCCCAAGGAGCTGTCTTCTCCCTGGCCTCATCTCTTTCTTTCCCACTTCTTCCTACTTTTACCCCACACTTCTATGGTTCTCCAATTCACAGACTTCCCATTATGTTGGGGGCCGACTTTTAGCAGAAAGCGGCTATCAGCTTTGCAGCCATCTTGAGCCATATACCCTGACATGAGACTTGGATTACAATAGCCTACAACAGCTGAGCACACTCTGATAATCTTGGTTTAGATACCTTGAGATTAAAGGTGTGTGAGATTAAAGGTGTGTGAGATTAAAGGTGTGTGAGATTAAAGGTGTATAATTTAAGAGTGTAACCTAGAGATCAGATTTAGAGACAAGACCTAAGGGTATGATTAAAGGTGTGACCAAAAGTCGTGGCTTAGAAGTGAGACATATAAAAGGCAGAGGCAGACGGTAGAGAATCAGACTATAGAGAGAGAATCAGACACTTAGAGGAAGAGAGACCGATTAATTAATAAACGGGATTGAAACACACTCTGTCTGGTCTCCATTCTTCGAGTCCGTCCTCACTCTCTTGCTGAACCCCAAGCCAAGGAGCGGACCGGCAGTTGGACCGGGATACGCGGGGCAGCCCGGGCCTCAACATTTTGCTCGGGCCATGACATTTTTTGGCTGCCCGAACATGGGGCTAGTGCAGTTCTCGACACCATTACAGCATAAGTCTCATCTCTCCCTCTCTCTCCTCCAATGAGGAAACATGGACCCCCTCCTCCTCCAGATAAGCAGAGATCTGGTAGAATTCACTGTGCCCCCAGCACAGTGAATTTCACCTCTCTCCCATCTCTGCTGGCTGTCCTCTTCCTGACATACACATTGTCTGTATGGTGATTTGGCTTTTCTTTCCAGTCAGAATCTGCAGTCTCAGCTCCAGACCTACACCACGTAGGTACCATCCCCCACCAGAATGTGCTTTTCCTTTGCAAAGTAGCTTGAAGTGGAAAGGGGGGTGGTGGAGGTGAAGCCCATGAAGATTCTAGAAATTCTGACTCCAGAACCCAGCATTAGGGTTCAGATCTAACGTTATTGTTTAGTACAGTATATAAGCTTATATGCAGTTTTTCAGCCAATTGGGGTACATATGTTATGCCCAGATCACAGGGTTCTCACAGACCACCAGAGACCACCATCCAACTCATATGCCAAAACAAAGAGTCTTTACTCAAGCTGGAGCTCGGACCCTCCAACCTCTTCAGCACAGTGGCTGGTGTGAAAGGTACCAAGCTGGTACAAGCATTGACTTTTTATCATGGTTGCAGCAGGGTAAAGGACTTTCCAACTTAGCAGTTACATGATTGGTTGACATTTGCTTGGCACATTTCCATTGGCTAGTAATGATTTCAGCTTGGTATAAACAACAGTTGCTAGTTTAATCACACTACTTTAAGACATTAGGTACTTGGCCCTTAAGAACTAGGGGTTGAGTGGCTGTTTGTTTAGGGGAATTATGGTTGTTGCTAGGGTGACATGGTTCCTGGAACAAGTTGGGGTTTCCAATAGCTGAGTTTATTCTAAGAGCAAGTTAATCATAAAATTGAGTCTGATAGCAAAATGGGATTTGGATGTTAACCTGGGCCCTTCACGTTTATGTATTCAAGGGCAAATCGGTGCCAATATGTGTTATTTAGCTCGTTCTGCCCATGAGCCTGTAGCAGAGTGTCCAGTCACCAGGGGGATTGCCATGAAGACAGGGAAAACAGCCACCTCCCTAGCCTCGGGTCCTCTGTGTTGTCTCATTGGTGCTACAGGAGCCATCTGAGATCATATACCATGTAGGCAGATCAGGACTTTTCAAGGAGTTGCAGAAGCCTATGGGGCCTTGTTCCCCATCCCACCTGTCCCTCCTCCAGGTTTACCTCCACATAGCTCACACTCATGTGATCAGGGATGAGGTTACAGTATCGGGTGTGGAACATGTCAAATTCTAGAAACTAGGTCAAAACATGGTCCAACCCAAGTTTGACAGAAAGCAAGAATGAACATATTCTGACTTTGTATTAAGATGGAGTCAGGCCAGTCCATCCGAACTCCCTTGTCTTATGGGTCCTTTCAAATCCTTGATAGGGACTGGACATTTCTATCTGTTCTATGGACTGATAATGCCAGAATCCAGAGTTGGACAAGTATCTTAATATGTTTTATTTGGCAAGAGACAAATAGTGTATCATGATGAATGTCTCTATGTTTGATTGGCTAGTATAGAAATAAATTTTTCTTAAAGCTGTCCATTTGTTCTGCATACAACAGACTGAGCGCCCTATTACATTGTAAAACAATCCAGCTAATGAAGTTACTTGTTGGTAGGTAGATCTTGGTCTAGCTGGTTTTTAAGAGGTACCTTTCTGATAACAAGTGAGGCAGGTGTGCCAGTATGCACTATAGATAGTCATTTTTGTGCCCTTTGCTGGTGAGTTTCCTTTGTATGTAACATTCCATGCTTGGCTGAGGATAAGGGATGATATACTCTCTTCTGTAATTATTTGCTGCTGAAATTGGGACAACGTTGTCAGAGCCCAGGAAGGCTGGAATGCAGGTCAAAGGCCAAAAGTGGACTCAGGCAATGAGGAATTCATCAGAAGTATCTGGTTAGCTGACTCAGCTAGAGGCAGGGAGCCATCCTGTCAGCTGGACTGGTTTATATCAGTATTTCAGCTTTCAGCAGTCCAGAGATCCTAGCCATTTGGAAGTTTGTAGCCTGCAGCTGATTTCTCAATGGTGTCTGCTAACTGAGTGAAAATCTGCACAGACAGACATAGAATGGGGACTGAAGTTCAAGTTAATGAACTTAAAGTAAAAAAATCTTACATTTTCCTTTAAGTTTCCAGGCCCATAGTCCTGGTAGTTGAAAGAAAGGAGGAGTCCCAAGACTAGGGGAGAGAGAGAGAGAGAGAGAGAGAGAGAGAGAGAGAGAGAGAGAGAGAGAGAGAGAGAGAGAGAGCCCATCCTCAGGAATAGGCAGGTGGCAAAACATATGCTCTAACTTATCTGCAGTCCATTCGACCCATGAGAGCTGGATCTAAGTTTTATGATTTCCTCAACTCCTTGAAGCTTATATAAAAATGTTCTAGTTTACAAAAGAGTTAAAAATTTTTAAAAGAGTTAAAAGTTTTAAAATATATTAGCCTTACCTATGTTGGTGTATTTGTTTAGCTCTTTTATTAAGTTATTAGCTACTGCTTTTCCAACCCTTATTCCACCCTAATCCCTTCCAACCCCCTAACACTAGGTAGGAGAGAAAGAAGGTTGGAGGGGAAAGGGGCCGTGGATCTCTTTAAACTACTTCCTGCTAATTAGGAACATTGAATCCTAAGGGCAAGTCCAGTCTTAGTTGTCAGGATATCCAATTTCTTTTTCTTGTCTTTTTGCTCATGACCACTTGACAAACTGCAGCAACAGGAAGAGCAGCAGCAGGGGCAGCAGCAGTTGCCCCAGACCCTTTGGGGGCTCTCCCATGTAGACCCTCTCCAGAGTCCCCAAAATTAAACTATCTGCAGCTGACAAAGATCACACCCCTGATAGTGCATGAGGCAAATCATAATCACCCGCTGTGAAGCAGCCTCTTACCCCACATCTGGGACTAAAACAAAAACACATTCCTATAACATAGCAGGGTTTTAAAAGAAACCAAAATTCACACGACAGATCTATATTGAAATCTATATTGTACAAAGGCAGCTAACAGGTGTGTGTGAAACATCTGGAATAGCCAGGCAGTAGTGGTGGACACTTTTAATCCTAGCAGTCTGGAAGCAGAGGCAGGTTGATCTCTGAGTTTGAGGCCAGCTGATCTACAGGGCAAATTCCAGGTCAGCCAGGTTGACACAGAGAAACCCTGTCTCCAAAGCAAAACAAACAAAAACCAAAAAGACAAAACGGCATCTAGAGAAAATTCATGCCATTGAGTCAAAGCGCAGGTTATAGCTTTGGGTAGAAAAGCATGAATATTCTTTTTTTTTCCTGTCAGAGGGCTGGCTATAGATTGGTCAGGGATATTTTTAGTATGAGAAGTATATTTTAAGTCTATATTTAGAAAACAAACAAGGGAAATTTAAAATCTTGAGCTTGGCCGGGCAGTGGTGGCGCACGCCTTTAATCCCAGCACTTGGGAGGCAGAGGCAGGCAGATTTCTGAGTTTGAGGCCAGCCTGGTCTACAGAGTGAATTCCAGGACAGCCAAGGCTATACAGAGAAACCCTGTCTCGAAAAACCAAATAATAATAATAAAATAAAATAAAATCTTGAGCTTGTGACATAATAGTGCTCTTACCAGCTTGTCAGAATTCCATTGATCAATGTTAAAATTCCGAACCTTTGCTATCTTAGTATAACAATAACTTGTATTTGGATATCTTGAGGAAGTAATTTTCTTAGCCCTTTATAATCTATTTAGGCCTTTATATGCCTAGATGTTTACAATTTAAGTTATTTTAGATTTTTATAACCTTAAACTTTTTTATCCAATTTATCATTACATATATATATATGGATGATTACTGAGAGAAGTTTTTGTGAAGCAAGTTCCTTTAAATAGTAAAAGTTACATCTGAGACCTGTTTATCCTTTAATACGAAGTCTGTTAGTAAGGCAAACCTGTGTGTGAGTTTGTCTTTTTCATGAGGTGACCTAATAAATAGCTCTAGAAAATTGAGGCCTGGCTCTTAAATGTGAAATTCATTGACCAGGCAGCAGCTGCTAAATTGATAAATCTACAGTTAGCCATCAACAGCATGAGAGATCTGAGGAGGATCAGTTATAGCAGGAAGTATAATCCAAATGGCTCCTGTGTCAATGAAAATTACAGAGACCTGCTGCTACCTGGACAGTTACCCGAGATGTCACCAGTAGTGTCACTGGCGGCAGAGGTCAGCTGCCAGGTGCAGAAAGCCCGGGAGATTTTCCTGTAGATGGGAAAAATTGTATGTTGGCTGCAATTTTTTTTTCAAACCCTACTTTTTATTATGGGTTCTTAAATGCTTTAGCCTTCCTTCTAGCCTACCACCCACCAGAGGTAGTGGAAAAGAAAGGTTATTAGGAGATGGGGGAAGTAGACTTGTTTAGAAATTATTCTTTGGAGCAAATTCAATCTGTGTTGTCTGGAAATCAGCAGCTCAGTTCAAGGGTCAGCAGTGGCAGCTCGACCCACTCGCAAACACTTCACGGATGTGCCGGCAGTCCAGTTCAGTAGTGTCCGGGTAGCAAACAGGAATCAACAGCGGTGACTAGCAGATACAGCCAGGCCTCTGCCGAATTGGCACAAGTCACCAGGAGCAACCAGGACCAGCAGGGACACCAGGAGAAGTTCTCTGCTGTGACTCTCTCAACAAAGCAAAAATCAACACAGTCGAAGACTCAATACCAACAAAGCGTTGCAAAGATGCCTATGCAAGCTAGCCTGTCACTGTCTGTTGGGTCATATTTATACTCCCTCCAATCATCACCTGTCCTAACATGGGTCTTGCCTCACCAGTAAGTCTGTCCTTGCAAAGCTCCATGCGAGTCTATATCAGCTGACATCTCCAATCGGCCCAAGTCGAAGAAAGCAACAAGAAGCCATAGGAACCTCGCAAGAAGTTCTTTGGTGAGTTTCTCTCTACAGCGTCACCGCACGAGGAGCTAAGCAACACACCAATACATGCCCATCGTTAGCAAAGAATCCTTCATCCCGAGTCCTTTCACGTGTCTGCTTTAGCAAAACATCCTTTCACCTGTGTCCACTTCAGGAAAACACTTATTCATGTTCTGCCCCAGCAAAATACATACCATCTGACACAACTGACTTTCCAAAGAAACCGTAAGTGTCCACTTCAACTGACCCAGTGTGACTAGGCAGAATAGGACAGTCAGCTCAGCAGTGTCCACAGTGTAGCCAGGCCCTGGCAGCAGGCAAGGTAGGGGGAAGCTTTGCCCAGTGGTTAGTGTTACCACAATCCAGGTCTGTCCCCATCTGTTGTCTTTGAAGACCTTAGCATTGCATCTCTGGCCGGGCGGTAGTGGTGCCTTTAATCCCAGCACTTGGGAGGCAGAGGCAGGCGGATTTCTGAGTTCGAGGCCAGCCTGGTCTACAGAGTGAGTTCCAGGACAGCCAGGGCTACACAGAGAAACCCTGTCTCGAAAAACCAAAAATAAAATAAAATAAAAATAATATGACTATTAACTTGCATGTCTTTATTTTTTATAACAAGTTAGTAGCTTTTTTTAAAATAAAATTAGGATTCAAACTTAGTTCTAAATTGATTAGAACTTTTTTTTTTTTGACATTAGCCCTTAGTTGAAATTGAAGTGTGGGTTTAGACTGGATGGGTGTACACACAGTAGAATTGAATAGGAGACACAGCAGCCCTACCTACATCCAGCAAGAGGGCCCAGTCCTTCTGGATTGCATAGTTTGCTACTAACCAGCACCTCTGCATCAGAGCATCTGAGTTTTTGTCCTGTCATGTAGTCCTGGAGGGCCAGCAACAGGCTTGTGCAAGTCACCAAAGTCAGCGTCTTTGATTCAAGGCAAGACAGATTTTAAAATGCCCTTTGCTCCAGAGCCCCCTGTGGGCGCCAGCATTTGTAAAGTCCTTAGTCCCCTCTCCGTTTCTTTTTCTTTTTATCTTATATCTATCAACTTTCTACTGTTTTGCTTTGGAACTTTTAGCCATTTGCATCAAGGTCCTTGGTTTAGGATCCTGCTCCTATAAGGACCTTTTAAGGTATTCACTGTTTCTTCAGGTAATGGAAAGTGCATCTAAGGCTACCTAGAAACCATTTCATGTAACCTGGCAATGTCTGGCAGCAAAGGACATGTGAGCATGTGCGTGTGCTTGTGTGTGTGTGTGTGTGTGTGTGTGTGTGCTTGTGTGTGTGTGTGTGTGTGTGTGTGTGCGTGTGCTTGTGTGTGTGCGTGTGCTTGTGTGTGTGCGTGTGTGTGTGTGTGTGCTTGTGTGTGTGTGTGCGCGCGTGTGCGTGTGCGCGTGTGCGTGCTTGTGTGTGTGTGTGTGTGTGTGTGCGTGTGTGTGCGTGTGTGTGTGTGTGTATGCATGTACATGTGTATGTATAAAAATAACAAAAAAGAAGTAATCTGTGAGGTGGATGGGAAAGCTTGCTGGGCACAGAGACAGACTTCCGCTTGTCCTTCTAAGTTAGCTGTACTCAGAAGACCCAACTAAGGACACTGGTCCCTGCAAGTTACTGTCAGGTTGGCATCAAAATCATCAGAGGGGCAAGGAGCCCTAAGCCAGGAGTTAGCTTGGGCTGATTTTTTTTTTCTTGAGACAATTTCTTTTATCTCCTCTTCATATTTGGTTTTGCTTTAGGCAGCAATTTTGTCTTGTGTTTTAAAATGAAGTTTTTTTAGGTTTAATCCTCTAAAATGTAAACTTGAATTGGAAAAATTATTAGAATTTTTGCATATATCAAATGACAGTGTCTCTAGTTTGATAAATACAGACTCAAAGAATTTGAGGACATTTAAATATAAACATTTTCATTCAATCTTTACTTGAGATAAAGTTGACATCCCAGAAGACCTGCTATTTAGTTTCTTTTTAAGAGTAAATAGTTAGCCAGGTGGTGGTGGTGCATGCCCTTAATCTTAGCACTGAGGAAGCAGAGGCAGGTGGATCTCTGTAAGTTCAAGGCCAACCTAGTCTACAAAGCAAGTTGCAAGTCAGCCAAGGCCAAAGAGAAACCCTGTCTCAAGCAAACACACAAAAAAGAATTTGAATCCAAGTTATATATACAGTATGTTGTAGTAAGTTACAATTGCCCACATATAGAATTTTAATAATCAACTTTTTAAATTTTATTATATATACAGCATTCTGCCTACATGTAAGCCTTCAGGCCAGCAGGCACCAGATCTTATTACAGATGGTCATGAGCCACCATGTGGTTGCTGGGAATTGAACTCAGGACCTCTGGGAGAGCAGTCAGTGCTCTTCACTGCTGAGCCATCTCTCCAGCCCTTACTATAGGTTTTAAGTTAACGTTTTGTTATTAGACTTATAATCTTTAGCCATACCCAATAAATTTATAAATCTTGAGGTATAGAAAGTTCATATAATAGTTTTATAAATCTTGAGATGAAATTTATATTTTAGCAAAAGCCTTAGAAAGTCAAATGAAACCAAATAGTCTCTATGTTTTTTGATTTGGCTTGCTTGCTCTTTTTTTTTCTGTCACAAATTAAGATGGCTTATCTGTCATAGGACAGACAGAAAACTTCTAAATAAGCATGTTTGAATCTAGAGAATGGGGAGCCACAACCCAACTCCAGAGCCAGCTTTTCAATAAAGCAGAAGAGCATAAAATAATATTATAAAATATCCATAGCTAAAAATTGAATCCAAAGACCAGGGGAAGTAAGCTCAAAACAAAAGCCTCGGAGATGGAATTTTCAACCTCTGTTATTTAAGTGGCCATGGCAAATAGCTACACTTCCCGCTGGCTGGTCTGACCCCTGCTTGTCCATCCTCCACCCCCCTTTCGGGGCCATCCTTGGCCCTCCCCCATCCACCCCACTTTACCTCACTGAAGCATTGCAGGTCTCCTTGAGTGCTTTCTGCTGCCCATCCTCTTGCCTGCCACTGTGTCCCATTTTATCCCAGCCAGTACCCAGCTGCAGACCCAAGAAGGGAAAAAAAGGCGACAGAGCAAGCAGGCTGAGGCAGGACAGGCCCCTGCAGCAGTGGAGAGGGCAACAGGGTTGGGGGGTCAGGTGGGAAGTGAGGCAGAAGATTTATGGAGGTAGACAGCAAAAAAAAAAAAAAAAAAAACCAGTAAACACAGACCACAAACCATTCATGTGACCCACCGAGTTAGCAAAGTCAAATCCAGTAAACAGAACATAGAACATTCACATAGACAAAAGTGACCAGTCAAAAATAAAACATGTGGTCACCTGGATTCATACATTTAACTGGGCTTGACCAAGTTTCCTCTTTGTTCTCACCATCCAAGAAGGAGACAAACAAAACAGAGAACAAAATACAGGGGACCAAGAACCAGGCACCAAAAAACTAGGTGGGCCGTGCAAGATCTCACTAGTGCACTGGACAGGAGTTCCAGGGCCTGGTTCAGGCTCTTCTCTGTCCCTGAGACAGGATCCTTCCAGAAACAGGACTAGATGTCACAGAAGGAAACACCTTCCATGGGTTACCTCCTCAGACAGCTGCTTGCTGGGTTCTTTCTAGGGCAGCAGTTCAACCAACAATCCACAGAACCTAAAGCATACCCAGGAGCCTTGAGCTATCTCAAGGCGAACATCTCCTGAAGCAGCATCCCAGAGGAGTTACTGACGTGAAGTCCAGCTTCAGAATTTAGATTGGTATCTTAATCTCAGTGGGGTCTCCAGTTGTTAATCCCACTGAAGAAGATAAAGACCATTACCCAAATTCTTTTAGACAAATTAAGCAAGCTTTAGTTTCTGTTAGACAGGGTTATCTCCCTAAAGTGCAGTCTATGAACATAGCATCAAACACAGAAGTTGGGGTTTATATTTATATTTAGCCCCAAAACTGAAAGACTAAGGGATTCTCAAGGGGTTTTGGTTATATAGGAATTTGGAAGAACACTTCAAAAATTGTTTGGCAGAACATCTTATATAATCAGGGTGTAGAAACTAGGTCAAGACATGGTCAAACCCAAGTTTTAGAGAAAACAGAAGTGAACTTATTTTGACCTTGTAATAAAATGGCTTTTAATTTTAAGATGGAGTCAGATTGGTCTATCACTCTTGTATAAACAAATTCACCTGCTGATGAGCTGCTCACTGTGGCTCTGTAATTACGCCCTGTGGTGGCTACTCTTGGTTGCCAACTTGACTACATACATCTGGCATTAGCTAAACCCCCAAAATGTCTGGGCATACCTGTGAGGGATTTTTTTTTTAACTGAAGTGGATCATTTGAGGTGGGAAGAACCACTTCTACTCCAGATTTTTTTTTTTTTTTCCGAGACAGGGTTTCTCTGCATAGCCTTGGCTGTCCTGGAACTCACTCTGTTGATCAGGCTGGCCTCAAACTCACGGAGATCCACTTTCATCTGCCTCCCAAGTGATGGGAATGAACGTGTTCACAACCACTGCTTGTCTCTAATTCAGATTTTGAGGTGGGAAAACACACCTTGAATCCAGATCTCTTGAGGTTGAAATAGCCACCTCCAATCTGGGCCACACCTTCTGTTGGAAGCCTACATGATGACATAGAAGCAAGCCCATTCCTTCACTGGTATTAAAGCCTAGTGGCTTGCTTCCCCCTGGCTTGCTCAGCCTGCTTCCTTATAGAACCCAGGACCATCAGCTCAGCTCAGTAAAATTATGATTTGATAATAATAAAAAGAAAAAAGAAAAAAAAGACAGGGTCTCAGTGTGTAGCTCTGGCTCTCTTGGAATTTACTTTGTAGCTCAGGCTGGCCTGCAGCTCACACAGATCCTCCTGCCTCTGCCTCCTGTATGCTGGGATCAAAGACATGTGCATGCCACCACACCTAGTCCTCTGACAACTTTAGAAAGCAGAAAAGTCTGTGAGGAAATCCTTCCCTCTTTTATGAAACAAACACTCTTCCTCTCTCCTGCTATTAGAACATTTTACTCAGGTTCCCCAGATTACCTTTCCCATCACGGTCCTCACTGTAAAGATAGGAGATGGAACACCAGGACACTTAAGCAATACCCAAAGTCACATATTTGGTGGGTGACTAAACCTTCAGCTTGTGCAGTATGAGCCTAAAGGCTACGTCAGAAAAGAAATATGTCTGCGGTAGTCCCGCTGATGATGAGAGACTGCAGTCCACACCTGCCTGCTCAGAATTAAAAGGCAGGAAAGAAAAAAAATCTCAAGTATAGCAGGTACTATGGAGGTGGAGGGAAACCTCAATCCAGCAAAGAGAATTGGCTGGTCCATAGAGGGAAACCAGGGCAGCCTCCTGAATCCAAAACCCAGTTCTTCTTGAAGGCTTTATTGGTTTTTGTTTGTTTGTTTATTTGAGGGGTTGGGGTTGAGAGGGTTTTGTTGTTTGATTTGTTTTGTTGTTGGGGGTTTAGGGGGTGTTTTTTTCTGTTTTTTTTTTTTTTTTTTTTTTTTTGAGACATCACTTGCCAGACACAGTCCTAGGTCCCCATGGTGCCCACTGGACAGTATATAAGCAGAGATCAAGGGCAATGCTTTGCTCTGCACATCTGAAGCGATGTCATCTTGATCTGCCCTGTGGCTAGAGAGCCTTCCCCAGGATCCTGACCCTCAAATCAGAGACTTCTCTTAGAGACTGGACTTGACCTTCACATCAGATGAGCCGCTCTGGGAAAATGGGCTCAGGGCCAAGGTTAGGAATTTAGAGTGTGAACATTGTATGCTGACTCTCAGCATAATAAATTATAACTTTTGTTTTACTAATATGTATATCTACCTTCTTGCTCACACCCACAGCCTAGAGGTGTGTGTGTGTGTGTGTGTGTGTGTGTGTGTGTGTGTGTGTGCTGGGATTGCTACTGACAAAAGAAAAAGTCCACCAGTTTTTTTAAGCTTCCAGGCTTTTGTCTCAGGTCAGAAGCATGAAGAATAAGCCAGCCATCTTGGAGGTCAACCATCTCTATTACCTAGTCATGGCCCCCTCCCTGTTTGTTGGGCTATCAGGGAATCTGTCTTAATTCCCACTCCCTCACAAGGACACAAATGCAGGAGGGTGAGGGAATCCTACCTCCTTCTTCAAGCCTAAAGTTTTAGCTCAGGAGACTACAGCTACTTGGAATGTGTGTCTGTGTAGCATGTAGCATGGAATGTGTTGGGAAGGCTGAGGTCAGACAGCCTCAGAGGTTGTTCTTCAGGAACTGTCTACCTTGGGTATAGTGAGACTTCTGGTTTCTTTAAAAACCCACTTATGTGACCATGTTTTTGTTATAATCCCAGATGTGGGATATGGGGCTGCTACAGTTTGTCCACAGCCTTTAACTACGACTGTCTCTTGTTCTAGGAGGGGCATGATTTTGTCAGCTGCCAGTTTAAGTCTGGGAACTCTGGAGAGGAAATGAATGGGAGAGCCGGGGGAGGGCCTGTGTCAGCTGATGCTCCCCCTCCCCCCGACCCCCATGTTGCTGCTGGTTCCTGCTGGTGCATTGCTGGGTTGCTGCATATTCCGATATGGAAGACTGGACATGCACCTAGAAACCTAAAGCCCCTAATCAGCAGGAAGTAGTCTAAAGAGGTCTGCAACCCCTTTCCCCTCCAACCTTCTTTCTCTCTTAACTAGTGTTGGGAGGTTGTAAGGGATTAGGGTGGAATAAGGACTGGAAGGATGGTAGATATAAGAACCCAATAAAATAGATTTTAAAAATAGCACCTACAAATGGCACTCAACCTGGAGCTTAGCATAACAGGAAATCTGGTTTCTAATGCCATAGAGGAAGACAACAGGGTATGAAGGAATGGATACTCTGTCTCAGGACAAAAGCAAAAAGTTTATTGCAACTGCTACCCATGTGTTTTTCCCCACTTTGCTCCCTGTAGGGAGTTGGTCTGCTGCTGCTATGTAGTCAAACACTAAATATTGGTCCCTAAGATCTGGCTGCCCCTGACGAGGAGATCCTCGTGTATACCAAATGATGCTATGTGACTCTTACCCCTCAGATTATTTCTGATTGGCTAATAAAGATGTCTTAGCCTGAGCTGGGCAGAAGAGAGTGGGGTGGAGCAAAGGTTCTCAGGCTTGGGGTCTCAGTCAGAGTGGCCCAGGCAGAACATGGCAAGTGATATCTCAGAGGTCACCACTGGGAAGCAGAGATAACAACATAGAGGGTGAATATGTACCCAGACCTAGTGCTTTAAAGATCATTATGGATGTGAAATTCTCTATGTCTTTTCTTTGGGACCTATATGATCTAAGTGGGGTAGAAACCCCTCAGAGATAAAGGCAACAGGAATATACCAATCCCCCAAAATAATGTTTACTATAACAGTCCCCAGAGGAGATTTTCTGGTTTTGCCTTTTCTTCTTCCTATATTGTTTCAAGAAAAGTTGGGAGAACAGCTGAGCTACTGGAAAAACTACAAGTGGAAATGCAGGGGTCTGAGATGCAACTGGAGAGGTTATGGGTAGAGACAGAGGAAGCACTTGGAAAGTGGAGAGCACCAGAAAAGGAAGGAACAAAGGATTCAGACCCAGGACTGATCAAGAGAGTGAGAGTTTCCTATAAGATGAAAGAGGGAAGAAACCCCAGCTAGAAGCCACCTAGATGCTACCATACACTTCTGGTTTCGTGTCCCCACAGTCCCTGGGTAGAGCAGGGAGCCAGGAGGAAAGGCCTTACAGGGTGACGGGGTTAAAGAGGAGCAGCCTGTTTTGAGAAAAAGGGTTAATCTTGAGCCAAGTGTGCTGCCGGAGGAAGGGCCTACCTAGAATTACAGATTCACCATCAGCCTTCCCCGTAATCTTGCAGCACATACCAGCTAACGGTGCTGACCATGGTTGTGACACCATTAATGTGATGTCCAATAGAAATGATAGATCTGAGGCATTTTTCCCCCTTCCCTTCTCTCTCTTGCTCTCTTGCTCCACTCACTCTGGTCTAAAGTACACTGTAGCTGTCTTCAGACACTCATATGAGGGCATCGGATCCCGTTACAGATGGTTGTGAGCCACCATGTGGTTGCTGGGATTTGAACTCATGACCTCCTGAAGAGCAGTCAGTGCTCTTAACCACTGAGCCATCTCACCAGCCTCATCTGAGGCATTTTAAAGAGGCTATTATTCCCTACAAAGTGCATTCTCCTTAGGTTAAATGAATATTAAGTAATTGGGCTACCCAAAATAGTTATTCCCCAAGAATGCAAGGTTTGCTAACAGCTGTGCCAGAGGTCCGTCAGCAGTGACATGGCTAACATGGTGGAGGGAGGAAGATGCAAACGTTCAACAACATAATAGAGCAAGGGGAATGAATACTGTTAAAGATCGATTGCTTGGTTAAGAGCGATATTCTGACCTATAAGAACAGATTCAATTTGCCGGGCGGTGGTGGCGCACGCCTTTAATCCCAGCACTTGGGAGGCAGAGGCAGGCGGATTTCTGAGTTCGAGGCCAGCCTGGTCTACAGAGTGAGTTCCAGGACAGCCCGGGCTACACAGAGAAACCCTGTCTCGAAAAACCAAAAAAAAAAAAAAAAAAAGAACAGATTCAATTTGATGATGCTGTTATAGAACAATGTTGCTTGATGGCTTTAAAAGCTTGGGACAAGGTTGAGATGCCCAGGAAAAGATGCACCTCCTTTGCTAAGATAATACAAGGCTCTGGATAAGCCTTTACAGATTTCTTGCAGAGACCGGCTCCAGCTGTAAACAAATCCCCATCAGACCCTAATACCAGGTGTCGATAGAGACCTTGGCACTTGAGAATGTGAATACTGAATATAAAAGAACTATTAGACCGTTAAAGGCACAAGTAGCACCAATGGATAAGGGAAATGATTGATACTGGTTCTCAGGAGCATCACGCCAATATCATAGGACAAGCTATAGCTAGAGATCTCAGCTATCAAAATACCCGGTGCTTTAATTACAGTGAACTTAGCCATTCACGAAGAAGCTGTCAAGCTAAAATCCTCAGAGCTCAAAATGTCCAGTGTGAGAAATATGGTACCTCCCAAGCCAGATCTCAAAATTGTTGGTGCATTAACTCTGAGGAATGTGGTACTTTTTGCCAGAGGTACAAACAAGCCATTTCTGGTAGCAATGGATTTTCAAAGAGAAAGCTAAGGCTTCCAGGGCTTTGCAGACCCTGTGGTAAGGGATGTCATTGGACAAGTGAGTGCAGGTCCAAGAGGAACACACAGAGTCATCTCTTGCTGTCAAGAGGTGACTTTGGGGCCCTAGCATGAAGCTCCATAGCAAAAAAGTGTGAGCCATTTCAGACACTAGGTTATAGAAGAAAACTACTGGTCCAAAAACCATTTGGTTGATAATCTTGGTTTAGAATAAGATACCAACAAGTCTCAAGTATTTTACGTTGCTATGGGCTATGTATATTGATAGAAATTTAAGGTTATATTTGCTATACAATATACTGTATATATGTTTCAACTCTTATGTGTTTATTACATAAACTTGTTTATTATGTGCAACTCACTTAACGTAAAATTCTAGTCCTTGAAAGCTACTATTACCAATTGTTTAGGATAATTAAGAAATGCAAATAAATAGTCAACTATAATCAAACATGTAGTCACGTTAGGTACTAGTTTAGTTAATTACAGAAATAAGCTTTATTTAGCTGCCTGAAAATGTTTTCAAAGTTAAGCAGAAAATAAATAGCTAGAAACAAGCAATGTTTGTCTAGTCAGTTATGCTACAGTTAAATTACATGGTCTTCAAACACTTCAGAGATATATAGAACATGGCATCTAAGTTGTTTATAATAATAAAAGGCTGTTCTGACAGACACATCTGCTCTTGGCAGCACCTACAGTCTACCTCAAAGATGATGTGCACTAAAGAACTCCACAGAGTTTGCTTCAAACATGGCAAAGCTGCCCTCGCCTTAACTTCTTCCACACGGACACAGACCGTGGACAATCAGGACACTGGGAAGTCACCTGCCCAGCTTTGCCAAGGTGGGCCACTGCTTCAAAATTCCTGCTTCACAGAAAAGTCGGTCAGATATTCCGGGCCTGTAGGCTGAAGACGGATACTCCAACAATACAGAAGAACCTTGAGTAACTGTCCAGGCAGCCAGATGTCCCTGTTATGTCTGTCGCTTTGGAAGCTGCTTGCTCTGCACTTCCTGTTTTCTCCAGTAATATTTATGCTTCTCAGGTCTCTGATGAGGTTAAAGACTAGAAAGTTAATAGTCTTACAGTTGATTTTATTAAAGATTAAAGACATAAAAATTTAAGTTGTGAAGGATCTAAGAAGGTGTTTTAGGGTCTAAGAAGATGCTTTAAAGGTGGTAAATGCAAATTATAGTAAGAAAAGTGATTTAGGTACAAAACTTTGGATTCACCAAAATAGGAAAGATAGTGTAACACTTTCTCCAAGGTTACCAAATACACACGGACTGGACATTGTAAATATAATTCTTATTTGATAGTTCAGAGACTTGTTCTTATTGTATATAGTTTATGTTAGAGAAAAAGCCAATTTTTTTGGACTAAAAGGGGGAAATGGAGTGAGAATTGTGGTTTCTTAAAAAATAGCTACGTCATGTGACTATGTTTTTGTTTTCATTGCAGATGTGGACTATGGGCTGCTTCAGTTTGTCCGCAGCCACTAACTCTGATTGTCTTCTGCACTAGGGGAGCTATGATGTTTGCCAGCTGCAGATAGTTTAATTCTGGGGACTCTGGAGACAGTATGAGTGGGGGAGGCCCTGAGGACCTGTGGCAGCGGCTGCTCCCCCTGCTGCTGGCTCCTCCTGTTTCATTTGCTGGTTTGCTATTGCTGGATATTCTGATGAGAAAGGTTAGACTTGCCCTTCGGAACCTGACGTCCTACTCAGCAGGAAGTAGGCGAAAGAGGTCTATGCCCCCTTTTCCCTCTAACCTCCTTTATTTCCTACCTAGTGTTAGGGGGTTGTAAGGGGTTATGGTGGAATATGGATTAGAAAGGGTGGTAGTTATAAGAACCTAATAAAGTAGACTAAAAAAAAATAGCACCTACATTTTGGTTTTATTGCTCAATTTGTTTTTGAGAAAGGGTTATGTATTGAAATATGGGAGTCACCAATCTGTAGACCAGGCTGGCCTCAAACTCAGAGATCTGCCTGTCTCTGCCTCCCGAGTGCTGGGATTAAAGGCGCGCCCTTGAATCCCCCATTTCTTCTTCTGCAGCAATCGGGATTACAAATGCATATTGCTATCTATGTCTAGTGTTTCTAACTTTTTCTGCTTTGGTTTTTAGTTTTATTTTGAGTGTGTGTGTGTGAATGTTTCGCCTATGTTTTATGTATGTGCACCATGTACATGCCTGGAACCCTTAAAGGTCGGAAAACACCAGATCCCTTGAAACCATAATTCCGCAGATGGTTGGTGGTCACCATGCAGGTCCCCTACAAGAGCAGCAAATGCTCTTAACCACTGGGGCATCTCTGCAGCCACTCCATACCTGGATATCTGCCAGGATGCTAGGGCTCGAACTCAAGTTGTCATGCTGACATGCAAGCCCTTTACCAATTGAGCTGCCACGCTGTCTTAGTTAGGGATTTATTGCTGTAGCAATTCTTATAAAGGAAAACATTTAAATGGCTGTTCAGAGGTTTAGTCCTTTACTGTTATGGGGAGAAGCATGGTGTCATGCATGCAGACATGGTGCTGGACAAGGAACTGAGTGCTGTACATCTGAATTTGAAGGCAACAGGAAGAGACACTGCCATACTGGGCCTGGCCTCAAAGCTCACCCCTAGTGACACACTTCCTTCAACAAAGCCACAACTACTCCAACAAGGCCACACCCACTCCAACAAGGTCACACCCACTCCAACAAGGTCACACCCACTCCAACAAGGTCACACCCACTCCAAAAAGGTCACACCCACTCCAACAAGGTCACACCCACTCCAACAAGGCCACAACTCCTAAGAGTGCCACTTTCTCTGAGCCAAACTCCATACATACCAAACCAGAATCCTTTTTTCTTTTAACATGTTTGTTTTGAGATAGGTTTTCACTATGTTACCCAGGCTGGTCTTGAACTCCTGGGCTCAGCCCATCCTCCTGACTCAGCCTTCCTCCTAGCTGGGACTCCAATTGTATGCCCAATGGAACATCTCTGTTCTTATACCAAATACTTTGTAGTAAGTGTATGACCCACGTTAACTCATTTAACCACCATATGATATTTTTGATGCCAGAAAACTTAAGGAACGTTCTTGAAAGAATTTAGCCAAGCTTGTGATCACTGCCACAAGCCTTGCCTTCTGGGTTTATTGTTTGTTTGGTTTGGTTTGTTGATTTGTTTTTTTTGAGACAGTGTCTGTCTACATAGATAGCCTTGGCTGTCCTGGAATTCACTCTGTAGACGAGGCTGGCCTCAAACTCAAAGATCTACCTTTGTTAGCCTCCCAAATGCTAAGGTGTCCAGCCTGCACCACATCTCTGTGCTTCGTTAGGCTCCATGTTCCCAGCATGGCCCCTAACTTTAGTTCAGACATACCCAAGGACAAACAACCCTGTGCAAGGGTGATCAAGACCTCATGAGCCTGCTATGGTGGTGCCTGCCTTTAATCTCAGCACTTGGGAGGCAGAGGCAGGTGGATCTCTGTGAGTTCGAGGCCAGCCTGGTTTACAGAGTGAGTTCCAGGACACCCAAGGGCTACAACAAAGAGATTCCCTGTGTCAATAAATAAATAAATAAATAAATAAATAAATAAATAAATGGTTCCTGTGTTTCCGGCCAGACCTATATACCACACAGACCCGGCCAAAGTCTAGAGCATTAGTCCAGAACCAAATAGTTGTCACTGGAAGCAGCAGGGACCACCACACAGAGAGATAATGACTTCTTCTTCTCTTTCCTCCCCATATTTCTGACAGCTACAGTAGCCAGGAATTCTCAGTGGTGGAGGTGGGGTGTTTTTTTCTTCCTTCTAAATCTGAAACTATTGGCTGCTCAGAGTGGAAATGTTTGGGAGGTTTTTCCATTGCTCGGGATTTGACACAGGCCTTGGGCAAGTGCTGCGCCACTGAGCTTATAAAAGGTATGAGGACCTGAGTTCAAATCCCCAGCACCCAGGTAAAAACTAGGAGACAGGTGGATCTCTAGGACTACTGGCCAACAGAGCCAACTGCCATCCCTCCCCCCCCCCCCCCCCCCCCCCCACCAATCAGAGGCTCCAGGTTCAGTGATAGATGAGGGTTAGGGGACAAAGGTGTTAGTGATAGAGTCAGCTACCCAACATCACCTGGCCTCTCTGTATACAAGTAGATGAGCAAGCACACAGCCTACGTGTGTTTTGTAGGGGTTGGGGACAGAAGATATCCTGAGGTGTCACTTTCCCAACGCCTTCTGCCTCTTTTTTTTAAGTCACTTTTCTGGGTGGAACTTACCAAGTAGGCTGGGCTGGCTCCCACTGAGCCCCAGAAATCTACCTGACCCCATTTCTCCAGTGTTGGGATTATAAACGCACAGGTTTATGTTTTCTGGACATGGTGTCTGGGATAAAAAATCCTCCGTAACCCATGCTCCCCTAGAGGCAACCACCACCAGTCTTCCGGTGGAATGGCCTCAAGCATTTTTCTTCTCATTAATAAATTCAGGGATGTCATTCAGACATCTCCTGAGGCTGCTTTTTCTCCAGATGTGTAGCACAGATGTTGAAACTGGTTCAAACTTTCTCCAGACCAATAGATGCATCCCATCTTCAAATTTGAATCCTAAGTGTTACTAAATTCACTGAAATCACTCTATTCAATTACGGGAGGCAGGGAGAGTGAGAGAACAAGGTTTTAGGCAAAGAAAGAGGCTTTCTTAGAAAACCCAAGGAAGATGGAGGACTCTTGTCAAAAGCTGCTTTTCTGGGACTCTAATTTAGGAGCGATTAGATGATGGTGGCTGTTTCCAGACTGGTGGGCACCTTCTCTCAGCGGGTGGGCCAGATGAGGCACCTCCGGTCCTTATCACCTAACCGCTAGATGTCTGGCAGTCCTGCGGGTCTCTGGAACAAAGATTGTGATTGCCTGGAGCCATTTCTGGTTACTGATTAGTTTTCCCACAAGCAGCTCCTAACTGTTACACAATGTACAGGCCGGAGGGGCAGCTGTGGGGAGGCCTGGCTGAGCTCTCCCAACTCACGTCAATGAAGGCAAAGACTACTTACTATTGTTAGGATGGAAGACAAGGGTCAGAGGAAGTCTCTGACCCTTTTCTGCAGAAGGTGAGTCTCTAAAAAGTCAGAGAGAGGGACTTCACTACTTCCTGAGCTACGGAGCAGTCTTTCTTTGATCTACTCAAAAAAGACCCTCTCTGGATTATTCTGCCAAAACCGTAATGAGTTTGATAGACTTGCTGAGCAGCTGCCACCGCTCTGCCAGATGCTGCCTCTAGCTTCAGCCAAAGGAGAAGAGGGAGAGTAAGGGGGTCCTCTATAACCATGGCTCTTAAAAATGTGGACAGCCTAGGGGCCTACTGACCACAAAAATGGCGCTGTGCTGCGCCAAGCCTTCGGTCCAACCCAAAATTTCATGCTTAATATTTTCCTGTCTTTTCTACCTGTTTTATTCCATAGGGTCAAAAAGTGCCTCAAACTACAGGTAGCAAAGTAGGGACAGAAATCAGGTATTGATTGGTAGGTGTGTGAAATTAAAAGAAAAGATCAAAAGTGTCTCAGTGAACAGTTTTAACAATCAACTTTATAGCAATTAATCTGTAAACATTTTTAGAAATTTTGAAAAATAAATATATTTCTTTCTCTTTTGACAGGGACTCATATAGCTCAGATTGACTTTGAACTCCCGATCCTCCTGCAGTATTAATTCCAAATTCAGGAGCTGATGCAGAGGCCATGGAAGCATGCTGCTTACTGGCTTGCTGCTATGGCTTGCTCAGCCTGCTTCCTTATAGAATGCAGGACCCAGGACAAGGATGGCACCGCCCACCATGGGCTGGGCCCTGCCCGGTCAATCACTAATTAAGGAAATGCTCGTCTGACCCGCAGCCGGATCTTATGGACGCATTTTCCTGACTTTCCCTCATCTCAGATAACTCCAACTCCCGTCAAGTTGACATAAAACTAGCCGGCACAGCTTAATCTTTGTAATTTCCTGAGTTATTCTACATACAAGTACATGGTGTCTGTCTTCTGTGCTGTTCCTGTAAATTTACCAGTAAAAATCTATTAAAGCATAAAACAAATAGAGGGTGTAGTTGTCTAAAGGAAAAACACCATCCTGGGTTCAGATAACTGAATACTGGGTCTTCAGTGAGTGGCGCTGCCCCGGGAGGTTATGGGACCCTTGGGAGGAGTGGCCTTTGCAGGAGGAAGAACTTCATCCGGGCCTTTTGAGAGGTTTTAACCCCACTTCCTCTTAGCCCTCTCTGCTTCCTGCTTGAGGAGTAAAGTGAACCCCGAGCTTCCTGCTCTAGCCACCGGTTGCTATGCTGGAGAGGACTCTCTCTCTCCCTGGAATTGTAGCCCGACTGAACACTTCCATAAGTTGCTTTTGGTCACAGCGTTTTTATACAGCAACAGAAAAGCAACTAATACAGACGGTGTGGGAATCCCTTGGAGTATTCACATTACACCCTGTAATTTCAAAAGAAAAAAGAAAACAACGAAACCATAGCATCTTTCTGATGGCCTCCACTTTTCCTGTCATTGTCCATCACACACAGGCTTATCCCATTATGACATCATGTGCCATCCCTCCTGGGACTGCGGCTCTGTGGGAGGGTTCTTGCCTGGCACACAGCAAACTGGGGAAACCAAATCGAGTTTTCGTCCCTTATTTATCCAAACAGTTCACTTCCTCACCAGACTTCTCAAGGAGTTAAGGACAAAAGAGCCACCAGGCGGTGGTGGAGCACACCTTAATCCTGGCTTTGAGGAGGAGGAGGAGGAGGAGAAAGGCAGGTCTCTGTGAGTTTGAGGCCAGTCTGGTCTAAAGAGTGAGTTCCAGTACAACCAGGGCTACATAGAGAAACTCTGTCTTGAAAATCCAAAACAACAAACAAAAAGAAGGTAGAGCCCCTCCCCTCCAAGACCTGGCACGCTCCTGTCTGACCACCCTTCGGTAACATGTGAACTTTACTGGAGAAATTACATTGTGTGTCTACATGACCAGCCACAGTTAGCTTGCTGAGTCCTTGAAATGGAATCAGTTCCATTAAGGAAGTCTTGGCTATTATTATTTATGATAATATCTCACTGTGTGTGGCTTTTAACACATGCCTGCCCCGCCCTCCCACCGACACCCCCCCCCATCCACACAGTCTTAGTGATCACACCAACCTAAAGATATCATATAGTTGAGAAGTGCTGTGGACGTAAAATAGATTCTGGGTTCCAAACAGTTTGTAGAAGAAAAAGCATAGGAAGTATTAATAGTTTTTATATTGGTAATATAAATGGTGAATTAAGTTCAAATCAAGCTCTGGAAGCAGTCTCACTTTACTGCCCATGCTGGCCTCACACTCTGGCCTCAGATGATTCTCCTGCCTCAGCTTTCCAAGGAGCTCAGACTTTAGGCATACACTATGACATCATCTGTGGTTTTAAACATTTTATTAATAACTTCTTTTGAGGGAGGGTCTTACTATATAGACCTGGCTGACTTGGGACTCCCTTTGTAGATCAGGCTGGCCTTAAATTCACAAAGATCTGCCTGCCTCAGCCTAACTGGTACTGAGATTAAAGGCATGGTCCACTATGCCCAGCTTATTAAAATTTTATAATAAGCCATGGTGGTACACGCCTGTAATCCTGGCACTTGGGAGGCAGAGGCAGGGAAACTTGTGAGTTAAAGGCTAGCCTGGTCTACAAAGTGAGTTCTAGATCAGCCAAGGCTGCATAGTAAGACCATGTCTCAAAACAAACAATACTTTCCACCTATTTCTCTAGCCTAGGATAGCCTAGAACTCATCATGTAGCCCAGGCTGGTCATACCAGCAGCAGTTCTACAGCCTCAGTTTCTCAAGTACCAGAATTATAAGCATTACCTATCATGCTGGCTCCTCCTCTTCCTCTTCCTCTTCCTCTTCCTCCTGCTCCCCTTCCTCCTCCTCTTCTTCATCCTCATCCTCATCTTCTTTTCTTGGTTTTTGTTGTTGGTTTGCTTTGGTTTGGTTTTCGAGACAAGGCTTTTCTGTGTAGCCCTGACTGTCCTAGAACTTGAGACTGGGCTGACCTCTACCTCCAGGGTCCTGGAATTAAAGGCATGCACCACCACCACCCTGCTCTTCTGTTTTTATTAAACACGATATACTATTCAGACCTTGCAGGAAATATGGCAAAATACAAGATATAAACAAGGAAGGAAGGACTTGTTTAGCTCCTGGCATCAGATGGTCCAGTGTGTCAGGGTGAGGAGGACAGTTCAACTTGAACACTGGAGACCAGAGAGATTGAAGCCGAAGTCCCCAAGGAAACAGGGCCAGCAACCGTCCTCTCACCAGGCTCCATCTTCCACCATTGCTGCACTCCCCTTCCCCTGAGCTACCCAAGCCTTGAATACATCAATGGAGTAAAGCATTCACTGCCTCAGAGCCCTTTTAATCTGATTGTCTCTGGAAACGACTCACAGACACACTCAGAGGCATGCTTTACTGATCCAGACCTTTCTCAGAATCAGGAGGGAACCAGGGACAGACAGAAAGACATAGCCCCCAGGGACATCTCGTACTGACCCACTGTTTCCAGCTCACACTTCCCATCATGACCTAACGTGGGCCTCGTGTTATGAAGCCATAGTGGGGTTAGCCATCCACTAGGCCGGAGTCCTGGCAGACACACTCAGCAGTGTGCTCTGCTGATGTCCTAGCCATTTCTGCATCCAATCTAGTTGATAATCAAAAGTAACCATCACACCATATTCTCTAAGTGTGTTACATTTCTATTACATGGCACTACCTTTTGTGGATTATAACACTTACAATATTTATTAAGTAGCTTAACTGTAACCAGGTAAAACTGCTGGATTCCAGGAGAAAGGAACCAACCCAATCCAGATCATAAATGTCCCAAAAGGCTGAGGGTCACCTTCAGAGGGTTCAGTGACTCCAAATAAGGGTAAGAAGGAAGGAGGGAAATCAGAATAAAATCTAATGCATGTATGAAAATTATATAAATTCATTGCTAGTTGTCATGGTCTGAATCTACTTGGACCAGGGAGTGGCACTATTAGGAGGTGTGGCCTTGTTGGAATAGGTGTGTCACTGAGGGTGTGGGCTTTAAGATCCTCATTCTAGCTGCCTAGAAGTCAGTATTCTGCTAGCAGCTGCCTGCCGGGATGCTGCCATGCTCCCATCTTGATGATAATGGACTGAACCTCTGAACTGTAAGCCAGCCCCAATTAAATGTTTTGCTTATAAAACTTGCCTTGGTCATGGTGTCTGCTCACAGCAGTAACACCCTAAGACACTGGGGCTGGGGGCTGGCTGAGTGGATAAAGTGCTTGCCTCAGATGTGTGAGGTCTTGTTGCCTGTACTTTTAACTTTTATGCTACGGCCTTAGCTCTAGGACGGCCAAGCTACCAGCTCCCACCTAGCATCTCTTTTGCTCTACCCGCCTTTAGCTCTGGGAGGTGACCAAGCTGCCAGTCCTCTCCCAGCTTCCCTGAATCCTCGGATAAAAGACACATACACGCAGTTTGCTCCTTTATAAATGGCCAGCTTGGCACAATTGTTGGGCGTTACTATCTCCTGCCTGGAAAAGCATGCACTTATTTATTATCGCTGTCTCTCCAACAGCCCTCAACTTCAGTGGCTAGTCCCACCTAGCCCCTGTCAAACATCCTTGCCACCCCCTGTAGTAGTGGCCACAGGCCCCAGCTCCCCACAAGACCTCACATGGTTTGTATGCTAACTTTAAAAAAGTTAAAGGGCTGGATGTTGGGGAGGAGGTTGTCCTTGAAGGTATCACAGCTAGTGGGGGGGGGGGGAGGGGAGAACCTTGAAGACATGAGAAGGGAAACTCGGTCAGTCAGACTGAATCAAACCCTTCAGAGAGTCCGACCCCATGATTTACTTTTCTTACACATTTAAAGACAGTAAACTGGGGGAAAAATCTTCATGTGACAATTCTCATGACAAAGCTTCAAGGATGGTTATGTTGAAATTGCCTTACAGAATACCCCACTAGAGGGAAGGGCCTGAGTCCCTTAACCTAAGAATGAGTCCTATTGACTGGGAAACAGCACTCAGGACTAAGGCCTAGAGAGGAGGGATCTGTAATAAGTGTAAGGATGGAGTCTATTGATGGAGGAGGCAAAGTCCTCAGCCTTCTGTCTAAACTCCACCCCCACAGTGACCTGGCAACAGCCAGGTATGCTCCACCCCACAGCTACCTGGCAACAGCCAGGTAGGCCTGGCCCACTATAAAAGGGGCTGCTTGCCCCCTCCTCGCTCTCTTGCTTCTCTCTTGCTCTTCCTTTCCCTTTCCCACTCCCTTCCCCTCCCCCTCTCTGTGTGCCCATGGCCTGCTTCTGCTTCTCTCTCTGCCTTTCTCTGCCTCTACTACCCTCTTAACTCCCCTCCTCATGCCCTGAATAAACCCTATTCTATTCTATTCTATACTGTGTGTGTTTGGCACCTCGGAGGGAAGGGATATCTCAAAAGGAAAAAACAAATATATATATATATATATATATATATATATATATATATATATATATATATATATATAAAATAAAACAAGAAGTCAGAGACATATTGGGTCCTTGGATCATTTCTTGGTATCAAGAGAAGACTGGAGCTTTATCCTCTGGCAAGAATGAAGCAGAATCTCTGGGGTGGGGGCCCAGGAATAAATGAAGGTTGGAGGGGTCCCCCAAATCAGGTGATGATCACAGAAGTTCACAGAAGGCTCAGAAACCCCAACCTTGCATCATAGCTTAGCTCCCAGGACACTGGCAGCCACAGCTTTACTGTCTTGGGGGTTGGGGAGGTCAGTAAACAGTGGTAGTTTACTTACCTAGCATATCCAAGGCCCCAAGTTCAATCCCAGTCTTTGAAAACAAACTTAGGAGCATACATGTTCACATTGAAGAGTGACAGCCCTTAGTGATACTAATGACAACAGATCCATTACAAGGATACCTGTCAATCCCACAGATGGGATGAGAAAGCCGACCAGTTCATAGATTTATTTTATATATGTGAGTACACTGTCGCTGTCTTCAAACACACCAGAAGAGGGCGTCGGATCCCATGACAGAGGGTTGTGAGCCACCATGTAGTTGTTGGGAATTGAACTCGGGACCTCTGGGAGAGCATCCAGTGCTCTTAACCACTGAGCCATTTCTCCAGCCCTTAAAGCAAGTTTTGTTTGTTTGTTTGTTTGTTTTATTCATGTACATGCCCTGTGTCTCCCTAAGGCAGGGTTCAAAAGATCAGACATGGCTAAGATTAGGGATTTTATAGCTCAGATGTAGGTTTCCAAATGGGGGACTTGGCAGGCAAATATGTTACAAGGTAGCCATAACAAGGTGATCATAGGGGGCTAGAGATGGCTCCGCAGCTAAGAACACTGCCTGCCCTTCCAGAGGTCCTGAGTACAATTCCCAGCAACAATGTGGTGGCTCACAACCATCTGTAATGGGATCTGATGCCCTCTTCTGGTGTGTCTGAAGAGAGCAATGGTATACTCATATACGGTAAATAAAAAATAAATCTTTTTTTTTTAAAAGGTGATCATAACAACCTCTTGAAACAAAATTGTTTGCAAGGTGGTAACAAAGTAGTAGCAAGGTGTTCATAACAAGATAGTAACAAGGTGGTGATAGTAAGGTGTTCACAACAACTTTTGGAAACAAAGGCATGGATGGTTGCCATTTCCTGGAACAGGCAGGACAGAACCACTTGTAATTTAGGTTACAGGTGGGGCAGAGCCCATTCCCTGAAAACAGAAATTTAATCATAAACAGGAATAAACCTAGTTTGTCTTTATTATAAGATGGCTTTCAAACCCAAGATGGGTTGGGCAGTGGTGGCACATGCCTTTAATTCCAACACTCAGGAGGCAGAGTCAGGAGGATCTCTGTGAGCTCAAGGCCAGCCTGGTCTACAGAGCCAGTTGTGAGTTCCAGGGCAGCCAGGAATACACAAAGAAACCCTGTCTCAAAAAATGAATGAATGAATGAATGAATGAATGTTATTTCAGGTGTTTTGGGGTTTTTGTTGTTGTTGTTGTTTTTTGTTTTTTTGGGTTTTTTTTTTTTTTTTTTTTTTTTTTCGAGACAGGGTTTTTCTGTGTAGCCCTGGCTGTCCTGGAACTCACTCTGTAGACCAGGCTGGCCTCGAACTCAGAAATCCACCTGCCTCTGCCTCCAAGTGCTGGGATTAAAGGCATGTGTCACCACTGCCCAGCAATATTTTTTTCTTTAATGCCTTGTCAGGTCTTGAAATGTAGCCTAGGCTTGCTTGCCTTAAACTCACAACCCTATCTGCTCTCAGTCCCCTGTGCCTCCAACTCCAGGGGATACTGAAGGGGACCTTGAAACTGGCACAAGATGCTCCGAGACCAAGTTCTCAGCACAAAGGAGATGTATTTGGCCCAAAGGGACAAAGAGGAGGAAATAAGGGACAAAGACAGGAGACAGAGGACAAGGGAGAAGGGGAAGGGAACAAGGGAGAGGAAGAGTCTATGCCCTGGAGGAACTAAGGACTGCCTCTGGATAGGAAAGAGACAGACAGATACAGACACACACAGAGAGACAGAGACAGACATAAACAGAGACAGAGAGGCAAAGACACAGGGACACACAATAACAATAATGAGTAACAGCTGTGAATTTCATAGAAAAGAGAAATGTACAAAAAAAGAAAAATAAAACCGGGCGGTGGTGGTGCACACCTTTAATCCCAGCACTTGGAAAGCAGAGGCAGGTGGATTTCTGAGTTTGAGGCCAGCCTGGTCTACAGAGTGAGTTCCAGGACAGCCAGGGCTACACAGAGAAACCCTGTCTCGAAAAAAACAAACAAACAAACAAACAAACAAACAAACAAAAAAAACAACCAAACCAAAACAAAAAAAAAAACCACAGTCCCTAAAACCAAAAATAATAATAATATTTGTAAATGAACAAATATTAAACATATCAAAAATATTTGGGCATGGGAGATGAGGGTTGTGTGTTTGGTGGGCAGGTGTTAAGTGGAGGTAAAACTGTCTATTATAGCAGAGAATCAAAGGACGGTATCTAAAACCAAAACACTAAGAAGTGCGAAACAAGCATCTTTATTTAGAGACCATGGAGACAATATAAAGGCAGCCAGCTACCAGCGCTGAAATGACTGTCTCTAGAAACTGCAGCCAAGTGCCTTCTGCCTCCAGAGGAAGCATTGCTACCTGGGAATTTCCTTAACTATGTGTTTGGGGCCTTCCAGGTAGATGGCTCTGTGTGTAAAGCACTTGTGCAAGCAAGAGAGACCTGAGTTTAATTCCCAGATCCCACATTAAAGGCAGGTGTGGTGCTGGAGAGATGGCTCAGTGGTTAAGAGCAAATACTGTTCTTGTGGAGGACTCAAGTTGACTTCCCAGCACCCACATAGCAGTTCAAAAGCACCTGGAATGTCAGGCCCGGGGATCCAATGTCTCTGGCTACCTTGGACACCTGCACTCATGTGCACTGCCCATACACATACTCATAATTTAAAATAGAATGAGTCTTTTGAAAAAGCCAAGTGTGACATTCTATGCTCGTGATCCCACCACTGGGGGAGGTGTAGACAGGCCACTCCATGCCCAGCCATCCTAGCTGATCTGCTGAGTTCTGTCTCAGAGAGAGACCCTGGCTCAAAAATAAGGTGGAGCTGGATCGGGTGGTGTGTGTGTGTGTGTGTGTGTGTGTGTGTGCGCGCGCGCGCGCGCGTGCAGGAGCATGTCTTTAATCCCAGCATTCAGGAGGCTGACGCAGGTGGATCTCAATGAGATCGAGGTCAGGCTGGTGTGCGTAGTAAGTTCTAGGTTAGCCAAGATTAGACAGAGACACTGTCTCAAAACAAAACAACAAAACAAAAGCCATAACTGCAGCACTGAGACACCTACATCAGCCTCTGGCTTCTGAGCATACATGTACACACATATAAAGAAGACTGTGACTGCCTGACTTATGAACCTAAAGATGTATTACTCTGAAAAGCACTCTACACATACAGATGTACATGAGGGTGATTTTTGAGTCATTGTCGTCCTGCTGCTTGAGCCTCAGTGGCTTCCCACAGTGCACTACAGTCAGCTCTGGGGACAGTTACTGTAGGTTCTAGCCTGGCCTGAAAACTCCTCTTCCCCAGCTTCTTGCTCAGGCCATTTTCAGACACTCACATTAGAAAGCCCTTTCTAGGGAAGGGGGAGATGGCTCAGTGGTTATGCACCTCTCAAGCATAAATTAGAATTCCCATGGACTCCAGAGACATGCCAGGTGGACTTGGTGGCCGACATGAAGTTAGACTTAGACACAGGAGTCTCCAGAGCAAGCTATGGAGAATAGTCAGTCATACAGATGAACCCTGGATTTGACTGAGAGACCTGGGCACACTGAATGATGTGGATGATTCCAAACATGTACACATGTGAATCCACATGTATGTGCAACCACACATATGTGTAACCACACACATAAAAAAGGAAGAAAGAATAAGCCAGCCCCATCCAGCTACTGTTTCCACCACAGGTTTCAGCTCAAATGTCACTTCTTTCATGAAGTCCTGAATGTTACTAGGTCCTTTGTCACTCTCAACATTCTCCAGTCTGATAAGGATACGGTAGGCCAGTCACAAAATTCCTAGGTCCTCATTAGGCCATCAACGTGTGGTTAGAAAGCAAGGCTAAAGTCAGATAGGCTGGGAGACTGGGCTTGAAAACGATTATGAACAGCAGCAGACTCTTTACCTGAGAAACCAACAGCTAGAACAGCCCAGGGCTGCCACTTGCAGGATCTGATTCTCCTTAGCAGATGCATATTTCTTTTTATTGCTATTTCTGGTGGTTTAAATGAGAACAGTGTCAGGAACCATCTAGGAAAGGCTGAAGGAAAATGAGTAGGTTTTCTGGAGATGCCATTGATCCCTTGTACTGAATCAAACTGGGCATGGTGGCCCACACCATGCAGAACACTTGAGTGGAAGGATAGAAACAGAAAAATCCGGAGTTGAAGGTCAGCTGTGCCTGCAAGGCCAACCTGGGCTAAATAGGAGCCTGTAATCAAAATAAAAACAAAAACAAAAAACACAACGAACTCAGCCTACTACTGTATTTGACTTTGCTGTACCACAAGGACTGAAAACAGTTTCACGCATATTGGGTAAGCGCTCTACCACTGAGCTACATCCCCAGGATGATGGACAAGTTATTTCTCTGGATCTAACGTCCCTTATCTCTAACATAAGAGTGTCTACTCCTTGATTATTTGTAAGGAACGCGGTTATTACCTATACAAAGGTACTCTGTAAGGACCCAGCTTAATCAGTCCTCATTGAATTTTACCAATTTAATTTTTTGTTCCATTTATTTTTATCGGCATGGGAGATGCAGCTGCGTGCAAATGGGGGTCTGAAGACAATTTTGTGGACTCCTGTTTTTCTCCTACCTCTACATGGACTCGGGATCAAACTCAGGTCCCAAGGTTTGCACAGCAAACTGATCATCTCGCTGGGCCAAATATTACCCACTTTCAGGAACTGGTAATGAAAATACTTCTATTATCATTGATCTTCGCCTTGACTCGGTAAGTAGGCTTTTAGGAAGGCTCATTTGTTGTTCAAGGCCTTGCTGCTTTGGGGAGGGATCAATCCTCATCCATTTAGATTACAAACTGAGGACGAAGCAAGGAGGCTGGGTAACCATGCTCCTTCAGTGCTCTCTCTGTCCAGAGTTAAGATTCACAGGAGCCAGAGGAACGCACTGCATCTGTTCAGCAGTCGTCATGACAACATCAGCCCGTCCTCCGGTCCATCGACCGAAGGGGGCGGTGTCTGGAGAGTAAATCGCCTAGGTGGCCGCGCGTGCCTGGGTGGCGTGAAGCCGGGAGGAGTCCTCCAGTGCCAAGCAGGCGCTGCTTTCTCTGTCCACACGGGGGCGACGCAGAGCTGAGGTGCGCGCGTGCGTGGGAGCCAATGACCGTGCTGGGTCCTCTGGGCCCGAAACTGGAAGCTCCCACAGGCTCCCCTCCAAGCGTCTGATCTGACGTCGTCCACGACACGCGACAGCCTCTCCCAGGACCGCCCAGCTCGAGTTCGGCTCTGACCCGACCCTCACTGCCCTCACGCGAGCAGACACCAGACCCAAGCTTCCTAGGGATGAGCCTTATGTGCGGCCTGACAGACCCAGGAGGCCCACGGAGCACGCGCACGCACGTGTGTGGGCGGGGCTTCGGGCTGGAGCGACCTCTCGGGGGCGGGGCCGGAGCCTGGGGGACGCGCGGGGTGATGGGAGCAGGAGCCATGCGGAAGCCAGGCGGTCACCGGGCTGGTTTGCAGGGCACCACGTGGCTTGGTGGGTTTGGGTGCTCGATGCTGGCCCTAGGGTATCTCGGATTTGGGCTCCAGTCGTGCGATGTGTCGGAACGCGGGTTTGGGTTTAGGTTTGGGCAGCCTAAGACCCAGTCTGGGACTAGATTTAGAGCCTTGGTTCATAGTTAGTCGGGGGGGGGGGAGGGGGGGGCCCTGGTGTGTCATCCACCCTTTAACATTCCAGCCACTGCCCAGGCTTGTCACTTGGCGGCACCCTCCCTCTACTCACAGCAGGATATGCCCTTCTCAGAACCCAGACAAGCAGAGAGGCTCATGAGCGCCTCGTCTTCAGTTTCAACAAGGTTAGGTTGCTAGGCATGGTGGCTCATGCCTATCATTCCTGGGGCTAGAAGGTCACCAGGAGTTGGAACCCAGCCCTGGCTACATAGCTCCATGCTTTTTGAATACAAAGTGAGACCCTTTGTCTAAGAATTCAAACAAACAACAACAACAAACGAACAAGCATCAAAACCTAAAACAAGCAAGCTAGAGAGACAGTGTTCTCCTTTACAGCTCTCTTTGTGACCCTAGCAGTTTCCCTACAGTGAGAGCTGGGAGAAACCTCGTCAACCTAACACTGGATACTTTTGTTAACTGAAGTTCTCCAGGGATAGTAGGGAGATGAAATGTCTTTCAGTTTTCTGGGGTTCAGCATGGACTTACCAATAAATCCTGCCTGGTTTTTCTCAATTTTTTTTTCAAGTATGAGGCCCTGACACAGCGAAAATAAGTTAAAAAAAACATTTAAAATGTAATCCTAATTCATACATTTTAAAAATACTAGCCTTGCAAAAAACAATTTTTAAGACCGAGCTGTGGTGGCGCACGCCTTTAATCCCAGCACTTGGGAGGCAGAGGCAGGGGGATTTCTGAGTTCGAGGCCAGCCTGGTCTACAGAGTGAGTTCCAGGACAGCCAGGAATACACAGAGAAACCCTGTCTCGAAAAACCAAAAAAAAAAAAAAAAAAATTTAAGCCAGTCATAGTAGCAGAAGCCTTCAATCTCAGTACTTGGGAGGCAGAGACAGGCAGATCTCTGAGGTAGCTCGGTCTCCAGAGCACTCAAAACATGTCTTAAAAAAAAAAATGAGAACTTTCATGTTTTGTTCTGAGACAGGATTTCTCACTTTGTAGACCAGGCTAGCCTTGAACTCAGAGATTCATCTGCCTCTTCCTCTCGAGTGTTGGGATTAAAGGCATAAACTGTCATGTAGGATTAAAAGTCCTCATCTTTTTACTGACATATATGCAGTATTTTTGTGTTTACATGCTTAAGAGAGCCTACATATATTAATATAAAGAGGCCACGTGCCTATGGTTGGCTCAATGTATACAGTCCTGTACATTGGTTGATACAATAGTACAGGTTGATACATAGTACAAGTTGATACAATATAAGTTGATACAATACAAGTTGATACATAGTACAAGTTGATACAATACAAGTTGATACAATACAAGTTGATACATAGTACAAGTTGATACAATACAAGTTGATACATAGTACAAGTTGATACAATACAAGTTGATACATAGTACAAGTTGATACAATACAAGTTGATACATAGTACAAGTCCTGTACTATGGTTGATACAACTAGATACGACTGTTATTTAAAGAGTCGCTATTTCCAGAAAATGAACATTTACAATTCAGTTAGTCCCCTAGTAATGAATGGACTTTCAGTTTGGGCCTGTGCTTATAACAGTATAACATATGTGATCACTAATATAAATGCGTGGTCATTGTCAACGGTTTTAGAATATTGACAGGCACCAAGAAACTCATCAAGATTAACTTTCCTTGTTACATGCGCTCTTCCTCCAGCCTGCATTGACTTGTTTATTTATTTGGTTCTGGTTTGGTTGATAGGGTCTCACCATTTAGCCCAGGCTGGCCTGAAACTCACTCTTTAGACCAGGCTGGCTGAAGCAAACTTACAAAGGTCCTCTGGCTCCGATTTCCCTAGTGCTAGTTTGTGTGAAAAGTGTTCACCACCACACTGGACCATGGATGTTGAGGAAGAGTCTGTGTGACCCAAATAAGCTTGGAACGGGCTATATAACCCAAGCTGGCCCTGAACTAATAGCAGTTCTCCTGCCTCAGCCTCCCAAGTGCTAAGGATACGAGTGTGAGCCACGTTGATGTGAACACTTTATTCTGTAAACTATACTGGATGGGGTGTTTAATGCTAAATACTTCACGCAGTGGGAATCTGGAGTCTGGACAAAGTTCTCCAGGGACGGTCCTTGCTAGAGTCACACAGCTAGGACAAAATGGCATAGCCCGGAACTGGGCCCAACTTTATCTGATCCCATGCCTCTGTTGGTCTCTTCCTGTTAGTGTTCTGCTGACTTCCTTCCAATCTTTATTTCTGTGTAACAGGGCAGAAATATTTACATGTAAATATTCATGGTTTTTCCTCCTCCAGCCTTGGTTCGAAGCATATTGTGAGGATTGCCAAGGAAGAGGGAAGCACAAGCCTGCTGTGTTTGGGAGGGATTCCTCCCAGGCCCACTCAGGAAAAGCTGCTGGCAGAGGAGGCAAAGTGGCAGAGTCAGGGTGGCAGAGCCAGGGTGGTCAGCCATTTGGAGGAATGAGAGCAAGCAGGGCATTCCGGAGCTGCTCAGGCCACTTGAGATGTGGAGGAAGACTTAGGATTCTTTCTTCTTCTCCTTCTTCACTTCCTTCTTCTCCTCCTCCTTCTCTTCTTCTTCCTCCTCCTCTTCTTCCTCCTCCTCCTTGTTTGTTTGTTTGTTTTGTTTTTCAAGACAGGGTTTCTCTGTGTAATCCTGACTGTCCTGGAACTCACTCTGTAGACCAGGCTGTCCTCAAACTCAGAAAACCACCTGCCTCTGCCTCCCAAGTGCTGGGATTAAAGGCGTGCGCCACCAGTGCCCAGTAAGACTTAGGATTCTGAGTAGCTGTCTGCTGCAAGATGCCCTTGGTAATGTCAGCTCTGCCAACTCCACAGCCTTTACTTTAGGCTTTTGCCTCTTGTCTGTGCATTTTGAGCTTACATGGGTTACAAGGAGATGAAAACAGACTGGCTTATTTAGGCATGTGAACTTTGTACTCTCAAGATTTTTTGTTGTTGTTTCAGTGTATATGAGTGTTTGCCTGCATACATGTATGTGTATTGTGTGCATGCCAGGTGCCGGTGGAGGTCAGCAAAGGGTGTCAACAAATACTCTGAAATGAGAGTTACAGGACAGTTGTGAACTGCCACATACACACCCCTAAACACACCCACTCACCTACATACAAACCCCTACACACATATACTCACCTACACACAAACTCCTACACATACACACTCACCTACACACAAACCCTTACACACACACACTCACCACACTTACATATATAATAAATACATTTAATTATTTTTAGGAGAAAAAAAAACTGTGCTGGAGCCAAGCATCGAGATTAATGTTTTTAATCCTAGTTCTTGGGAGATGGAAGCTGGAGGACCAGGAGTTCAAAGTCATCTTTGGTGGCATAGCAGTGATCTGTGTGCGTGGACCTCTCCCCAAGCCACCAAATGCGCAGGGAAGAGAAACCCACAGAGAGGCTTGCTGCATTGCCGGTTTCTCAGTTTCGCGGTCAGCGGAGCTTTTCCTGCCCTCTTTGCTTCGATTGCAGAAATGCAGAACTTCTCTGTTTCTTGATCTGTGGTTTTTGGTAACTTTCCTTTATTTTATTTTTTTAAGACAAGATCTCTCTGCGTAGCCTTAGCTATCCTATGACTCACTCTGTAGACCAGGCTAGCCTGCAACTCACAGAGATGCATCTGCCTCTGCCTCCCAAGTACTGGGATTAAAGGTGTGCACTACCACCGCCAGGCTTCCAATTTCCTTTTTTATTCTTAAAATTCTTTTAATTTTTGTTATGCATATGTGTGTGAGTATGTGTACATGAGTGCAGGTGCCCGAGGAGCCCAGAGGTTTCAATATCCCTGGAACTGGAGTGACAGACAGTATGTCACTCCCTATGCCAGTGTAGTACTGGGAACCAAAACCTTTCAGATCATATGGAAAATGTCTGGTGTCCTAGGCCTGTAGTCCCAGCACTTCGAGTCTTGAGACAGGAGGGTTGCAAACTCAAGGCCAGCCTGGGTACCGAGTGAATTCAGAGGTCAGCCTTGGCATCTTAGTAGAACCCTGTCTTAAACTAAGTGGCTGGGGCTCCAGCTCAGTGGCAGTGTGCTTGTCCACTGTCACAGAAGTCTTTACTGACAATTTGACTGGGTTTAGACTCTCCTAGGAGACCCACCTGTGGGTGCGTTTATTCGGGCATTTCCAGAGATCTTTCACTTAGGAGGGAAGACCCTTTCTGATGTAATGGCACAAAGGAAAAGAGAAGCTAAAATGCTACCAGCATCATCCCCTCCCCCCTACGCCCCATTAGCCACCCCATCCCCCCACCTATGCCACCCATCTCCCACCCTTACCCCCCATCCCCACCCATCACCCACAAACCCCACCTTCCCACACTACCAAAAAACCCCAACACCTCTACCCCCACCTCCCTACCCTCCCTTCTCCCTCCGCCACTTCCTGACTGCAGACACTGTGCAACCAGCTGGCTGCCCAGAGCTCTTCCAGCGGTGCCCTTCAGTCAGTATCTTGTAAACCATGAGCCAACAGACGCTCGCCCTTAAGTTGTTTTTTGTTAGGTCTTTGTCCATAGGAATGAGATGTAACTACTACATCTAGAGTGCTTGAGGCCCCTAGCTCAGTACCCAGTACTGGGAGAGAAAATGTCAACATTCCATAACATTAAAGAAAATGTAACCATTTAACATGGATCTTTCTCACCTTCAATAATTATTAACATTTTGGTCATTTTTTTTTTTCCTTTTGGGACTAAAATCTCTACACGTCTGGCCAAAAGATTTTCCCAGCCTCCTACTTGTCTCCTTTTTTATTTTAAAAATTATCATTAGTGCTAGCAGCTTCTCAGGGTCTCACATAGCCAAGTGTGGCCCGTAGCCAAGGATGCCTTTTGCTCCTGATCCTCCTGCCTCCACCTCCAGGCTGCTGGGTTCTCAGGCTCCACCACCATCCCCAGCTCTGATGTTCCTCATATACAACCATTAATCTGATGACTGTTACAGTTTTTCATCTTTTTAAGACTTTTAATTACTTGGTTTGTGTGTGTGTGTGTCTGAGGGGAAGAGCCTGTTTTCTACCCACTTGTGGAGTTCAGGGGACAATCTGCAGTCAGTTTTCTCCGCCCACTTCTTTTTTTTCCCTTTGTTTTGTTTTTATGAGTACACTGTCGCTGTCTTCAGACACACCAGAAGAGGGCATCAGAACCTATTACAGATGGTTGTGAGCCACCATGAGGTTGGTGGGAATTGATCTCAGGACCGCTGGAGGAGCAGTCCATGCTCTTAACTGCTGAGCCATCTCTCCAGCCACTCTCCACCCACTTTTACATGAGCTCCAACAAGCCATCAAACTCAGCTCACCAGGCTTGCATAGCCAGCCCCTATACCAGCTGAGCCATCTCACTAACTTTTTTTTATTTTTTTCCAGTGTTCTTTACTTGTGAAGAACCAGAGGATTTCTCCCATAAGAGTTCCCATACTGTAGAAGATGTGGTGCTTCCTGGAAGTGCCGTTAAATTTGCTCTTGTGCCTTAGGTTTCCAGTATCCGGAGAGTCATTTCCAGAGGCTTGATTAGAGGGCTTTAATGTATTTGGCAACGATACTTCTTCTATACTTCCATGTGTTGTTTGTCGTTTGTTTTCCAGACAGGGTTGATGGATTCTAGCCTAGCCTCAGACTCCCCTTAGAGGACAGGATGACCTTGAATCCTGATCCTCCTGCCTTCAGCTGCTGAGAGCTGGGATTGTAGGTGAACACCACCATGCCTGCTTGATTCAGTACTAGGGACAGAAGCCAGGGCCTCCTGCATGGTAAGCGGTGCTGTGCCTTCTGAACTGAGTCTCCAGCATTGTAGACTCAGTGTTACAGCAAAGCCGGAAGTGCATGATGTCTTAGCTGACATATTCTATTAGCTGACTAATCAGAGGTCCTATTGATCTCTTCCTTATAGAAGTCTCCATCAGCCTTTCACCTATTGGTTTTAACACCCATTAATGAGTCATTATGTTATTAGGCATTGCCAAATGGTGATTTTTCTTCCTCACGTTGCATTCATTACCTGGATAATTCTTCCATAAAAATGAACTTGTCCTCAGTATTTTATTCTCCTGAAATACAGTTTATACAAGACAGGAAATGTTCCCTGCCTCATGGCTTTTTGTTTGGTTGGTTTTGGTTTGAGACAGGTAATAGGTTTTCTCCACCAATGAGATAAGCTAATTCAAGCCGACTTGAGAGTAAAAAGGCAGGTTTATATAGGGGCAGCTCTCGGGAAGGTTCATGGGTTCCAAGGAGTAGGGCCAATGCAGGAGGGGAGGGAGCTGGGGTAGATTCCTCTGGTCTTCTGTGAAGAGCCGGGGCAGAAGTTCGATCCACTCTGAACTTACTGTGAGATTCTGGGAAGGTCATATTACAGCCCTGCACCATGCTCAGCTGGAGGGTAGAGGTGTCGGGGTTGGCATGACAGGTGGGTGAGGATGTCCCCACTGTGGTACTGCAGTTGGATATGTTCAGGAAAAAAAAAAAAGAGTTAGCTTGGTCTGAGCTGGGAAAGTCCCTTTTTGAGCTCCCATCGAATTTGAGGGCACTGGCAATTGTCTTTGTCACTGAGGGGCCATGGGAAGCTTGGCTTGGTGCCCAGCTTTGTCACAAACACACTGTGTGCATTGGCTTCTTCCTCTCTGGGATTTAAGAGCCTTGCACTTGTAAAATCTCCTTGTGAAAGCATAAAGCCAAACACCCACCAGAGCAGCACAGTAGGGAACGTGGGTGAGTGAGGAGTTCAGGGAGGGTATGGAACACCTGTGACAGTCATCTAAGGGAGGGGACCAGGCAGGACAAGGACCCAAGTGGCCAAATTCTGAAAGAGGCTAGAAAGCTTTATTTTAAAAGCTAGTATTTTAGCTGGGCAGTGGTGGTACACACCTTTAATCCCAGCACTTGGGAGGCAGAGGCAGACAGATTTCTGAGTTCGAGGCCAGCCTGGTCTACAGAATGAGTTCCAGGACAGCCAGGACTACACAGAGAAACCCTGTCTCAAAAACAAACAAACAAACAAACAAACAAGAAAAAACAAAACAGAAGATGAAGAAGAAGAAGAAGAAGAAGAAGAAGAAGAAGAAGAAGAAGAAGAAGAAGAAGCAGCAGCAGCTAGTATTTTGAGCTATTTAACAACACCTGTAGCCAAAGCAAGTACAAAGCTTGGGTCTGGGGCCAGCTGTTATGGCACAGGACTTTAATCCTTCCACTCAAGGGACAGAGGCAGGCAGATCTCTTAAGACCAAGGGCAGCGGGGTCTACAGAGCAGGTTTCAGGCTAGCCAAGTCTACATGGTGAGACTTGCCTCCCCCTTCTCAAAATAACAAGAAAAAGAAAAACTAACAAGAAAAGCTGAGGGAAGATGAAGGGAGGGGAGAAGAGGGAAGAGGAGGGGAGGGGAGAACTGGGGATGTAGTTCAGTGGTAGCTTGCTTGTCTACCACTTAGAAGGTCCCAGCTTCATTCTTCAGCAACCTCCTCCAAAAATAGCTCAGGGATCGAAAGTAAGAGAACTTCGTATGTCCACTTTAAAACTCAGGCTGGAGGCTGGAGAAACGGCTCAGTGGGTAAGAGCACCTGCTGCTCTTCCTCGGGACCAGATTTGGGCCCCAGCAGCCATGTAAGCCAGCTCTTTACCTGCAGCTGCAGGAGATCTGATGCCCTCTTCTGGCCTCTGTAGGCACTGCAATAGTGCACAAACCTATGCTCTCACACACACAAATACACACAATTAAAAGAATAAAAATTTGGGGCTGGAGACTGCTCAGTGGTTAAGAGCACTGGCTGCTCTTCCAGAGGATCCAAGTTCAATTGCCAGCACCTATATGGCAGCTTACAAGTGTCTGTAACTCCAGTTCCAGAAGATCTGACACCCTTGCACAGACATGTAGGCAGAATACCAATGAACATAAAAAGAAGTAACTCTTAAAAGAATTAAATAAAGGGCTGGAGAGATGGCTCAGTGGTTAAGAGCACTGACTGTTCTTCCAGAGGTCCTAAGTTCAATTCCCAGCAACCACGTGGTGGCTCACAACCATCTGTAATGGGATCTGATGATCTCTTCTGGTGTGTCTGAAGATGGTGACAGTGAACTCACATATATAAGATAGATAAATCTTAAAAAATGAGTCTTGCCTCCTGAGTGTTCAGACATGTGTCACCATGCTCGGCTATATGTTCTATTTTTTAAATTTCACCATGATAACACAAATTTTTTTGGCCAACAGAAAGGTCTCTTTGGGGCCCAGTGAAATAACTCAGTGGTTAAAGGCACTTGCCACCAAGCCTGACAACATGACAGCCTGAGTTTGATCCCTGGAACCCACATGGTAAGAAGGGAGAGCTAACTCCCACAACATGTCCTCTGACCACTGGGGCATGCACTTGTGCCCCCCACCACCACCCTCAGAAGTCAATAAATATAAAATAAATGGGGGGGGGGGGGCTGGGGGAGAGGAAGATTCTTAGAAATGACAATGTTCTTAGTGCTGGGGTTTGAAACCATGGCTGTGTGCATACAGAACACACAGCACCTCCACTGAGGTCACCCAAGAAGAATGTTGTTGTTTTGTTTTTTTGAGACAGGATTTCTGTATGTAGCCCTGGCTGTCCTGGAACTTATTCTGTAGACAGGGCTGGCCTTAAACTTACAGAGATTTGGCTGCCTTTGCCTCCCAAGTGCTGGAATTAAAGGCGTGAGGCACTATGTCCTGCTCAAAGAAATGGCAGTTTTTATCACCAATGTTATCACCAAGATGTGGAGACAATAAAAGGCCTACTCGGTTTCATTACAATGTCTTAAAAGTCTTACAGATAAAACAAGCTTGAACATAGCTAACTGGCCACCACCCTTAGCAGATTCTGCCCTAGGCCACCAGTTTCCAAGCTCTGACTAAGGTGAGCCCAAAGGTTCCTCCCAAAGGTAACTTTCCAGTTCTGACACCGTAAGGAGTGGTGGCAAGTCAGCAGCTGATGTAAGTCTTATTTTCCTTGGAAACAAATCCATAATCCACACCTGCCCCTTGCAGGCAGGGAAATGAAGACAGTGTCCAGAGATCAGATGCACACATGGTAGGCCCCAGTGGGGCTACAAAGGGATAGAGGCAACCCTATCCCTCTCCACAGACTAGATGTGATGGCTCATCCCTGTAAGTCCATTACTTGAGACACTGAGGACTCTTGCTACTTTGAAGCCACTGTGGTCTACATAGTGAGTTCTGACTAGCCTGGGTTAGAGTGTAAGACACTGTCTCAAAAAACAGTAGCAACAAACCCACAAAAGGGTGATGAGTTCTTCTGTAGTTCCCCCCTCCTCAAAGCTTCTCTCCTGAATCCACATTCTGGGATAAGGGACAGGGATCTGGGTGGGTCCTATTGACCCAGATCCTACTGAATCTTATTGGTTGGTCACAATGACCGGGATGCAGAGCTGTTGAGTGGCATCCTAGAGGGTGGGACATTTCCCTTGACCAGGGTTGGGGCTCTAGAGAAGCAGGCTGTAAGGAAATACTACACTCAGACAGAGCTGACCTGCTTGTGTGACTTTCTGTCTCCTCCACTAAGAACATAAGTTCCTAGAGTTCTCCACACAGTGTTTCCCAAGAGACTGCTCGTAAATATTTCAGACTTTGCAGGCCATATGGTCTCTGTTGCAGCTACTTAACGTAGTGAGAAGGAAGCACAGAGGACCCACAAATGGAGCATGGCTGTGTTCCAATAAAACTTTATTTACGGGTGCCCAAATCTGAATTTCATACAACTGTCATGCACCATTTTTTTTCCACTTAAAATTATTTTAAAATGTAAAACCATGGGGTTTGGTGGCCTACCCCTGTACTCCGCGTGCTCAGGAAGCAGAGTCAGGTAGATCTCTGTGATGAGGTTTGCCTGGTCTACACTGCCAGTGTGTTCCTTGGTATCAGATGCGAAGGCTGAGAGAGGTTAACTTAAATACTCAGGGTCACTCAGCTAAGACATGACCTGAGCTCAGGTGTGTAGCACTAGACACCTAAGTATGATCTGTGGCCTGTGACATTCTCCTTTGTACTCATGCATACAACAGGGAGTGAGAGGCTGGTCCTGACCCCTGCAGCTTTTGCCTTTGATTTTGTTGGTTTTATTTATTATTTATTTATTTGCTTGGTTGATTTTTCCAGACAGCATTTCTCTCTGTAACAGTCCTGGCTGTCCTGGAAGACCAGGCTGGTGGTTTTATTTATTTTTGAGATAAGAGTCTCAGTGTGGGCTGGAACTCAGAGCCCCGTCTCAGCCTAAGGTGCCGATCCAGGAATGTCACCATTCCCTCCTGGAGCTTGCTTCTCTTGGGGAGGACAGACAGATAAGCATGTAGTGCAATTGCTAGCATGCAGGCACAGTATTTGAGCTACAGTTACTGTGTCAGTCTCAACAAAGTCCTTTCTGAGGTACATCATTAGAGCAGAGACTTGAGATGCAGATGAAGTGAAGGCATAAACTCCCGGGCTTGGGAAAGAATGTTCCAGACAGAGGGCACAGCAGGGGTAACACAGGAGAGAGCTCACCCGGTGTGTGTGTAGGGAGCAGCAAGGATGATGGCAGGCAGGAGGGCAGAGAGCCAAAACAAATGACACCTGGGAATTGCAGAAGAAGCAGGAGCCCTGTGGGGCTTTGCAGGCAAAGGCTTGGGTTTAGTTTGAAGTGTCAAATACAAGATACAAGTGGGAATGACTCCATCCTGTGCCTGGACCTACAGGAGAAGCACTTTCCTCCCCCAGCTACTCCCTCCCTCCCCAACATTGGGGTGCCGGTGAGATTACAGATGTTGGTTTTCAGGTATGAGTCACGTGTGCATTTCCAGTCCAGCTGCAATGCCCACTGTCTGCTGTGGGCAACCCTATCCCTTTCCAAGCCTCAATTTTCTTGTGATTTATGTCTTGTGGCCTTGTCGGAGGTATCTGATGAGATCTTGCTTCCAAAATTTTCAGTTCCAGACAGGAAATATAGTTGTCCCTCGGATCCCCATGGGGCTTAGGATGTGTTTTAATGGTGGGGCATTTGCCTAGCAAGCTCAGGGCCTGAGTTCTATTTCCAGTATAAGGAGGGGTTAGAGGGAGGGAAGAAAAGAAGAGAGGGAAGAGGGAGGCAGGCAGAAAGGTAGGCCATAAGCTCCCCTGCTTGTACTGATTATGATGAGAATGCTCAGGCTGGTTCTGACAGTCTTGATTACTTGATAAAGGTACAGTCTCTACAGTAACTGCCTCCTGCTGGTCTACCTGCTGCCAGCAGACACCTGTGCCAAGACCCTCCTCTACTCAGAGGCCAAGAAAAAATAACAGAGCGGCTCCCTGGGGCAGGTCCCATCCACAAAGGACCTCTTCAGTGCCACAGCCCACACAGCTCAGGCTACCATGGAGAGACCCACTCCTAGGCCTCAGCCCGCACTCACTGCTAGAGTTAGCTCTTTGACAAGGTACAGAATGATGACTTCACTGTGCCCAGCCTGGCTTCTCAGGCATGAGTCATTCATTTAACAAACACTTCAAGTAGCTTCCCAGGACAGCCTGTTCTAACCCTATATTAATACTGTCATTAATATACAGCAGTGGTCATGGGACATCTCAGAACATGGGTTAGACATGGGGTTTGGGTTACAAGACTACCACTGTCTTTTCATAGCTGGGCCACTGGGACACTACACTTTGATTTTCTTCCTTCCAGAAGAGACAGGGTCTCCCAGTCTGGACTAGAAATTGTTATGTACACATGATGGTTTAAATAAGAACTGTCCCCTGAGAGTCTTTGGCATTTTAATGCTTGGCTCCTAGTTGGTGGTCCTGTTTTGGAAGGCTTAGGAGGTGTGGCCTATCTGAAGGAAGTTTGTCACCTGGTATGGGTTTGAAACCTTAAAGACTTATGGCCATTTAACTTTGCTCTTTGATTCCTGTTAGGAGACTTAAGCTCTCAGCAACTCCAGGTGCCTTTGCCTCCCGCCTGTGTCACGCTTCCTTCCCAAGGTAGTAATTGTCATGACATATAATGAGGTAGCAGCAAGGATACCTGGGGGACCCATGCCAAGGTTTCTCCCTGAAAAATCACAACATGCAACAGGAAGGGGAGTGAGGACCAGGAGTGGGGTAGAGGCAGACAGGTGGAAGCAGAGCCTTGAAGGGAAAAAGAGAAAAAGAGGCCAGATGGGAACAAGGAAATAGAAAGAGAATCAGTGGGGGGGAGGGGCAGGGGGTGGAGCAAACAGTCCTTTTTATTTCCTGCCTCACCTGGCTCCCACCTGGCTCTCACCTACAGGCAATAACATAAGCCACTACTAGGTCCTGGGGAGGAGCCCAGCAGAATCCCCTGTAAGCCAGTAGTCATGGACTCTCATCCTTTGGAACCATAACCCCAAAATAAACTCATTCTTCTTGTCTAAGTGGCCTCCCTTATGGTGTTTTATCACAACAGAAAAGGAACTAAAACAGTAGACTAGGCCAGCCTCTGATTCCCAAGAATTTGCCTCTGCCTTCCTTTTTTTTTTTTTTTTTTTTTTTAAGATTTATTTATTTTATGTATTTGAGTACACTGTCACTGTCTTCAGATGCACCAGAAGAAGGTATCAGATCCCATTACAGATGATTGTGAGTCACCATGTGGTTGCTGGGAAGTGAACTCAGGACCTCTGGAAGAGCAGCCAGTGCTCTTAATTGCTGAGCCACTGAGCCATCTCTCCAGCCCTTGCCTCTGCCTTCCAAGTTCTGAAATTAAAGGCATTTAAGGGAGAAGTGGAACCAAGCTTAAGCTGCCTGAGGGCTACGGCTACATGGGTGCTGAGGTTGGGGACTGTAGTTCACTATAACTCTCTCCTGAAAGGCTGCTGTTCCTACTACAGGAACAGATGGCAAACTGACTGTACCAAATGCCCCATAGAGAGCCATCTGCACTCTGGGCTTCCCTCTTGCCACAGTGACACATCACTCTCCAACACCTCCACAGAAAGGAAACATGGGAGGTGAAAGGAATTAATCAGAAGTTCAAGGAAGCTGGGTAGTGGTGGCACTCGCCTTTAATCCTGGCACTCGAGAGGCAGAGGCAGCCCATTCTCTGAGTTTGAGGGCAGCTTGGTTTCCAGAGGGAGTTCCAGGACAGCCAGGGCTGCACAGAGAAACCCTGTCTTGAAAAATACAAACAATGAACAAAAAAAAGTTCAAAGCATGGGGGATGGGAGAGACGGCTCGGCAGTTAAGCACCTCGTTCTGTAGCAGGTGGCAGCTCACAAACATCTTTCACTCCAGTTCCAGGGAATCTGATGTCCTCTTCTGGTCTCCATAGGCAGCAGACATAGACATAGTAACACACCAACATATAGGCAATGTTGCACCATAGCGACATTTTCCTGGTGAACAAAATACACTCAGCTACTCACCCTAGATAGGGAACCCATGACAGACCAAAGTACAGATGCCACCAAAGTCCAACTTGGTGAAACAATGACTTTTATTGGGGTCACTTATAGGAAGATGGGTGAGGGATAACTTACAGAAATGACTTAAAGACAACTGTGTCACCAAGGTTCACCCCAGCGTAGGGGACAGTTCACAAAATCTGGGAAACCTGGAGAACACTGTACAGTCTGAAGGCAGCTGTTGAGATTGGACATTGTCCTTTGCAGCTCCGTGGACATTTGCTTCTCCCAGGCAGCCAGCCCTTGTTCTCTCTCTCTCTCTCTCTCTCTCTCTCTCTCTCTCTATATATATATATATATATATATATATATATATATATATATACATATATACACATATATACATGTGTATATATACATATATACACATATATACATGTGTATATATACATATATATACATATACACACACATATGTGTGTGTGTGTGTGTTTTCCCACAGGGACTCTTAGCTTTTATTGTTTACTCTGCCAAGGAGAGCAAAGTGAATGTGGTCAGTTTCTGGGAATTCTTACAGCTATTCTTTAGTTACCTTCTTGTTTAAGAGCTCTCCTGAAGGACAAAAGGCTTTGTTGTTGTTTGCTTGCTTCTGGTTTGGTTTGGTTTTGGTTTCTCTGTGTAACACTAGCTGTCCTAGAACTTACTCTGTAGACCTTAAACTCACAGGGATCCGTCTGCCTCTGCCTCTCTGCCTCTGCCTCTGCCTCTGCCTCTGCCTCTGCCTCTGCCTCTGCCTCTGCCTCTGCCTCTGCCTCTGCCTCTGCCTCTGCCTCTGCCTCTGCCTCTGCCTCTGCCTCTGCCTCTGCCTCTGCCTCTGCCTCTGCCTCTGCCTCTGCCTCTGCCTCTGCCTCTGCCTCTGCCTCTGCCTCTGCCTCTGCCTCTGCCTCTGCTGCCTCTGCCTCTGCCGCCTCTGCCGCCTCTGCCGCCTCTGCCTCTGCCGCCTCTGCCGCCTCTGCCGCCTCTGCCTCCTCTCTGCCTCTGCCTCTCTCTGCCTCTCTTTCTGCCTCTCTCTGCCTCTTTCTCTCTGCCTCTCTCTCTGCCTCTTTCTCTCTGCCTCTCTCTCTGCCTCTCTGCCTCTCTCTCTCTCTGCCTCTCTGCCTCTCTCTCTCTCTCTGCCTCTCTGTCTCTCTGCCTCTCTCTCTCTCTCTGCCTCTCTGTCTCTCTGCCTCTCTGCCTCTCTGCCTCTCTCTCTGCCTCTCTGCCTCTCTCTCTCTCTGCCTCTCTGCCTCTCTCTCTCTCTCTCTCTCTCTCTCTCTCTCTCTCTCTCTCTCTCTGCCTCTCTGTCTCTCTGCCTCTCTGCCTCTCTGCCTCCTGACTGCTGGGATTAAAAGCATGTACCACTCACATGAGTGAGTTTGAGCGTAACTTCAGGAGTCCACAGCAACAGCATACTCACATATATATTAAAGAATATTTTAAAAGAGAGAAAGAAAAAAAGAAAGAAAGAAAGAAAGAAAGAAAGAAAGAAAGAAAGAAAAGAAGGAAGGAAGAAAGTTAAGTGTTGGTTAGGCAGGCTCTTTATAAAGTAGGAAAGGCTTTGGCCCACCACTGTGCTAGGGTTTTGATTCAATAACTTTATGGCCTCTGAGTATCCTTTTAGACCCCCGCCCTTCAATTAATTAACCCAGACCCAGTAGGGCTGTAAGGCAGATAGAAGCCCCTTGTATCTGGTGGTGTCTCCAAAGGCTTTCCAAATCTGCAAAACATTCAGAGGTTAGCTTCTTATCATCTACATAACAAACTCATTTCCAGTGGATGGGCCAGACAGGGCCGCATCCCAAACCAGTGTTCCTTAACACGTAGTAGGGTTACAGAGAGAGCGTTGGTGAAACTCTCTGAAAGTCTGTCACCATCGGCCCTCAGCAATATCAGGTGACCCCAGAGGTTCACAGCTAAGATTAAATCAGACATCAGCATTCATGGACCGGTTCCATCCGTGTTCAAGATCCATCCACAGATCAACGTTGGGTATGAAGCTCAGATGGGAGGTGCTGACTTCATTACTATAATTCTTAGTCTTTCTCTCTGAGTTGTTACATCTCCATAGCCTGGACCTCTTCCATGGAGCCTCCCAATAAACACAACCGGATAACCTCAGTGAGCCCCACTTAACTTGCTCAGACCTACTTAGGGCCCTGCTGTCCCCCACTACTCCAGCTGGCTCCCTGGGTCAGAGTCGCTGTAAGTGGCACTTAGCTTTTGCCTCTCCATCCACTGGTTGTTAGGGGAGCTCCTGGCTGGGCAAACCATCTCCACCCCTAGTATAACCTTGTGCTTGGAGGGAAATGTACCATCTTTAGTCTGGGTGTTATTACCACCCCTGGGACAGGTTTAACTTTCACTTGTATTATTGTATCAAGCGTGTCTTCAGTGAACTGCTCCCGGGCCTCCCAGCCTTCCAGCTTTTTCAGCACACAGTTTGGCTTTCTACCAGTCTTTTTCTCAGCAACTCCAGCTGGACACAAATCTTGCCATATTTGTCTTCGAGTAACCCAGGCAAACATCTTGCTCTGCTCGCCTGTTGCCTGCTTCTGATCTCCTTTAGGCTGCTTTCTCAAACCGTACAGACTCACTTTGGATGCTGGTTGAAGTCACTGATATCTGCCAAAGTCTTTCCTACTTTATACAGATCTTACCTAACCAACACTTTTCTTCTCCTTCTCCTTCTCCTTCTCCTTTTCCTCCTTCTCCTTCTTCTTCTTCTTTTAAGATTTATTTATTGTATTATGTGAGTACGCTGTCGCTGTCTTCAGACACACCAGAAGAGGGCATCAGATCCCATTACAGATGGTTGTGAGGCCACCATGTGGTTGCTAGGAATTGAACTCAGGACCTCTGGAAGAGCAGTCTGTGCTTAACAGTTGAGCCCTCTCTCCAGGCAGCTCACCCTTTTCTTTAACTCCTTTGTGAACTGGGGTTCAAACACAGCTCCTCTTATCCCTACTTCCTCTGTCAACAACACCTGCCCCTCCTCCATGGGCTTCCAGTTCCTGTTACCTGTGAACCTCAGACAGACACATAGTCAAAGGCTCCTAGGGCTTTGGTAAGCCAGTCCATCAGGGACTGACTTCCTCAGACTGTCTCCCGGATACACAGCCATGGCTGTGAGGAGGATGGGAAGTTATAGGACTCCACCTCAATTCAACTGATCCCTTCACTCTCATGTCCCAGAGCCTCACAAGCCACTCAGTGACAGGGATGGGCACTTTCACTAATCCTTCTAATTTTACTAATTCTTTCACTAATTGGTGTTCCCTAACTCCAGCAGTTAAATGCCAAATACTTCCTGATCACACTACTTTTTTGCACTGAATCATGGGTAATGACCCTATTAGCATCCTGGATTATAGGTTTCCCATTTTCTACTAAAAGTTGTACTTGAGGGATATTGCTTTTACCACCTCTCCTCTCCCCTCCCCCACTCCCCCCCCCCCTTTGTCTAATTTACTTGTCAAACCAGAGGACAACATGGAGGATGCTGCCCCATCTCTCTTTTCTGTTGCAATTGCTCCTTTACTTAGTCACCATCTCAGCCTCAGATGCCTGCCTTTTTTTTTTTTTTTCTTTTTCTTTTTTTTTAGCTTTTTGAGACAGGGTTTCTCTGTGTAGCCTTGGCTGTCTTGGAACTCGATCTGTAGATCAGGCTGGCCTCAAACTCAAAAATCTACCTGCCTCTGCCACCTGAGTGCTGGGGTTAAAGACATGTACCATCACCACTGGGCACCTCAGATGCATTTCAAATTACATACAATGGAAGCCACTGTTGAGAACTGCACTACCCCACGTTTGGGGGCCAAAATGTCGTGGACCGCTGTGTCAATGTTGGAACCTGCACTGCCAAAAGCCTTGGGGGCTAAATTGTTAGAGCCCGTACTGCCCCAAGCTGCTCCAGTCCGAGGATCAGGGTTCAGCAAGAGAGAGAGAGGGGACGGACACGAAGAATGGAGACCAGACAGACTGTGATTCAATCCCGTTTATTCTTCAGTCTCTCTTCTTCTCTCCAAGTCTCTTGTTCCTAGTCCAAGTCCCAAGTCTCTTGTTCCTAGTCCCCAGTTCCTAGTCCCTAGTGCCTCCAAGTCTCAAGTCCTGGGTTTCGGCACCAAGTCCTAATCCCAGTTCTCTAGTCTAAGTGTCTAGTTCCTAGTTCTCTAATCCAAGTTTCTCTGATCTGTCTTCTGCCTGCCTCTCGCCTTTTATACATCTCACTTCTAAGTCACCCCTTTAAGTCACACCCTTAAGGCTTGTCTCTAAATCACACCTTTAAGTCACACACACCCAAGGGAAAATCCTGGGTATCTAAAACAAGATGTTATCAGAGTGTGCTCAGCTGTTGTAGGCTGTTGTAAACAAGTCTCTTGTCAGGGTATATGGCTCAAGAGGGCTGCAAGGATGATAGCCTCCTTCTGTCGGCTCCCCACAAGCTACTGCTTACCAAGAGTCTTGACTTATCAAGCAGGTGGCATGGCATCCCATATCACACAGACAAAAGAGACTGCCATCCCAGGATTCTTCCCACAGACGCTACTAATCCTGATGGCTCACCCTTAGTTGCATGTGTCACTATGGATAGACATGCAAGTGCTGTCATAGGACAAAGGCACACTACCACACATCACAGAGGAAAGAAAACTCAATTGGAATTCCCTCCGTACTGCTCTTCTATCAGGCTCCTCAACCTCAGCACCCATCCTGCTACCCAAAGCCAACATGATGCCCTCACTCCCTTCTTCCCAACTCCTCTTTGGTTCTGTCAGGTCCCCCCTTGGGTGCCAGTTAAGTAGCATGATGAAACTTCCTGGGCCTGGCAGTGGTGGCACACACCTTTAATCCCAGCATTCAGGAGGCAGAGGTGAGTGTTTTCTGAGTATGAGGCCAGCCTGGTTTACAGAGCAAGTTCCAGGACAGCCAGGGCTACACAGAGAAACCATGTCTTAAAACAAACCAATCAGTTTTCCCAGGGGAAAAGAAACACACTTGTCTCTTCATCCCAGATAGGGAACCCACAATGGACCCAAATACAGATGCCACCAAAGTCTAGCTTGGTAAACCATGAGCACTATTGGGATTACTTACAGGAGCAGAAATGACTCAAAGACAAGTGCACCAAGGCCCATCCCAGCATGGGTGACAGTGGAACACTGCAGAGCCTGTAGGCCGCTTAACAGGTAAGACAGTGTCCTTTTCAGGAGTCTCTTTTGGTCTAAATCTCTTCCCAACAGTTCAAATAGTTTCTGCTTCTTCCAGGCTGCTTGTCTGGTCTCAGCGTCCTGTTTGGAGCTCAGCCAACAGGCAAGACTCAGGCACATAACACACAAAGAAACAAACCTTTATTTGTTCAAAGTATGGGCTGATGAGATGGCTAAGTGGCTAAAGGTGCTTGCTGCCAAGGCTGAATGAAGACCAGAGGAGGTCTCCATGATCCACATCTTAGAAGGCGAGAACTGATTCTCAAAAGTTGTCTTCTGATCTCCAATTGTTGCTGTCTTGTTTTTGGTTTTGTGTTTGAGACAGGGTCTCACTGTGTAGCTCTGGCTGGCCTTGAACTCTATATGTGGAACAGATAAATTTTAAGTTGAAAATGTAATCGCTGACTCCGTCCCTAAGTAAGACAATGTTCTGGAGAGGAAGAGTCCTGAGACAGAGAAGGAAGAGAGAGTCTAAAGACAAAACCACTGCTGCCTCCCTTCCTTTACTGTAGCCCAGTTCCCTGTCAGCAATGCCATGGCCCTTAGTGTGCCTTCCTCCATAAGTGTCACTTAAGTCTGTCTGACATTTGTCACCTGTATACAATTTCTTCCGAGCCCTGAGGAAGATGACCAGATTGAGCAAGTCAAAATCCGGGCTCCTCAGTTCAATTCGTGCAGCAGATAAATGACAGGTAATAATTTAATCAGGTGTGTCCTAGTATTCGAATCATAGCCCAGAGCAGTCAGGGCTGGCACATCACAAACTGGTCTCAAGCAGTTGACTTGGACCATGCTGACCTTGATGTTCCTAATTGGTGCCATCTGGTACCAAGCCATCTCCAGTGTCCTCATCCAGTACATCCAGTAGAATAGCCCCTGTCTCACTGGGTTGACATGAGTACCACAGTACAGCTCCAGGAAGACTGCTCAGAACAGAGCAGGTTGGTGCTGTGTCAGTGATAGCTGTGTTTATTTATTTTGTGTTTGTGTGTATATAGTGTATTGTGTGCTCACACAAACGTGTGTTCCTGTGTTTGTGTGTGCCCACTTTACTGAGGTAGGATCTCTCACTGAACCTGGAGCTAACCAGTTTACAGCTAGTCTGAGTGGCCACCTTGCCCTGGGGATCCTTTGTCTGCTTCTCCAATGTTGGGATTGCAAGAGGCTGTCAGGACTGCCTGGCTCCTTCGTGGGCTCTGGAGATCTTAACTCCTATCCTTACCCTGGTACTGCTGGTTTATCCACAGTGCCATCTCTCCAACCTCATTCATTCATTCATTCATTCATTCATTCATTCGTTGAGATAAGGTCTCACTCTGTTGTCCTGGTAGTCCTGGAACTCACTTTGTTGACCAGGTTAGACTTAAACTCACTAGACCCTGTCTGCCTACTGTCTTCAGAGTGCTGGAGGGATTGTTGTTGGTTTTTTTTTTTTTTAACATTTTATTTCTGTGTGTGCTTCCAAGTGCACAGGGTACATGTGGAAGTCAGAGAACAATTTGGGGAGTTAATTTTCTCCCCTTACTCTGTGGATCCTGAAAATAAAACTCACATTTTCATGCTTGGTGGCAGGACCCTTTACCCGATGAGTGATCTTGCTAGGTGTTTGGAGATGGGGTCTTTTGTAGCACAGGCTAGCCTAGAACTCAATATGAAGCTGAAGATTCTCTTGAACTCCAGATCCTCTTCCCTTCCACCTCCCAAGAGCTGCTTATAGTATATATCATCACATCTGGCTGTATTTAGATTTATCTTATTTTTCTGAGATTCAGTCTCACTGTATAATCCAGGGTGATCATCTCCAAACTCAAGATCCTCTTGCCTTAGCCTCCTGAATGCCACCATGCTGAGAGGGTCTGGCGTGTTATTCATAACTATACATAATATATAGGGTTACAATGAGTTTAGTCCTAACAGCAGACCTAAAACATTGGAGTTATACTTCCCAATTTTCAGATAAAGAAGCTGAACGTAAAGACAGGAAAAGATCTGGGATTCAAATCTATGTTTTTTGGATTCCAAAGTCCTTTCTACTCAAAATGCAATTCAAGTCACCAGTGATTCCACCAAGGGAAGACATGGGATAAGTGGGCGTGGAGATTTGGCAGAAATCAGTGTCTACTTCATAGTGTGTGTGCATGTGTCTGTATGCATGTATGCATATGTATATGTGCATATGTGTGTTATATGTGCATGTGTCTGTATGCATGTATGCATATGTATATGTGCATATGTGTGTTATATGTGCATGTGTCTGTATGCATGTATGCATATGTATATGTGCATATGTGTGTTATATGTGCATGTGTCTGTATGCATGTGTACATGTGTCTGTGTGCTATGTGCACGTGGATGTCTGAGCATGTACATGGGCTACAGGTTGACAGCCCATACCTTTATCATTTTTATTTGTTTGTTTATTGTGTGAGTCTCTCTTTGAATCTGGAACTCACCTATCTGGCTAAGCTGGCTGACCAATGAGATCCCGTCTCTGCAGCCTCTGCAGTGAGATTACAAATGCTGACTGAGCAACCAGCATCTGTTTTTATTTCTTTTCCTTTTTTGACATCTCCATTATAAAGTCCACGCTGGCCTCAAAATCACAGTCATCTGGCCTAAATCTCCTGGATTAAATTTATTTCTATTTATTCATTTATTTATTTACTTAATTTTTTTGTGGTTTGGGGGTTTGTTTGTTTTGTTTTGATACAGGTTCTCACAATGTAGCCCTGGCTGGCCTGGAACTTGCTAAGTAGACCAAGTTGGCCCTGAGCACAGAGATCCTCCTGCCTCTGCTTTAATCCTAACCCTAATGCTAGGATTAAAGGCATGAGCCACTTCTCTCCACTTAAAAATGTATTGCATTAAAATTTCTTCATTGGGGCTGGGCAGTGGTGGTGCACGCCTTTAATCCCAGCCCTTGGGAGGCAGAGGCAGGTGGGTTTCTGAGTTCGAGGCCAGCCTGGTCTACAGAGTGAGTTCCAGGACAGCCAGGGCTACACGGAGAAACCCTGTCTCTGAAAAAAAAAAAATTTTTTTTTTCTTCATTGGGGAAGGTTGTCCCTGTGCACATTTGTGGAGGTCAAAGGACAACTTATGAGAGTTGGTCCTCTTCCACCACTCAGGGCCTAGGAATCAAACTCAGGGCTTCAGTCGGCGGCGGGCAGGCTTGTTTACCCATGGAGCCATCTCACGGGCCCACCTGACCTGCTGTGTGACTTCGGATAAATCACTTAGAGTGTGTACTAGGAGGGAGTGAGAAGTGAGGTCTCAAGAAAATCACAAGCTACCTGGGGGTATAGATCCACGGTACTAAGCACAACCAGGCCTGCAAAGCCTGGGTTCCATGCCCATGACCAAGCAAGCAAACATAACAAAAAGGAAATTCCGTATCAATGGAGCCTGGCTCGCTGGAGGCTTTTAATAAACTAGCCAGCTCGTCTCTCACCTGAGAGTAAGTCGCACCACACCTGGGGCCTAAAATCTCCTTAAGTGCAAGCCAAATCTTACCAGTGAGAATCCTGATCCCACCAGACCTGGACTTTTCCTTCTTCACAGGGACTCTTGCTCAAATCAGACCACAATCTGGTCTGCCGAGGAAGAGGCGCAGGACCTGGCCCGAAACCAGCGCCCTCAAGTGATAGGGCACAACAGATGAGGAGGGAGAAAAATGCGTTATTAGGAAATCACCCCGGGGGCGCTGTGGGTCCTGGCGCTGGCTGGCTTGGGACACGGGGATCACATGGAGACCCCCAAGTGTGGGCTCCCGTGATGTGCAGAAGCTTTCGGAAGGGGGCGATCCTAGGGCTTGGCCAGCTGAGAGCCAGAGGGCTCACGGCCCTGGCTCCTTCCACGCCTCAGTCCGGATCAGGCCCCGGACGTCCCATGTAAATGTGGGGTGGCAGCCCCTCCCCCTGGAGGGAGAAGGCACATCTGGGTTAACATCCCAAAGGCTGCTAGGACAGGACAACGGAGGCCCAAGCGAGGTCTGAAAAGCGACACACAGTCCGGGAAGACAGAACCTGCCGAGCCTCCGGTGGGCAGGGCCGACAGTGGGCCGGGGTCTGGTGCGAAGGCGAGGGTGACTCCCGGCACGTTGGGGGCGGGGGTCCGCGCCGGGAATGCCGCGCCGTGTGGGGGGACCGGGCGGGGCTACTCAGGCCCCGCCCCCGTGCAGGTAGCCAATGGGCGCGGCGGCGCCGAGTGACGGAGGGAGCCGAAGTGCGAGTGCCGCGGCGGCGGCGGACGGCCCAGCCAGAGCGCGAGGGGGCTCGGGGGAGTGCGGGGGTCTCAGTGCAGCAGCGGGGACCCCGGGAGCCAGAGGCGGCGCAGCCCGGGGCCGCCGGGAGGAGCGCGGGCGGTCCGGCGGCGGCGCGATGCCGCTCGCCCAGCTCAAGGAGCCCTGGCCGCTCATGGAGCTGGTGCCGCTGGACCCGGAGGTGAGTGAGAGGGGCGGGGGACAGGCGGCGGCGGCCGGCCAGCCCGGATCCGCACCGGGGCGGGGCGGGGGCGGCCCGCAGCGTCTCTGCAGCCCCGCAGGGACGCGAGTGCCCTCCGGTCTCTAGCCCACTGTCCGGCTCCACCCCCTTGCGCTCCGGGTGTGCGTGTGCCGAGGGGATGGTTCTGCTGGGCGCTCAGTACCTCCCTGCAGTAGTAGCCAGGAGAGGGAACCCCACGGGGTGTTGAGATCTGACCCCTAGGACCTGTGCGGCTTCTCATCTTTTGGTAGCCACTGTGGGAGTTGCCCCAATCAGTGCAGAAGGGAAAGGCTCGGGTCAGATGTCTGGGCTTCTGCTAGAGACAAGGATCATGGGAATCCGGTTTCTCACCGTTCCCTCTCTCCTAGACCTCCTCTTCATTCCTCCATTTCTGACCTTAGGAAGGTAGCCTTTCTGGACCCCTGGCAGTTATGGAACGTGGGACGATACCACCTCTGGAGTTGGAACCTGCTTTCCTTTGCCCTAAAGCTAATGACACCGGGTCTTCCCACTTCAGGTTATGCTAGGGAAAGCCCTTAGACCTTGTGAAGACTGTCTCTGTAGAAGAGACTCTGCCTCTGTCTTCCTTTCCTGTAGAAAAGGCTGAGCCCTTGGGCAGTGTGGCTTCTGCCACCTAACCTTTCCCAGAAGCAACTCTTGTCCTTTTGAGGGCTTTGTGGTCCAACCCTGAGCATGCTGGCGGCCACTTCTGTGGTGTCCTGTCACCCTGGGATCAAGGTCAAGTTCTGAACCAGCAACTTTAAAACTTTCCCCTGCTTTCATGCTGAGGAGGAGGCAGGTGAAACTCTGCCTTCACTGGAGCTCTTATCGGTACAGGAGACAGAAAGAGACTTCACTCGATCCCAGAACCCAGATGATTTTTCTCCTGGCTTGAACTTCTTTACCTATGTTTGGCACCTCAAGTTAGTCACCCGTGAGCTCTGCCTCTCAGCATCACAGGTAGAGGGGATCCCCAAGTCTTCAGGCACCCAGGGCATGCTGCCCCTTTAAAGGGATGGCCTATACTGGCTATTGGAGGGTGGGCGCGGCTGGATTAGGTAACCAACCTGAAGGCGCAATTTGGAGTAAATTGTTCTGGGATCCTTGCCATGGGCTTTTTACAGGCCCTACACAGCCTCTCAGAGGTTCTCTGGCTGACTCACTCTCCTAGGTGAGGAGCGTCGCTCTATGGAGCCCCTGTTGCCTGCCCCCCCCCCCCAACCTCGGGACTGGGGCACAAGGCCCGAGGGAAGGCTCAGAGGTGTGCTCCTTTGCCTGAGCACGCCCCTGCCACCTGGGCCTCCAGAGGAAGGTAGAGCTGAGCTGGGTATGGTTAGGGAGGGACTTAGCCTAGAGATTCAGTGTTCACACTAGTGGGGAGGGTAGAAATCCAGGAGTGCTGGCCTCCTCCAGGGCAGCACTTCCTGCTTCCCTTTGGGAAATCCTGAGGCCAGAGGCAGCCTCATGGGGGCCAGGTTAAACCGGAAACATCTTAGTTTGAATACTGTTGCACCTGAATTCATGGAGCAGCAGAGACTGTCAAATTTCCTGAGATGGGGGAGAGGAATTTTTCATTGAGCTTTACTTCAGAGGTGCCGTTTGGCCCTTAGTCCATCTTCGAGTCGTCTGGGCCTCTCTTTCCAGCGCCACAGAGTAGAGCTTCTAGCTCTACTTCCTGGGCCTGACAAGGTGCAAAACCCTGGGGCCTGCTGCCTGTGTCCCCTCCCCCAAGCCATGGAGGTGCCTGTGGACTGGGTGTTATTGTTTGGGTAACAAGAGCCATGGGGCAGTGAGGGTGTGCATGCTTACTTGAGAACAGGGCCTTGCTGTTCTTCGTGCAGATGACACGTAAGTGATACAGCGCCTGGCCTGCAGGTACTGGCGCCATTGTGAGCAGCTTCTGGCCCGGAAGGAGGCAGGTGAGGGGGCTGGCAAGGGCATTTGGCAGAAGAGGTCTGGGATCTGAACTGCCCTGTCTTCGCATTGCTGTCACCAGAAATGGGCTGCTGGCAGGCAGGGCCCAGGTGGGATAAACCAGTTGGACATTGGGGTGAGGAAAAGCATCAGAGCCTGGTCTCCAGGCCTTATTCTGCCAGGGCTCCACTACCTGCTATTTATTGATGTTACGTTACTTTAATTTTCACAACTTGTCAAGTTAGAAATTATGATCCCTGTTTTCAAATGGCCCAGCAGAACTCAGGGATGCTGGCATGTGCATTGATATCTGGGCCAGGATTAGAACTCAGTGCTATTGCTGTTTGCCACCAAGCACTCAGAGAGACTTGAAGATGAATGTGGGGTGAGTTTAAACTGGCACAGGTGGCAGGTAGGCAGAGAGCAGCTCCGGATGTTGGCACACACTTCTCGGGCCGCAGGGCCCTTGTCCAGCCTTGGCTGAGGGCTAGCAGTGTCCTGGCACTTGGCCTCCAGGCTCCAGCAGTGCACAGGGCTGCCAGTGCCGGGCTCAGAACCCAGTTCCTGGGGCTACTTCCTGCCTGCAGGGCACGTGCTGTCTTTCTCCATCTGTTCTGCTCCCAGCTTTTCCACAAACTGCTCTGGACCCTTAGGTGGAAAGAAGCAGGTTTGTTAAGACCCTGACTTTTGGAAGAGGTGCAGGGCTCTAGGGGTTCTGAGCAGGTGTCCATCTTCATGAGCCGTGCTCCTGAGCAAGAGAGGAGAATGGAGTGCTCCAAGAGACCAGAGGCCCGTCCCTGTCCCAGGGGTCTGGTCTGCATGTCTTTTGTTCCTTCCCTTCCTTCCTATCCATCCAGGGCCTTATTTGTACTAGGCAGGTACTCTACCTCCTCCTAGGCCTTTTTAACAGTCTGTTTCCTCAGGAGCCAGAAGAGGGCATTAGATCCCTCTTGCAGCTTCAGTTTCAGGCAGTTGTGAGCTGTTCGACATGGGTGCTGGGATTTGAACTCATGTCCTCTGGAAGAGCAACAAGTGCCATTTACCACTGAGTCATCTCTCCAGCACTCCTTAAGCTTTTTAGACAGACTTCTTTCACTCTCCTAGGTCATAGAGTGCAGCTGCTGACACAATAGACATGGAGTCATGGTACAGAGGAAGAAACCAAGATGCTGAGAAGCGGTGTGACGGCTCTCACTCAGAGCCACTAGTGGCGGTGGCTTTGTGGTTACACAGCTGTGTTCTTCCCGCTGTCCCACATGTCAGACCAAAAGGGCAGATGATCTCTGCTGTCCTGTCAGCCCCTCCAGTTCTCTACTGAGGATGGATCACTTCTCTAGAGATCTTGAGAAATAGGCCCATAGGCTAGGATCCTAGCCAAATAAGGCCTGGTGGTGGAGGTCCCTGAATTACACTAAAAACATCTTGACACCTCTTGCTATGCCTTTTCTCCTTCGTCAGGGATTTAGGCTTGCAGACACATGACTTTGAGTCAAGGACCCATGACTGCCACCTGCTAGCTGTGGTGAGCCCCTTTGCTGAACCTCAGCTGAACAATAGGATAACAAAAACCTACTCTGGCCGGGCGGTGGTGGCGGGCGGTGGTGGCGCACGCCTTTAATCCCAGCACTTGGGAGGCAGAGGTAGGCGGATTTCTGAGTTCGAGGCCAGCTTGGTCTACAGAGTGAGTTCCAGGACAGCCAGGGCTACACAGAGAAACCCTGTCTCGGAAAAAACCAAAAACCAAAGTGAAACAAAACAAAAACCCTACTCTGGCGTCCTTGCTGTCTTTGCTGGATTCACATTTTACCTTTTGTTTGACAAACTGTATGTTGGACCCTGGCTCAGCGACGAGGAGCTGATGAAGGATACAAGTCATGCCCCCTTCTGAGTTTAGGTGCCGTGGCTGCAGAGGAGAGAGGGAAGAATTAGGGGCTGGGTGGGCAGAGGAGGCAGAGTTTTGAGCAGAGACCCAGCAGAAGAGTGGAAAGGGTTAATTAGGGTAAGCCACCATAGAAATGCTCAGTCATATGGAACAGGTCTATTCAGGGTCTAGATCAACTCAGCGGAAGCCCAAAGAGCACCCGATACAGCCTGCTAAAACTGGAATGATACACGGAAGACTAGCATGGTCTCTGGGGGAGGACGGCTCGCAAATTCACGAAGCCGTCCATCTTTAAGATATTGTTAGTAGTTATTCTTGCGTGTATTTCTACATGCTGTGCATGCATGGGTGTTTGTGTGCGCGTGCGGGGGCCAAAGGACTACTCTGTGGAGTCAGTTCTCTCGTTCTACTCTTCTGTGCTTTCCAGGAATCGAACTCACGTCCTCCAGCTTGGCGGCAAGCACCTTAAACTGACGAGCCGTCTCGCCAGTCTAACAGTGCATGGGTTTTAAGGCTTGAGAAAGGTTATTTTTGGAACACTCTCAGGTGGATGAAAACGTCAAAATTCATCACTTTAATAAGAGTGCCCTTGTGGTGTGAGTCTTCATGGCTGGCCACTTGGACAGGCAATTCTTGTGGTAAAATTGTCTATTTTACAGGCCAGAAGACAAATGATTCTGTATGAGTTAATAAAAAAGATGGCAGCTGGGTAGGGATGACAATAATAATGGTTCCAGTGGCCACTCTTTATGGGCCAGTCACATGGCAGCTGTGTATTTATGGCTTGATTTCACTGCCCATTTAGTCCCATTTTACAGGTGAGAAGACTGAGCCATGAGAAGGATAGCGACCTCTTTGGCATCATGCAAGTGTTAAAGGCCAAAACTTGAACGCATGTTTTTTTAATCCTTGTGCTGGGTGGTTGGAGACGGTGGCCTTGGGTTTCATGCTGAGGAGCTGGGACTCAGTAGTCCCAGTGACAGAGGATGTGAGGTTTTAAATGGACAGAGACTGAATTGACTGAGCAGGAAAGAAGAGTGTCTGGAATACCTCTGGAGGGCTGTGGCAGAGGCTGGTAGGGAGGCTGTTTGTGGTTGTAGGTGGGACAGACAGTGCCTCTGTGACATCTCATCTGCTGAGTGAGCTGGACTTGTCAAGTAGATCTGCCTGGTCCTGCCCTTAGGCTCCGACCAACCTGTCCCTTCTCAAATTGTGTGTGTACCTGTCTAACACTTGGCTCTCAGTTCTTGGGGGAGGATTAGGAGCATTAAGGGGGCTCAGGGCAGGAAGGATGTCCTGGCAGGCAGGATGCAGCTACTCCAGGAGCAAGAGGTTACATAATAGACAGACTTCAGCTGTACCTGCTGCTGCCACACAAGGCCAGAGCTGCCCTAGGAACCTGACCCTTGGCTCCGAAGTCCCAGCCTTTGGGAACTTCCTGTCTGTCTCACTGTGCTCAATTCATGCCAGAAAGGGTGGGGACAGCTTCCTCAGGTGGGTTTCAAACTTCATAGCACATAGGCATAGAGAGACCGGCTGCGGTATACCCCAGGGTATGTAGTTTCTATCTGGGGGTAAAGTCAGGAAGAAACGGGATCTCAGAGCTAAGCTGTGCCCCTGCCTCTCCCTGCAGACAGCTCCCTGGCTGAGGTGGAGGCCACTCAGAGGCAGGCCTTTCCCAAGAAGTCCCCACATTTGAGGAGACAGTTCAGACCCCTGCTTTTCAGTTGTGTGAGGGCTCTTCTATCTTTAGTCCCCTCTGAGCCGTGGTGTCCTCCTCTACCTGTAGAGCCAAGGCCTAACTCCCAGAGCTTTCAGAAAGATTAAACAGAGCCATGGTGTGAGGCAGAGAGCCCAGCCTTGACGTGAGGTGGGCAGTCTGCAGAGACTGTAGTACAGGTCATGTCTGCTCTCCCAGGTCTCCCCGTTTACTGGGAAGAGTGAGTCTGTATGTGACCAGTGGTACTGTGGAGAAATGCAAAGACATGGCGAACACAGCCATCATGTTACCTGCTGACAGGTTCTCAAAGTAGAGCAGGGCCGGGGAAGCCACCAGGAGGGCACACCTGCCCCAACCTTGTCTTCTTCCATCCTTATAGCAATTTGGGGAAGTTAGGGTATCCATCCATCCCAGTGGTCCAGAGAGGGAGACAGGCCTCTCATGGTTGGTTAGTTTGCAGAAGGTTGCATGCACAATCTGCATGGCAGAGCTTGGCTCTATGTGTGTGGCCCTTCCTTCTCCCTAGGAAGAGGTAATATTTGAGCTGAGACTTTGAACATAGATGAGGTGTTTGGTAGGCAGAGGGTGGGTATCCTGAGTCCTGGGACTATCCTGCTGGGGTTGGGAGGGGCTGTTGATGGAGAACTTGGTTCTTGCACAGTGAAGCAGAGGTGGAGGGGGTCTGTGTAGAACTGAGTGGTTGCCTCTGCCTCCTTGGCTATTGGGAGCAGCCAGGGATGGAGTGTCCCAGGGTGTGTGTCTGTCTGCCTGTCTGTCTGTCTGTCTGTTTCTCTCTCTCTCTCTCTCTCTCTCTCTCTCTCTCTCTCTCTCTCTCTCTCCAGGTAAATTGTGACATTCCCCTTCCTTTTGTTTCTCTTTTCCAGAATGGACAGGCTTCAGGGGAAGAAGGTGGACTTCAACCATCCAAGGTGAGGACTGGAACCTTCCAGTGAAGTCTTGGTCAGAGAGGAGAGAGGATTGCTCACATCCCCGGATGTGAAGGCCCTGGCCTCTTATCCCTTTGCGTAGCGCGGCTCTCTTCCTCTGATTCTGTCTCTGCTCAGGACAGAGACCACTGCTTTCAGCTTTCCTACCTCAAAGGCGAGGGAGCTTTCACTCCTGGACTCAAAGGTGTGGTCCAGGAAGGCCCAGGAACAGGTCAGGTACAGGATCCAGGAGTTCTGGCGGTCTGTGACCCCCACACAACACTTCCTGGGTTTATTATGTACTCGGAGTTAGTGCTTACGGAGTGATTGGAGAGCTGTGTGTGTTGTCCTGATCTCCTTGGTGGGAGTGAGTGCCACAAGGGCTTGGAAACATTTGGGCCTATGGATTGGAACGGTAGGACTGGGAACCTGGTGGCTTTTCTAGCCTGACCATGCCCAGTGCCTCCCAGATGGCTTTTTGAGACTCCTAGCTCCCAAAACAAGGTGTAATCATTTGTCTCAGCTGCCTCTGCTTCCCCAGGCTGCCTTCTTATAGCCTGCCAATCCAATCCTTTACCCCTTCCTTTTTTTTTTTTTAATTAAAAAAAAAAATAGTACTTTTTTGTTGTTTTTTTTTTTTTAATTAATTTTTTTTTTTTTTTTAAGACAGGGGCTTGGCATGTAACTCTGGCTGGCCTCCCTCAGAAATCCATTTGCCATGCTTGGTCCCCCAAGTGCTAGGATTAATGGTACACCACCATCCCCAGCCCAAAACCAGTAATATACTTTTACTTAATAATTTTATGTATGCTCGTGTGTGTGTGTGTGTGTGTGTGTGTGTGTGTGTGTGTGTGTGTGCGTGTGTGTGCGTGCGCGCGCACGCGCGCGCACACATGCATGCCCCTAGGCGTGTGTGGAGGTCAGAGGACAACTTGCTGAAGTCAGCTTCTCTCCTTCTGTCATGCAGATGCCAGGGATCAAACTCTGGTGGTCAAGCTTGGCAGTAACTGCCTGTACCCACTGAGCTCTCTCAGCAGGCTGCCTTGCTGTCATTCAAAGGCTCCTGTGTGACCTTAATTGAGTACCTTGTCCTCTCTGAGCCCAGGCTTTCTCTTCTCTGTAGAAGGAAGAGCCACACCTAAGTCACATAGAGCTGTTAGGTCACAGAGATAGTGGCTGTTGAGAGGCAGAGGCTTTGGAAGCCCTCTGGGCAGGGTCTCTGCAAGCCTAGATTCCAGGTGCCCCACCCCACCCAAGAGGTTCTTCGCTTCTGTCCTCATCTGAAAGTTGGGAAGTACCCAGGACTGAAGTGAAGGACATGACTTGGTGACAGCCTGGTACACAATGGAGCTCCTCAGATCAACTTCCTGCCCAAGGCTCCGCCTTCCAGGCCTGGGTCAGCCCAGCTGTAAGTGCGACCTTTGATTTGGAGTCAGGCTTGGCTCTGATGTTTACATTGACTTAGTTTCCTAAGATAAGATAGCTGAGCTGGGTGTGGTAGGGCCTGTGTAAGGGAAGCAGGCCTTTACCCACTCCTGCTGTTGGTTACTGTAGCAACAGAGCCACCCCCCACCCCCCACCCCCCACCCCCAAGCCTTATAGCTTGGACCTTGGTTATCTCTGACTATGTCTGGAGACTGATCCCACAAGGGAGTAGCTGGGCAGTGTTGATGCACGCCTTTTATCCCAGCGCTCTGTGAGGTAGAGGCAGGCAGATCTCTGTCAGTTGAGGCCAGCCTGGTCTATGGAATGAGTTCAGGATAGCCACAGCTACACAGAGAAACCCTGTCTCAGGGAAAAAAAAAAAAAAAAAAAAAAACCCCACAGAGGTACCATTGTGTCCCCAGTGGAGACCCAGGCATTCAGATCTTAGGTTTGAAGATTCAAGGGGTCACAGTAGAGGTTTTGGAGAACTAGTAGTGAGTTCTGCTTGGCATCTCAAAGGTCAGAGGGGCCAGGTCTGGTGATAGGCTGTAATCCCAGTTCTTTCTGGGTAGAAAGAGGAGAATCAAGAGTTTAAAGTCATCTCTGGTATATAGTGAGTTTTGGACTAGCCTGAGCTACATGAGACTTTGTCTCAAAACCAAACCAAGAAAGAGGCAAACGGACAGGAAGCTTGTCGAGGCAGGAACCTTTGCTCATTCCACAGCCTAAGGCCCTCCTCTGAGGTGGAAGGTCCTGAGGTGGAAAGGGGGTCAAGGCTGGAGATAGTATGAGTTGGCACTCTCAGATGCCACATAGTGGAAAAAGCTGAACTGTGCCTGACATCAGACTAGAAGCTCTATGCTCTATGCTGTTTTAGATTTATTTTTATTTTATCTGTACTTTATTTTATTTTATCTTTATTTGTCTTGCCTTCATGTATGTCTGTGCCTCATGTGTGGTGCCATAGGAGGCCAGAAGAGGGTATCAGGTCTTCTGGAATTGGAATTAGAGATGGTTGTTAGTGGCTAAGTAGGTGCTGGGAATCGAACCTGGGTCCTCGGGAAGAACAGTCAGTCCCTCTTAACCAAAGAGCAATCTCTCCTGCCCTGTGTACAGTTTTCAGAGGTAGAGCACCCAAATGAGAAAATTGAGGCCTTGTGTCACACATTGATGTGGGTCAAGCTTTGTTTGACCAGAGCCACGTTCCTCCCTGGCTGGTGAATCCTGAGTACTGAAGAGGAAGAAGATGCACCCCAGATGCTAGCTCTGAGTGCAAACTCAGCCCCGTAGGATCCTCACGGGCCACTTCTGGGCTTAGCACACTAGGGGGCGCTTAACCTGCTGTAGGACCTCATTGTTGTGTAGTGGAGGAACAGGCGACTGGTATTCAGTGCATACTTGGTGCATTAAAGTTTCACTGAGAGATGCCCCTCATCCAAATGCTCTGGACACCCCATAGCCTCAGAGAGCACCCAAGCATGGAGGGAGGGCAGAGACAGGAACACTGCGGTTGGTGCTAAGATGGGGAAATCACATGGTCATGGGCGCATAGAACCTACACTAACAGCTTCTGGACCCCCACACTCCTCTCTGGAGAGTGATTAGTGGCTCGAGGAGCATCCGAGCCTCAGCCAGTGTCACCTGAGCTTGTGGCTGAATGTGAAACAGAGAGGTGAGCTCTGCTGTGTGTGTGCGACAGAATGTTGGGTGGACTCTGGGGCACTTGCCTACCTTCCCGCCTATTTAGCAGTTGCCTGGGCTTTGAGTAGCAGGAGATGGAGGTGGGCCTTCCAGGCAGGGGTGAGACAGGGGTGGAGACTTGGGAACCAGGCTGGCTGGGCTCTCTTGCCTAGCCTAGGACAACAGGTTGCTCCTTCGAAGGACAGAATAGAGCCTATCTTGCTGGGTCGGTATGATGACATGGTCCCTTCATCACAGCATCTGGAGGTGGAGGCAGGTGGATATCTGTGAGCTAGGCCAGCCTGGTCTACATAGTAAGTGCCAGGCCAGTAAGGCTATTTATTTATCAAGACTTTGACACAAAACAAGAAGAAGGGGGAAAAAAAATCTAACTCTTAGGCTTACCTGGAAGAGAGAATGTGCTGTGTACAAATTAAAAATATTCGTCAAGGTTTGTGCCCAGTGTTGATATCTAATGCTGCCTTCTTTATCCATCACAGATGGAAAGAGGCTTGGGGCTTAGCACTGATGGTGCAGGGCAAACACTCTTTGGATCCCTTTGTCTTCTGTATCCTCTGGGTATCCTCAGGAACATCAGGGCTCCACTTACACCCCCTCTCCCCTCCTGGGAGCAGACTGGGTAGCCCAGGCCCCCTCCTCTGGCTATCTCCGGAGCTGGACCCCTTTGAAGTGCCTGCAGGTCTATTTTGAGAGCAGAGTAGCTCCCGCCTCCCCTCCTCTCTTCCTGTTTATGAAACCCTGATCCCTCCCGGATCCCTTATGCTCCCCTGGCCCTGGAGCTTAGGCAGGATGTGACTCTGGGCTTTGGGGAGCCTCAGGGCAGCCTCAGGTATTGAGAGATGCTTCTCTTGGGTGACCGGAACTGGCCAGACTACCTGCTTAGCGCCTGGGATATGTAAAGGGCTTTCTTCCTTCAGCCTGCCCTGGGAGAGCCTGTGGTCTAAGTAGAAAGGTTTGGTTACAGTGTCATTTCTCCATGGCCCATTTGGCTCCCGGAGACATCCTTCCAAGGGGATGGTTTAAACCTTCATCTTGGCAGGGGAGAGGCTGATGCTGAGGCAGACTTTTTGCCTGAGAGCACGTGACTTTCACAGGCTCATGACCGCACTTCCCATGGGCCCTGCTCACATTGCTCTTTCTCAGTGTGGACCCTTTCTGTCCATCCCATGCCAGTTCATCCTCAAGACCCAGCTGGACTGTCTTCACCAGAAGGTCTTCACCCTTAACCGTCTCTGCACCTCTGGGCAGACACAGCATCTTAACTGCTGCTCTGTAGCAGGACAGTTGTCTCCCAGAGCTGTCAGCTCTATCCAAAGGAGGGACACCAGTGTCTGACGCTCGCAGGAAAGCTTTGATGGAGGTGTCGGGATGGGTGGGAGAAGGGTGGGAGGAGGGGTTGGGGTCAGTGATGAAGTGTGGACAAGCTTTGGCTTTTCCTGCAGGTACAGGTTTTTTTAGTTTAACCTTTACTGTCCCCTGTGCTGTCCTTATGGCCTTGGGATGGTCTCTTTATTTCTGAGTTCTGTCTCCTTATCACTGAAATTGGAAAATGGTCCTTCCTTGGGAGCTGTGCCAAGCCCAGGCCTGGTGGACCTACATCAGCAAAGGCTGAAGGAATGGATGCTTACATGCTCAGGTGACAGGAGGCTCTGTGCTCATTGCTTCTTCCCTGGCCTGATCTGGTACCTGGGGCCAGCCCCTCCCTAGGATGCCTAGGCATAGCCAGCCTGCTGAGAGGCACGCTGGGAGACACACCTGGGAGGTCCTGCAGATTTTGCCAGCTGGGGAAGGGAGTGTTTGTTAATGGCCCTTATGATCAGTAACCCACAAGCAGGTTTGACCATAGCAAGAGGCCCTGAGTGGAGGCCCTAGAGGACAAAGATCAGATGGTATGGCTCTGGGCTTTTCTTCCTGCTGCTCTGGGGAGGGTCAGGAATGTAAGTTAATATCCCTCCTTCCCTCCATCAGGGGCTTCAGGTCCTCCCATGGTTCAGCAAAGGAAATTCTGAGACCGTTTTCTTCTTCCTGTCCCTTCTGGTACCCTGGTAGCTACAGTGCTTCTTTCCCTGTTTATGGGGACTAGTGGGTTGGGGAAATCCTGGCATAAGTGCTGTGGCAAATCTTCGGGCAGGCTGCCCCTGCCTGAGATAGCAATAAGCGATTTGGTCTTGGGGAGGTGTCTTTCACAATTCCACAGGCTGTCTACCACAGATTGTTATCAGGGCCCTGTGAGGACAGAGAAGGGGAAATGTGGGGGACATGTGTTTCTACACTGGGCTGTCTAGAAAGGGTTTCTGATCACCAACCTGAGTGAACCTGTCAGTTCTGTGGATGTGTTAGTGTCAGGAGCTGAAGCCCTGTAGAAAGAGATGGGCCTGTTCTTCCTGGATCTTCTGACTTCTTGTCCATCCCAGGGCTTAGGATTAGTATATCTGAGCAGAAACAGGACCAGGCAGGATACTGCCTGCTCTGTCGGGGAAGGATTGTTTAAGTTCTGGACTGGGTGGGCCAGACCGGCCTTGCAGACTTCTGTCCTATATGTCCTCGAAGCCCCCTGGGTATATATTTTCAAGTCCTGAATGCCTGGTGTGTGGCCATCTCATGGCCTTGTGGCTTGGGTCTGCTTTTCTGTCTTCACTCACTGGGGGTCAGGAGACAAAAAGGTATGCACCTTTGGGCTCTTCTTGAATCCTAGCTTGGGGTCTGCAGTGTCCCCTCCTTAGCAGGGGAGCCTAACCGTCTTAAGTTCCTCCTTCCTGCTGAGAGGGAAGTGAGAAGGAGGGGAGCCAGAGACCCTGCCTTCTAGGCTAAGAAAGCTAAAAAAAGCAGAAGTTGTAGGAGTTACAGGCCCCTCTGGCCACCAGCCTGAATCCTACCATGCAAACACCAGCCGATATCCCCAGGGTCGAGAGAGACTCCAGCTTCTGTCCCAGAAAGGTGAGGAAAAGGGTCATTTTCTCCAGAAGTGCCTGTCATCATGACTCTGGACACAGAATAGGTTTGGGGGAAGCTGTCTGACCCCTGGAGTTTCCGGGTTTCTGCATCTGTCCCCAGCGGGTCTACTCAGGCAGATAGCTCGGAGCTGAGGGGCAGCTCTCAGGGTGGGGTGCACAGAAATTGCTGTGTGGCCTTGGCCTATGCATGGTCACTCTCTGGGCTGTGCCTTCTGCCTGTTCTACCAGATTACTCTCTGGGGACCGCCTCGCCTACTCTGTTCTGGGGCTTGATGGTACAGTGAAGAGCCTCTGAGTCTCAGAGAGGGCTTGGAATGGGAAGTCGTAGAGTGGCTAGGACTGAGAGAGAGGGCGGGTTTGGGAGGGCAGGAAGTGGGCTCTGGCTGACTTACCTGCCCACCCTTTCCCGGCACTTGGGGCTGCTGACTACAGTCAGACAGGACCCAGAGGAGGGACTTGGCTCAGGACAACTCTGACATTGGTTTGTCTTGAACAGTTTCCTGTTCCCCCACAGGGGTTAGAAGTTTTAGGGATATTTGCATCAGAGTGCAGTTAAGAGATGGCTCTCTCAACCTCTTCATCAGCCCTGGGGCTCCCTAGAAACCCCCTGGAAAAGTTTTGAAAGACCTCAGAGATGGGACTGACCACTGACTTGGTGCAGCTGCTGGGTACTGAGGCTGGCGGCTTATGCTCCCTGCTGTCTCTCCAACCCTGAGCACCCAAGAAAGAATCTACAGCTCTGCCCTGCCTTGTCCTTTCCTGGGGACCCCTGCCCTGCTACCTGCCTGGGTCTGCCCCGGACACCTGTCAGTCTGTGGAGGTCTCAAATTCTGCCTGCCTCTCTTCTGCCAGCTCTATCTCTCCTGTTGGGTTCCTGACTCTGTCTCCAGTTGATAAGTGCCTGTCCTCATGAGTTGGGTACTTGATAATGGTTGAGTGACTTCTTCCTTCTGCCTCTGCATGTGCTGATGAGTCTCTATCACGGAGATGTGAGCTCCCTTCTGCATAGTGGATGTGTATTCTTGCATTTGCCACTGGGTAAAGGTCACCCACCATCTCTATGTGTTAATTGTGTGTGCCTATCTTATTCTGTCTGTCAGGTAATTGTCCCAGGCTATCTCTTGCCAATTTCCGATATGTCCTTGTATTATGCCTCCCTGCCTGGTGAATGGATGTATATATGTTATGTCTGTCTGTCTGTCTGTCTGTCTGTCTGTCTGTCTTTTCTTGGCTACCACTATGTGGTAGATACCTATCTCTGTCTACTGGGTACCTTGTCAGGTCCCTGTTATTCTAGGACGTATCTGCTCAGCAGCTGGGTTGATATGGGGCTTTCTCTTTGTAGGAGGATGAAGGGGAGGGCCAGAGTACAGACCTCAGGCACCGGGGAGTGAGGGGGGAGAGAGAAGGGAACAGAGTGAGGGTGGATGGCTGGAGCTGGGAAACCACAGGCACTGTCTGATTGGCTGTCTTGAGCCTGGCCCAGCCCCCACGCCTTCACCCTGCACATCCGCCTTGGGCCCAGCCACCTCCTTGGCAGCCCCAGTGGGTTGTTGCTTACCCTTGCCATGGTGCTGTGGCCCTGCTGGGCGGATGGAGCAGGACCCCAAGCTGCCCCGCCTGTGGCTCAGGACCCTGCTCCCCTGGCTGCTAAGGAAACAACGGTCCAGGATCAGCCAGACTCTGCCTGGCCCTGGCTCTGGTCCCCAGCCGGACTCGGTAAGTGTACCCGGATATCTGGTCCTGGCTTGGCAGTAGCCCCTAGAACAGGTGTTTCGGCAGCCAGTTTGGTCTAAGTTAGCTTTGGACTCCTCTGGCCCAGCTAGATGAAGACTGGACCTTGCCTAGACTTACTTCCTGGGGAAGTAAGGAGGCATCTCAGTGCTTCAGAGCAAGACAGGCAGATTGGAGGGCCAGAGAGGTCCTATAACAGCAGTGACCCAATGCTTAGCAAGGAATGTTTGGTAGAGTGTAGGGATTCTGGCTGTAACTCTCAATTGCTCCAGATAGGCACTGAGTGGGTTGGGGGATGTCTGACTGACTCTTGGGTCTCTGTGTGCTTCAGTCTTATCCACACAACCAGACTTTGTCTCATCTTATCCTGCCTAGCCAAAAAAAAAAGGCCCAGCTCTACCTCCCCATTATGAGCTCAAACCTTACTTCCTATTGTGGCAAAACCCAAACAGCTGGGGGAGGGGAGCCTTAAGGAAGGGCCTGAGTAGGTCCCTACCCCAGACCCAAGCCTTGGGTCAACTCATCCTGGCCATGTCTGTACCTTCCTTTGTGTCTGAGCAGGCTGGTGCTGCCATACCGCAAGAACAGGGCCTCACCTGAGTTGGCACCTGGTAGTTTGCCTTTGAGACACTGTTGGTACCCATGAGCCTGACAGCTGTTGAGGGAGTGGTCTCTTGGGCCTGTTTTGATCTGGTGGATGGCTTGGATAAACTGTATGCCATGTTGCCCAGGAAGGGCCCCACGTCTGCAAAAGGGCCCACACCTACCAGCTCTGTCCCTCTGTCAGGATGAGGGTGTCCTCAAGGAGATCTCCATCACACACCATGTCAAGGCTGGCTCTGAGAAGGCTGATCCATCCCATTTTGAGCTCCTCAAGGTTCTGGGCCAAGGATCTTTTGGTAAAGTAAGTTCAAGTCCCTTATTGGGAGGGTATCACAGGTTGTATCTGAGGTGGAATGTCAGGGGTTACCTTGGAATGTACCAAAGGAACAGAGGGCAAAGGGGCATGAGAGGTCCCCTTGATATACCCAGGGAGAGCCGACAGTCCACTTGGGGTCCCAGGGATTGTCTAGGTCATTGTGGCGGCTGGGAGCCACTTGGGCCAGCCACCTCCCACCTCCTTCTTGATTTGTCCCACCTTCTGCCTTCTCAGGTCTTCCTGGTGCGCAAGGTCACCCGGCCTGACAGTGGACACTTGTATGCCATGAAAGTATTAAAGAAGGCCACGCTGAAAGGTGAGTAAGAATTCTTCCCTAGAAAGAACTGAAGCTGGGCTTAGGGTGAGGGAGAAGCCCAGGCCTCAGGGTTACGGAGCTGGTTGAGGGAGGTGCCTCTGTTTTCAGGAGTCTCTGGCATAGAGATGGAAAATGAGCCTACCTTCAGCTGCCCTTGCCTCTCCTTCCCCTCCTCTAAAGCCAAGTAAAGGCCAGTGCCTAGAAGGGAGTAGTGGGGTGCAGAACACTTGGGGGTATGAGACTCACGTCGTTGATAAAGCATTGTTGCTTCATGATTCTTGGATAGTCTAAGGGAGACCTCTCTCTCTCTGGCTCCTGGAAGATTCAGACCATAGAGGGGCATGGGAGAGCTGGGCAGTGGTGGTACACGCCTTTGATCCCAGCACTCAGGAGACAGAGGCAGGTGGATCTCTGTGAGTTCGAGGCCAGCCTGGTTCCAGGATAGCCAGGGCAACACGGAAAAACCTTGTTGGTTTTTTTTTTTTTTTTTGGTTTTTCGAGACAGGGTTTCTCTGTGTATTCCTGGCTGTCCTGGAACTCACTCTGTAGACCAGGCTGGCCTCGAACTCAGAAATCCGCCTGCCTCTGCCTCCCAAGTGCTGGGATTAAAGGCGTGCGCCACCACCGCCTGGCAAAACCTTGTCTTAAAAAAGTCAAAAAAAAATGTGGGGGCGGTGGGGGAAGAAGGCACTAGAGAAGACGAGGGCAGCCTGAGTGTAGAAGCTGGGGACCCGCAAGAGAAGATTAATTGGGGCCAGGGCTACAGAGTTAGATGACAGAGAAGTTCAGAAAGGATCCCCAAGCTAAAGTCAAGAATTCTGGGGACTTAGAAGGTAGATGAGGATGTTAGTAGTTGGCTGAGGGTCAGTTGACTGATTGGTCTGGGAGCCAATAGAGCCAGAAATCAGGTGGAGCCCCATGCTAAGCCCTAGCTGGGGGTGTAACAGGGAGAAAGAAGGGGCCGGCCTTAAGGACTAATCTGCCCTTGGCCTATCAAAGGCTGTCTGCTGTGTGATAATGGCTTTAGTGTAGGCTGATAGTAGGATCATCCCTCAGGAGGGATTGTGGGAGTCACAGGGGAGGAGAAAGAAGCAAAGATGTGGTCCCTTCTATAAGGGATCCATAGACTGGTGGGAGAGAATTTACATGGCCTGGCAGTTGGGTATAGCAGTACCAGGCTTGTGTGCATGGATGTCCAGGCCAAGGAGTTGAGGGGGTAGGCTGTTGATTCATAGGGGTCAGATGAGGGGTCTGGGGGCCAGTGCAGGTCTTGAAAGATGTTAGGAATTTACCAGAACAAGATGGTAGCGTAAGGAAGGACTCCCCCAGAAAGGAAGAACCATGTCCCTGCGGTGGCTGAAATGTGAACTGTGTTTAAAAGTGGCTGGATTAGTTAAAACCGCCCCTGCCATATCTAGTGAGAGAAATACAAGAATTAAAACAAAATAAGACGTGTCATGACGGGAAGCGCCAGCCTTGTGGGAGCCCAGAGGTCCTAGCCTTGCCTGCAGGGTAGGGATGCTTCCTGGAGGTTGTAGGGTCTGAACTTAGTCAACCAAAAACCTGTCGATGGTCAGAATTTGCTTGCTATCTTTGTTTATTCCCCCCCCCCCCACCAGACATTCATAAGGCCTGCAGTTGAAACACATGGTAGAGGCAGAGGCAGAAGGATCAGAGGTTGAAGGCCAGTGTTGGCTACATCATGACTTTGAGGCAAGCCTCAAATAATCCTCCCCAACAACAAAGCAAAAGGAAATGAGTGAAGCACATGAAGAAAATGCTTAGACCCAGACTCACATTTGAGTATTGAACTTAGGAGTTGTTTATGGAGGATGGACAGGGACTTGATAGTTAAATGTGTGCTGAAGAGGTGCAGAGTCAAAGACTGGGGACCTCAGAAAATAGGGCACCCTGGGGCACACGGTACTCAGTGGCTGGGGGGCTGGTGGTAGGTGAGGCTAGACAACTGGGCAAGACACAAGGACTATGCCTGGATGTCTCCAGGAGACCAAGAGCCGGCTGAGGACCCAGAACACTCTAGGAAGGAAAGAACCAGCTAAATGTCCCAAGGGTGCTTGGAAGGCTGAGGAGCCTTGGAAAGCTGAGTGGGAAACCCCACCTAGAGGTGGGCTTTGGGGAGAGGCTGCATTGGGTGTGTTTCAGTGACTTCTTTTCTCTTCTGGTCAGTGCGCGACCGTGTTCGGACCAAGATGGAAAGAGACATCCTGGCTGACGTGAACCACCCGTTCGTGGTGAAGCTGCACTACGGTGAGGTCACAGACCCTGCCCAAGTGCCACTTGTCCCCTCAATGTCCACCCTTGTCTCCGGTTTGCTGCCTTCCTCATCCCTTGGCCTACCTCTCACGGGCCTGGCCAAGGAGCCAGGAGTAGAGGCGTTTGTCACAAGCTGACACTGGTCAGCTAATTCCTTGTCGGCTTTCTTATCTCTTAGCCTTCCAGACTGAGGGCAAGCTTTATCTTATTCTGGACTTCCTGCGTGGTGGAGACCTGTTCACACGACTCTCAAAGGAGGTGAGCTAGCATCCCACTACTGGGATGTGACAAAGAGCCCCATCCCAGGCCTGTGAAAAACAATGTGGTGCAGGCCTGTAACTTCCCGGCTCTGGTTAATAGTAGAGAAATGTCACCTGCCTCTGAGAGTTTCTCTCAGGGTGGGCTGAGGATGAATGGGCCTAAATCTGACACTGCTGTGATTTCTGATTACTAAGGGGTGAACTTTTCAAGGGGAAGAGGCCCAAACCCACAAAGGAAGCTAAAGACTTTAAGGTCCTGGTCATGTTGTTCATACAAAAAGATACAATACAAAAGGATCCAGTAGAAAAGGATCTGAACCTCATTTCTAAACAACAAGATCATTAATACAATCTAACCTGTGGAGAGAACCAAGGTTGGCCAGGCATTGTGGCTCAGGCCTGTCGTTACAGCTACTTGGGAGACTGAGGCAGATGGATTACAAGATTAAGGTTTGCCTGAGCAATTAAAATATATATAGGTCTGGCATGTAAGTCAGTGGTAGAGTGTTTGTCTAGGACATACAAAGACCTGATTCAGTCCCTGTGGGTGGGGAAACTCACACTTTCTAAAACAGCAACAACAACAAACTATTTATATTGGGACACACAGACAGACATGTGGACACACATACGCATTCAAAGGTCAGAGGACAACTTATAAGAATTGATTCTCTGCTTCCACCCTATGGGTTCCAAGACTTAGTGGCAAGAGTCTTCATACACGGAGTCTCATTTCTCAGAGCCATACTTTCAGTATTAAAAAATATTAATGCTTAGCTGGGCAGTGGTGGCGCACACCTTTAATCCCAGCACTTGGGAGGCAGATGCAGGTGATCTCTGAGTTCGAGGCCAGCCTGGTTGACAGAGCAAGTTCCAAGACAGCCAGGGCTACACAGAGAAACTCTGTGTTGAAAATAAATACTTACTGCTTAATTAGACAGTCTATTTTTATGATTCAAAAGAAAGATATTCATGGTAGTCTCATCACTATATGGTCCCTCTACCCCCGAAGGTAAACTTTTTTTAATTAGGTTTTTTTTTTAACTTTCTGTTCCTTTCTGTAAATAAATTCTATACATGTTCTTTGTCCCTACGCCTGATTTCTTACGTGAGAAGTATTAGTTTCTGCACACTGTTTTGTGCCTGGCTTCTAGTGTCAGTGTATCTCAGATTGTTCCGTATCAGAATGTGAGCAAACTCCTTGTTCTATATTAGAGCCACATAGCTGCCCATTTTCCCTGGGAGAGGCGGTTTATTCCAGTCATTTATTCCTGGGTGTTTCTAAACTCTAACACAATGAATGACTTGTGTATTAGAGAACGATATGGTGCCTTGACTGTGCCCCCAGGGTAGACCCTCAACACCGAGAGGCTCTAACTGCTCAGTAGCATGGCTCCTGGTGAACAGGATGTGCCAGCTGACAGTGTCTCTGTCCCTGTTGGCAGGTTATGTTTACAGAGGAGGATGTGAAGTTTTACCTGGCTGAACTGGCACTGGGCCTGGACCACCTGCACAGCCTGGGCATCATTTACAGAGACCTCAAGCCTGAGAAGTGAGCAAAGCCCCTGCCACACTGCTGGCCTCTCTCCTGGGCTCAGGGACTGCTCTTGGGCCTTTAAAACAGGGCCACTCAGGAGATGTGGCGCTCCCCAGAAACTTCTCTCTCTCTGGGGCTGTCAGAGGGGTGGGTGGTTGGAGTGGGAGGTGGCCAACAGCAGGTTCACCTTAGGTAATTAGGAACTGCCTGATCAGTACTGCTATTACCAAAGGCCCCAGGGTAGCTGTGAGCCCTACCCCATTACCCCCTTCCTAATACAGTGTCATACTGGGCATGCTACTGTTAAAAGATCATTTCTGGTTTGTTTTTTCCTTTTTTTTTTTTGGTTGTTTTTGGGTTTTTTTTTTTTTTTTTTGTTTTTTTGTTTGTTTGTTTGGTTTTTTTCTTTTTCTTTTTCTTTTTTTCAAGACTGGGTTTTTCAAGACTGGGTTTCTCTGTATAGTCCTGGTTGGCCTCAAATTCACCAAGACTGGCCTGCCTCTGCCTCCCGAGTACTGGGATTAAAGGCGTGCATTACTATCCCCCACATCTAAAGATCATTTCTTGATCCATTCATCCTGGGGTTTTTGAATGCACTGCCTTCCAGTGCTGTCTTGAGAGCTGGGATAGATTCTGGTGGTAGAGTTAGACACACCCCAAGTCAGGCCTTACGGTATTCAGCTGTAGTACCAGCTGCTAAAAAGGCTGAGTCCAGGAGTTCAAAGCCAGCCTGGGCAATATAGTAGACCCTGTACTTGAAAGAAAGAAAAGTTCCACAGCCATTTAAACCTTGTGACTACGAGGAGTTACTTTCCTGAGGTTCCATCTTTCTACTCTTTCATTGGGTAGAGCTGGACAGAGCCCTTCTTCTGGGCAGACCCAAGTCTCTCCACTAGAACTTCCACAGTACCCGCAGCTAAGGATTCCTGACTCCTATCTCTCTGTTACAGTATTCTTTTGGATGAGGAGGGCCACATCAAACTCACTGGTGAGTAAAGGGTACCTGCTCCTTTGGGCTCTGGGGAAGGATGAACAGGCTCTGTCTGATAGGTCTCAGCCGATGGCTAGTTCTCTGTGCTTACTTAGACATGACGCCAATTACATAGAAAAAGCCAAAAACCCAGGCCCTCGTTACTTATTTTTTTACGTATAGGGGTTTTGCCTGCATATGTGTCTGTACCTCATGTGTGCATGGCCCACAGAAGCTGGGAATGGAACCTGGGTTGTCTGGAAGAACAGCTGGAGTTCTTCACTACTGGGCCATCCCTCGAGGCCCCCAGGTCCCAGTGCGGACATAGCTCCTAATTATAGCAAATCCACTTGGGCTTCAGCTTTCTCCTGGGATCACAAAGTGATGCCTGGCTCTGGACAAAGGAGCTAAGTGCGGTAGCGGTGAGCATGGTGGGGTGCTAAAGATGACTTCTCTGCCCTCCATGCTGCAGACTTTGGCCTGAGCAAGGAGGCCATTGACCATGAGAAAAAGGCCTATTCCTTCTGCGGGACAGTGGAGTACATGGCCCCCGAGGTTGTCAACCGCCAGGGTCACACCCACAGTGCAGATTGGTGGTCCTATGGGGTGTTGATGGTGAGTGTCCAGGCTCTGGACTCAGTTTTCCCTTATTGAGAAATGTCAGTTCACCCTCCCCTTGTCTCTCAACTGCACACTGTTGCATCTTCTTTCCTTGGAAGATCCGTGGGCTTTAGTCCACCTGACTGAAGTACCGCCCTTCACCTAACTTGGGAACTGTCCTCCGCTTCCTTCTGGGATTAGTGCTGCTCCTGGAATCTAGGTTGGGATGGGTGCAGAGGCAGGTGCAGGCCTTGCTGCAGCTAGACTCTAAAGTCTAGCAGGCCAGCAAGAATCCTGGGACTGCAGCAGGGTAGCCGGGGAAGGAGTGGGAGAGGGATGTGGGAGACAGAGAACAAGACCACACCTGTATGTTTTCTTTTCCCTGCAGTTTGAGATGCTGACAGGCTCCCTGCCCTTCCAGGGAAAGGATCGGAAGGAGACCATGACCTTGATTTTGAAGTAAGCATCAACATTACCCTGGCTCTAGCAAGTTCTTCCTAGTCCCACCCTAGTTTCAGGACTGGAGCACTGCCTTTTCCCTGCCTGCAGACCCTTGCTATCTGCCAGGGCCAGTGGGAGGTGTCCTAAAAGTCTTTGGGAGGTGAGTTAGTGGCTGGCTTATCTGGCCTGAGCTGGGAAAGAGACCTGGACAAAGGGAAGGGGCTCTGGGGCTCCTGGGGTGGGGCTCGACCCTGATGAGACCCGTGGCCTTTCCAGGGCGAAGCTAGGCATGCCCCAGTTTCTGAGCACGGAAGCCCAGAGCCTCCTGCGGGCCCTGTTCAAGAGGAATCCTGCCAATCGGCTTGGTAAGCAGCCCCAGCTCGGGGGAGGGGGCATGGCAATGGGGAACAGGGTACAGCTGCAGCCTAGGCCACAGGGCCACATCTGGGGCTGAAAGGAGCTGTTGTCCTTTGTGTAAGCAGACAATGCTGCCGGCCACCCTATTTTCTGGTTCCATGTATGGTTTGGGAGGGTGACCTGTGTGTGGGGGGAAGGCAGGAACTGAGTCATCCATACCCCCTCAGGGACAAGGACACAGGCCCCCACACAGCTTCTCTGCCAAGGTTGCTGGCTCAAGAGAAGGCACATGAGCTTAGGAGTGAGAAAGGTCTCAGTCCTAGCTGTGCCTTTCCCCATGGCCTGGCACCCAGCAGTTACTGTAAATATTTGTTGAGTGATTGAATACAGGTTATGAGTCTGCGTCTTGGCAGGTGACTCCACCTTTCTGAGCCCCGGGTTCCCTGTGTCTGTGGAGACCGTGATCCTGATCAGTGATCTTTGAGTCAGAGAAGGACGTGCCTGTTAGGCACTGGAGTATACAGTACTGGCTGAGATTTTTGGTTGCTGGCTTGTTCTGGATCACAACCAACTAAAGACCAGTCCAGGTCCCTGGGTTGAATTGAATGAGCGTTTGTCTCAGAGATAAAGCTGGTAGTAGGAGAAGGGTGGAAAGGGGGCCTGTGGCAGGAGTGGATGAAGGCCCTTGTTAGATCTCAAAAGAAGTCCAGCTTCTGTCATAATTGATGCATGGACAAGTCACCCATCCTGCCTGGCCCCTCCTTCAGTACACCAGCAGAGGCTCCATAACGTAGAAAATACTGAGGGGGCTCCAGGCTTCAGGGTGATGGGTACTGACGCAGGGCAGGGTGAGCCCAAGCTGCCCTCCACTGTAGCTGCTGGTCCAGAGCTTGGGGGACAGAATGGGTGTCTGAGGTTGGACCTTCATTTGGCTTCTTTCAGGCTCAGGCCCTGATGGAGCAGAAGAAATTAAGAGACATATCTTCTACTCTACCATTGACTGGAATGTGAGTGAATCTGGCCACTCTGTGCCTCTGTGATGGACACAGGGCGTGGGAGGGGGCATCTGCCAACCATGGCCTCAGGTGTGGGAGATAGAAGCCCTTAAAATGCCCTTGGAGGGGCAACTTCGTGCCCTTAAAGCCTGCTCTGCCTTGCTGTTATCCACTGGGCAACATAGCTTCTTCCTGCTGGGGCTACTAGCAGGCTGTGGGGACACCATGGTGATCAGAGCATATACCCCACCTTGTAGAAGCTCTACCGCCGTGAGATCAAGCCACCTTTCAAGCCAGCTGTGGCCCAGCCCGATGACACCTTCTACTTTGATACTGAGTTCACGTCACGCACACCCAGGGGTATGTTCCTGACCTGGCTTGTCTGTCTCAGGCTGGGTAGCAGATCTTTGGGAGAACCCTGGGATACAGAGGTGATCAAGGACTCTGGAAGCCCAGGTGTGTGGGTAGACAGGCAGTATCTGGCTCCGTGGGATTCATGCTTCATCCTGACTTCATACTACCTGACTACCTCCCTGGGCTTCTGTGGGCTTCTTTGTTTCCAGGTGAGGGACTGATGTGGGGGTGGTTTAGACCACAACAGGAAAGTCAGGACCCCTGCCCTGGGCATCTTCCAGCCCAGTGGGACGACTAAACACTTCAGGCCACCACTTGCATCAGGCATGAGGAATCTGACTTGGCAAACCTGTGATGGAGAGAGTCTGGCAGAGCAGAGGGGACAGTGCCCACAGGTTGGATGAGATAGGAATAGACTTGGCTTCTGACGCTAGGCCCCATTTGCTTGTGCAGAATTTTCAGAGAGTCACAGACCCACTTGTTCCCCAGTTGCTGTAGGACGCCAGTGAACCAGTGTTTGCAGCTTCCAGGAGGCCACTTGGGAATTGACATCCAGCCGCATACTGCCAGTGGGTGGGGAGTTGTGTGTTAGTTCTGAGGTGTCTTCTTAGAGGGTGATTATTCTCTCTGTAGCTTGCATACTATTATTGGCTGGAAGCTCATGGCTTCTTGGCTGTCTGTCTTCTTATTTATCTGGAATTCCACACCAGGTCCCTGCTCTGTGTCAGCCATAGTGAGAATGGGGGTATAGACAGACCTAGGACTGTGAACAAGACAGAACCATGTAGCTCAGGCTGTCAGAGGGAAGGAGATTTTAGAGGGTCAGAGAAGCAACATCAGGCAGCTTTCTCAGGGGGAGGGCATATAAGCTTTGAGTGATGGACAAGGGGTGGGTGTTCTAATCCAGGGGGAACAGTGAGTGTGGTGACGCCAAAACACTCTTGAGTGTGTGGAGTTCATTGGGACTGAGTTGCACAGGGGAGAAAAGAGGCTGAGGCCACGTGGATCTTACTGCCTGACTGGGCCATGGGGTGAGCTTTCCCCTGATAAGTGCAGAACACAGGCGGGCCCAGACTTCTTGGATGGAACTGTCCCTCTAGCGGTGCTGAGAATAGGCCTAAGAGGGGGACCGGAGGGGAGAGGCTAGAATGAAGCTAGGCCTGGCCCAAGCAGGAGGCTGGGTGTGGGGCTCCTACAGTCCTCGTGGGACAGGACTGGAACAGTCTAAGCATATAATAAGGCTATATTATGTTCGTTAATTGATTATTTGGAGTTTTTGAGACAGGATTTCTTTCTGTGGCTCAGGCTGGCTTAGGACTCTTCAGACTGACCTGGATCTGGAGCAGTCCTCCTGAGTCTGCCTCCTGAGGGCTGAGATGGTGGGCACAAGTGTCATCCACATTTACATATTCATTTAGTATGTGGATGAAAAATGAAGTCAGAGGAGACCATGACTCCCCTAAAACACAAAGGGGCTTTTGTTTTGTTTTGTATTGTATTGTTTTGTTTTTTGAGACAGGGTTTCTCTGTGTAGTCCTGGCTGTCCTAGAACTCACTCTGTAGACCAGGCTGGCCTCGAACTCAGAAATCCACCTGCCTCTGCCTCCCAAGTGCTGGGATTAAAGGCACATGCCACCACTGCTCGGCTACGGAGGGGATTTTTATTGTAGATACAGGGGAGAAGGCAAGCAGAGGGAAGAGTCCTGATGGAACATGGCTGGCAGATTAAACTGGACTGTGAGAGGGGAGGGGGAAGGAGAGCAAGAAAGGAACTGACAACCAGGAGGGGTAGCCTGGGCCAAGAGACCAGAGTAGCCAAAATAGCTGAGTATATAGGATCAGGCTAGAGGATGAGAAGCAAAAGCCTAGCTCTGGGGGGGAAAGCTTTAGGGTGGGAGGGGCTGGGTATGGAGCCCTGGGAAGAGCCACAGGTCCTGAGACTTGTCCCAGGTTTCTTTGAGACCTAACAGTAAATGTGTTTGTATTTCTTCATGGTGCTCGAAATCAAACCTACATTGTACATTGTAGGCATGTGCTATACCACTGAGCTGTAAGTGTTAACTGATAGGCAAGGGCCTTAATCATGCTCCCTCCAGAGCTGCCTGCTGAAGCAGGCCAGGATCCCAGCACTCCCCTTCCCGGACTGCAAGGCATCAAAGGGACCTCCTGACCCCCATCTCCTCTCCATGACAGATTCACCAGGCATCCCTCCCAGTGCTGGTGCCCATCAGCTGTTCCGTGGCTTCAGCTTTGTGGCCACTGGTCTGATGGAGGATGATGGCAAGCCTCGGGCCACTCAGGCCCCCCTGCACTCGGTGGTACAGGTAAGGGAGGTGGGCCCTGCTGCTGTTCGGTTGCCACAAACAACAACTGAGAACACAGGCTCTGGAGCTGGCAGGTCAAGCCTCTCTGGGACCCATACGACTTCCAGTCTCCTGGATCCTCACTGTTCTCGTGTGTAAACCCGCTAGTGAAACACAGTCCTTGATACCTGTCTCCCAGTGGCCCTGACTATATTGGCTAAAAACATCAGAGGTCATGGCCTGGGCTTGCCTTACAAGTTAACCAGGCTAGCGGGGCAGTGGTGGCACACGCCTTTAATCCCAGCACTTGGGAGGCAGAGGCAGGTGGATTTCTGAGTTTGAGACCAGCCTGGTCTACAGAGTGAGTTCCAGGACAGCCAGGGCTACACAGAGAAACCCTGTCTCTCGAAAAACAAACAAAAAAAACCAAAACAACAAAAAAAAAAAAACCAAGTTGACTAGACTCTAGAGACAACCAGCTCCTGTGCCTCAGTTTCCTCATCTGTAATGCTAGAATTTTCCTATGCAGAGGCTAATGAGTGATGTGAATGTGTCCATTGCAGAGTAAAAACGGGGGCTTAGAGAGGGCAGATTCTCGACCGAGGCCCACAGATCAGATGACACTTAGGCCTCGTGACTGTTTCTCTTTTTGCCACACCACCTCTACCGAGCTGAGGCCTGATGTTAGGGATAACCCCGGCACCATAGCACCCAGGGTCAGTCTGACTCATGTCTTCTGCAGCAACTCCACGGGAAGAACTTGGTTTTCAGTGATGGCTACATAGTAAAGGAGACAATCGGTGTGGGTTCCTACTCTGTGTGTAAACGCTGTGTCCACAAGGCCACCAACATGGAGTATGCTGTCAAGGTGAGCCTCTGAACTGTATCTTGGCTAAGGCTGCTGGGTTGAGGGTGAGGCCACTGTACCTGGGGTGATATGATGGGGAGGGTCTGTGGACAATGACAGGTGAATGGCTGGCTGGTTCTCCCTGGCCCTGTAGTAGACTCAGACTGTGGGTCTTGCCCCTGTGTCTTCAGGTCATCGACAAGAGCAAAAGAGATCCCTCAGAAGAGATTGAGATTCTTCTGCGGTATGGACAGCACCCCAACATCATCACCCTGAAAGATGTGAGTGGGAGAGGGGGTCCTCAAAGCCAAGTTGGGGCTGGGAATCCCAACTGTAGGATTTGACTGAGGGACCCCATGGTTTTGACCTTGGGGTCTCTTCCCAACACACGGGAGAGGAGGCAGGGGTCTCTGAGCCCTCCCTTGAGGACTCCAGCTTTCTCTGACTGTCACAGATGAGGCCAGCACCCACTGTCCAGCAAGGTGGGAACCCAGATGGGTGGTGGGTCAACAGGGCTACTGAAGTGTGTGGCAGAACCCAGCCCTGAGGGTCTCAGCCTGATGGCCAGGTCTCTGGCAGGTATATGATGACGGTAAGCACGTCTACCTGGTGACAGAGCTGATGAGGGGCGGGGAACTACTGGATAAGATCCTACGGCAGAAATTCTTCTCAGAGCGGGAGGCCAGCTTCGTCCTGCACACCATCAGCAAGACTGTGGAATACTTGCACTCTCAAGGGGTAAGTCTCCATTAGGGGGGTTGGAGGCGTCCAAGGTCATGACCTGGGCAAAATGCGAGAACTGGCTGGGCTCAGGAGTGACAATCAGAGGCTGTAAGAGGAAAGGAGAGATGAGGACATTTGTCCTGTACCTACTATGTGCAGCACACCAGGCCAAGTTTAATTTAAGATTAAAGTCTCCTTTGTTTTCTTTCATTGGGATTTCCACAAAATTCTGAATTAGATGTTTGATTGATTGAATGACTGTCAAGTTACTGGCACCTGATAGGTCTAAAGTCTGAAAGTTGGGGCACAACCGGAAGGAATTTGTTTGGAAGGTGTAGGGTGTTTGAGAGGGTGACCCAAGTGCTGAGAGACAGAGAGAGAGAGAGAGAGAGACAGAGAGACAGAGAGACAGAGAGACAGAGAGAGACAGAGACAGAGAGAGACAGAGACAGAGAGAGACAGAGAAGACAGAGAGACAGAGAAGACAGAGACACCAAAGAGCAGGGTGTGGCTTTCTTTGTTGATGTTGCCCTGGTGGGTGAGCTGAGTGGAGGGTTAAAGTTCCTTGTGGTTCTCTCTGGCTGAGGTGATGTTTGAGGGAGCATCAGATCAGTCAGTGAAGGGTTAAGAGTGATGGTAGCCTGGTGTCATGTGCCTTTAATCCTAGCACTCAGGAGGCAGAGGCAGACAAATCTCTTGAGTTTGAGGTTAGCCTGGTCTGACTAGTGAGACCTTATCTCCAAAGAGGAGAAAACGTATAGGAAGTCAGACATGGCTGCCCACCTGTAATCCCAGCACTTGAGAGGCCAAGGGAGAAGGAACATCACAGGTTGGAGGACAGCCTTGGGTATATGCCACCACCATGTCACAGAGGCACATGTATGTATGTATGTATGTATGTATGTATGTATGTATGTATGTGTGAGCTTGCATTTGTATAGGCAAGTATGTGGGCAGGTATGCATGCACGTGTGCCTTCGTGTAGAGGTCAGAGGTCGACATTGGATGCTGCTCTGTATATATTGAGGCTGGGTCTCTCATTGGTCCAGGACTGTGCCGACCAGCTAAGCAATTTATTTTGGGATCCCTGGCTCTGCTTCCTAAGTGTTAGGATTACAGGTAGCCTGCCCAGTCTGCCCAGTTGTTTACATGGATGCTAAAGATCTGAGCTGTGGTTCTCAAGGTGACATGGTGCCCTGTTTTGCTCTCTGTTGCTGTGATAAAACATACAACTAAAAGCAGCTGGGGGGGGAGGGGAGGGAAGGTTTATTTGGGTTATACTTCCCAGGTCACAGTCCAATTGAGGGAAATCAAGGCAGGGACTGAAGCAGAGACCTAGAGAAGTGCTGCTGACTGATTTGCTCATTGGGGGCTGTGGCTTGTTCAGCTTGCATCACACGCACACACAAACACACACACATTTGTTTTATGTGTGGGGGTGTTTTGCCTGCAAACATGTCTATACACATTTAGTTCCCTACTGCCTGCATTGGCCAGAAGAGGGCATTGCATTTCCTGGAAGTAGAATTCCAGACTGTTGTGAGCTGCCCCATGGGTATGGGTATCAAACCTCGGTCCTCTGGAAGAGCAGGCAGTGCTCTTAACTGCCGAGCCATCTCTCCAGCCGCAGCTTCCTTTCTTTTATATAACCCAGGGCTATGTGCCCAGAGGTGGTACAGCGGGCTACACAGAGAAATCTTGTCTCCCGAAACAAAACAAAAAATGGTATGTGCGTGTGAGCACAGGTGCACATTGGGGGCCAGAAGAGGGCAGGTGTGAGCCACCAGACATGGGGCTGGGAACCAGACTTGGTCCTCTGGAAGGGCAGCAAGTGCTCTTAACTGTCTCCTCAGCCCTGGTCTGGTTTGAAACTCTGCCTCAACAACAAGAACACGCCACGCAGTCATCTCTGAATAGCCATACCGAATGGTAGCTGACACTTGACTTGCATGCCTATAGCTAAGGAATTTTTGTTTTTGAGACAGGGCCTTATATAGCCTGGACCTTTAATTCTGGCATTCAAGAGGCAGGGGCAGACAAATCTCTGTGAGATCAAGGCCAAGTTGGCCTACTTATCAAGACCTTGTCTTCAAATGCATGTAACCTCATCTACCTAGGCCCTGTTTCTTAACTGAATTACAATTTGCATAAAGTACACCATTGTCATCTGCAGTGTGACACTTTGCTGTGGTGAGCCTCTTCTATGCATAAGAGATCAGTAGTTCCCTTGGAATATTTCAGGTTCTAAATCTCCTGATTCCTGGCAGCATGGTTGTGTCATGTTGTAACACACATCATGCCTGGGTTTCCTATAAGCTAAACCTGGTTGCAGCTCCTCCAGCCCTTGCAGTACCTTGCCTTGCCACTGGCTTCCATTCTACACACTTTAGTGCTTTAATGATCAGTGGGAGAAAGGGTGTTTGTTTGTTTGTTTGTTTGTTTGTTTTTCCATGTTGAAACTCCAACCCAAGTCCTCATCTATGCTGCGCACAAACTGCTTACAGCCAACTTCAGTTTCTGCCAGGGAGAGGGGGAAATGAGATTCAGAAAGACAGACCCAAATGAATCATGTAGAAGACTTAACAGGTTTTTATTTATATTATTGTTATGATTGTTTTTATTAGTTTGTTTTTCAAGATGGGGTTTCTCTGTGTAGCCCTGACTGTCCTGGAACTCACTCTATAGACCAGGCTGGCCTCGAACTCAGAGATCGATCTGCCTCTTGAGTGCTGAGATAAAAGGTGTGCTGTACCACACCCTGCTTTGTTTTTATTAGTTTTAAGATAAGGTCTTGTAATATAACCTATGCTAGCCTAAAACTTGCTATGTAGCCCAGGCTAGTCGTAAAGTCATCATGCAGCCTTGTCAGGCTGGCTTGGAACTTACAGAGATAAACCTGCCTCAACCTTCCCAGTGCTGGGATTATAGACATTGTATTATAGCTCCTGTAGTCAGCTGGAATACTCAGCTATTACAGACCACTGAACTGCAAGAGATTCTAGTTTTCTTGGTTTTTAGCTGACTATATCCATACAGGAAGAACTAGAAAGGGGGCTTATCGTGACCATGTCTAACCATTGGCATCCAGTTCCATGTTTTAGTGACAGGGTGGGAGTAGGGGCGTCACGATGTCCTCTGCTCATACCTAGGGCTAAAGCCTCGTAGACTCTGAGCTAGTTCTGTAGAATAGTTGGGCTTTCCTCTGTACTTCAGAATGGGTTCTTTCACGGGACCATTTGGCGATATGGTCTGTGTTGGCCATTCTGCTACAAAGCAATGAAGTAGGTCTGGGGCTGGGGGAGGTGGCCAGAATCACTTGTCAGCTCAGTGGGATATTGTACTTGATCCTGCATGGCATCCACAGACACAGCCTCATGTTGCCCCAATTACTCAAGCCAGATGGGAGTCACCCCATCTCCTCACTGGGAAGACCCTCATGTGAGGATTTATCTTTTCAAAGTGTTTGAATCAATTATTTTGCTAAATTTAGCAAAAATGTCAGTGTTAGATTATTTATAACTTATTAAGGGAATTCTTACACATTTGTTTACCTAACAATTTAGTGTGTGTGCATGTGTGGAGGTCAGAGGACAACTTGTGGAAGACAATTAATCCATTTTTGACATGTGGGGATCGAACTCAGGTGGTCAGACTTGGCTACATGGGCCTTTGCCAACTGAGGCCTCTCAGAGGCCCAGAATCCTTTTATAAGAGGGAACTTTTTACCTCATAACCAAAGCTTCAGTTTGGTTGCCACATGGGTTTTGAATGGTTTAGATTTGAAGTGGCTTTGGTTTCATGTGGTCAATGCACGCAGACTAATATTTAACCGTGTCAGATCAGAGTGTTAATGTTTCCTCCTGTCTTGTTAATACTGGTTAAAGATCCCCCTTAACAGCTTTGGCTCAATTGTAAAGTGCTTGCCTGGTGTGCTGGAGGCCCTGGGTTCCATCCACAGTACTACACACACACACACACACACACACACACACACACACACACACACACATACACACACACAAACATGCACACAAATGCACATGTTGGCACATGACTGTAACCCCAGCTCTCAGGAGGCTGAGACAGGAGGATCACGAATTTGAGGGCAGTCTGGGCTGCTCTGTAGTGGGGCGGCCTGGGCTATAAAAAGACCTTGTCTCAAAAACCAAAAAGGATGGCTTCATTACATGCCTTTAATCCTAACACTCAGGAGGCAGAGACAGGTTCAAGGCCAGCCCGTTCTACAAAGCGAGTTCTAAGACAGCCGGGGGTAGAAGACAGCAAAGCCGAGCTAGTGAATTATCAGTGGGGAACCTGAAGTTTAGAGCAGGCAACTGATTCCCAGAATAAGAGTCTCCGAAAGCACCAGGCTCCTTGAAGACAGCCACATTTGGGAGACAGTCTCTTTCCCAAAGCCAGTTTATAGGTCACCAGTGTTCCATTTCTGGCCTTTTCCAGATTCTAGGGGCTGCTGGTGCAAACATAGGTACTCTTTTCTTTACCATCACTCCCACTCTCCCTTTCTTTTTTTTTTTTTTTTTTCTTTTTCTTTTCTTTTTTTTTTTTTTTTTGAGGTGTTTGTTTGCAGGGGCTGTCTGGGTTGATTTGGTGTCTGAAGCTGAGAATCCACAGAAACTGAAAGAAAGGATTGACAAGGGGCCAGATCCAGGACACCTGTTTGTTTGAATAGCATTTGTTTATTGAAATGTCTCATAAACACAACGTGACGCACAGGTCACAGTGCCGGTCGGTCAGCCGTCTCCTAGCAGTGAACACAGTGAACACACACAGTGAACACGCCCATTCGAGCTCTGACATCAATGCACAAAGCCTTGCCCATCTCCCGGCACAGCCTGCTCACTTCTCTTTTCTTCTTGATCGTTTTTGTTGTAGTTTTGTTGGTGGGTTTTGGTTTGGGGGTTGTTTTTGTTTGTGTGTTTGTTTGTTTGTTTGTTTGGTGTGAAGTAGGAAAAAGCCTGACTGTACCCAGGCTGAGGGTACTGGGATGGCAGGCTTGTGTGGCCTTCCCTACTGTCCCTGTCATTGAGATTCATTCACCTTGCTGTGGGCTGCAGTTTCTCCTGCCGGATTGAGTTCACAGCATGGATTGTCCGGGGAACTTCCCTCACCTGTTAATAGACACTGGGTGGTTGCTGGGTATTTACTGCCACAGATGATGCTGCTATGACAAGCCAGGACTATGTTTGTAACTTTTGTTTTGTTCTTTTGTTTGTTTGTTACTACTTTACCCAGACAAGATTTCTCTGTGTAGCCCTGGCTGTCCTGGAACTCACTTTGTAGACCAGGCTAGACTCAACTGAGTGCTGGGATTAAAGGCCTGTACCACTGACTTTTTTTTTTAAGGGTGTGTGTGTGTGTGTGTGTGTGTGTGTGTGTGTGTAAGCCGAGGAAGCAGAGTCCAGTTGAGCGTTGTCCTCTCCCTCTGGCCGAATTCCTTCCAGGAAGTGTTTCTCCTTGAATTTTGGGCTTGTATTTTCTCAGCTAGACTGGAAGCCAGGAAACCCTAGCCTTATCCCCATCAAAACTGGGTTTTCATCTGAAACTGCTGTGGGGTTACCATGACAAACACCCACCATTGTCCCAAGCTCTGAGTTAAACATCCCAGGCCTTCCCTGTGTCCCTGGACCCTGAGCATATTTTACAGGCGAGAGAGCTTAAAACAGAGGGGCAGGTCACACACAGCTGTGGAGGGTGAGGCCAGGCTTCTCTTCCCTCACCTGCAGAAGGCTTTTGTTCTGAGGCCGATGTGGGAAGGTTTGCTGAGGTTGGCTGCCTTTAAAAACACAGGGCCTGAGTTGCTACGTGGTGACTGTCACCTCATTCACCAGAGCCGTGTTTAGTCTGGTTGCTGTGGTTCCCACTCACGCTTCCCAGCCTGCTGTGATTTTCTGTGACAGTGTGCACACCTGGTGGCCAGGCAGCACTGACTGTAGCTTTTCTGAGTGTGCCCCGCCTCACTCTTCTTTAGCTGTAGCAAGACAGGCTTGTTCCTGTCAGAGAATTACTCATTTCTTTACATTGCTAAGGCAGGGTCAGATTACAAACTTCCCTAATGTCTGTTCCCCAAATGTATCCTTTGTGCCACAGTAAATTGGGAAGGTCCCTAAATGGCAATCAGGGCTGAGTTCAAGTCCTGCTCCTGTTTTTCACAAGTCAGGGTTTCTCTCAGGGTCTCCGTTTTTCCTCCGTAAAATGCCACCTGCCTACTTACTGAGGTGTGGTGAGTGGCCCCAGTGTCATCATGATTATGAAGTGACGTTTTGAGAAGTCCTATTTATTATACGTGTCTGTGAGACTATATGTGCATGTGAGGGGAGTGCATACCTGTGTGTACCTCTGGCGGCCACAGCAGGGTGTCAAGTGTCCTGTTACTAGACACTGGCTCTGTTGAGGCAGGGTCTTTCTCTCAGCCTGGAGCTCACATTTTCTTGGCTAGGTTGAAAGGCAGGAAGCAATCAGCAATCCTCCCGTCTCTGCCTGCCCGCCCCACTTGGAGGTGAGGTTATAAGTACAGCATACCAGTTCCTTCTGTAGGTTCTGGGGTGTTCAAATTCTGCTCTAATCTTCATGATAACTTAGCCAAGATTTTTTTTTTTTTTTTTTTTTTTTTTTTTTTTTTTTTTGGTGAGGGGGGGTTGGGTGGAGTTGTTCAAGACAGGGTTTCTCTGTGTAGTCCTGGCTGTCCTGGAACTCCCTCTGTAGACCAGGCTGACCTCAAACTTACCTGCCTCTGCCTCCTGAGTTGAGTGCTGCCTCGCTCAGCCAGGGTTCCTAACTGCCAGACCACCTTTCTAGCTGTGCTTTTGTTGGCTAGGTAGTTAGTTGGTTTGTTGACAAGAACCGTGTATCTCAGGCTGCCCTCTCTCTCACTTACCACAGGCTGGCCTCTCACCACAGGCTGACCTCTCACTTACCACATAATCATGGGTGAATTTGAACTTCTGATCCTCCTGCAAGGACACTATAACACTGAGCTACCCAGTCCCTCCATTTTTTTCTTAACATTTTTTCACGAGAGAGAGAGCGAGAGAGAGAGAGAGAGAGAGAGAGAGAGAGAGAGAGAGAGAGATTGATTATGTGTATCTGTATGTGTGTATTTGTGTGTATGTGTTTATTTGTGTGTGTGTGTGTGTGTATGTTTGTGTGTGTGTTTGTATATGTGTGTTGTATGTATTGTGTGTGTATGCATGCACATGTGCACTTGTGCTGTGGCACATGCATGCGGAAGTCAGGAAACGGTGTAGGTTCTCTCCTTTAACCGTGCAGAGTCTGTTGATCAAGCCCAGGCATCAGACTTGACTGTGAGCGCTTCTCCCTCCTCAGGCATCTCACCGACCCCTTGCCAGAGGGTACTCCCTCAGTCAGCTGCAGAATCTAGAGGCAGATGATGGCTTTGGGGACAGGATTCCTGACAGGAGAGCAGCTGAGAGGGGCTGGGCTCGGGTGTTTTAATGGTAAAACCCACGGCATTGGGGGGTGGGGTGATTGAGAGGTATAAGGAAAGAAATCTTTACAAAGGAAAAAGAAGGAGGGGAAGGGGGGGCTGGAGAAACAGCTTAGCGGTTAAGAGCACTGGCTGACCTTCCAGAGGTCCTGAGTTCAATTCCCAGCAACCACATGGTGGCTCATGTCTGTAATGGGATCCAATGACCTCTTCTGGTGTGTCTGAAGACAGTGACAGTGTACTCATATACATAAATATATAAATAAATCTTAAGTGGGGGGAGGACCCATACTGCAGGGGCGGGATCCACCCTAGAAGAGAGTGGGTGATGGGCAAGTCAGAGAGAGAAAGTGGGGAGGGCTTACTGCTGCTGGCATCTTCACAGAGATTTCAAAAAGGCAGTGCAGAGCTGGTGAGATGGTTCCGCTTGCACAGGTGCTTTCTGGCGAGCCAGACAACCCGGATGTAGTCCCCTGGACCCACACAGTGGAAGGAAAGTATCGACTCTCAAGTTGTATGCCCTGGCATCTGCACACACAGTTTTTTTGTTTTTTTTGTTTTTTTAAGGCATTTTACCAACATATACCAACATAGGGCCCTATTTCAATACCTTCCCCTCTTCTAGAGGCCTGGGCCTTTCTTTGTCTGTGTGCCCGTCTGTGTTACTTTCTCAGCTCTGACAGTTGCCATGGGTCACTACTACCACACCATATACCGACCCCAGCCCTCTGCCCCTAGGTCGTCCACAGGGATCTCAAACCCAGTAACATCCTGTATGTGGATGAGTCTGGGAACCCCGAGTGCTTGCGCATCTGTGACTTCGGCTTTGCCAAGCAGCTGCGGGCTGAGAACGGGCTCCTCATGACACCTTGCTACACAGCCAACTTTGTGGCACCTGAGGTAAGTAGAGGCCCTGTGGCTGCTCTCGGACACCCCGTACTGTCCAGCCCTTGGACCCAGGTTCCAAGGGAAGACATATAGTCTATGGCCCTGACTCTTCTCTACCCTATGGGAAATGTTTGATGTTTCCTATGCCCCTCAGCCTGACCACCCTCCCCTGCCTCCTGCCAGGTGTTAAAGCGTCAGGGCTACGATGAAGGCTGTGACATATGGAGCCTGGGCATTCTGCTGTACACGATGCTGGCAGGGTGAGTGTGACAGCTGGGTCCCTGACCCTGCCTTTGGGAGCTTCCAACCTTCTAACCTAACCCCCTAGTGCCAGGATGGAGGCCAGAGGCTAAAGCTGAATTTGAGACCTCTCTCTAGATACACTCCATTTGCCAATGGCCCCAGTGACACACCAGAGGAGATCCTCACCCGGATCGGTAGCGGGAGGTTCACCCTCAGTGGGGGAAACTGGAACACGGTCTCAGAGACAGCCAAGGTGAGTCTTTGAGGCCTGGAGGGCGGAGCTGGGCTGATATCAGCACCTTTTCACAATTCTCAGACAGGTCTCCTACAGCCTCCCTCCCTCTCCCAAGTAGAATGTTCCAGAAATCCCTGTTGCGGTATTACCCCAGGTAGAGATTCCGAGACACGGGCCCCTCCCCTGTTTGTCTGGATAACTTCACTGCCCCTTATGTGTTCTAGGCCCTAAGGGATGCAGAGGGCTGCCTAATCCGTCTCTCTCCACACAGAGAGTTGGTGTGGTAGAAAACACACCGGCCCTTTGCCGCTAGCTCTCCGGCCAAGTGTGTGGGCATCTCTCCGAGCCCTGTGGGATGCTGGCCCAAACAAAACTGGGCTTGAACTTTCAATATTGGGACATTTCTATTCATCTAGAATGCCTCCTAGTACAGTTGAACCCTTGGTGACTAGCACCCCACCTGTACTGGGTGTTGTCACCTCTGTTTCTCAGAGGGGAAACTGAGGCACTTAAGTAACAACTTGTCCAGGACACTCAGGCTGGTGAAGGGAAGAGCTAAGTTGAGGGGTTTTATTTATTTGAGGTTCTGTTACTGTTTCAGGGTTTGTTTGGTTTTGGGTTTTTTGTTGTTGTTGTTGGTTGTGTTTTGTTTTGTTGTTTGTTTGTTTTTTCTGTCTGACTGTGTAACCTAGGCTATCCTAGACTTGGCCTATAGACCAGTCTGGCATTAAATTCACCAGCATTCACCCTCCTCTGGCTCCTCAGGACTGGGTTTAAAGGTGTACACCACCACAGCCAGCATTGTTTTTATTTTTTATGGTGTGTGTGTGGGGGGGGGGGTACATGTGAATGCAGGTGACCTCAGAGGCCAGAAGACATGGGACCCCTGAAGCTGGTGTTACCTCTGGGTGAGCCTCCTACAGGAGTGCTGGGGTTGGCCGGTGCTGGTGCACATCTTTAATCCCAGTACCCAGGAGGCAGAGGCAGGCAGATTTCTGAGTTCTGGTTTCAGCCTGGTCTACAGAGCGAGTTCCAGGACAGTTAGGGCTGCACAAAGAAACCCTGTCTGGAAAAAAAAAAAAATTAGAGTGCCAAAAACTGAACTCTGGTCTTCTGGGAGAGCTGTAAGCACTGAGTTTGGTTTGGTCTTACTTTGAAGATAACATCTTTCCCAGCCTTGGCTGGCCTTCAAGGCGTGTGCAGCTGAGGCTGATTTTGAACTTGTGACGCCCCTGGCTCTGCCTCCCAAGTGCTGGTATTAAATACCTGGCAGGATTTTTCATGGATTTCTCTTTTCACTTTTGTCCTTTATTATGCCAGATATGGAGCCCTGCCCTTCGTGCATGCCAGGCCAGCTCTCAGACTCTTAGCTACATCCCCACCCCAAGGAGAGTCAAATTTAAGCCTCATCTGTCTGCATGCCCCCTCCCTGCCCCCAGTCTCCAGGCAGTCGCCACCTTTCCTCATGGCTTTTCTGAAGGAGAAAGGGAATGATATCCCCCATATCCTGAAGCAGCAAGGAGGAAAGAAAGAGACCCTGGGATAGGGTGGGGGAGGGGGCTTTGTTGTATAAAGAACAGGCTGTAAGGGCTCAGGCTGGACAGGGTTGGCCTTCCAGTCATTGGGGCACAGTTCTCTGCTCCCTCGTGCCCCACCCATCACCTCCTTGTCCATATGTCTCCAGGACTTGGTATCTAAGATGCTGCATGTGGACCCCCACCAGCGTCTCACAGCCAAGCAGGTCCTACAACACCCGTGGATCACCCAGAAAGACAAGCTTCCCCAGAGTCAGTTGTCACACCAAGACCTGCAGCTTGTGAAGGTAGGCATGATCACCTGGGGCTGCCAAATGATCAGCGACCCCTGGGGTCCGGGTGGGGGTTGATCTCAGACCAGTGGGTTATGGCAGAGACTTAAAGTGACAGAACCAGGCAGTTCTGTGTCTGCCCAGAACCAGGGGATGTAGCAAAAGACATATCCCTGCCCATTCTTGTGTCCGAGGAAAACCTGTAGCCATGAAGCAGCACCAAGGCTAGGAACACTGGGCTGGATGTGCTGGGGGACCTCGGGAGGGGTGGGCCAGACCCTGGGGTACACGTGTTATGATGCCCACTACCCACCCTCCTTCATGGTCTGATCTACCTTTTCTCTCTTAGGGGGCCATGGCAGCTACATATTCTGCACTCAATAGCTCCAAACCCACCCCCCAGCTCAAGCCAATTGAGTCTTCTATCCTTGCCCAGCGGCGGGTGAGGAAGCTGCCATCCACCACCCTGTGAACCAAGTGCAGACAAACTCCTTGGGGGGCAGAGTCCTTCCCAGAGGGAGCAAGCCTGAGTCCCAGGACCAAGCAGAATGGAGTCCTGAAGGAAGTGACCAGCCCAGCTCACCTATGAGGGTGTGAAGTGCCTTCCTCCCCGGACCGCCTCTGCTGGCCTCAGGCTCCGTCGTGTGAAATCCACTCACTGTACAAACTATTTTTTAAGGAAAAGAAAAATGGCATCATCTACCATGAATTTTTTACAAGACCCATTTGCCTTCTTGGCCATCGCAGTCCCAGGAGGAACACTCATGTGTGGCCGAGACTCCTCCCCTCTGTTGGCCTTGGAGCCATTTGCACACCCCTCCAAGCTGCCCAGCATTGCCTCTCAGAGTCGTCTACTGGCTCCTCAGCAGAACTTGGTCCCCAGCCGTCTCCTTTTCCGTTCTGTTCTGGGGTTCTAGAACCACCTTCTGCTAGAGCCAAAGACCCCACCCTGTCAGCTCTTGGCTGCAGGCACCAGCATCCACAATGCGAATCCACTGTGGACCCCTGCGGTCGGATCAGACAACCCCGTGGAGAGGAGGCAGAGAGCACTTTTTGGGAGACTTCTTGTCTGCCACTGGACAGAGTTCACAGGAGACCAGGGAGGTGGTCCACGGGGGATGAGGGCTTTTTCATTTCCTCCTCAGCTGGTAACTCAGGGTTCATCTGTCCAAGGCCTTTCTAATAAACTTACAATCCAGTCAAAGCACCTGCTCTTTCGCTCTTTGTCCTCCTTGAAGACTTTGGCAGTGACAGGAAACAGACCAGGGACAGGTTAGCCCACTTGCATGGAGCACACGTCATTTGAGGGGCATGTGAGAATCCCTCTGTTCTGTGCACATGCTCCTATGAGGGATCCCATCAGGGTAAACACTAATAAACACTAATGACATTAGTGACCAGCAACAGTTGCTGGCCCTTTGGGATAAACATCCAACCCTGGGCCTTAAACACTCCAGACAGGTCCTCTGCCACCGTCCTCCCTCCTTTCCTCTGTGTGGTACTCACAATTGAACTTGGGACCCCACACAGTGCTGTGACACTAAACTAAGCCCCTGTCTCATTTAATCTTAACCCTGTCAAGCAGACACTCCATTTTATGGATGGAAAACAGGCTCAAAGAGAGAACAACATTTCTCATGCAGCACACAGTAGGTGTTTTCCATTGGGCCAGGTAGAAAATAAGGTCCTGGATCTTACTCCATAGAGAGGAAATGACAGTTAACAACCCAAAGTCATCAGGAGATAAAGACATGCAGAGAATCAGAATAGGGTAAGGAGGTAGGCCGCAGTGGAGAGCGACCCAGAACTGAGGGCTAAGTGGTAAGAAACAACCATTAGGACAGACTCAAAGACGGCTGCAGACTAGAGGACTAGAGAAATGGCTCGTCTAGTGCTTAGCTGATAATGTCCTCAGAACTGGGAGTTTATGCACGATGATGCTGGGAAGGAACTGGCACTTTGCAGGCCAGACTTGAGCGTTGTGAACAGTACAAGCTCTTAAAAGGATTCAGGGCAGCGGTTCTCAACCATCCTAGTGCTGGAACCCCTTAACACAGTTCCTCATGTTGTGCAACCCCAACCATAAGATGAGTTCCATTGCTGCTCTGTAATTTTACTACTGTTATAAATCATAAATGTCTGTTTTGTGATAATCTTAGGTGACCCCTGTGTTCCAGGGGTTGTGACCCACTGACTGAGAACTGCTGGTTTAGGGGCTAGGCATGTCGTTCAGAGATACAGGCTCTGTTTTTATTCCCCACACCATATATGACGTGATTGTAACATGGTCTCTCTCTCCCCAGCCCCTTCCCACTCTAGCCTAGGCTGGTCTCAAACACAATACTTCTGCCTCAGCCTTCTAACAGGAAATGAAGAATCACTGACCTATTTTTATGGTGGTGCCTGTAGAGTAAGCCACATGGAAAATGAGAAACACGGGCTCCAGCCCTGGGCCACTAATACTATTTAAAGTCACTGACTGCTGTAGACTGCATTGACTGGAAGAAGGAGCAAGACAGAAAAACAGCATGATCAGGTCAGAGCTGAAGTGGTTTGAGCAGGCTGGGGAGAGAGATGGGAGGGAGTGGACAGGACATGCTTTGGGGGTAGGCAATACTTGCAGTTTTGGAGAATAGATAAGAGATTCAAGAATAGCTTATGATGCCGGGCAGTGGTGGCGCCTTTAATCCCAGCACTTGGGAGGCAGAGGCAGGCGGATTTCTGAGTTCAAGGCCAGCCTGGTCTACAGAGTGAGTTCCAGGTTAGCCAGGGCTACACAGAGAAACCCTGTCTCAAAAAAAAAAAAAAAGAAAAAAAAAAGAATAGCTTATGGCCAGCCAGACTTTACTGAACTTGCCTTTAATTTCAGCACTCTGGAGGCAAACACAGGTAGATCTCTATAAGTTCGAGGCCAGCCTGGACTACAAAGTATAGGAAAGTCAGGGTTGTCAAACAACAAAAAAAAAAAAAAAAGAGGGGGACAAGGAGAAAGAGAGAGAGAGAGAGAGAGAGAGAGAGAGAGAGAGAGAGAGAGAGAGAGAAAAAAGGAAAAAAAGGAAGGAAGGATCTTGTGGTTTTGCAGATAACATGCTTGCATGATGGGCTGACATTCTCAGATCAAGTCCCAGAACCCACTGTAGAAAGAGCCCTGAGCCAGCAAGTGCTCCTGACCTTCACACGTGTGCTGTGGTATGTGGACCCACACTCACCTACATAATCAGACACAAGATAATAAAAAATCCTGAGCTGCTGGTGTTAGCACACACTTGTAATCCCAGCACTTGAGAGGTGGAGGCAGAAGGATCAAGGTCTTGATTTTGTTTGGTTTTGGTTTGGAGCAGAGTTTCAATTAACCCAGGATGAAACTCAGTGACAGGTGTCCAAAGTCAGCACAGGGTTACATGAGAAGAGACCTTCCCTCAAGAAATCTAGGTTTGGTGTAGGAAGGAAGTTGGGGGTGGCCAGGTTTAATGGAAATTCTTGGTTCTCTGTGAGAAGTCCCTCTAAATATCCAAACTGACTCAACACATAAAAGTTCTCATTAGAGGTTGAAGTTCCAAGTTGTGAAGGTCCAAGCCTGGAAGCCTAGCACCTAAGAAATGCAGACAGAAGAATCAGTAATTTCAGGCCAGCCCCAGGCCACGTTCGGAAGTTTGACCACACACCTGGCCCAGCATTTACCCTTAAATGACCTATCATAGTCCAAAAGGTAGACAGAATCTCAGCTAACCATGTTCTATGTGACAATCCACTCTGTCCCTAGCATCGAGACCCTACAACCTAGCTGGGCAGCAGTGGTTGCACATGCCTTTAATCCCAGCACTTGGGAGGCAGAGGCAGGTGGATTTCTGAGTTCGAGGCCAGCTTGGTCTACAGAGTGAGCTCCAGGACAGCCAGGGCTACACAGAAAAACCCTGTCTTGAAAAAAAAAAAAAATTATTTGTTTATTTATTTTATATGAGTACGTTGTAGCTGTCTTCAGACACACCAGAAGAGGGCATTGGATCCCATTACAGATGGTTGTGAGCCAACATGTGGTTGCTGGGAATTGAACTCAGGACCTCTGGAAGAGGAGTCAGTGCTCTTAACTGCTGAGCCATCTTTCCAGCCCTCAGCTAGTGTTTATTAAATAAATGAAAAAATGCAGAACGGTGCATGATGGTGCTGGAGGAGGCATGGCTGTGAGCCAGGAAACCCCCAAGGGAGTTTGATGTCTTCTGGCTTCCATGGGCACCAGGCACCCATGTGTACAGACATACATGCAGGCAAAACACTCTACCACATTAAGAGTAACAAAAAAAGAAGAAGAAGAACTGATAGATGAACCGTTTCCATCCATCTCAGTATCACTTGAAAATCGAGTAAGTAGATATGAATAAGGAAGGGAAATATTTACGTGAAGTTGGCTCTCCTTTTGACTAGATCAGGACTGCATCCCAACCCCCACCCTAACTTACCAGACTCTAGAAACCCAGCTCACAACCACCAGCATCTGGGATGAGAACTTCTCTCTAATCACTGATCCTCTGGTCTGAACCTACTAATGGTGGCCAGAGTTAAGAAGACCCATGCCTCAGCTGCTTTCCATTGCTATCACAAAATGCCTGAGGCCACATTATCCATGAGAAATAAAGGTCACAGCTCACACCTGACAGTGCGGAGCACCTACTGGTTCCCACGTTTTGTTTCTTTATATCCTCGAATACGCAAGATGTGATCAACCCTATTTCACTCAGAGATCGACCTGCCCAAGGACACAGCTCAGGCTACAGAGCAGAATTCAGAAATGGGTGTGAAGCCGAACACCTCTGTGCTTTGAGTATGCCTGAAAGTGACTCTGCATTACAAGGACTTGTCTGGCTCCCTCACTTCACCTCTTGGTCTAATTGTTAGGAAGTTCCTGTCCTTGGCAAATAGTGGAAAGCAAGTTAGAAATTGGGGCACTTCCTACTGATAAAAAAAAAAAAAATCGAAAATTTCCCAGTACCTGAGGGGCACACACTGAGGATGGCCCCAGAAGGTCCAAGAGATTCCTACTCCCACCAAGGGATGCTGACATGTTCCCTCTGGATCAGAGGCTCATTCTCAGTGCTGCTTTGCCCACTAGGGTCTCCCAGCATTCTGCCTGTCTGTCTGTCTGTCTTTTTTCCTTTCTTTGGTGGGAGGTGCGGTTTTGATCCATGGTTTTTCTGTGTATCCCTGGCCATCCTTTAACTCACTCTGTAGACCAGACTGGCCATGAACTTACAGAGACCCACCTGCCTCTGCCTCCCCCCACCCCCAAAGTAGTTGGTGGCCTTTAATTCCAGCACTGGAAAGGCAGAGGCAGGTAGATTTCTGTGAGTTTGAGGATACCAGCCTGGCATACAAATGGAGTTCCAAGGCAGCCAGTTCTATACAGAAAACCATCTCAAACAAACAACAACAAAGTGTATACATACAGGTTTATGTATGCCATGTCTGCTGGTGCCTGTGGAGACCACAAGAAGGCTTTGGATTCCCTGGAACTGGAGTTACAGCAGTTATTGAGACATCTTATATGGGTGCTGGAAGCCAAATACCAGCTCTTAACTGCTGAGCCATCTCCTGCCCCGTGCGTCCCGAGGACTCCTGGCTCTTTGCCCATTTGTGTATCATGCTTTCTAAGATTACCTCAAAAACAGTCCCTGTCAGAGGAAGGGCTGGCTCTCTGCCCGTGTTAAGTATTCAAGCACTTGGGACCTCAGCCCATAAATTTAAACCCTTCTCTCAATTCTGGAACGACAGGTCAGCAGAGGACCTGTCTGTGTGTGGCTTGGCCTTTTTGTTGAAGAACTTGTCAGAGGTGTGATCCACTGAGCCTCACTTCACACCAGGCAAGGCTCTGCTGTCTCACAGGGCTGGGGAGGTGGTTCTGTCGGCAGAGTGCTTGCCTCTCGTGTACAAAGCTCTGAGTTCCGTCTCCAACACTGCCAGGTGTGGACATGTATACCTGTAATCCCAATACTTGGAAAGCAAACGGTAGGAGGATCAGAGGTTCGAGGTCAGCCTCAGCTACATAGCACATCTGAGGCCATGTCGTCTCATGAGGTAGGCATTTTTGGTTTTACAGGAAGAAAACTGAAGACAAATGTACCCACAGTGTCCAAGCAAGGAAGTGGCTAGACCACTTTTTTTTTTAAAAAACTTGTTTGTTGGGGGTGCTCATGTGCCCATGTGGGAACATGTGGGAGAGAGCATGTAGGCAAGAGGTCAGAGGACATTGTGCAGAAGTTGTTTCTCCCCTATCTGGGGATCAAACTCAGGACCTTAGGCTGGGTGGCAAATGTCTTTACTCTCTCAGCCATCTCAGCAGGCCTGTGTGTTTTTGTTTTTGAAAAGGGAATATCTCCTAATGCCCAGGCAAGCCCCCATTGCCTTTAGCTCCTCAATTTAAAACCCCTCCTGTCCCAGGCAGGTTTTGAGCCTAAGTCTATCTTATCCCAAAGTTCATATATGTCCTCTGTTTGACCCTCATATAAAGGCTGAATTTCAACTCATAATGAGTCATAAAAGCTTACAGTTAAAGAACTTCAAAGATCCAACCCCTGCTCCTACAGGAAGGCCCTTCAGCACCCAGGCCTCGACTAAATATCACCAGCAGTGGAGAATCCACCTCACCACAGGGTAGTCCCCACACCCATGGAAAGTTCCTCTGCTCTGAGCTGAGATTTTCAGAATAGCTATACTTTGTTCCTAGAAACAGAGAGAGGGGTTCCCCACTAACCCCGGGGGACCCCGGGGGAAAATGATTCAACAAGGAGAGAGGCCTCACTGGGTGCTGCGCCTTCAGGGATAGTAGCGGCTGCAGCCACGGTAGAACTAAACTGTGGAAGGGCTCTGGAGAGGTGAGTGGGAGGACCCTGCAGTGCGCCCTTCATTTCCCCTCCTGCTCAGTTCACCTGGGAAGGCAACAGTGAGTGGCCGCAGCTCAGACACCAAGTCACCTGGATATGTGTGGTTCTTTATGGCCTCAAATGCCAAATAAAAGTATACTTTATTATTTTATTCCTCTGTGTGTGTGTGTGTGTGTGTGTGTGTGTGTGTGTGTGTGTGCATGTGTGTGCATGTGTGTGTTTGAAAAAGCTGGAGAACAACCTTCAACGTCGTCTTCGGAAATGCTGCCCACGTCCTTTAAGACAAGTCTCATGGCCCGGAGCTTCCTGAGCTAGGCTAGCTGGCCGTTGGCCCCAGTAGCCTGTCTCTGCCTGCCGAGCACCGAGCTTCTCATGTGAATTCTGGGGTTTGAATTCAGGTCTTTGAGTTTGCAGTGGATGGGGGGGGGGGGGGGGGCTTTACCAGGCCATCCCCCGCCCTACATGCAGTTATTGTGAGCATGGATGAAGCATACCTTATAAGCAAACAGCCAGGAGGCTGGAGCAAGAGCAGTGTTTAGCTGAAGCTTGGGTTTAGGCTGTTTGGTTTTGTTGAAATGTATGTATATATGTATGTATGTATGTATTTTGGGTTTTTTTTGGAAAAAAAAACCAAAATAATTGTTTTTCCTGGCTGTCCTGGAACTCACTCTGTAGACCAGACTGACCTCAAACTCAGAGATCCACCTGCCTCTGCCTCCCAAGTGCTGGGATTAAGGACCTGCGCCACCACCGCCCGGCTTATGTATTTATTTTTTGAGACACAGTCTCAAGTTCTAGGCTAGCCTCTGACTCTCTAGGTAGCCAAGGATGGCCTCACACTCCTGACCCTCCACCACCACTCAGCGAGTTCTCGTCTTTAAACATGAGTTCCGAGTAGTGCCTGGTTTGTGTTGTTGTTTGGGGGTTTTGTTTGGCTTGGTTTGGTTTTTATACAGATGAAAGAAGATGGCTGAGGAGGAGTAGCTCAGGCTAACACATATTCACCGGCACCATCTCTTCCTCCCATCACAGGCTCCAGCCTCCTAGGTCAGGGTCTCTCCTCCTTCTCTATTTGGGAAGCAAAACCGTCTGTAAGACGTAGAAAGAAGTGGGCTTCGGTAAGAAGCCTTACCCCAGAGAGAAGAGGGAGCCTTTCACAAGGCCTTCGCTCCCCCCTTCCTGCCCAAAACCGCTTTCTGAGCTCTAGTTCATGTGTGTGACTCAACCTGAGACTGCTTTTTATAAGTCATTTCCTCTGCCTCTTCTCTTCTGTGGCTCCACACCTGCCCCAAAGGCTGCGGGCTGAGTTGAGAAATCAAGAGGCAGATTACACATGTTTGACCTGAGCATGAAGCTTGCATCTGGGAAAGGCTTGTGCTCACTCATCCACCGAATTCTCCCTGGGGCTGGATTTAGCTGGATCCGGTCTGTCCTACAGTTGCTATGAAGCTTTAGCTATGGGGCCCTCTGCAGGAGCTTGGGGGTGGGGGGATATCTAAGTAGAGACTAACTTTGAGAAATGAGTCAGGGGGTCTTTTTTTTTTTTGAGACAGGGTTTCTCTGTCCTGAAACTCACTCTGTAGACCAGCTGGCCTCGAACTCAGAAATCCGCCTGCCTCCGCCTCCCAAGGACTAAAGGCGTACCCCACCACTGCTGGGCGAGTCCGGAGTTCTTAAAGTAGTTATCTGATCTCTAAACCTCAGTTCTTACAGCTAGCTGCAGAGCGTCCTCAGAGTGGGCAGGAACACTTTAAAATGAATCAACATAGCCAGCTCTGTTGGCTCAGGACTGGAATTCCAGCTTTCTGGGAAGCTGAGGCAGGAGGATCCAAGTTTAATGTTATCTTGAGCAACTTACTGTGACTATCTCAAACTAAAAAGCAAAAACAAGCCTGGGGACAGAGCTGAGTGGTACCGCCCTTGCCTAGCATATGTAAGGACGTAGGTTCAATCCCCACTGGGAAAAAAGTTGACTTGGAAGTCAAGGCTCCGGCAGCCACCATGAGCAGAAGAAATAGGAACACAGAGACTTGCTAACCCAGGCGTGGAATGGGCACTGTAATCCTAATTTGAGAGGTAGAGGCAGGAGAATCAGGAGTTCCAGGTAGTCCTTGGCTAGGTAATTTGAGGTCAGCCTGTACTAAGTGAGTTTCCTGTTTCTAAACAACCCAAACAAAGAAGAATATCTGTCAGGAGCCATGGCACAAGCCTTGAATTCCAGCACTTAGGAGACAGAAGCAGGAGGATTTATATGAGTTTGAGGCTGGCCAGATTTTTTGTTTGTTTGTTTTTGTTTTTTGTTTTTTGAGACAGGGTTTCTTTGTGTAGCCCTGGCTGTCCTGGAACTCTGTAGACCAGGCTGGCCTCGAACTCAGAAATCTGCCTGCCTCTGCCTCCAAGTGCTGGGATTAAAGGCATGCGCCACCACTGCCCAGCAAAGCTGGCCAGATTATAATTTGCTTGTTTGTAGACCAGGCTCACAGAGATCCACCTACCTTTGCAAGGTTAAAGGTATGTCATAAGACAACTACACCTGATAAGTTTTCTTTCAATTTTTTTCAGGGGTTTGAAATACACTAAATAGCCCAGGCTGACCTTGAACCTATTATGTAGGTCAGCTTGTCCTTGAACTCACAACCCTCTCACCTCGGTCTCCAGAGTGCTGCTATCACAGGCATGCACCACCATGCCCAGGTAAGATCACAAAGTTCTAAAGGAAGCCTGCTATCAGTTGCTCACCTCAGAGAGGTGTTCTGCCAGGAATGCCGGCTGTGCTGTCATGTTACCTCCAAGGGGCCCAGTGCCCAGTTCTTCCAGCTGACAGGGACAAAGGATTCTCTCCATAAACTCTGACTCAGCCTAATAGACCAGGAAGAAATTGCATGCCCGTGTCTACATTGATTATGTTGTGTTTCAATTTACGTCCAAGAAAAATGTACAGGGTTTTAACATACAATTGGATAATATTTAACCAACTTAATGCCTATGAAATGCACACCAGTCTCAAGATACAAGGCAGAGTAGAGGTGGATCTTAGACTGTGCAGAGATTACAAAATGACGAAGAAACCAGTGGAATGTCCCAGGGTTGTTCCTGGAAGACCCTGGCTCCCCACATTCTGCTCTGCTTTCTCCGAGTTTGCTGATGAGATGCCATGGTAATGACCTGGGAGTCTGGGGAAAGTGGAAAAAATGTCTGCTGGTCTCCAAGTGGGACCAAGTCAGTAAATCATGTCTAAGAACGTGATTCTTCTTTTTATTTTAAGATTTATTTATTTATGTATATGAGTGCACCATTGCTCTCTTCAGACACACCAGAAGAGGGCATCAGACCCCATTACAGATGGTTGTGAGCCACCATGTGGTGCTGGGAATTGAACTCAGGACCTCTGGAAGAGCAGTCAGTGCTCTTAAATGCTGAGTCATCTCTCCAGCCCAGAAAGTGATTCTTAAAAACCACTACTTAGAGCTGGAGAGATGGCCCAGCGGTTAAAGCACACAGTACTCTTCCAGAGGACCAGGTTCAAGTCCCAGCACCCATATCAGATGACTCACAACCACCAGTAAGTCCAGTCCAGGAGACCCAACACCTCTGCACACAGGCATCTACACATAATTAAGGTATAAAAGAAGAAAGTAAAACTACTGAAAGACCAGTGTTGTCAGCCCAGCATCTGTGTTGTGGTCCACATCTGTAATTCCAGCACTTCCCAGATGGGGCCAGGAGAATTGTCACGAGCTTGAACCAGCTTGGGCTTCAAAGTGTGTCCCCAGTCAACAAAGAAACAATAGTGACAGCCCAGTGTAATCATAGCATGGAAGGCAGAAGTGAGACTACATGAGGGACTGGCGACATGGCTCAGTGATTTAAGAACACTGGCTACTCTTGCAAAGGACTAGGTTCAATTCCCAACACCTATGCAGCAGTTTACAGACCCAGCATCCACTTCTGACCTCAGCTGGTAAATGTATATACATGAAGGCAAAGCACACATATAAAATAAACAAAGGTATGTGTGTGTATATATGTATATATGTGTGTGTATGTGTGTATGTGTATGTATATGTGTGTATGTGTGTATGTATGTGTATATGTATGTGTGTATATGTGTGTATGTGTGTATATGCATATATATATATATATATATATATATATATATATATATGAAAAATCAGATGGTTTGTGCTGCATATAGACAGAACTGGTGGCTTGACTTTAATCCCAGCACTTAGGAGACAGAATTGGTCTCTGTGAGTTTGAGGCCAGCCTGGTCTATACAATGAGTTCCAAGATAGGGAGCCTCATTTCAAATAATCAACCACCAAACAAACAAAAAAAGTACTGCATGTTCGAGGCCACCCTGGGCTATAGACCAAAACTCTGTATTGAAATAAAAAAAGAAAGAAAGGAAGGAAGGAAGAAAGAAAGAAAGACAGACAGACAGGCATGGTGCCATACACCTTTAATCTCAGCACTCCAGAGGCAGAGGCAGGTGGGGTCTCTGCGTTTAAGACCAGCCTGGTCTGCAGCATGAGTTCCAGGGAAGCCAGGGCTACATAGATAAATTCATATATATATATAAATGTTTTCCAAAGTAGCTGACCACTTTCCTTTCCAACCAGGAATGCATGAGCTTCCAGCTGTCACTTCCCGTGTCTCTAACTGGCTGCATGGGTCCAAGGCAGGCTATGAATGAGGCCCAGCACACTTATAGATGACATCACCAGGTTGAAGTGTCACAGGGTTGAACACCTGGGCTTGGACTGTGGTATCATTGTTTTAAATATAGTCACCCTGGTGGGTGTTGAGTGGTTTCTCTTTGTGAGTTTAGTCTTCATTTCCTGGTGACAAACGTTAGTGAGCCTTTCTCACAAACTCACTACTTCTATATGCTCCTGGGAACCTTTTGCTACATCTTTCTTTTCTTTTTTTTTTTTTTTTTTTTTTTTTTTTTTTGATTTTTCGAGACAGGGTTTCTCTGTGTAGTCCTGGCTGTCCTGGAACTCCCTCTGTAGACCAGGCTGGCCTCGAACTTAGAAATCTGCCTGCCTCTGCCTCCCAAGTGCTGGGATTAAAGGCGTGCGCCACCACCGCCCGGCTTTGCTACATCTTTCAATGGAGTCCTTTCTCCTGCAGATTGCAGAGAACCCCATGTATCTATATATTAGATACAAGACTTGTCGTGTGCCTGTGTGTGTGTGTGTGTGTGTGTGTGTGTGTGTGTGTGTGTGTGTGTGTGAGTGAGTGTTTTCCAGGTCTGTGACTCATTGTTTTATTTGAAGAATGGATGTTTCCCTGGGCAGTGGTGGCACACACCTTTAATCCCAGCACTTGGGAGGCAGACGCAGGCAGATTTCTGAGTTTGAGGCCTGCCTGGTCTACAAAGTGAGTTCCAGGACAGCCAGGGCTATACAGAGAAACCCTGTCTCGGGGGAGGGGGAAAGGAAATAAAAGAATGGATGTTTTTGTTAAAGAACAATTTACAAATTTTTAAAATATTTTTTGGTGCATGCCTGTAATCCCAGCACTTGGGAGGCAGAGGCAGGAGGATTTCTGAGTTCGAGGCCAGCCTGGCCTGTTTTACAGAGGGAGTTCCAGGACAGCCAGGACTACACAGAGAAACCCTGTCTCGAAAAAATAAAATAAAATAAAATATTTTTATTTTAGCTGGATGTGATGGCACAGACATTTAATCCCAGCACTCAGGAGGCAGAGGCAGGTGGATCTTTGTGACTTCAAAACCAGATTCTGTCTCAAAAAAGCAAAAAAATGAAAACAAATACATTTTTAAATTAATTTTTTTAGTTGTTTTGTTATTTTGAAGCAGTGTTTCTCTGTGGAGCCCTGGCTGTCCTGGAACTCACTCTGTAGACCAGGCTGTCCTTGAACTCAGAGATCCACCTGCCTCTACCTCCTGAGTGCTGGAATTAAAGACATGTACTCCCACTGGCTGGAGAAATTAAAAAAAAAAAAAAAACAACCTATGTTTCTAAAGACTTATTTGTTTTATGGTATGTGAGTACACCTCCATTGCTGTCTTCAGACACACCAGAAGAGGAGGGCACCAGGCACCATTACAGATGGTTGTGAGCCACCATGTGGGTGCTGGGACTTGGACTCAGGACCTCTGGAAGAGCAACCAGTGCTCTTAACCACTGAGCCATTTCTTCAGCCCCTGAGAAACTTTTTAAATTTTGTATATATGGGTGCTTTACCTGTTTGTATGTGTACCAAATGCTTGTAGTACCCTAGAAGGCCAGGAGGTGGTGACAGATTCCCCATAGTTACAGACAATTGTGAGCCCTTGTGTGAGGTTGGAAATCAAACCCCAGCCCTCTGCAAGAGTGATCAGTGAGTGCTCTCCATGCTGAGCCACCTCTCTAGCCCACCTGCCTAATTTTTATGATCTTTAATTTTATTTAATTTTATTTTTTTTCATTTAAAAATTTTGGAGGAAGGGCTGGGGAGATAGTTCAGCTGGCAAAGTGTTTTCTCTGAAAGCGTAAAGACCTGAGTTCAAATATACAGAGAGATGCTAGCTTGAAAAACTAATATTAATATTAATATTAATTAATATCAACATTATTAATTAATATTAATTAATTAATAGTAATTAACATTAATATTTATCATTATTATTATTATTATTATTATTATTATTATTATTATTATTATTATTATAGAAAGATGAAATTTGTCTACTGACTGTCCTTTGCAGTGATGTTGGCCCCTGCTTGTCTGGCAGCAGAGGCTTCCTGACCCCCGTATGCCAGGCTGCTCTCGATTCTCCTACCTTGGCCTTCAGAGTGCAGAAGTTATAGCTGTGAGCCCCTACACCCAACAGCATGGCATTTTTTGGTTTTTTAGTATTTATGGGTGTTTTGCCTGCGTGTATGTTCCTGTATTCTGTGCATGCTGTGCCCACAGAGGCCAGAGGAGGACAGAAGACATGGGTTTCCTAGAACTGGAGTTATGAGTTGCCATATGGTTGCTGGGAATTGAACCTGGGTCCTGTGGAAGAGAAGCCAGTGCTGAGTCACTTCTCCAGCTCCTGCCTTCTCTCTCTCTCTCTCTCTCTCAATCTCTCTCTCTCTCTCTCTTTCTGTCTAAGAAAAAATTCTAACTCTGGTGTTTGCCATTAGATCATGTCTGTTCCTTCCTCCAGCTTAGCACACCTAAGCACTTCCCCCGGATGTTTAATGCAAAGCGTCCCCAGCCCTAAGGTTCTGAAACCTGAGGTTTGCCTCTGCCTCTCCCTACACCGTGTGAGCAGTGCTGTGGAGGGGCCGAATGGGTCAGCTAGGAGTGCTTATCTCCTGGCTTCTGCTTCTGCCTTCAGAGAGCTCACTGTGCTTTTAATTTGCATTTCCCTCCTGACTCACAATGGGGTTTCTTGCTTTTCTTTTGGGTATCTTCTTTGGAGAAGAATCTGTACAAATCTTTTGCCTGTTTCTTGTTGGATTATCTCCACTGTTGAGCAGATTCATTCTTTTTTATATTGTCTTAGTTGGGTTTTTAATTGCTGTGAAGAGACACCATGACCAAGGCAACACTTATAAAGGCAAACATTTAATTGGGGCTGGCTTACAGTTTATTAAGTTTAGTCCATTATCATCGGGGTGAGAAGCATGACATCATGCAGGCAGAATTGATGCTGGAGAGCCAAGAGTTCTATATCTTGATCAGAAGGCAGCTAAGAGGAGACTGTCTTTGGCAGGCAGGCAGGAGGGTCTATTCCAAACTGGGCAGAGCCTGATCTTAGCACCTCAAAGCCCACCCCCTACAGTGACACACTTCTTCCAACACACTTCCTAATCATGCCACTTCCCGTGGGACAAGTATAATTTACTTATTTTTACTCTGTGTGCATCAGTGTTTTGTTTGTATGTCTGTATGAGGGAGTCAAATCCCCTGGAACTGGAGTTACAGTTGCCAGCTGCCGTGTGGTTGCTGGAAATTGAATCTGGGTCCTCTGGAAGAGCAGCCAGTGTTCTTAACCTCTGAGCCAGCTCTCCAGCCCCACCAAGCAGATTCATTCTTTTTTTAAAGATTTATTTATTTTGCCTATGAGTGTTCTATCTGTACACCTGTGTGCCAGAAGAGGGCATCGGATCCCATTACAGATGGTTGTGAGCCACCATGTGGCTGCTGGGAATTGAACTCAGGACCTCTGGAAGAACAGTCTGTGATCTTAACCGCTGAGCCATCTCTCCAGCTTATGCAGATTTTCTTAACACTTTCTGGACATTGCTCACTGTGCTAGAAGCATGTATTGACTGTTGCAGGTGCCACACCAGTAATCCCAGCTCTCTGGGGAGACAGAAGGGTAAAAATTACAGGAGTTCTGGGCCAACCTGACTTAGATGGGGAAACTGAGTCACAAACAAACAAACAAGCAAACAAGATTCTCTCTTCCTGAAGTCTATGACAGAGCAGAAGATTTCAATGTCCATTAAATCCAATCAGCCTGAGAGACTGAGAAGGACTGACCTCAGTTACTTAGCAAATTGGAAGCTAACCTGTGCTACATGAGACCCTGAGTCCAAATATGAACACAAGTCCAGTGAATCAACCAGTTCTTTTCAGATTGTTATTACCAGTGCCCGTATGAGTGTGTTCATGAGGGCGTATGCACTTTCTGATTCTTTTAAAATATAGTGTTTGTCTGTGTGCTTGTGTGTGTGTGTGTGTGTGTGTGAGAGGGAGAGGAAGAGGGAGAGGGAGAAATTGAGAGGGAGAGAGGGAGCAAGAGAGACAGAGAAGAGGAAAGAGGGAGAGAGAGAGACAGAGAAGAGGAAAGAGGGAGAGAGAGAGACAGAGAGAGTGTGTGTGTGCATCCCAGAATTCAGGAAGCAGAAGCATGTGAATCTCTGGTAGTTCAAGGCCAGCCTGGTCTATAGAAAAAGTTCCAGGACAGCCAGGGCTACACAGAGAAACCCTGTCTCAGAAAAAAAACAAAAACAAAAACAAAAACAGAAGTTCTCTTCTCCCAAGTACATTTAGGAGATCAACTTTAAGCATTCCATTTTCTTTCTTTCTTAGGTTTCATTTGTTTGTTTTCCTTTTCTTCTTTCTTTGGAGACAGGGTCTCACTATCTGACTATGTAGCTCTGACTAGCCTGGAACTCATTATGTAGACCAGGCTGGCCTTATACTCATAGAAACCTGCCTGTCTCTGCTCCCAAGTACTAGGATTCTGGGATGGAGACATGCAATTCACACAACCCCCACCATGCCCTTCTCAAACTTCTTCCTCCCCAAGCCTCAGGGTCTCTCATTGAGCTGGGAGCTCTCTGACTAATCTAGGTCTGTAAACCAACAAACTTCAGGGGCCCACCGGTCTCTGTGCCTCCAGTACTAACGGGGACCAGAACTCAAGTCCTCAGGCTTGTGTAGCTGTATATTTCTATATGGCTTGCATCAAACTCACTATGTAGCCAAGGATGACCTTGAACTCCTGATCCTCCTGCCTCCACCTCCTCAGAGGTAGGATTATGGTGTGTCACCCACTGTGCCTAGCTTGGCTATACTCTTTGAGCGTTGAAAGCATTCATTAGCATACTCTCTCCATTTTTTAAAAGATTTATTTATTTTATGTGTGAGTACTCTATTTTCATGTATACCTGCACACCAGAAGAGGGCATCGGATCCCATTACAGATGGTTGTGGTCACTGGGAATTGAATGAAGGATCACTGGAAGAGCAGCCAGTGCTCTTAGGCACTGAACTATCCTATCCAGCTCCCTAATTCATAATTTTTTAAAGTATTATTATCTTACTTAAAAAATAATTATGTACACTTATTGTGTGCACACACATGTGTGTGTAGGTAGGTGGGTCAAACACACCATGATGTACATATGGGGGTCTGTAGACTTCTATTTTTTAAACCTAGTTTAATAAGGGTTCTTAAATGCTGTAACCTCCCTTCTAGCCCACCACCCACCAGAGGTAGTGGAAAGGAAAGGTTAATAGGGCAAAAGAAGATGTGGACCTGTTTAGAAATAGTTTTTTGGGGGTGATTCCAATCTTCATTGTGAAGGTGATGTCAGTTCAGTTCGCATGAATCAGCAGCAATCCACTCACACACCGTTTGCAAATCAGCAATGGCAGTTTGATTCAGAAGAAGCTGTGAGGCTCTGCCAATCAGCCCCAGTCATTGGAAGTAGGAAGAAGCTGCCCAAACACCACCAAAAGTGACAAAGGATGCTCAGAGAAGAAGGCAAGGTGAACCAATGCCACACAGCATTGCCCACTGTCTGTTGGGCTATTTTTATACCCTTTCCAAATATCACATATTCTCTTAAGCGTCCACTCCAGCAAAACATCACATGCCTTTTTCCAGGCAACCTCAAGAAAAACACATGTCTGTTCTTGGCAAAATATCATCCCATATATCTTCCTCAGCAAAACATCCTCTCAAAAGGCAGTTTCCAGAAAAACATCTCATGACACAAGCAAGTCTCCAAAGAAACCAGAAATTTCCACCTCACAAGTCAAAGGACATTTTTTTTCAGGCATAAGTTTTTCCTTCCCACAATGTAAGTCTCAGAGATCGAATTCATCAGCAGCCTCAGGGAGGGGCCATTACCACTGGCCACCTCCATAACCTCATTTTTTGGGGTGGGGGAGGGGTTAGATTTAGATTAGGTCTCACTATGTAGACCTGGCTGGCTTGGAACTCATGGTTGAACTGGATCTCACTCTGTACTTCAATACCAGGTTGGCCTTGAACTTACAGAAGTTGCCTTGTCTCTGTCTCCCAAAGGCTGGGATTAGGGGTATGTGCTGCCAGGCCTGGCTCTGTAAATTTTGCTGTTGTTTTGCAATTTGTCTTTCTATGTAGACAAGCTGACTCTAATGGCATCATCCTTAGCCTGTGGTGTATTGGGATTACAGGAACATGCTACCATAGCCAGCCCCAGGGCTCTCATACAGGATTATTTTTTTTTCTTATTTTATTTACATTTAAGATGCCATCCACTTTCCCCATTTCCCCTCCCTAGAAAACCCCTGTCCCATGCCCCCCTTTCCTTTTTGCTTTTATACAATTTTTTTAAAAAATTTTTTATTAGATTTTTATTTACACTTCAGATGGCATCCCTTATCCCCATTCCCCCCCCCCAACCCCCCTTAGGAAACCCCTATCCCATGCCCCCTTTTCCTTTTTGCATTTATACATTTTTTAAAAATAATGTTAATCATAGGCTTTATAAGTTTGGAATTGTTCAGTCAGAGGTGTAACCCACTGACCAACCTAGATAAAACAACTATCTTTGACTGGTGGAGATACATGAATATCTGCCTCCCTGTCTCCCCCTCTTTCTCTCTTTCATCACCTAGCTTCTCCTCTCCTTCTTCTTCTCCTCTTCTTACTCCTTTTCTTCCTCTCAGTACTCCTCCTACCTTAGCTCCTCCTACACATCACCCTTCCTGTTAAAATGAAACTTTTCTCTCAAAATACAATTACAGCATAATTATGCCAATTTGTACCAGTGAGGTACAGGATAGTCCTAATACCCAGTCCATCCTTTTGTTGACTAACCAGCTCCTCTGTCATCTATTCTAACTAAAACATTTAGTCAAAGGATTTATAAGTTTGGTAATGCTCAATCGGAAGCGTAACCCAATACCCAACCTAGATATGAAAGCTATCTTCGACTGGTGGAGACCTGTGAACATCTGCCTCCATGCCCCCTCTCTCTTTCTCTCTCTCATCACCTAGCTTCTCCTCTCCTTCATCTTCTCTCCTTACTCCATCTCTTCCTCTTGGTACTCCTTCCCACTTAGCTCCTCCTACATATCACTCTTCCTGTTAAAGTAAAACTTTTCTCTCAAAATACAGTTAGAGCATACTTATTCCTAATTGTACCAGTGAGGTATAAGATAGTCCTAATACCCAGTCCATCATTTTGTTGACTAACCAGAACGGATTACTATTTGTTAAAGAAAGAAAGAAAACATGATAACGTGGCATTGAGCTGAGAATGTATTGCAGTTGGCAGAGTGCTTGCCTGGCACACACAGGCTCTGGGTCCCATCCTCAGCACCACACAAAACCAAGAGTAGTAGAACATGCCTGTAATCCCAGCACTTGAGAGGCAGAGGCGGGTAGATCTCAGAGTTTGAGGCCAGCCTGGTCTCCAAAGTAAGTTTCAGGACAGCCAGGGCAGTCAAGAAGAAGAAGAAGAAAAAGAAGAAGAAGGAGAAGGAAGAGGAAGAAGAAGAAGAAGAGGAGGAGGAGGAGGAGGAGGAGGAGGAGGAGGAGGAGGAGGAGGAGGAGGAGGAGGAAGAGGAGGAGGAGGAGGAGGAAGAGGAGAAGGAGGAGGAGGAAAAGAAGAAGAAGGAGAAGAAGAAGAAGAAGAAGAAGGAGGAGGAGGAGGAGGAGGAGGAGGAAGAGGAGAAGGAGGAGGAGGAAAAGAAGAAAAAGGAGAAGAAGAAGAAGAAGAAGAAGAAGAAGAAGAAGAAGAAGAAGAAGAAGAAGAAGACGACGACGACGAGGAGGAGGAGGAGGAGGAGGAGGAGGAGGAGGAGGGGCTGGTGAGATGGCTCAGTGGTTAAGAGCATTGGCTGCTCTTCTGGAGGTCATGAGTTCAAATCCCAGCAACCACACGGTGGCTCACAACCATCCCGTAATGAGATCTGATACCGTCTTATGGGGTGTCTAAAGACAGCTACAGTGTACTTACATATAATAAATAAAAACATTTTTGAAGAAGAAGAAGAAGAAGAAGAAGAAGAAGAAGAAGAAGAAGAAGAAGAAGAAGAAGAAGAAGAAGAAGAAGAAGAAGAAGAAAGAGATGGAGAGCCGGTGGTGGTGGCACACGCCTTTAATCCCAGCACTTGGGAGGCAGAGGCAGGTGGATTTCTGAGTTTGAGGCCAGCCTGTTCTACAGAATGAGTTCCAGGACAGCCAGAGCTACACAGAGAAACCCTGTTTCGAAAAATCAAAAACAAAACAAAAAAAAAAAAAAAAAAAAAAAAAAAAAAAAAAGAAAGAAAGAAAGAAAGAGATGGAGAAGGTGAAGGAGGTGAAGTTCAAGATTATCCTCTGTATTGACTATTAAAACTGGAACAACACAGTCTCCATTACCTTGGACCTGCAGAAACATAAGTTCAAATTCATGAACCAGCCTATCTCTCTCTCTCTCTGAGACAGGATTTCATGTAGCGTAGGCTATGCTCAAAGTATGTAGTCCAAGATAACCTTGCACTCTGGATCCCCAATTCTCTATATCTTTAGAAATACATCGTTTGCCCAATCCCATGGTGTCAGTAGGATCGGGGTTGGGGAGCTAACGCAAGCCGATGCACTCTTCCTCAAGTTTACTGTAAGTGATGGTAAATATTTTTCTTCAAGGGAATTTTGGTTCTTTACATAGATTTTTTTTTTTACCCCCAATGAAATAAAATGGAGAAACTGTGTTTGACATTAAATAAAGGCTATGGGAAGAGGGGAGACAAAAGAAGGGAGGAGGAGGAGCAAGAGGAAGAGGAGGAGCAGGAGAAGGAGGGGTTGGCTGGCGCTGGTGACAGTGGCCTGGAGAAACATGGAGTAAGACCTCAGTGAGCAGCCATGCTAAAGCAGATTCTCAGCCTTCCTAACACTGTGACACTTTAATACAGCCCCTCATGTTATGGTGACCCCAACCATAAAAAGCATTTCTTTGCTATTTCATACTTTTAATTTTACTTCTGTTAGGAATCCTAATGTAAATATCTGGTATGCAGGGTATCTGATAAGCCACCCCTGTGAAAGGGTCATTTGACCCCAAAGGGGTCGAGACCCACTTATTGAGCATATCTGGGCTAAGACTTGGCCTGAGAATGGATGGTGGTTGTTTGCCATTCTCAAAGCTCACCCAGCAAGGAACTGAAGAGCTTGGTTTCTTAGACCCTGAATCATAAATCGCAACGTGGGTCCCAGGGACTGAACTCAATTATTTTTTTGTTTTGTTTTGTTTTGTTTTCTGAGACAGGGTTTCTCTGTATAGCCCTGTATAGGTCACTCTGTAGACCAGGCTGGCCTCGAACAGGGGGGGACAGGGAGAGAGACAGAGACAGAGACAGACACAGAGAGAGACAGAGAGAGACAGCAAGACACAGAGACACAAGCAGACAGATGGACAGACAGACGGACTGACTGACTGACTGACTGACTGACTGACTGACTGACTGATTGACTGACTGACCGACCGACTGACTGGAGGGAAAGAATAGGAGGGAGAGAGGCAGAGAGAAAAAGGTTCTGACTAAACCAAAACCCTTCACTAGGAGGGAGCTTTCATCTGTATTTTCCTGCTGTTCCTCTTTTGACCAACAGGTGGCAGGCTAATCCCACAACAGGCGATCATGACTTTATTTAATTGCAATGAGAAGAAAATTGCTTCTTTTCCCACACGTATTTCTTTTCCCAGATAAACAGTGCGGTGAGCATATGCCTGCTTATCAAGGAAGTGAGCCCCATAAGAAGGTCTCTTTTCAGGCGAGAGACACGAGGGTCGCCAACACCGACTCTGAGCTTCAGGTTACAACACTGCAGACAAGAAAGCAGCCAAGGTTGCTTCAAAGTTCATTGTTAAAATTCCACATAATCTACATTTCTCCAGTTAATAATCATAAAAAGTTTATAACCAGAAGTCACAGAGGTCCTTCTGTCGTAATTGCGAGGGTTTTAGTGTTAATAGAACACCCTTCTCAAGAAGGAGACGTTTTCAAAGCCAGCCCCCTCCCATAATCCCTCTGCCCACCCCTCCATGCACTGCTCTCCCCCAGAATCACTTCCTAACCCTTTACAAAACTGCAGGGTAATTGACTCTTCAAGGTATGAGTTTGACTTCCCACCCTGATTTGGTAACAGACTTTGTTTTGGCTCTTTGTTTGCAAATGCACAATAAAAATGGCTTTTGAGTGACTTCAGAGGATGCTTTCTGATGCCAATAGCAGATTCCAAAGCAGCTATTATCCCAGACGTGGGGGATCTGGTCCCTTGAGACTGTTTAAGTATCGGTTTTCAAAGTGCTCGGAACCTGAAATGTCTTGTATGGTATATTTGCAGGTGCATAACTGGCCCAGTGCTCCGAGTTATAAAGGCTGCCTTCCTGTGCTAGCAGTTGACAGATTGAGCCTCTTGCTAAAATCGAGGGCTACAATTTCGATAACAAATCTGATTCTAAGTCTCCCGTGTCGCTTCAGCCCAAAGGTGTCTTTGTCTCCCGAAAGAAAGGGGGCTAGAAGTGAGTGAATGGCCCTTCAGCAGAGCCATGTGGAAAACATTGCTGAGGGACACTTTTGTCCTGAGAGTGGAGGTTTAGGGCTGGTATGTGTGAAGTGAGTTTTCTTTGTTCACGGCCAACCTGCCTGAATGTGTGTGAGGCAGCGGAGGTGACGGCAAAATGCTTTAAAAGTGGCCTGCGGTGGGAAACTCAGAGCGCACAATGGCGTTATTTTTGTTAGACATAATTCTCCCACCTTGCCTTTTTATTGCTGAACCAAAATAAGTCCGGAAAAAGCTTAAAAAGGCTGCCTTGATGTTGGAAGGAAAATGGATATTGTCTCTCCCCACAGTGTCTGAATGGTGCACATAATCCTAGTTATATCCAGATAAGAGCACGCCCCGCCCTGAGAAACGTTTCCCTGGATGGAAGAGCACCAGGCGTCTTCAGGGAGGGGCAGGAAGGTGCCAACCCATTTTATTGAAACTTCTAAAATCTGAAGAGAAGGCTCCCCTGCTCTTCACACTTCTGTTTGCAGCTAATGCTTATGTGTGGTAGTAACGTTCCAGACCCCCTTTACTCCTCAAAGCCTCCCACCCCACCTCCGGTATTTGATCATTTGATGAGACACCCAGGAGGACTCCGGCTTTCATCATCGCAACCCCGCGGGCTGTAGACTGGGGAAGAGGAAAGGGGCGGTGCTCTCTTCCTAAATTGCTCAATTTAGGAGAGCTAGGAGCCAAGGAGCTTCTTCTAAGATTAAGTGTGTGTTTTCAATTGTTTATTTGTTTATATTTCTTTTTCAAGACAAGGCTTCCCTGCATAGCCCAGGCCACCCTGGAACTCTGTAGACCAGGCTAGCCTCACACTCAGAGATCTGCTTGCCTCTGTCTCCCAAGTGATGGGATAAACTTGGTGAGTCACCAGAGCGATCACAGTCAGGAAGGTTTAAGTGAAAAGCTAAGGCACACCGGATGTGGGCGGATGTGGGCGCCACATTCAAATCAGAAAGGTGCCTCTCAAAGGAAAGATCTAATCTAATCGGGTAGCCTTCCCTGCATCAGCTGCCAGGTTGGAACACTTGCTTGTTTGTGTTCCAGGGAGGAGATGCTGCCACTTATGGGAGCGATTCCCATGGATACAGAGAAGAACCATCCAAGCCCTGATCAGGAGGGGACTGTGGAGAGGTGCTGGCTCAGTGATTAAGAACACTTGCTGATCTTGCAAAAGACAGGAGTTCAAATCCCAGCACCCTTAAGGTGGCTCACAACTGTCCCAGGAAATCTGACACCCTATTCTGACCTCCAAGGGCACCGGCATGCACGTGGTAACCATACTTACATGCAAACAAAACACACATAGCAGAGCATGGTAGCAGGCTCCTTTAGTTCCAGCACTCAGGATGCAGAGGCAGATGGATCTCTGTAAGTTGTAAGAACAGCCTGGTCTACAAAGTGAGTTGCAGGATAGCTAGGCTATGTAAAGACATCCTGTCTAAAAAAATAAAATAAAATAAAATAAAATAAAATCTACTAATACACCTAAAATAATAAAAATAAATATTTTTTTAAAAAATGTATTTGCTCTGGGTGTAGTGGCACACGCCTTTAATGCCAGTACTTAGGAGGCACAGGTTCTCTGTGAGTTCAAGGCCAACCTGATCTACAAACTGGGTTCTGGGCCAGCCAAAACTATATAGTGAGATCCTGTCTTGAAGAACAAAAGCAAAACCCAACAACAACAAAAGCATTTGCATGCTTTTAAACCCAGCACTCAGGAGGCAGAGCCAAGCTGTCTCTGCTCAGTTTAGCCATTTGGAGCCAGCAAGATGATACAAATTGTTTGCCACCACACTTATTGACCTGAGTTTGATTACCAGGACCCACATAGTAAAGGAAACCAAACAAAGTCTGCAAGTTGTCCTCAGACCTTCACACACATGCATATCATATGTACATGCATATACACATACAAGAAATAAATAACATGGGGGCTGGAGAGATGGCTGACTGCTCTTCCAGAGGTCCTGAGTTCAATTCCCAGCAACCACATGGTAGCTCACAACCATCTGTAATGGGATCTGATGCCCTCTTCTGGTGCGTCTGAAGACATCTACAGTGTACTCACAATAAAATAAATAAATCTTTAAAAAGGAAAGAAAGAGAGAACATGATAATTTTTTAAATCTGTTTTGTTCTATTTTGCACAATCTAAGTTTATTTCACTAATGGAAACACTTCTGTTTGTGCTGAATCAACACCTTCAACTTTTTTTATGCATAATATCTCGGGTTTAATGTCTATGTATGGTGCCAAAACCTTTATGTTCTGGTGTGTGTGTGTGTGTGTGTGGTGTTCATTTGTCAAGGTTGAAACTTATCTTTAAGGCCAGGCATAGTGGTGCATGTCTTTAATGCCACCACTTGGGAGACAGAAGACAAAGGATCTTTATGAGTTTGAGACCAGCCTGGTCTACAGAGCAAGTTCCAGGACAGCCCGAGCTTTAGAGCCTTAGTTCAAGGCCAGGACTGAAGAGTGACTCTGTGGTTAAGAACACTGGCTGCTCTTTTAGAAGACAGGAGTTCAATTCCCAACACCAACATGGCAGCTCACAACTATCTGCAACTCTGGTTCCAGGAGATCTGAAGTTCTCTCCCTTTGGTGTCAGTGTGGATACTGCAGGCACACTACAAAGGCATACATGCAGGCAGGCAAAACACCATGCAAACAAAATAAAGGTTTTTAAAAATTGCTTAAAAAGTAAAGGAAAGAAAAAAAGATTCAAGGTCAGTCTGCCTTCTGCCAAAAGGTCCGATCTTAGAGAAAAACTGAAGCAGGAGAAAAAAAAAAGCAGAGAGTTAACTTTTAGAGAATCCGAGTGACAAGTGACAAGCGTCTTGCTTGACAGAGTGGTTTTGGAAATAAGAAAGAATCAAATTCGAGAAATGTAAGCAGTTCTCTCTCTCTCTTGTTTGAATCCGAGGATTGATAAATGTCGGTGCTTAGCTCTGTGCTGGGTTTTTTTTTTTTTTTTTTTCTCAATATCAAAATTCTTTGTATGGGAGCCCAGTGCTCGAAGTGGATAGTGTTTCAGCTGTGATGGAGGCTTCCAACTTTTAGAACCTATGCCTAGGAACCTGTGCCAGCCGCCTGCCCTACGGTTTTAAGTTTAACTTCATAGGCAGCACTTCCAACGACACTGTGGCTTTTCTCTTTTTTATGTGACAGATGTGGTTTCACAGGGCATCTAGAGGTTGCTTGGATTTGGAGTGAATACTGGGCAGGAGGGGTAGCTATTCTAATTTGGAAACTGAAACAGCAACTCTGATAGAAGAAATAAAGTGGTTGGAGTTAAAAGACCAGAATTTTAACACGACTCCACCACATTTTAGTAAGGCACATTTAAGGCAAGAGGCTCTCTCCCTGAGAGTTAGCACCCCACCCCACCCTCACCCCACCCCACCCCCACTCCTGCCCCCCCTGTGAGCTCTGAGCATCCTGGCCTGTCTGTTTGTCATAACAGCAGGGCCCAGGTCAAACTAGATAAAGTTTTTGGAAGTTTTATATTTTTTGACAACACAATGCTAGGCGGCAGGTGGATCTCCAAGTTCAAAGCCAGCCTGGTCTACAGCGTGAGTTCCAGGACAGCCGGGGCTGCACAGAGACAAAACAAAACAAACAAACAAAAAACAAAATCCAAAACAACAACAACAAAAGAAGCAAACCAAACCAAAAAAGGAAGAAAAAAAACAAAATAAAATAAATATTAAAACAAAAACAACCTTAGGACAGGGTGTGTTGCTCATTAACTGGGCAGGCCTACAGGGGGTGGTGTTGAGATAGCTCATTCACTGGGCAGGCCTACAGGGAGTGGTATTGAGATAGCTCATTCACTGGGCAGGCCTACAGGGGGTGGTGTTGAGATAGCTCATTCATTAGACTAGAGACTTGTTTTGTTTCCCCAAACCCAAAGGACAGAATCTTAATTCCCTTAAGTTGTCTCCGACTTTCCTGTGGGTGGCACAGGCAAGACACACCAAACAAACAAACTAATGCAAAACACAAAAACAAGAAACCCAGGGCTGGGCTAGAACCATTTGGAACCCAGACGCTGGCCTAGGGTGCTTGAAACCCTAGATTCTCCCTGAAGCACATAAAGGCAGGTCTGCTAAACCAGGCTAGGTGAAACAAGACATTAATCTCAGTATTCTCTGATGGGGTCAAAGCTAGCCTGGTCTACCCAGGGAGTTCCTGGACAGCCAGGGGAGCATATATTCTGAATCAAAAATCCCAGACATGTTAGTCCACACTTGAAGCCCTAGCACTCAAGGGATAGATTCAAGGCCATCCTCGGGGATGTGGGGCATTACCTTATGCAGACCAATCTGTCAGGAGACCCTATGTCAAACAACAAACAAGAAGCCCAAATCGCAAACATCTAGTGTCTATAATTCATTTGAATTAGCATAAGTCAGAATCTCTGGCCAGAAAATTTCAATGAACTTTTTGATGTTTGGTTTTGTATGTGGACTTACGTACAAGTGCACGTATGTGAGTACATTGGCGTGCATAGATGTGAGTGCACTCATGTGCCATGAAGCAGGAAGCTAGGGGACCTCTGAGGGGGCTGTGTCTCAGAAGCCATCCACCCTGTCGTTTGGTACGATCTCTCATTGGCCTGAAGGTCACCAAAAAGACATACTGACCAGCAGTCCCTGGTGCCTGCCTGTCTGCCTCCCTAGTGCTGGATCCTGACACGTGTGTACCACCATGCCTGTGACAAGTGTGGGCCACTATGCTTGTGACAGTGTGCATCATGCCTGTGACTAGTGTGTACTATGGCTGTGACAAGTATGCACTATTCCAGTGATAAGTATACCGTCATGTATATACATGGGTTCTGGGGATTGAACTCAGGTCTTCCAGCCTCAGCCCACAGAGAGGGGAGATCTGAGTTCTGTATCACACCTGACTCTGCAATGACATGACACACCAGAAGAGGGCATCAGATCCCATTACAGATGGTTGTGAGCCACCATGTGGTTGTTGGGAATTGAACTCAGGATCTCTGGAAGGGCAGTCAATGCTCTTAACCACTGAGCCATCTCTCCAGCCTTTCCTTTTTTTTTTTTTTTTTTTTTTGGTTTTTTGAGACAGGGTTTCTCTGTATAGCCTTGGCTGTCCTGGAACTCACTCTGTAGACCAGGCTGGCCTCGAACTCAGAGATCCGCCTGCCTCTGCCTCCCAAGTGCTGGGATTAAAGGCATGCGCCACCACCGCCCGGCTCTTTCCTTTTCTTAAGACAGGGCTTCTCTGTGTAGCCCTGGCTGTCCTGGAAGTCACTCTCTGCACCAGGCTGGCCTCGAACTCACTGAGATCTGCCTGCCTCTGCCTCCTGAGTGCAACGGGATCTAAGGCATGGGCCATCACTGTCTGGCTTCTTTTTCTTCTTCTTTTTTTTCTTCTCGCCTTTTTGGAGACATGGTCCCATATATAACAAGCTGGCCTCAAGCTTGCTCTGATCCTCCTGTCTCTGCAGCCCCAGTGCTGGGATAATAGGTCTGTCTGTATCATTGTGTCTGCTTTTAGGCCACGCTGGGAATCGAATCCAGCATGCTACTGGAGCATTCTGTCAAATGACCTATAACCACAGGCCTTGCCTTTAATTGGCCTGTAACTTGCTGTGTAGTCTGGTCTGGCTGGCCTCAAACTCAAAGCTCTCCTTCTGCTTCTGCCTCTCTCTCTCTCTCTTTTTTTTTAATATATATTTTTTTAAGATTTATTTAGGCCGGGCGTGGTGGCGCACGCCTTTAATTCCAGCACTTGGGAGGCAGAGGCAGAGGCAGGTGGATTTCTGAGTAAATAAATAAATAAATAAATTATTTTGTATGTATATGTGAGTACACTGTAGCTGTTTTCAGACACACCAGAAGAGGGCATCAGATCTCATTATGGATGGTTGTGAGCCACCATGTGGTTGCTGGGAATTGAACTCAGGACCTCTTGAAGAGCAGTCAGTGCTCTTAACCACTGAGCCATCTAACAAGCCCCTGTTTTTTTTTTTGTTGTTGTTGTTTTTTTTTTTTTTTTTGGTTTTTCGAGACAGGGTTTCTCTTTGTAGCCCTGGCTGTCCTGGAGCTCACTCTGTAGACCAGGCTGGCTCGAACTCAGAAATCCACCTGCCTCTGCTTCCCAAGTGCTGGGATTAAAGGTGTGCGCCACCACCGCCCGGCTGTTTCTTTTTGTTTTGTTTTTTTGTTTTGTTTTTTTTTTTGTTTTGTTTTTTTTGTTTTGTTTTGTTTTTTGCCTTTCAAGTGCTGGGATTGCAGGGTGAGACACCAAGCTGGGTAAACATTCCCTTCTGATTTAAACATTTCCACCGAGGCTTAAAGGCTTCATAGGTTTTTTTTTTTTTTTTTTTTGGTTTTTCGAGACAGGGTTTCTCTGTGTAGCCCTGGCTGTCCTGGAACTAGCTCTGTAGACCAGGCTGGCCTCGAACTCAGATATCTGCCTGCCTCTGCCTCCCAAGTGCTGGGATTAAAGGCGTGCGCCACCACTGCCCGGTGCTTCATAGCTTTTTTTTTTTTTTTTTTTTTTTTTTTTTTTTTTTTTTTTTTGGTTTTTCGAGACAGGGTTTCTCTGTAAGCTTCATAGCTTTAATGAGTAACTGTCAGTGGGAACTTAGAGAGATGGCTCTGTTTACAAATAGGTTTACAACCTATCTAGGCAGGCACCTGGTTTACACATTCAGAATAATAGCCCAAGATCTGAGAGGCACTAAAGCAGTTATCTGGAATTCTCTTATCTCAGATAAGTGCATAGTTCAGCTTGCCTGCTTTCTCACTTCCTTCAGAAATAGGATCCTGTCCCTTACACTGCAAGGTTTGTTTTGTTTTGTTTGTTTTGTTTGTTTTGTTTGTTTGGAAGTCTCTCTGTAGAGGAGGCCAGCCTCAGATTTGAGGATCTGCTTGTCTCTGCCTCCCAAGCGCTGGGAATAAAGGCAGGGGCCAACTGCACTTGGTCTTATTCATTTTATTATTATATGAGTACATTGTAACTGTCTTCAAACATACCAGAAGAGGACATCAGATCCCATTACAGATGGTTGTGAGCCACCATGTGGTTGCTGGGAATTGAACTCAGGACCTCTGGAAGAACAGTCAGTGCTCTTAACCTCTGAGCCATCTTTCCAGCCCCCACAGGCTGGCTCTAAAGACATAGTGATCTTGCTGTCTTAGCCTCTTGATTAAAAAAAAAGAAGAAGAAAAAGGAATAAATAAATAATTGAAAGTGACCCTTCTTCCAACTTTGAGCAAGTAGGGACTTCTTGGTCACTGTCACTTCACTGAGGACACAGAGCATGGGAGGATGCAGAGTACGGTACGGTGCCATCTACGTGATGACCATGGCTCTGGGCAGCCTGGCTGTCGAGTGAGGTTGGAGTCATTACGATGGCGCTCTCCTCTCCTCTCTGAAGCACAGGTGCCCAGGACACGGGCACAAATTAGTCCTTTATTTAGCGCTTGAGCTAGATTCAGGAAATGGGTGAAGACTCAGTTTACTAATTTTGTAGTTGGTCCTAGGCCACAATCAGACCAACTCTTTCACAAGCTGAACTCTGCTGGCTTCTAAACACCATGCCCCAAATACCATAGAATGCAGCTGGTGCAGGAGCATGGGGCATGATCCCGCTTCTGCTAAGGACAGTTCTATCTACTTGATCTGTGCACCTGCAGTGACCAGGAATTTTCACACACAGACACACATAACCGGCTACCAGCCTTCTGACTGTGCCTTAAGGGGCAGGCTGGGTTTCAGAATGGTCTGATAAGGTTGTTCATGTGGTACAAGTAAGTTCTTCCTCTCCTCCCTTTCTTCCTTCCTTGGAGGAATCCAGGGGTAGTGCCTCTTTTTCTTCTTCTTCTTCTTCCTCCACCTTCCCTTCCTCCTCCTCCTCCTCCTCTTCTTCCTCTTCCCACTCCTTCTCCTTTTGAGTCAGGGTTTCTCTATATTGTCCTGACTGTTCTGAAACTTGATATTTAGAGCAGGCTGTCTCAAATTTACATAGATCTACCTGCCTCTGCCTCCCGAGTGCTGGGGTTAAAGGTGGGCACCAGTGTGTACCCTGCACGGGTCCTTACATTCGCTGAGCAAACATGACCACTGAACTCTACTTCCAGCTGACATGATATAAATACTCATAGTTTGAATGCAAATGTTTATCCCAAAGTTGAGCGTTTCCTGTGCCAAGTCTGTGTGCTCTGGTTCTCTAGCTCTGACCAGATGACTTCTTGGGGTTTACACACAAAAAATACAGATTCCTGGGCCCCACTTTACAAAATCGAATCTCAGGGAGCTATACTATCTGCTGTTTTTGGTCCGTGATTTTGGTTTTGTTGTTTTGGTTTTTGCAGTTGGGTCTCTGCAAAGCCAAGTATAGAACTCGCAAACCTCCTGCCCTGACACACCCAGTAGCTGTCATGAATGGACAGAGGAATCTGTGAGTGCCCGAAGACAGTGATGCTTTCCGACCTGACCATCCACACTTTATAGTTTATCTGGAAAGGTAGAACTAAGATGTGCAATAACCAAGTGGGGCTAATGAGCTGGTTAATCAGTTCTGAGCATCCACTGCTCTCACAGAACCCTAGTTTGGAGTTCCCAGCACCCATGGACTTTAACTCCAGCTCCAGGGGATCCAGTGCCTTTTCCCGGCTTCTATGGGCAACTGGACTCATTCATGTACATATACTTCTCCACAGACAAACACAGATGAATAAAAAGAACTTCTTAGCCAGGCATAGTGGTGCACATCTTTAATCCCAGTACTCAGGAGGCAGAGGCAGGTAGGTTTTAGGAGTTTGAGCACAGCCTGGGCTACACAGAGAAACCCTACTTTGAAAAGGCAAAGTAACAAAGCAAAGCAAAACAAAACAGCTTGGTACCTTGTTACCCAAGGGAAGGTAGGAAGAAAGACCCAGTGCTGAGGAAGATTAAAGGAAAGATAGAAGACACTAGCAGGACTTAGCAGGACTCAGACAGCATTTCAGTGGAGGCGAATGGAGCACAGGAACCGTGCACACGGAGGGAAAGTCAGCAGGGGAATGGCAAAGGATTTGGAGGCAGAGACAGAGCAGCATGTTCTGAGAACAACGTGTCTTGCCAAATTTGAATATGTACTAATGTGCAGTTCGAAATAGGGATTGGTGGAGCCAGATTATATAAGGTTTAAGAAGTCAGGCAGAGGAGCTCAACCTGCCCCGGGTGGAAAACAGGAAGTAAGTCAAGCCACTGAGCAAACTCCAAGAGGCAGCAGGGGCAGGCAGATTCTGCAGTGTATGAGAGAGGGAAACCTACCACTTCTTTTTGGCCGAGCTCTCCAGAGGGAAAAGGCCAGCTGAGGGTCTGTGGAAGGCTGCCTGAGTCTGCCTTCCCATCCAACACCAATGCCACCTACCCCAGGATCACACCAATTTTCTGTGCCTCTTCTTGATGAAGTCACAAGGAGTTCACAGGGAGGCTAAACATGGTGTGATGGTTTACAGCCATGCTTGTCTCTTAAGCTGTGCCTCTGACCCATCTGAGGCTTATGAAACCCTGGCTTGTCTAAGTCCTGAGCACATTATTGGTCTGGAAATTCCCCATGATTCAGGAAGCAGTGTGACCACACCGAACACTTTCTGAATGTGTTATTTCCAATTCTTCTTGTAACGTGGCTTGTGATCCTTTAGGACATACTGGACAATGCTACACACCTGATGAGGTAAATCTCTCCTTACTTTCCTGATTCTCTGAGAGCTACAAGACAGGAAGTTTCAGAAGCCAACACTGGAGCTAGAGAGCCAGGCTCCTGGGTGATTGAAGGTTTTCTGGTTTCAAATTAGACAGAAAACCAAATTAGCAAATTAATTGTTGGATGTGTTTCCTGGGCTCTCCATCAGCTGCTGCAGGACCAGTAGCCAATGAGAGACCGTTTCTGGCTGCCCCAGAGAGGGGGCAGGGTTCAGAATCAGGTTCTGCCAGCCTCCAAGTGTCAGACATGTTAATTTTAAATTACTTTTGTACAGCCTGGTGTCAAAATGATTAAAGCATGAAGAAAAAAAAAAAAAGGAAGGAGAGAGATGTGAAATGGTTCACCTCACATCGGCAGCAGGGACCCTTGGAGCTCTATCTCGGCTTCTTTCTCTATGATATACCAGGACTAAGTTAATGTCCTTACTGCACACCTAAAATGGAGGAAGAGAGGTGTGTGGAAGTCACTATTTCTATAAAGCAGTCTGCATCACTGACAGGAACACACTGTCATCCCCTATAAAACCGTATTCTGGCCGGGCGGTGGTGATGCACGCCTTTGATCCCCCAGCACTTGGGAGGCAGAGACAGGTGGATTTCTGAGTTTGAGGCCAGTGTGGTCTACAGAGTGAGTTCCAGGACAGCCAGGACACAGAGAAACCCTGTCTGGAAACAAATAATGTCAAGATATAACTTTGATTGCCTATCATTTAAAGGCACTGGATTTTAATTTTGAAGTATTGGAGGAAAAAAAATGGCGTATCAAATAATCTCCACAAAAACGCTATGCCACAAGGGTTACTACTGCTCCTGTTTACAGATGAGAGAGTCAGGGCTTGACGCAGTGAAGTTGATTCTGAGCATGGTGGTACATGTCTGTAATCCTAGCATTTGGAAAGTACAGGTGGGAGGATCAAGAATTTAAGACTACATAGCAGGCTTGAAGCTAGTGTGGGCTACATGAAACCCTTTCTCAAAAAGAGGGATGCAGAGATGGCTCAGCGTCGGGAATACCTGCTGTTCTTTCAAAGTACCACATGGATCACAGCTCTCAGCTCCAGGAGATCTGATGCCCTCTTAAGACTCCACAAGCATCTTCATGCAAGCATACACAGACATGCACACACTACTACTAAAAAATAACAACAACAATGATATAGTTTTAAATATAGGGCTGAAGAGATCGCTCAGTGGTTAGGAGCACAGACTGCTCTTCCTGAGGTCCTGAGTTCAATCCCCAGCAACTACATGGTGGCTCACAATCATCTGTAATGGGGGTCTGATGCCCTCTTCTGGTATGCCTGAAGAGAGCAATGGTGTACTTGTATGCATAAAATAAATAAATAAATCTTTAAAAAAAAATAGATTTAAATATAAAACTTGAGTCTCACTGTGTATCCCTGGCTGGCCTGGAACTCACTGTATAAACCAGACTAGCTTCAAACTTGCATAGATCTGCCTGCCTCTGCTTCCTGAGAGATGAAATTAAACCAGGTGTTGCTCACGCTTGGCAACATCTGGGGTTTCATGTGGTTTGTGGAAATCAAACACACATTCTTGTGCTTGAAAACCCAAGCTCTTTAATAACTGAGCTATCTCTCTTCTCCATGCTATACAAGTTTTAGGTGCACAGAAATATCCTAAGCATGTCCAGTGATATAAAATATCCTAAGCATGTCCAGTGATATGAAAGCCACCATTCAGAACATTACTGCTAATGTAAATAAAACAATGTAGAGAAAAGACACCTCAGAACTGTCTGAATCCAATTTTAACATTTTAAAACTTTTTATTGAGAACCTCTATAGTTTCACTTGTTTGCTTGTTTTAATATTTACTATTTTATATTATAAAAAACATATACATGCGTGAGTGCTTGCACATAGGTATGTGAGTCAGGTTCATGACTGGTGTCCAAAGAGGACACAGAGGAAAGGATTGGATCCCCTGGAACTGAAGTTACAAGCGGTTTGTGAGCCACCATGGTGGTACTGGGAAAAGAACCCGTGTTCCCTGCAAGTGCTTTTAACTACCAAGTCGCCTCTCCAGCCCAGCCTGCTTTTGTTTGCTTTTCCCCAAAGGTAAAATAACTTTGGGGGACTGAGTACAGACTTGACTTGGTAGAAGGCTTGCTTAGGCTGTTTCTCAGGGTGATCTCAAATTCCAAGCCAGCAGGGACTACACAGGAAAGCCTGCCCTCAAAATATAATAAATAAATCTATAAGCACAAGATCAGATAATCACTCTGGTAAATTCAAAAATCCTGAGCCATAGAGGTGGGTTTTTGTTTGTTTGTTTGTTTTTGTTTTGGGGGGGGGGGTGAGACAGGGTTTCTCTGTGTAGCTCTGGCTGTCCTGGATCTCACTCTGTAGACCAGGCTGGCCTCGAACTCAGAAATCCGCCTGCCTCTGCCTCCCAAGTGCTGGGATCAAAGGCGTGTGCCACCACTGCCCGGCTTATAGAGGTGGTTTTTATGGTGGCATCTATTCTAGTAACCCCAGCATTGAGGGAGAAAACTTACCCAAGTGAGTTCAAGGACAACCTGAATTCTATAGCATGAGACTCTTTTTTTTTTTTTTTTTTTTTTTTTCTCTGTGTTATAGCCTTCTCTGTCTTGGTACTCACTCTACAGACCAGGCAAGCTAGCCTTGAACTCACTGCCTCATTCGTGCTGGGATTGAATTCAGTGCCACTGCTTGGCTTGGGCCCACAAGATTCTCTTCAAAAATGCCAAAAGCTGTGGAGTGCTTGCCTAGCTTGTGAGCTTTATCTCCAGCATGCCAAGAGAACTGTGGAGAACAAACTGAGCCCTAGAATTTCAAATCTCTTATCTGCAGACTTTTAGACAGTGCTAATCCTGTGCGTTCCAACAACCTGATGAGACAGGTTATACTATTTTCCCAGTTTCTACTGTATCCCAGATAATGGCACAGTGTCACACAGGCCCATGATAATGATTATTTCCAGTGTCACTAGACACAGATTTTGTTCCATTCTAAGGTGGCCTAGTTTTTAACAGGACCTACCCACATTCTAAGCTAAAATATGCCTAAAGTTCCTACCCATCGGTTCTAATGCCTTGCTACAGCCCACCCAGGACATCTACTTCTACTTTTTTTGTAAAAAAAAAAAAAAAAAAAAAAAAGCCAAAACACCAAAACTTTTTTTTTTTTTTTTTTTTTTTTTTTTTTAAGATTTTTACTTATTTATTTTATATGATGAGTTCACTGTAGCTGTCTTCAGATGCACCAGTAGAGAGCATCAGACCCCATTACAGATGGTTGTGAGCCACCATGTGGTTGCTGCGAATTAAACTCAGGACCTCTGGGAGAGCAGTCAGTGCTCTTAACCACTGAGCCATCTCTCCTGTCCCACCAAAACTTTTCAAAACAAATTTTGAGACAGGGTCTTAGCCTGGAACTTTCTATGTAGATCGGGCTGGCCCCAAACTTGTAGAGCTCTTCCAGCCTCTGCCTCAATAGCGCTAGGATTCCAGGCATGGGAGACTGCACCACACTTAACAAGTTCAATTCCTTCTCCATCACTCAGAAGTCCAGCTTTCCTGATAAGCCAGGGGTTGAAGCTTTCCCCTAATTTAGTTAATTGTTCTCATTATGATACTCCTTAAAGGAAAACTCATTACTTAGGAATGGGTAAACCAAGCAGAGTGCAGCTTTTTCCCTGTTCCAGGAGCTGTGTTTTCATTAATCCAACCTAATATGATTCTTGTTCCAAAGCCTGGTGTGGAGAGACCATCATCCTGACTCCTCAGCACCTTCCTTGCCTTGTGCTTGGGTTTTCATGTTTGTGTTCCTTTGGTGGCTCTGTCATAACTCGCCCACATGAGTCTCCTCTGCATGACCGTCATCCTCATTCTTTGACCTGTATTACCGATCCATAGTGCGTACAGGCTACATTTATTTTTCCCTTAGCTTCCATCACCTCCTCTCTTCCCACTTTCACTCCCTGACAACTCCCTGGTCCACCATGAGAGTACCTACATTGTTTTCCAAGCAGCTTGCCTCTCTTTATCAAGTAGTAGGCAAGTTCCAACGCATCACTGCGCCACTGCCCAAATGTGTCTATCCTGGTTAGCACTCGGAATGCAAGGCTGACAGTCGGACGCTGGTTTCCAAGGCACTAATCTGATTTGGGAACGCTTCCTCTAAGCAGATCTCAAATTTCACTTCCTTGAAGTTCCATAGCAAAGAGGCCAGCCTAGCCTAGGAGCTGATGCTCCTACAGACAACATTCTCCATGAAAAGTGGTGAACACTCACTGTTTATTCCTCGGACAGTTAAACGAGGATCAGCTAGGTGACAAGAAGCAGCTGGAAACAGCATGTATTCAAATCCGACAACTATTGTTCTCAGCCTGGGTGTTCCTGGTAACTGCCTCCATTCTAGAATGGTGGCAGTAACCGTGGCCGAGTCTTGAACCTACTGTGAGGAGTTAAGTCACCGGAGCATTTAGAACAAAGTCTAGCTCTCACAGAGTTAAAACAGCTATTATTATTACTATTATTCCCTCTAGGTGTTAAAGGATTTAAAAGTACAACAGAAATGAGATTATTTCTGACAGGCTTTCCTGCCTGTGTCTTTGCAAACCTTGGTGAGAAGGTGGCTTTATAAGGAAGCGGACGTGCTCACGGAGTCATTTGTGAATGAATGCCCTCAATCTGAGGCTAACTAGGAACAGGGGGCAATTGTTATTTAAGAGGAAGAGTAAAGGCCAGAAAACCTGGAATCTACCAGAGCTGAGCCCCAGACCTGGAGCTTCCTTTCCTGCCTACAGGAAAACAAAGCAGAGACAACAACAAACAACAAACCCATTTCAGACAGAAATAAGCAAAGGTGGCTTCTAGCTAGACTTAACAAAAGTGGGCTAAAAGGTTAAAACTTTCCAGTTTAAAAAAGAAGAAAAAATGGAAAGAAAGAAAACACGACCTCTCCTGTCCCTTCAAAACTTCCCTTTTTATTTCTTGGTCTTAGAGCTGTTTAGTATGGAATTCTAGAAAATGTCAAGGGTCCCACAGACTTCTATACTTTGTCACATTGCATGGTTCACGGGTAGACTACACTAACATACAAGAAATTAGTTTAGGTTGTGTCAAATCACCTTAAAACACATTAAGTAAATGGGAAGAGCCAGAACAAAGAAAGTGATTAAGCTGGTTTAACCGCATTCAAACTCACTATGCTTAATCCCCTTCAGGGGTTCATGTTAAACAACAAATTCGGTTTCTTGGCCTAAATCTTTTTTCTTAAAAGAACACTTTCTTGCAAGTGTGATGTTTGTTTACGTCTTTTCAGTCCCCGGGAAAGAAAAAAAAACTATCTTGTTGGGTTGCATTTTAGGATAATATCGACTAGAAAATGGAAACAGAGGGCGATGGGTTATACAATTCTTGGAACTACTGAGGCATGGAAAGTGAGTGATTGTTCAGCCACAGAAAAAGGCCAGTTACTGACACCCGGGTTGAGGACTTCATCCAGCAGCAAATTAAATAAGGCTGCGAGAGAAAGAATAAGGTGTAATTAAGCCGGTGCTGTTCGTGCCTGCTTACGGGGCCTGGCAGCAATTTGGTTGAACACCCTTCATCTTGAGAAATTTATAATTTGGCAGTAAGTTGGCACGAACCCAGCTCAATATTGCAAAATCTGGGAAATGTCGAAACGTGGCTGGCTCACTAAACTTTTCCTGGGTCTTTCGAATTATTACTTTTTTCTTCCTCTCGGATTCAGAGAGCAGCGTGCCTCTTCAGAGAAGGCCACGAGTATTTTAAAGCACAAAGTCAAGGAAGCGCAGACATGAGGGCTGCGATCAACTTTCCTGACTTCGACCTTTGTGTGCACACCGGGGGAGAAAAGGGTTTCAACGGCAAAGGCCGAGTGCCCGCGGTTGGTAGCCCTTTAAAACCCCCCCACAACCAGTACTTTAGTTTCCGGAGTGAGAGCCGCGCCACGCTTCGCCCCAACCGGCTCCCCGTTGTTTTTAAAAGTCCGAGAGAGGTCGCCAGGCTAAGTGACAAGTGGCCAACTCTGGCTGCCTGGGCCCAAGTCGCTCCAACCGGCTTCTCGAAAGTGGCTGCAAGTTCTCCAGACGGGAAACCGGCCGGTTCGAGAGCGTCCCGGGCCCGGTTCCCACGGCAGCGGCGACCCCCGACGCCTCCGTCGAGGCCGCGGCGAGCGGCAGGGGGCAGCAGCGGGAACTCGTTGTTCTGGAGGCGGGGTGGGGCGGGAAGCGCCCCCCACCTCGGCTTCCGCGCCCTCCCCTCCCCTCCCCTCCCCCGGCCGCGCGCCCCTCCCCTCTGCTGAGGGGAGGGGGGCGGGGACGCCGAGCCCTTCCCCGGGAAGGAGGGGGCCTGCTCGGCGCGCACCCCTCCCCCCTGCCGGTTCTCCTGGCGCCCCGAGGCGGGAGTTTCCAGGAAGAGCTCAGAGCGCGGCCGCAGCACCGGGCGCACGGACACGTTAAGTAGTTCCTCCGCGCGTGCTCGTTAGAGGGCCGCTCTCCAGCCGCCGGGGCCGGCCCGGGTCGGAACCTCGGAGAGATAAGGAATGGAGGCCGGGTCGCGGGGACTTGAGGGCCGACAGGTCTGAGAGGCCACTTTCCGTCCCCGGAGGATGTGAGGGGGTGGCACAACGAGTTCCGGCCCAGGGCTCGGGCGCGCCCGGTGGAGTGAAGCGCCGCGCGCTCGAAGCGCTCACAGAGTTAAAGTGGGCGGGAAAACCCGGAGCGGACTCTCCCGTAGCACGCCCAGGCCCTCCCGCCCCGCTCTTCGTGGGGGAGGGGAGGGAGACGACAGGCGTCCGCGTCCTGAGTTCCCGAACCCCCCCATAGAAGAAACAGGTGTCCGCCCGTCCCCTCTAGGGGCCCCCCGCAGGCCTTGGGGGGCCGGGTGTCGCGGGGAGGGCGGGGCGGCTCCTCCTCTCCCAGCGTGCGCACCGTCGGTGCTGGGCGCGCTGTGGCAGCGAACCTCCCGAGCCAGCGGGCCGGAGGAGCGCGGCGCGCATGCGTGCGGTGGGAGCGCGCGTCCCGCCCCTTTCCTGCGCGAGTTCGCTCCTCCCCTCCCCCCACGTTCCTCAGCCGCCACCTCAAAGTCTCCCCCGCAGCCCGCGCGCTCTCCTCGGGGGAGGTGGCCGGTCTTGCCCGTCCACTGACTAACCCTTTCACCCCAGTTTCGCCCCGCCTCCGCCGAGCTCCGGTACAAACTCCGCAGCCAAGGGCTCGGCTTTCGCATTCCCGCCTCCGCCCTCCCTCTCCCTCCCAACCCCAGAGCACTTCCTGCAAACTGCCGGGCTGCGCTGCTGCTGCTTTCCGTTGCGGGCGCGGCACTACCCTGTACCCCGGCTCCCTCTGCCTAGCCTGCTCCATTTTACAGATGGAGAGCTCAAGGTCGACCCCTGGAGTTTTGTTTGTTTGTTTGTTTTCCAAAAATGAAGCACGGGAACTGCCTTACTGGAAGGGTAAACCTCGACTTTCCACAATTTAAGCTACTTGAGCTGCAGTCCCTCTGGTCTACAGCAGCCCAGTTGGCACATGTCAGTGAAACAGGTCATGTCAGAAAGACTTGTAGTAGAGGAGAGGCGAGTTATTTGGCAAAGATTTTTGTTTGCTTTTTGTGGCAGTTAGCCCAGGCTGGCCTCGAATTCTACCTCAGGATGACCTTGAATTCCTGATCCTGCCTCCGTGTCCGCCTCATACTTGCAACCAATGGAGCTACACCCGTGCGTTTAGTCATTTAAGAACATCTGTAATATTTTCTCTTATTATTCTCTCCACTAGGGACCATTTTTGAGTTTTTGAAAACACCTTTAAAGAATGTGCTCCTCCAACAACATAAATCACACCATTTGAGAGAGGTAAAGAGTCCAGATGTGGCTCAGGCTGACCTTGAACTCGTGATCCTACTGCCTCAGCCACCACATCTGGCTCTATTTTTAATTTTTTTTTTTTTTTTTTTTTTTTTTTTTTTTTTTTTTTTTTTGGTTTTTCCACACAGGGTTTCTCTGTGTAGTTGTGTAGCCCGGGCTGTCCTGGAACTGACTCTGTAGACCAGGCTGGCCTCGAACTCAGAAATCCACCTGCCTCTGCGTCCCAAGGGCTGGGATTAAAGGCGTGCGCCACCACTGCCCGGCAAGGGGTAACTTTTCTGTTAGTACTGTTGGTCTTCTGTTCTGGGACACTCCCATGCCCCTAGCGTCAATTCTTCCTTGGGCTTCAGGCTCTAATTATAGTTAGGTTATGTCCATAAGAGACTTGCAAGAAAAGAAATCCAAGAGAATCCTGAAAACATTAGCTCTGTAAACCTATTGTGGGACACAAACTTAAAAGCTCTATCAGGAATTTACTTATCCCCCACCCACCCACTGTGTACTCTCTGTGTGTGTGTGTGTGTGTGTGTGTGTGTATATGTGTGTATATGTGTGTAACAACCTGCAGGAATCTCTGTCTACCATGTGGGTTCTTGGGAATTTAACTCTGGCTATTGGTTCTTTCCCTATTAAACCATCTGTCTGCTTCATAGCCAGAAATTTAAGGGAACAGAAGACTTACATTGTATTTTACATACTTAGCGATTCGATTCGTTATTTCAGATTTAACCGTTTTGAGGGTTTCATTCCAGACATTGTAAACACGGAGCTGTTTTGGTTCAGTATTGTTTTGCTTTATCTTTTCCTCCCCCCAGACAGGGTTTCTTTGTGTACCCCTGGCTGTCCTGAAACTCAAAAACATCAACCTGCCTCTGCCTCCCTATTGTTGAGATTAAAGGCATGAACCACCATATTTTCTTGAGACAGGAAGAAACTAACCTAAACTAACCTAAAGTTTGCCAGTTCAACTAGGTTGGCTGGTCAGGAAAGCCCCCAGAATCTTCCAATCTCTGCCTCCTTGTTGGAATTACAAAAACTAAGTCAAATTCATGACAGTGCTCCTCCTGAATGCTCTGGGTGCTGGAATTCCATGGAATTCTAGATATGGACTTCCATGCCCAGCTTAAAAAATAAAAAAAATCAAACTACTTTTTGGCCAATTTAGAAAGGTGTATACTTTTTTTTTTTTTTCCTGGAGAAAAGTTCTCGCCTAACTGGGACTTTTCTAGACCCTACTAAGTAGGTATGTAGTTAAGGTTAACCTTATATTATAGCATTCCCCTGCCTCAGCTTCCTGACTGCTGACATTACAGATGTTCACCACCATGCCTGGGATCTGGTCATTTTACAGGCTTCTGAAGATTCCATTGGGCTTCTGCTGTAGGATCCCTAGTCTGTAAGCCGATGCTCTCAGGCTCTGTGCTGAAGATAATGTAACGAGGTTTTCAGCTCAAACCCATTTTATTTCTAACATTTAAATTCAGAAGTTAAATTGGAAGAATGTCAAGAACATTGTCTTTCTTAAATAAAATGAAAAAATTACATATGGAAAAATATATTACTTCTTATTGAATCTAGGGATAATTTCCAGAACTCTTATATGTTATTGCACTGATACTCAGCCTACAGCAGTGTCTTGGAGACATTGGAGTCATTTTGCTGTGGATTATGCAGCACATTGAACCAGGAGAACCGGTGCTCTGTCACTCCTGAGGGGAATCATAAGACTAAAGAGGCTCCTGTCTGTGGCTTCAACACTCTAAGAGGCTGAAGCAGGAATATTGTCAGCCTGAGCCACACAGTAAGCTTCAGGCCAGCCTAGGCTACAGAGCGAAGCTCCCAAAAGAAAAGGTATGCACAGGGAGGGGCAGCGAGACGGCTCCTTTCTGCCCAATCTGAAAACCTGAGTTGGATCCCTGGAACCCACATGGTGGAAGGAGAGGACCAACTCCTGCAGGTTGTCCTCCAACCTCCACATGGTGCTGCAGTACGTGTACACACTCACACTAGATACGCACACAAACACAAAATACATTAGAGAAATAGGGCTTAGTTGACAAAGCTTACTACCCAAGCAGGTGGAACTGATGTGAATTCCCCAAACCCAAATGGAGCAAACACTTGTAATCCTGTACTAGAAGGTAGCGTAAACCTCAGGTCAGAGCGAGAGACTGTCTTGAAAACAAGATGGATGGCTTCTAGGGAACTACACCTGAGACTGGCCTCTGCCTTCCACAGGAATGGACACACATACACACGTGAAAATGCACGTAGCTCTCCACACGATAAAATGGACAGGAAAAGTAATGCAAACATGACAAGCTGTCAGCATCTCAGGCCGGGATCCAGGCCCTGACATTATAGCAGATCATTACTGTAGGTTTTATGTTCAGGTTGGATGTATTTTCTTCATGTGTACTAGGAGCGCTCTTTCCTGCTGTTATATTCCCAGGTACATAGTGTGCTGCCTGCCACTCCTCCCCCAGCCCTTCTCTCTCAGACAAAATCTCAAGCTTCTGGTCTCAAACTTAATATCCTTCTACCTAAGATGTCTAAATGCTATGATACAGGCATACACCCCAGTACCCAGCTACTGACATCTGGATTCCTCTCGTCTCTGTCTCCTTCCCCTCCCCCTCCTCTCTTTTTCCTTTAAACAGGATCTCTCTCACTCTGTTGTTCAGAAGAACTAGAATTCACAATATCCCTGACTGGTCTTGATTTGTGGCAAACCACCCCACTTGCCCTACTTGTCTTATGGGCACAGGTGTGCACCCTCACATCTCACATCCAGAGAAGCTGAAGCTAGGACTTTTTTTTTTTTGAGACAAGGTCTTGTGTAACTTAGGCTGTGTTCTTATTCACTTTCTTTTTGGTGTGCATATTACATGTTAATATGTGTGCATATAGGTGTGTATTTTTTATGTATGTGTGTATAGAGACCAGAAGTGGATATTGGGGTCTTCCTCCATTTCCACTTCCTATCTTTTGTGGTGGTGGTTTTGTTGTTGTTTCGTTTGTTTTTGTTTTGTTATTGTTTTTCTTGTTATTGTTTTGAAACAGGGTCTCATTATGTAGCTCTGGCCATCTTGGAACTTGCTATATAGACCAAGCTGGTCTGGAACTTAGAAATCCAACTTCTAAGCTTCTGCTTCTGAGGGTTTGGGTTGAAGGAATGTACTACCATGCCTGGCTAAACTAGGATTCTATATCTATATCTATATATAGATATATCTATCTATATATACCTATATATAGATAGATATATAGATATATATCTAGATATATATCTATATCTATTCTATATCTATCTATCTATCTATCTATCTATATATATATATAATATGCCACAACATATTCTTTTTACATTTGGATTTCTTTTTTTAATTTATTTATTTTATGTAAGTACACTGTAGTTGTCTTCAGATACCCATATGAGGGCATCAGATCTCATTATAGATGGTTGTGAGCCACCATGTGGTTGCTGGGATTTGAACTCATGACCTCTGGAAGAGCAGTCAGTGCTCTTAACCACTGAGCCATCTCACCAGCCCTAAACTAGGATTTTTTTTTTTTTTTTTTTTTTTTTTTTTTTGGTTTTTTTGAGACAGGGTTTCTCTGTGTAGCCCTGGCTGTCCTAGAACTCAGTCTGTAGACCAGGCTGGCTCGAACTCAGAAATCCACCTGCCTCTGCTTCCCAAGTGCTGGGATTAAAGGTGCTCTAGGATTTTTTTTATTTTCCCGTTTCTTTTTTAAGGTAGTTGAGGCAGGATTACATGTAGCCCAGGCTGACCTCCTCCTTGATGTATAACCCAGGATAGACCTTAACTTTGGTTTTTCTATTTGCCAAGTACAAGGATTACTGGAGTTCACAGGCATGTGTGGGACCCAGTGCCTAGCTAGGAGTCATCTTTCTTTTTCTCTTGTTGTCTTTTACAACATTAATTATTAATTATACATGGTTGGGTTTATTGTGACATTTCATACGTTTTGGTCATTTTCATCTCCCACCCTCTCCTGTCCTCACCCCCACCCCCCACTGGTTTCTCTAATCTTCCTGACTGGTCTTTCTTGACTGGAGCATCTTAAAGCCATTTATCCTTTTGTTTACACCTGTGTCTTTTTGAGTTATATTTAGCTTTTCTCCATTGCTGGGGACTTTTTTTTTTTAATACTAAGAACTGAAATTTGGGACTTGAATGATAATCTGAATGATAGAATGGGGTCTTAGAGAGACAGGAATGTTCTTGCTGTCCAGGAGAAATAGTAAAATTTATATTTTAAAATAGTAAAACAACTATTAGCTGTACAGGACTTAAAGTTTTATCATCTAAAGAGACCACAGATTAGGTAAGGTGGTGAGATGGCTCAACAGGTAAAGGCACTTGCTGCCAAGCCTGGCCACCCAAGTGGCAGAAGGAGAGAACCAGTTTCTTCGAGCTGTCTTCTGACCTCCAAGTATGCCATAGCAAGTACACATTGGTGTGTGTGTGTGTGTGTGTGTGTGTGTGTGAGATCAGGTGGTAATTTCATATCTGTTTACAGGTATTGCAGGCATACTACTACATACATACATACATACATACTACTAGATCCTGGCCATTATTATTTTTTGGGATTTATTTTATGCCTGTGAATGTTTTGCCTACATGTACATCTATGCACTATATGTGTGTCTAAAGAGATTTACTTATTTTATCTGTATGAGTGTTTTGCCTACATATATGTGTCTACACCTTGTGCCTAAGGAGCTTAGAAGACAGTATTGGATTCCATGGATAGAGTTACAGACAGTAGTGAACTGAACCTGGGTCCTGGAGGATAAGCCAGTGCTCTTAACAACTGAGCCATGTTTCCAGCCCTGCCCCCATTTTAATAGGTTTATAAAGACATTTGCCATGTGTGGTAGCACATGCCCTCAATCCTAGCTTTTGTGAGGTAGATGGAAGAGGAGGGTCAGCAAGTCAAGGCCAGTTTCAGCTGCTTAGTGAATTCAGTTTGCAAGGGTTTCCTTCTACTATGTGAGTCCTGGATATAGAACTTGGGTTGCTAGGCTTGGGAGCAAGCACCTTTTCTTGCTGAGACACCTCACTGGCCCATAAATTTGTAATTTTTTGTTTGTTTTTTGAGACATGGTTTCTCCAGGCAACAGCCCTGGCTGTCCTGGATCTCACTACATAGAGTAGGCTGACTGGCCTTGAACTCATGGGGATCTGCTGGCTTCTATCTCCCAAGTGCTGGGATCAAAGGCATGCATCACCATGCCTGGCCAAATTTGTTAATCTTTTTTTTTTTTTTTTTTTTTTTTTTTTTGGATTTTTTGAGACAGGGTTTCTCTGTGTAGCTCTGGCTGTCCTGGAACTCACTCTGTAGACCAGGCTGGCCTCGAACTCAGAAATCCGCCTGCCTCTGCCTCCCAAGTGCTGGGATTAAAGGCGTGCGCCACCACCGCCCGGCACCAAATTTGTTAATCTTTTGATAACTTTTAATATGATACAGAAGAGTTTCAGAATCCATGCTTTATTCAAAATAATAGCAATGAGTTACAAGTCATGAAATAAACATGTTTTATACCATAATTGTAAATATATACCTCTATAAATGTAGAAGGGAGAGTCTTCCTGACAGTGAGTAATAAATCTGGGTCATGACCCTTTGGGAGTCAAGCAACCCTTTCATAGGGGTTACTTAAGGCCATCAGAAAACAGAGATTTACATTATGATTCATAACAATAGCAAAATTACAGTTATGAAGTAGCAACAAAAATAATTTTATGGGTGGGGTCACCACGACACAAGGATTCATATTAAAGGGCCACAGCTTTAGGAAGATTCCGTATAAGGATGAAATCAGTCATGGATGCTCAAAGCAGTGGATGACAGGTTGATGTTGAATATTTGCAAGGCAGTGTATTTCCATAGGTTGCTAAATAATTACATAGGGGAAATAGTGGGAGAAACTCACTAGTACCTCCCTGGCCAAGTCATCAAACCTAATATCTCTTCTGTTGGGACAAACTGACTCAATATGCCACTATAAGAAGTCATGAGGAGGCTGGAGAGATTTCTCAGCACCTGAAAGCACTTGCTGATAACCTGGTGTTGTGTTTGCATGTCTTTGATCCCAGCACTTAGGCAGGCAGAGGCAGGTGGTTCTCTGTGAGTTCAAGGCCAGCTTGGTCTATATATAGTGAGTTTCAGGGCAACCAGGGCTACACAGAGAAACCCTGTCTCAAAACAACAACAACAACCAAAAAATCAAGCACCTGGTGTTCTTCCAGAGGACCAAGGCTTTGGTTCCTAGCACTCAGGTCACACAGCTCACAATAGTGTGTACTTCCTGCTCCAGGCATCTGAAGACTGGCATCTGTCAGCACCAGCATCTGTACCGATCTACATTTATGTAATTAAAAATAAAAGAGGCCATGAGGACGTGGCATTGCCACAGTGGTAATTCTACCAGAAACGCACATGCTTTATCTAGTCACAAGGAAATGTCAAATAAACCCCACTGAGCGCTATTTTATAAACTAACTGACCTGTACTGTTCAAACATGCCGAGAAGGTCAGGAAACAGAAAAGAAAAGCCTGGGGAACTGGTCAAGACTTAAGGAGACAAATGTATCACAAAAACTAAAGGGGATGGGTGATTTGGGATTTGATTCTGGACCAGGAAAAATAGTGGCTTAATGTAACAGGTTGATGTTTTTAGGACAACTGACAGACTCTAAGAGGAACCATGGGTTGAGTAGCTGTATAACACTGCTGGATTGTTGTACAATGCTGTGGTTACGTGAAGAATGATGTTCTCAGTAGAGAGAGAAGTAAAAGCATACGATGTCCCTCTAGTCAAACAGTTCAGAAAAAATGTGCAAATATTTGTAACTCTGTTTGTAAAGACAGAAAACAAAACCAAACAGAACAAAATGGAAACGACTTATGATTTGAATTTTTTCTTTCCCTTTTCAGATGGTTTTATAGCCCAGCCTGGCCTGGAAGTCACTGAGGAGCTGAGGCTGCCCGTGAACTCCCGATGCTTCTCCATCCACTTCCCCCACACATGCAAAACTTGAGATGTCCGTTTGTCCAATGGAGTCAGGGCAAACCCCAGCTCTCCAGACATCAGTCACAACAGCAACGGAATCCATCACCGTTTGCGTTTAGACGGCAAAGGTTGAGCCACCCTGAAACTTCTCTTTTCAGTTTTTTTCTTAGTTCCCTAGAGCTGGTTCCTTCTACCAGAAACCCAGAGTGCTGTAACTAAACGTTTCTTGTTTCTTTCAGTTCCTTCATGAGGACCAGGCAGGAGTGGGTTTGAAGTTTCTGAGCCCTGCAGTTGGGATGCCCCCTTCCTCTCATAGGCTCACTATATCAGTACCAGCCTTTTCCTGCTTATGGTTGGTGGCTTAAGTGTGGTACTGTTTGTCTTCCTTCACAGAGGGATGCATTTAATCGGATACCACCCCAGTCTTTTTTTTTTTAAAAAAAAAAAAAAAAAAAAAAAACAGGGCCTTTTTGTATAACCCTGACTCATCGGGCGGTGGTGGTGCATGCCTTTAATCCTAGCACTTGGAAGGCAGGGGCAGGTACATTTCTGAGTTCGAGGCCAGCTTGGTTGACAGGACTACACAGAGAAACCCTGTCTCGAAAAACAAAAAAAAAAAAAAAACAAACAAACAAACAAAAAAAAAACAAAACAAAATATATATATATATCCCTGACCCTGACTGTCCTGGAATTCACTATGTAGACCAGGTTGGCTTTGAACTCATAGATGTCCACCTGCCTCTGCCTCTGGAACACAGTGATCAAAGGCGTATACTACCACACTCAGGTAGGCTACTCTATTTCTTTCTCTTCTTCTTTCTTTTTATTTTTTTATTTTTCTTCTTGTTTTCAGTTTTTTTTTTTTTTAAGCTTGTTTTTGCTTTTGTTTGCTTTTGTTCTTGTTTTTGAGACAGGGTTTTTCTCTGTGTAGCCCTGGCTGTCCTGGAACTCACTCTGTAGACCAGGCTAGCCTCAAACTTAGAGATTTCCCTGCCTCAGCCTCCCAAGTGCTGGGATTAAAGGTGTGTGCCACCATCACTTGGCCCTTGTTTGTTTTTAATTGTAATTTCTTTGTTAATTTATTTAGTATATGTGTATATGGAAGTGTTTCTCACATGGCTTAAATGTGGAGATTAGAGGACATACACCATCTTTCTTCTTCTGCCATTGGGTCTTAGAAATCAAAGCCAAGTCCCAGCTCTTCAGGCTTGGTGACAATCACTTTCACCCTCCGAACCATCTTGCCAGCCCTGACTTTGGATTTTGAAATAGTTTCACTCTATAGCTCAAGACACATTTGAACTCTTGACCTTCCTGGCTTCACCTCCCAAGTGCTGGGATTATGGGTACGAGACACCACACTGACTTGGTAACTCAACTTTGTTTTCAATATCATGTACCTTGAAGATAACCCTAAAGACAATTGTATAATTTTATATCTGCGATTTAATGACTCATTTTCTTCAACTGGTAAAAATATAGCAACATATACTGAACAAAAAAGAGAATGAGGATGGCAGTGGCCATCCAGGTGACCTTAACATTAGTGCTTGGGAATGGGAGACTAGACAGACAGGAGGATCCCTGGCCAACCAGCCTAGCTAAAAAACAGTTGAATAAAAGAATGTGTTTCAAGGAATAAGGTAGAGGTCAATAAAGGAAGATACCCAATTGCTCTTCTTGCCTTTGTATAAGCACAACACACACACATGCACACACATGTACTCATACACACATGCACACACATTCATACATTCATATACACATGCACACACATGCACACACACATTAATACACACATGGGCACACACTCATACAAACAGGTACATTGTTGGGGCCCAAGCTCGAGTCCCTGTTCAGTCGCCAAAAATGTTAGGGCCTAGGCTGCCCCACTTTGGGAGGCCTACAATGTTGAGACCCGCACTAGTGCCTGTTCAGGCGCCAAAAAATGTCGGGGCCGAGCAAAATGTTGAGGCCCGGGCTGCCCCGCATTTGGTGGCCACTGTATCCCGGTCCAAGCTGCTGCTCCGGTCCGTAGGTCGGGGTTCAGCAAGACAGAGAGTGAGGACGGACTCGAAGAATGGAGACCAGACAGAGTGTGTTTCAATCCCGTTTATTCTTCAGTCTCTCTTCCTCTAAGTGTCTCAAGTCTTGAGTTCCTAGTCCCTAGTTCCTAGTCCCTAGTGCCTCCAAGTTCCAAGTTTCTTCTTCCAAGTCCTCTCCCAAGTGCCTGCTTCTCTTTCTCCTCTCTGTTGTGTCTGATTCTCTGTTCTCCAAATTGTTCTGTCTAGAGCCAAGTGTCTTCTACCTAATGTCAAGTAATCTGTTGCTTTCTCTGTCTGCCTCTAGCCTTTTATATGTCTCACTTCTAAGCCACGCCTCTAAGTTACACCTTTAATCATGCCCTTAGGTCTTGTCTCTAAATCTGATCTCTAGGTCACACTCTTAAGTTACACACCTTTAATCTCACACACCCAAGGTATCTAAACCAAGGTTATCAGAGTGTTCTCAGCTGTTGTAGGCTATTGTAATCCAAGTCTCATGTCAGGGTATATGGCTCAAGATGGCTGCAAAGCTGATAGCCGCTTTCTGCTAAAAGTCGGCCCCCAACAGTACATATACACTCATACACACACATACATGACAGTCTCCTGAGACAGCTCAGTGGAGAAAGGCACTGGCCTCAGCCTGAGGACGGATGACCCAGGTTTGATTCCTAGGACTCATATGTCAGAAGGAGAGAACCAACTTGTAAGTTGTCCTCTGATGTCTACAGTGGCAGGAACACACAATTTTATTTTAAAGGTTTGTTTATTATGCATACAGCAGTCTGTCTGCATGCATGCCTGCAGCCCAGAAGAAGGCACCAGATCTCATTACAGATGGTTATGAGATACCATGTGGTTACTGGAAATTGAACTCAGGACCTCTGGAAAAGCAGTCAGTGCTCTTAACCTCTGAGCCATCTCTCCAGCCCTCACACACAATTTTTTAAAGAAGAAAAAAAAAAAAAGAATAAAGATTTAAGAATTTAGTTGAGTACTATGGCACCTGCTTCTAATCACAGCACTCAGGAGAAAGAAGCAAACTATGAGTTTTAAGGGCCAGCCTGGTCTACATAATGAGCTCCAGCCTACCAAGGAGTTCAAAATAGGAAGACATACGTGTATATCTCTCTATAATTTGTTGCCTGTATGTATGTGTATGCATGCTGTGGTGTGTATGTGGGGTCAGAGGACAACTAGGAGTCAGTCCTTTCAACCTGTGGGCTTTTGGGGCTAAGCTCACCAGGCTGGGCAGTAAATGCCTGTACCCTGGCCCTTTTGCTTTTGCAGTGCCTGGGATCAATCCCTAGGCCTTCATCATGCTAAACTCCAGGCAGGGTTATGCCTCTCCCTTCCTCCTCTAGTTCTTGTTTTGAAAAAAAAAAAAAAAAAAAAAAAAGGCCCTACACAGCGTGGTGGTGGCACACACCATTAGTCCCAGTATCCAGGAGACAGAGGCAAACTCTTGAGTTTGAGGTCAACCTGTCTACAGAGTGAGTCCCAGGTCAGCCAAGACTACACAGGCAAATCCTGTCTTAAAAAAAAAAGAAAAAAAAGAAAGCCGTATATACACTAAGCAAGCACTGGCCACTGAGTCACATCATGGCATATCCCATATTCCTTTGTATCTTTTTTTTTCCCCAAGTTGGTTAGTATTTTTGAGACAAAGTTTCTGTAGATTGAAGCTGGCCTTGAACTCCTTGTATAGCTTGACTGACTTGATTCCCCTGCCTCTGGAAGCCAGACTCCATAGGCCCGTTGTTCAGTCTCCTATGTCAGCTGAGGATACAGAAGTGTGGGGGACAAGCTGGTCTCTTGGAGGAATGGGATGATGACCGTGAGACTCTGACTCCCAGAACAGTGCTTTGCTCTTTCAACTGTAGTACTGACACTGTGCACCGTGCACACACACACACTCACACTTTCCTTCAGTACTGGAGGTTGATCCAGGGTTATGTGCATGCCCTGCCAGGAAAGCTCTGCTAGTGAGTTCCACAGTGTGAGAACTACCACTTCCAGGTTAACCTGCTAGAGTCTGTCAGGGAGTCTTGTGTTGCTCACCTGACTCTTCCCTATTTTCTTAGTCTCATTGCTCATTCGAGAGAATAGCCTTACCTGAGGTGAGATGGTGTGTTCCTGTAATTCCAGGATTTGAGAGGTGACAGGAGGATCAGGAGGTTAGGGCTAGCCTTAGCTCAAGTCCACCCTGAATTACGTGATCTTGCCTGGGAGAGGAGGAAAAAAATTTTGCATTTTTTTTTTCTTTTCCAACTTTGCCATTGGTGAAAAGTGGGGAAGTAACTGTATTCCTTAATGCTTTTACTTCCTGAGGTGATACAATGAGGGAGTGGCTGGGATTGTTCTATTTTAAAAATATACAACAGAGTCTACAAAATGGCTCAGCATTTAAAGGTGCTTGCTAGCAAACCTGATGACCTGAGTTCAATTCCTGGGAGCTGTAGCTCATCCCCTGATCACCACACATGTGCCATGGTGCACACCCATACACACATACTCTCACAGATAGCAAAAAATGGAAACGTACACCTAGAACTGGGAGCCTGAGGGAGGGAGATTGCTAGGAGTGTGAGGCCAGCCAGAACAACAGAGCAGCGCCCTGTGGGGGAAGGGACCAGAACACCAAATGAACAACAAAAAGCCAAACCCCAAACAAACAAAAAACAGACCAATGTACAGCTCAGCCATGGGGCATGTGTCTAGCCTGTGCCAGCACTGAGTTTTGTCCCTAGCATTGGAAAGGAAAGGAAAGGAAAGGAAAGGAAGGGAAGGGAAGGGAAGGGAAGGGAAGGGAAGGGAAGGGAAGGGAAGGGAAGGGAAGGGAAGGGAAGGGAAGGGAAGGGAGAAAAGGAAAGGAAGAAGGGAAGTGAAGGGAAGGGAAGAAGGGAAGGGAAGTGAAGGGAAGGGAAAGGAAGGGAAGGGAAGAAGGGAAGGGAAGAAAGGAAGGGAAGAAGAAGGAATAACAAATGAATTCAAGAAGCCCTAGGAATCAAGGTTTCAGGTTTGGTTTGGTTTCTTTGGTTTAGAGATAGGACCTTGCTGTGTAGCCCAAGTGGCCTCGAGCTTTGTGTTCTGGATCTTTTCATGTCAACTTGACACAGGCTGTAGCCATCTGAGAGGCGGGAATGTCAAGTGAGAAAATGCCTCTCTAAAATCAGGCTGCAGGCAAGTAAGTAGAGCATTTTCTTAGGTTGACAGGGGAGAGCCCAGCTCATGGCTGGTGGGCCTGGGATCTAAAAGAAGAGCAAGTCATGGGGAGCAAGTCAGTAAGCCGCACTCCTCCATTGCTTCTGCATCAGCTCCTGCCTCCAGGTTCCTGCCCTGCTTGAGTTCCTGTCCTGACTTCCTCTAATGATGAACAGTGATGTGGAAGTATAAACCAAATAAATCCTTTCCTCCCTCCCCAAGTTACTTTTGATCATGGTATTTCATCATAGCGATAGAAACTGTAAGCAAGACACTTGGGGTCCTCCTGTCCCAGCCTCTCCAGATGTGTACATCACACTGAGCTAACAGTTTACTCTTTTTCTTTCTTTTTAAAAGTGTATTTATTTATTTATTTATTTATTATTTATTTATTTATATGAGTACACTGTCACTGTCGTCAGACACACCAAAAGAGGGCATCAGATCCCATTGAAGACAGTTATGGCTGGTTGTTGGGAATTAAACTCAGGACTTCTGGAAGAGAAGTCTGTGCTCTTAACTGCTGAGCCATCTCTCCAGCCATACAGTTTACTCTTAAAGAGGAAGACTTTAAATTGTTCTCCCTCCTCTGATTAGTATTTAGATTTCCTTTATTAGTCTTTTGAGGAGGGATATGTATGTGTCCATGTGTGATTTCATGTATGTGTGTGCATGAATACATATGTGTGAATGTGGATGCCTGAGATTGGCAAACAGTGTCTCTTAGTGCTCTCCATTTGATTTATTGAGATAGAGTTTCTCACTGAACTCTTAAACAGTTTGGTTAGTCTAGCCAGCCAGCTTTCCCTGGGATCCTATCTCCACTGATGTCAAGATTATGGGCAGATTTTATGTGGGTGCTAGAGATATGCACCCCAGTCTTCATACTTATGTGGCAAGTGCTTTATCTGTGGAGGCTTCTCCCCAGCTCCCTGTATTAATCTTTTTACCCCTATTATATATAAACTAAGGCTTTGTTGAAAAACATTCATAGCAAAGTTAGGCGTTTTTCTTTGGAGACTAAAAGATATGCATGTATACAATTACTTCCGGTCTCTTTTCCTTTGAAGCTTTAATTGCCTTGTTATTCCTAGACCTAATTTGGAAACAATAGACGAGAGACTTCTTTATTGAGGGCCTATGGAGCTATACTGTCAGCAACTGTAAGTGGGTTGGGGAGACTTGATTCTGTCTTGGTGATGCAGCAATGCCTAACACTAGTTTTATCACTTGCAGAGTGCTTTTGTCAGTTGTTCCTGTTAGATACTTGGACCTGGAAGATGTGTTTACTTCAGGGTGTATTGCTAGTATAGAGGAGTGCAGAGATGTAGAGGGCACATTATAAGTCCTTTATCAAATAAGGAGGATCAGTGGCTCGTCACTCTCTTCTGCAGCTTTGAAGATGTGGGATAAATACTGTGGGCAATACTTTAAAGCGTGTTTCTACTATGCATATATTGCTCATAGTATTTTTTGTTTGTTTGTTGGACTTGCTCTAGGAGCTCAGAAAAAGGTCCTTATTAATTAGCTTTAAAGGTGGTGCTGCAGGTCAGCCAGGCAGTGGTGGCACACACCTTTAATCCTAGCATTGAGGGGCAGGGGTAGGGCACAGACAGAAGCAGGGAGTTCTGAGTTCAAGGCCAACCAGGTCTACAGAGTAAGTTCCAGGACAGCCAGGACTACCCAGAGAAACTCTGTCTCAAGGGGAAAAAAAAGTGACTCGCTGCTAATGACTGCCTTTTCAGGTTTTTTCTTGATTGGAGAGTTTAGCTCCAATTTAATGAATTTAATTTAGTCAAGAAGCTGCCTAGAATATGCACTAAATATGACATTAACTTGTATTTGGTTTGTGGATGTCCATCCATGTACATGTGTGTGCGGGGATATTTGTGTCTGTGTCTGTGTGTGTGTGTGTGTGTGTACATGAAAGTAGAGGCTAGGAACTGTCAGGCGCCTCCTGTAATCACACTCCTCTTTGCCTTGTTTGCTTTGGCTTAATTGAAGTAGCATCCCTCACTGAACTCAGCACTCACCTGCGGCCTAAAGTGGCCCAGCCTCTCCCAGCCCCATTGGTGGGCCCTGTGGATCTGAGGTCCTAATGCTTGCACAGCAGGCGTTTCTCCTAAGACCTTGCAGTTGTAAATTATATTTTTAGGGTTAGAGATGGCTTAGTGGGGAAAGGTGCTGGCTGTCAAACCTAGGAGAGAAACTAGTCCCACACAATGCCTGGAGCACACACAAAATACGTTTAATAAAATAAATACTTGAATAACAAAAAACTATTCAACAAAAGAACTATTTAATTTTTACAGGATCTATTCTTCCGTTAAAAATTGTTGACTGGGGGGTTGAGAGATGGGTCAGCAGTTAAGAGCACTGGCTGTTCTTCCAGAGGACCCAGGTTCAATTCCCAGCACCCACATGTTAACTTACAACCATCTGTAACTCCAGCTCCTGGACCTCCAAGGGCACCGGGCACACACGTGGTACACATTCATACTGACAAAATATCTATACATATAAATACATACAGATTTTAAAAAATTGTTGACTGGGCACAGTGGCATACACCTGTGGTCCAAACTACCTAGGAGGCTGAGGCAGGAGAATCACTTGATTGTAATTCAAGTCCTAGCCTGGTAACAAAGAAGCTCTCTGTTATGAATAACAGAGTTATGAATTAAACAGTTCATAGTAACTGTGTCAAGTACCCGTCTTGGTTTTCATAAGGCTGACTAGTAAATCGGCCACAAGTTTTGTTCTTCACTTTTATCACCTATTAGCATTATATCTTGTCTCCTGTACAACTGGAGTCCCAGAGATATTAGTAAAAGTTACATTTACTAAACACTGTACCTCTGGGATACACTCACAATTTACAATAGTAATGACTATCAGAGGGCCTGCACTAGAGGAATCCACTTAATTTTGTTTGGTCCTTGTACTTCATCAATACTTTGTAAATGGAAGGTTGTAATTAAAGTGTCGTTTTACATGTGAACCCCTCAGTAACTTGCACAGGCAGAATCTAGTATACCTGCCTGGAACTCAAGTAGCTCCGAGCTACATTGTCAATGTTGTAAAATGTTACCTTCCGTTACCATTTCAACACAATATTTTGATTGCAGGCAACAGAAAACATCTCTGTCTTAAATAAATAAAGGAATTTGAATCTGTGTGTTTCCAGTCAGGTCTCACTGTGTAGCTGTGGCTGGCCTAGAACTCAAGAGAGTCACCTGCCTTGTCTTCCCAATATTGGGATACACCACCATGACAGACCAACTTGTTTTTGAGATGAAGTAGGAATATTTGAGCTAAGACAAAAAAAAAGAGAAAGGAAGGAAGGAAGGAAGGAAGGAAGGAAGAAAAGAAAAGAAAAAAAGAAAAAAGAAAAAAGAAAGAAAAGAAAAAACATTTTTTTCGGCCGGGCAGTGGTGGCACACGCCTTTAATCCCAGCACTTGGGAGGCAGAGGCAGGTGGATTTCTGAGTTCGAGGCCAGCCTGGTCTACAGAGTTCCAGGACAGCCAGGGCTATACAGAGAAATCCTGTCTCGAAAAACCAAACCAAACCAAACCAAACAAAAAAAAAAAAAAAAAAAAAAAAAGAAAAAAAAGAAAAAGAAAAAACATTTTCCTAGTAAATAAACTAGGAGGAGACTTTGAGGAGTCATAAAAAATTTAAATTTTTTTGTACATGTACTGCCCTGGAGGTGGGAGGTGTGAGGGCTGGAGGTGATGCAAGGGGCCACAAGGCATGCATAGAAGTGAATGACAAATTGCAGGAGTTGATTTTCTCCTTTTCTCCACGGGGATCGAACTCGGGTCTTCAATCTTGGTAGCAAGCTCTTTTCTTCAGTGCATCGTCTTGTCTGTCCTTGAATGGGTATCTGGGTTGACTCTTTGGATGACAGATGAAAGCTTCTCCGTAAATAATTCATTTTCTACACCTACTACACAGCTGCTAAACACTAGATAGCCTGGGCTTCTGTTACGTTCTCTTTGTTCACCTGACATTTGTATGTCCCCAAAGAGATCATTGGGTTGGATTAATTTATCCTACCCAGTATTGAGTGCTGTCCTTGAACACAAAGCTATTGCTGTTGGCTCACGGTGGCTTTGGCTACCCTGCCAAAAGTTACTGTGAGTTTGTAATCAAGTTTTTGGTTTTGTTGTTGTTGGGTTTTTTTTTTTTTTTCATATAGGTTATGTTATGTGACACATATGGCTCAGCTCTTTGCTTGAGAGACTGAGGTCTGAGGATTCTGAGGAGCAAGTGCATTCGGGTCTTTGAGTTTGAGGTCAACCTGATTTACAGAGCGATTTCCAGGACAGCCAGGGCTACACAGAGAGAAACACTGTCTCAAAAAAACCAATAGGAAAGGGGGGGGGGTAAAAAAAAAAAAAAGACTTGTTTGAATTATGGAGTGGACTCAAGGTCAGGCTAGATAGATAGCTTATCAAGATTCTTTCTCAAATTAAAAACCTAAGGCCACAGGTGGTAGTATGTGCCTTTAATCACAGTACTCTGGAGGTGGGGCTGGAAGGTGGACTCTCTGCCTTCCAGGCCAGTCAGGGCTCCTCAGAAAGACCTTGTTTCAGAAAATAGTTGAGGGTAGAGGAAACTTGGAATGTACCTCAGTTTGTACTCAGTTGTAGAGTGCTGGATCATAAAAGATCCTCAGCTACGTGGAGAGTTAAAGGTCATCTCTCCAAATAAACTAATTAAAATAAATGACTAAATTGGAGATAATATCTCTGTGATAGAGTACTTATCCAGCACATGTGAGGCCCTATATTCAATCTGCAGTCCCGAAGGAAACGACACAAAACCCAACAACTTTTATTTCTGAGACACTATGAAACTTTACAAACGCTGTATCATGTGTGTGTGTGTGTGTGTGTGTGTGTGTGTGTATGTGTGTGTGTATGTGTGTGTGTGTGTATGTGTGTGTGTATGTGTGTATGTGTGTGTGCCCCTGTGACATAGTCAGCTTTGTTTGCTCATTCCTGTTCCAGTTGGTATGGGTGTCTCTTTCTATTGCTTGACACTATGTTATTTGTTGCTTTTTGAAACAGGGTTTCTCTGTGTAGTCCTGGCTGTACTGGTCTCTGTAGACCAGGCTGGCCTCAGACTCACAAACATCTGCCTGCCTCTGCATCTGAGTGCAGCGATTGTCTGTGTGCTTCACCACCAATGGGCACTTCACCTAATTTTTTGAGACAGTGTCTCTCACTTACCTGGAAGCTACCATTTTGACTATATTGGATGGCCGGTGAGCATCTAGGTCCACTTGTCTTCATCCCCAATCCTATGTTCCAGATGTATGCACTCAGGCCCACTTTTTTCTATGGTTGCTTAGAATTTAAGCTCAGGTCTTGATGTTTGCCTTGCAAACACTTTACTGACTGAACTGTCTCCCCAGCCCCAAAACACTACCCCACTTTCCATTCCCACCACCAATTTTCCATATTGCCACAAATATTTACCTAGCTTTTTTTTTTAAGATTTATTTTTATGTTTTCATTATGTAATGTGTATGTTCATGTGTGGGTATGTGTATGTGAATAAGGTGCCTACGAAGACCAGGAGAGCACTGAATCCCCTGGAGCTGGAGTTACAGGCAGTTGTGATCAGCTTGATGTGGGTACTGGGACCTGAACCTGGGACCTCCAAGAGCAGCAAATGCTCTTAACAGCGGAACCTGATCATTCATATCTATATCTATATCTATATCTATATCTATATCTATATCTATATTTATATCTATATATGAATATATATACACACACATATATATATAGATATATATATATAGTTTTTGGTTTATGTTATATGGTTTTTGGTTTCTTGAGACAGGGTTTCTCTGTACAGCTCTGGCTGTCCTGAAACTTGTTCTGTACACCAGGCTAGCCTCTGTCTGCCTCTGCCTCTAAAGTTCTGGGATTCTGATGTTTCTTTTTGCCTTTTCTTTTCACATGTATGCTCTACATGTGACCCAGAAAACGTGGAAGTCAGAGAACAGTCTGTGGGAGCTGGTTCTTGCCTTCCACCATGTGAGCTTCAGGGATGGACTTAGGTGGTCAGGCTTGGCAGCAGCTCCTTTGCTCCTTAGCTGTCTTCCTGTCTTTTGTTTTATAGCCACATAAGCAGGTGTTCCGCGGTATCATAGTGTCTATTTGTAAGGGTTTCTTTTGTTTCACTGAGACAAGGTCTTACACAGCCCAGGCTGGCCTCCAAGTTGCTATGTAACAGAGGATAGCCTTGAACTCCCAAATATTCCTATCTGCCTGGCTTTTACTCTATTGGATTATATTTCTCAACTGGCTAATAATGTCGGGCATCTTCTTCCAGCTATTTCCATATTTTCTTTTTTGTTTGTTCATTTTTGAAACAAAGTCTTGACATGTAGCTCACACTGACTTAGAATTTACTATGTAGCCCAGTGTGATGGTTGGTTTCTGTCAACTTGAAACAAACCTAGACAGATCTGGGAAGAGACAACCTCAGTTGAGGCATTGCTTCCATCAGATTGGCAGGTGGGACATTTTCTTGATTGATGACTGATGGTACGGTGCCTCTTGCTACTGTGCATGGGGCTGTCGCTGGGCAGGTGACTCTGGGTTGGATAAGAAAGCAGGCTGAGCCAGCCTTGAGGAACAATGTAAAAGTAATTTGGGGGGGGGTGTTGCTTTGCCCCTTTTGCTCCCAAATAACTGCAGGCTGTTTCTACACCAGCTGTAGCCCATTTTAGCTCCTGAATAAATGACCCAGAGACCTAATAAATTTATTAAATGCCTGAAAATACTATAACTGGGGAGACACTCATCTATTCTAACCCTACTATGCTGGCTTGGCAGTTTGGCTACTTCCCAGCCACGTGGTCCTTTATAATCAGAGTCTTCTTCAGGCTCGCTCTTTTCCTTGTGTATCCTCATGGTCAATCCACATGATTTCCCCACACCTTCCTTTCTTCCTGTCTCTCTGTTCCTCTTGTCTCATTGGGACCCCTTGACTGGGGTTGGAAGTCATGCTTTCCCTCTCTCCTCTGCCCAGTTATTGGCTGAATCAGCTCTTTATTAACCAATCAGTGGTAATGGTAACCAGCTTTTACATATCATTGAGACCGGAGATGCTTGACCATGCCAACCTTAGGACTGCAACTAAATGTCATGGCAAAGAAATGAGCATCTGAAGATACAGTGCACTGAACCATCCCCACAACAGAGCAAGCCAGTTAGCACCTTTCCTCCACGTCTTCTGCTTCGGTTCCTGTCTCTAAGTTCCTGCCTTAAGCTCGTGTCCTGATTTGCTTCTGTGATCAACTGTAAGCTGTAAGATGAAATTTTACTCCCCAGTTTGCTTTTGATCAGTATTTTTACTACAGCACAGAAAACAAACTAAGATGTTCAAGCTATCCTCAAAATATGGTATTCTACTGCCTCAGCTCCTGAGGGCTGGATTTACAGGAATATGCCAACATTTCTGGCTTCATACAATAAAGTTCTTTTGAGAAATGTTAATTCAGATCCTTTGCCCATGTGAAAACATGCTTTTGTTGCTTTGTTTATTCTGTTTTTTAGTTTTTGTTTTTCTGAGCCAGGGTTACTCTTTGTAGCCCTGGCTGTGCTGAAACTGGATCTGTAGACTAGGCTAGCTTCGAACTCAGAGATCCACCTGCCTCTGCCTCTCAAGTGCTGGGATGCACCGCCACTGTCTGCTTATCATGTCTTTTTGAGACAGTGTCTCACTGTGTTGGCCAAGCTGACCTCAAACTCCTGACTTCGTACATTCCTTCTATAACAGCTGGGACTGCGAGCCTGGCTTCAATTCCTTCTTCCAATCCTTCCTTTTTCTCCTGTCCTGGTTTAACACAGGCTCCCCCCCCACCCCCCACTTGTTCAGACTTTTACTCTACAGCCTGGGTTAGCTTGTGGCAACTCCTTTGCCTCTGCGCCCTGAATGCTAGCATTACAGGTGTGTGCTCAACACTTATTTTCCTGAGGGTGACATTTGTGAATGACGCAGCTAACTTATATTCATCTTTCCTTTTTGGTTTGTCTACTCTGCATTTGGAATTTTTCTCTTGGCAATCTCTTGAACCTAGCCTAAGCATGCATTGCTCTGACCACTGAACTGAAATTTCCCTGGTCAAAACACCAGGCACCTTCATGGTGTTAATCCAATTGTCCAGACTCAGCCTTCATTCTTATTTGACAGAGCACTCATGTGATCACAGCAGGACGATTGGGAGCTCATGGTTGTCTTTGGCTATAGAGAGAGTTTGAAGTGCCGGACGGTGGTGGCGCACGCCTTTAATCCCAGCACTTGGGAGGCAGAGGCAGGTGGATTTCTGAGTTCAAGGCCAGCCTATAAAAAAAACAAAAAAAAAAAAAAAAAAAAGAAAAAGAAAAAAAGAAAAAAGAAAAAAAAGAAAAAAAAGAGAGAGAGTTTGAAGCTAGCCTGGAATACATGAGAACTTACATCAACACACACACACACTCATGCACACACATTTCCAATGCACGAGCTCATGATACAACATATATTTTATATGCTATATATGTGATATATAGAACACATCTAGACAACCTTTAGCTACTAAATTTAAGTCTCTAACGGTGGAGACCTTTGTCCTGTAGCATTGCATCTCTGACGTCTAGAAGTGTCAGGGACGTCACACATCGCATATGTTCAATGAATGATTGCCGTCATAGGCTGAGACTGTGTAATGAATATGTTAATTTGGACATAACAAATGGACTATTTCCGGGGAAGTATCTAAGCTCTCTTTAGCTCTCAGTACTTTCTTTTTCTTTTCTTCTTCTTCTTCTTTTTTTTTTTTTTTTTTTTTTCAGTTTTTCATGACAGGGTTTCTCTGTGTAGTCCTGGAACTAGCTCTGAAGACCAGGCTGGTCTTCAATTCAGAGATCTGTCTGCTTCTTCTTGCTAAGGGCTGGGATTAAAGACCAACCACTATGCCCCAAGCAACAGTTTCTTTCCATTAGTTTGTCTTCTCTGAGGACTAACTAGTGAAACCCTCCGGGTTAGCAAGTCAGGCTGGAGCTGAGACAACATCATAGTACCACGTCAAAAGAAGAATATTCCAGTCACACACCATGGGCACAGTGCTGGTTCCTCTGATGTTCTTTTTTTGTTTGTTTGTTTGGTTTTTTTTTTTTTTTTTTTTTTTTTTTTGGTTTTGTTTTGTTTTGTTTTTGTTTTTTGAGACAGGGTTTCTCTGTGTAGCCCTGGCTGTCCTGGAACTCACTCTGTAGACCAGGCTGGCCTCAAACTCAGAAATCCGCCTGCCTCTGCCTCCAAAGTGCTGGGATTAAAGGCATGCGCCACCACCCGGCCTCCTCTGATGTTCTTAAAATCGCCTCTTCAAAACAGTATGATGTACAGCTGGCACCTTTGGGTTTTCGTTTTTGGTTATACTTGACGTAAAATGTTAGTTGGTGTGGTGGTGCACCTGTAATCTTAGCACTCAGGAGACTGAGATAGGAGAATCCCTACAAATTGGAAACTAGCCTAGGCTCCATGGGATGCCCCTGCTTCAAAAAGAAACAAACAAATGTTCTAACACAAAAACCCCTTCAAGAATGAGTTTGCTGGGCTTTGGTGGCAAACACCTTTAATTGCAGCACTTAGGAGACAGAGGCAGGCAGATTTCTGTGAGTTTGAGGCCAGCCTGGTCTACAGAGCTAGTTCTTGGACAGTCAGGGCAACACAAAGAAACCATGTCTCCAAAAACAAACAAACAAACAAACAAACAAACAATTGGTTTCGTGTGGGGGGTGTGTGTGTGTGTGCCATATAGCACATGTGGAGGTCAGAGAACAATTTGTGGATTCAATTGTCTCCTCTCACCATGTGGGTCCCCAGGCTTGAACTCAGGTTGGCATCTTGGCAGTAAGCATCCTTTCCTGCTGAGACATCTTGCCAGCCCTGCATTCTATTTTTTGACAAGGATGTATATTCTATGTTGTTAAAATTTTGCAATCTAAGATAGAGTCAATTTTGCTTTCAGTTTATGGCAATTCTTTCTATATGACCTTAAAAGTTCATCCCCCAATCAAAAGGCTGCCTGTGGAGGACAGGGTCTCTTTCTTTTAATGATGGGACCTGATATGGACAGGTGGGTGTGTATTTGTCTGAAGCCACTGCAGTAGGTGGTAGAAATGAAGGAGGAAATGGATGAATTCTACTTTCAGCCATTGCTAACTCAACTGAGGCGCTGGCCCCTTCTGATTGGTGTGTGTACTTATGCAGCTTGAATAAAACAGCCTTGGTTGACTCAAAATGGACCACTTTGCTGGGTTCTAATCTTGTAAATTTGCATACTGACATAATGGAATCTCCTCTCCCCCACCGGCTGGCTGATGTAGTTTAGTGGGGAGAGTGTCTGCCCAGCATTCCTGAAGTGAAACATGGGCTCTGCCCCAGTACTGTATAAGACTCGTATGATGCTTATGGGCCTGCAATCTCAGCACTCAGAGGTAGAGGTGGGAGGATCAAGGTCTTGGCTTTGTGGTTAGTTTGAGGCTGGCCTGGGCTGTGTGAATACCTCTTTCAAAAAAAAAAAATAATAATAAAATAAAATAAATAAAATCTGCTGGTGTGTTGCCTTGTTGATACCACAGTAAGGGTACTTACAACATAGCCATTTCTGAGTGTGCGCAGGGTGAGATCCCGAGGTGTTTCCATTCCCGCTTTACTGTTCTCTCATGAATCAAGCACATCATCTGTTGGAAGTTGAGTCTTCTGTATGTATTGAGTGGGATCCTCACTCCAGGCCTTGCCACTAACTTAAAGCACCCGGACCCGGTGGCTTTGGATTTGCTAGTTCAGCAAGTGGGCTTGCAACATCTATGAGAGTCTTATACACTTGGGCATGTCCTGTGCTCTCCTGCTGCAAACTGGAAGTGCAGCAAGTCCAAGAGGAACTATTTTCCTTTCTCTGATCTACTGTTGCCCTGGGTTTAATCGCAGGGGTTAGAAGGCCAAGGCAAGAGGATTGTTCAAGGCTAGCATGGGTTAGATAAATTTCAGGGCAGCCCGAGAACAGAGTGAGCCTCTGCTTTTCAAATAAATGGTTTAACTGGGCAGAGGTGGCACACACCTTTAATTTGCAGCACATGAGAGGCAGAGGTAGGCAGATTTCCAACTCCGAGGCCAGTTTGATCTACAGAATGAGTTCCAGGATAATCAGGGCTACACAGAGAAACCCTATCTCAGAAACAAAACAAAATAATCAAAACAACCCCCCAAACAAACAAAAAAAGCAAAACAACCAACAACAAAAAGGATTAAAAACAAATGGTTTAATTAATGATGAGACATTATTAAAAGGGTTTTTTTAATAATTTGTTTTTTGTCTTTTGAGACAAGGTTATGCTATTGTGGCTAACTCTTGTCTCAAACTTAGAGCAATCCTCCTGCCTCGGCCTCTCAAGTGCTGAAATTTTGGGCATATACTACCATGCACATCATTTGAGACAAGGTCTTGCTCTGCTCTCTAAGTTGGTTTCGAACTTGTGACCCTCTTGCCTCTGCTTCCTGGGAGTGACACTGTAAAGTGTGCCAACACACCTCCAGACCAGCCACGTTCTACCTCACCTTGATCACTCAGTTCCTGGATTAAAGACACACAACTTTTATTATTTACAATAAGCCTTAAACAGCAAAAGAGCTGGGCAGATATCTGTCCTCTATGCTATTAGAATCTAATTCCCATCATTAACCCTGAGTTACTACTTACAATGTTGCATCTGGGCTGCTCTTAACTCCAATTGGCCAGCCCTCATGACACATCTAACCTGTGGTGGCTTCTCCTCCATTCACCTTCTCTCATGGTGGCTTCCTCCTCTCTCTCCTTCTCCCTGGTTGTTTCTATCTCTGTCATGTCTATGACTTTTGGAAGCTGTGTCCCTATGCTTTCTGCATTCTCTCTTTTTTTTTTTTTTTTTTTTTTTTTTTTCGAGACAGGGTTTCTCTGTGTAGCCCTGGCCATCCTGGAACTCACTCTGTAGACCAGGCTGGCCTCGAACTCAGAAATCCACCTGCCTCTGCCTCCCAAGTGCTGGGATTAAAGGCATGCGCCACCACTGCCCGGCGCTTTCTGCATTCTCAAATGATATTTATTCCTTCTCAAATCTCTGACAGGGTTGAAGACAAAATAGTTTTGTTTTGTTTTTGTTTGTTTGTTTTTCGAGGCAGGGTTTCTCTGTATAGCCCTGGCTGTCCTGGCCTCACTCTGTAGACCAGGCTGGCCTCGAACTCAGAAATCCACCTGCCTCTGCCTCCCATGTGCTGGGATTAAAGGCGTGCGCCACCACTGCCCAGCAAGAATAAATAGTTATGGTCTTACTATGAGCTTAAGCTGTTTAGGATTTAAAAGGATGTTCTAGGTCTAAGAAGGTAATTTTGGGAGTGGAATACAAGTTAGAAGAGAAATTGTTTAGATAAAAAACTCTGAACTCACCAGCATAGGATAGATAATAGAATATTTTCTCCTGCATTGCCAAATGGAAACAGATTGGATTTTTTGAATGTAACTTTTGCTTAATAATTTTCATAATAATTTCATAATTGTTCCTGGGGTATGTTGTTTATTTTTTTTATTTTTTATTTTTGGTTTTTTGAGACAGGGTTTCTCTGTGTAGCCCTGGGTGTCCTGGAACTCACTCTGTAGACCAGGCTGGCCTCGAACTCAGAAATCTGCCTGCCTTTGCCTCCCAAGTGCTGGGATTAAAGGTGTGCACCACCACCTGTGGGTATGTTGTTTATTACTATAAGAGAAAGAGCCTTTTAATTTAGACAAAAAGGGAAATTGTTGCGATTTAGTCTGTTGCTGTGTATTGTAATGCTAAATTCTATACCCCAAAACTACTCTAGGCCTATGAATGACTCCTCACGTTTACAAGCTTTCACTGTGCAAACCTTGTTCCTTGATTTAAAACTATCAGTTAAATAAAATTGGCTACAGTCAATTACTGGAGGGATTAGAGGTAGGTGGGTTTGGAGTGACCAGGCAGGAGGAGAGTGACAGAAGAAAGGAGAGAAGGAAGCTGCCATGAGGGACAGGGTCTATGAGCACATGGCCAGGAGAAACAGCATGTATCTGGGATAGACCTCTGGAGAGGTAGCCAGGCCTGCAGTTAGAAGAGTAGATTAGGTGTTACCCCCCAAGAAGTGGTCAAGGTCCAATAAAATAGCCACAGTTGGCCGGGCAGTGGTGGCGCACGCCTTTAATCCCAGCACTTGGGAGGCAGAGGCAGGCGGATTTCTGAGTTCGAGGCCAGCCTGGTCTACAGAATGAGTTCCAGGACAGCCAGGGCTACACAGAGAAACCCTGTCTCGAAAAACAAAACAAAACAAAACAAAACAAAAAAAAAAAAAAAAAAAAAAAAGCCACAGTCTGAGTCTCATGTATTTGTAAGCTAGTCAGGGACAGACATAAAGTGGTTGTAAAAGCTCTTACTCAGGTTAACAGGTTACTGCATGATGGACTCTCCACCACCCTGCCAACTGCCATATTTAGTGAAAGGAAGTGTGTGCGCGTCCCAGTTTGTCCGATGGTTGTGGTTGGGTGTGCATTGTGTGAGGATGCATGTGGAGGCCGGAGTCAGCTTCAGCAGTCGTTCCTCAGGAGCCATCAACCTTGCTGTTCTTCTGTTTTGAGACAGGCTATCTCTGTGTAGCTCTGGCTATCCTCAAACTCACTCTGTGGACCAGGCTGGCCTCAAAGTCAGAGAGATCTGCCTGCCTCTGCCGCCCCAGTGCTGGGTTTAAAGACCACCATATAGGTATATACGTACTTGGCTTTTTTACACAAATGTCTCACTTGTGACCTGAGGCCAAGCTGGTTGGCCAGTGAGCTCCAAGGATGTATTTGTCTTTGGTTCCCTGTCTTGACATTATACACATGTACCACCACCATGCTCGGCGTTTGCATGTGGATTCCGGAGTCTGAACCCAAATTCCTATACCTCGCCAGCAGCTCTCTGAGTTAGCACACAGCCTCCAGCCTGCTTTGTTTGTTTGTGTTTTTTAAATTATTATTTTACTTTTTTGAAAAGCAGTGTTTCTCATAGCCCAGTAGCGTTGAACTTACTATGTAGTCAAAGATGACTTTAAACTCCTGGTCTTCCCAGGTCCTGTCTTTACTACTATGTTGCCATGTGCCACCACCACAACAGTGTGTGTGGTGTGTGTGTCTGGTACATACCAGAAGTCAGTTTTAGGTATCATTCCTCAGGAGACATTCACATTTGTTCCTTGTTGTTTGTTGGTCTATTTACATAATAAATGCTACAGCTAGCTTGTTCAAAACTAACTATTCCTCCTCCCCTCTCCTTGAGCCCCATGTTCGGTGCCATTTTGTGGAAGTTAGTCCTTGGTTTTCCTCCCCATGCTCCCAGAAATAACACTCAGACTCAAAATATATTTACAAAAACCTTGGCCATATAGCTAGGCATTTCTCTGTCTAGAAATAACTTAAAATATCCCATGTATTCTAGCGTATATTCTGTCATGTGCCTAGTTACCTGTGCTTAGGCATCATGCCCCTCTTGTTACATCTTCCTGGCAAATTTCCCTTCTGTCTCTCTCCCAGAATCCTTTCCCTTTCTGGAATATCCCACCTCTATTTCCCACCTAAGCCATAGGCTTTTTACTTGGCAGGTGATGAATCCATATAATACACAATACATTCTTTTTTTTTTTTTTTTTTTTTTTGGTTTTGGTTTTTCAAGACAGGGTTGGCCTCGAACTCAGAAATCCGCCTGCCTCTGCCTCCCAAGTGCTGGGATTAAAGGCGTGCGCCACCACCGCCCGGCAATACATTCTTTCTACAGTTATTTTTGTAAAAAAGGGTCTTTCACAGGCCCAGAACTCTCTGCTAGGCTGCTGGGCCAGCAAACCCCAGTGATCTACCTGTGCCTTGTCCTTGCACAGCTCCAGGGATTGACTTAAGTGGGCTGTCAAGGGAATGAAGAAAGGACAGACACACAGACATATGAACAGAAAAGCTGGATTCAGGCAGATTGTGCTCTCTGATAGAGAACAGAAGCACCCTGGTAATTCCGAGTGCTTATTATATGCAGTTGAACCAGAGGGTTATTGCATATGGCTGAGCTCAGTTTGCTGTCTTAGTTATCTTGGTAGGTACCCAACCTATAGGGGAGCAGTCTTCAGCCTGTCAACATCTAGAGGGAGAAAGCACATACTGTCTGCTTTAGCTCTCAGACCAGAGGAAAGCTTGACCATCCCTGAGTTTACCCATGAAAGGCTACATCCCTCCCATGAGGCTGAGACGTGGCTGTCCCTGATTGACCATGCCTATATCAGCAATACACATTCCCTACAGCATGTCTTCACGTGCCAGCCGTGGGGTTATAGCTGCATGCTACATGCCTGGATGTTTTACTTCAGGGCTATGGACTGAACTCGGGTCTTCATGCCTGACAAGTACTTTCTTGACTGAACTGTCTCCTCAGCCCAGTTTGGTTTTTTTTTTTTTTGTTGTCTTTCAGTGCTGGGACTTGAAACCAGGTCTCAGTGTCTACTGCATCCTCAACCCTGCTTTTTCAAAGACAGCATCTTAGCTATACTATGTAGCCCTGGCTAGCCTGGAACTCACAAGAGATCTGCCTCCAGCACGCTGGGATTAAAGCTTTATACCACCACGTGTGGCCTTACAAACTGAGGGGGTGGGACATCATTGAAATCTTGAAGAGTTCCATGGAATACCCGTTTCCAGGAATACCCGTTTCCAGCCCATCCACGAACTGATCTTTTTGTTTATCACTGTCCTGAATGGGGCAGTTTTGCTTAATGAAATTAAATGTAGTTTCTGCCTCAGGGAGGGAAACTATCTCAGTTCATTTTCTATTGCTGTGATAAAATGCTTGGGGAAGAAAGGGTTTATTTCATCTTATAGCTTAGAGTACCTCAAGAAGGAAGGTCATAGCAGGAATTTCACACAGGAACTAAAGTTTGCTGGCTTGCACAGCTGAGGACCACCTTCCGGGGTGCCACCTCTCAGGATGGGCTGGGTCTACTCCTAAGAACTATTAATGAAGAAAATGCCCCTGCACACTTGCCTATGGGGCAGTCTGATGGAAACATTTTCTCAGACGAGCTTCTCTCTTTCTAGATGACTTTAGCTTATACCACAAAATTAACTTAGTTTATATGACAAAAAAACTAACAAGCTGAGAGATGACTGAAACAATATAGAACTAAAGCCCCTGTGGTAGCATCTGCCTCTCATCTCAGTGCTTGAGAGGCTGAGAAAAGAGGATTGGGAATTGAAGCTAGCCTAGACTATGAAACAAGACTTTGGCTGGGCAGTGGTGGCACATGCCTTTAATCCCAGAACTTGGGAGGCAGAGGCAGGAGGATTTCTGAGTTCGAGGCCAGCTTGGTCTACAGAGTGAGTTCCAGGACAGCCAGAACTACACAGAGAAACCCTGTCTCGAAAAACAAAAAACAAAAACAAACAAACAAACAAAAAAAACAAAAACAAAAACAAAAAAAAAAAGAAAAAGAAAAAAGACTTTGTCTCAAGACAAGAACAAAAAATATTTTCCACGAGAGCCTGCACATTACCTCACATGCTGCTTTTGTGTCTAATCATTCACAAGGAGTTTCAGGATTGATTGATTGATTGGGTTTCTTGAGATAGGGTTTCTCTGTGTAGCCCTGGCTGTCCTGGAACTCACTCTGTAGACCAGGCTGGTCTCAAACTCAGAAATCCGTCTGCCTCTGCCTCCCAAGTGCTGGGATTAAAGGCATGCGCCACCACTGCAAGGGACAGTGGTAGAGCACACCTTTAATCACAGAATATGGAAGGTGGAAGCAGGTGGATCTCTGTGAGTTCAAGGCCAGCCAGCCTGAGCTACAGACAGAGTTCCAGGATGGCCAGGGCTACACAGAGAACCCCTGTCTCAAAAACAGAACAAAACAAAAACCCAAACTAACCACAACAACAAGTTTTCCAAATTTAGCAACTTAAAACATATCTCACATAGTTTCTGAGTCAGAGATTGGGGGTGCTGTGCTCCAAGTCCTTCATGAGGGTTGTGAGCTGTCTGTCAGTGTGACAAACACCGAAGTGTGACAGCAGTTTGAGAAGTGGAACACTGGATTTTGGCTCGTTGCTTCAGAGGCTCGTCTGTGGTCATTGGCTCCTTTGCTCCTGAAGCCGAGTGTATCATGGTGAGGACCAAAGCTACTTATGGCCTCCAGGAGGCAGAGAAAGAGAAAAAAAAAAAAAAAAAAAAAAAAAAGACTGACCACAGGCCCTTCAGGGGACACCTGTAGCACTGGGCTATAATTCAAGTTGCTAGGGTGTTTTTGCAGGAAACCCTGGGATCAGGTATTCAAGGTTATCCTCGGCAATATCCTGGGTTCAAGGCCAGCCCGGACTACAAAAAGACCCCGGTCTATAAAAAAACAGCACAGAGTAAGAAGGAAGGACAAATCTCCCATGACCTACTTCTCCAACAAGGCCCATCTTCTGATAATCCTTTCAGCCATGGTCCTAGCTTGGATTCCTCATGCTTCTGTCATGTCTCACGGCTCCACTTCTGAGTACTGCCACGTTGAAAACCAAGCCTTCACTGTAAGTTTGTGATACATTTCATATTCAAACCACAGGATTACAGGCAAAACCTTGGTGGGCACAGTCATCTACAGGATTACCTGAAGAAAGAGGATCCAGGCTAAGCATCCCATTCCCAAGGGCATAGTGGGACACCCCGTGCTTTCCCATGGGCATCAACATAGGTTGGCCTGACAAAGGCAAGCTAGTTTTCAGCAGAGGGAACACAGTGTGATCCAAGAGAGAGCAAGGGAGAAGGTGCGAAACATCTTACGACTAGCCCCAGATGCTACCCACTCGTGCCTCCACAGAACCCTACCTGGTGTCGGGGAGCTTATGCCTATAGGAGTAAGGATCATTGGAGGCTGCCATCTTGAGACAGGGCCCCAGCGAATCGTTTTCATTGTTTTGCGCCTGGCCTGGAACACTCTATATAGACCAGGCTGCCCTCAAACTCACAGAGACTCTCCTGCGTACTGAGATTCAAAGCATGTGCCACCACAACCTGGCCCAGGTTCTTAAACCCTTTGCAAAGTGACCGAGAGCAAACTCTTCAAAAGAGCCCGGTGGTGTCGTTTTCGAGACAGTCTAATCTCACGATGGGGGAGAATCGGATTCCGTATTAGCATCTGAAGCTTCATTAGGATCCCAGTCCCCTGGGCTGGTCTTCCAGACACTTCACAGAGTATCTCAGTTCAGCTTTGCTCACTTCCTAGGGGCACACCTTCTCTTCGCGAGGTCAAGTTCTGGTGGAAGCAAACTTCAAGAACAACTATGATAAATGGAGGCGGAAAAGATTGGAGAGAAAACGACCTGTGGAGGCTAGTAAGCAATGGCTATCGGTTTATCCAGGCTCTCTGCCTTTGTAATTGTGATCTGCTGGTCTCCAGCCACGCCCAGATGTTTGTGCTGTGTGGCTACCTTCAAGATGAGAGTAGACGTGGGCTTTGCAACTGGTCCTCGTGTGGCCGTCTCAGCACAGTCTGCAGTATGGACGATCCAATTCCATCTCAGAAAATACCTGCTGACCTAGGTTTTGCTTCTGACAGGGGACGGTGAACGAGGCTGGCCAGCCCGTGCCTGTAATTCCAACACACAAAGGCTGAGACTGAGGAGCTGCAGTTCTGAAGGCCAGCCTGGGCTCCATGAAAGACCCTTGACTGAAAACAAAGCAAAAGCAGACAGCAATTAAATCAAAGCCAAGGAAGTTTTGAGATGAGGAGGAGAGAGCTGTAAGGTTTCTGTGGCAGAGAGAAGAGCATGAGAGACGTTCAGAAGAGGACCCCTGCAAGTTGGTTCTTCCTACCCTGAGGACCTGAGTTCAGTGGCTAGAACTGATTCTAAAAGACGGTCCTCCAGCCTGCTCCCCACACAGTTTCATATGCACCCCAATGCACACATCATACACAATAACAATTTTTAAATTAAAACAAAATTTATTGTGTGTGCACACAAATGTGTGTGCACCTAGGTTGGTATTTGGCGGTCAGAGGACAACTTGTGGAAGTTGACTCTCTCTTCCCATCATGTGGGCCCCATGGATTGATTTTTTTTTTTTTTTTTTTTTTTTTGGTTTTTCGAGACAGGGTTTCTCTGTATAGTCCTGGCTGTCCTGGAACTCACTCTGTAGACCAGGCTGGCCTCGAACTCAGAAATCCTCCTGCCTCTGCCTCCCAAGTTTTGGGATTAAAGGCATGGGCCACCACCACCCGGCTAAACATTTTTTTAAAAGAAGAATTATAAAGGATATATTGGCCTCCTGGGGGCAAGTCATATAGAACAGTTTAATTTCAGTGTCAGCCACCATAATAGTTTAACTTCAGAACTGATGTCACTGTGGCTGGCTTATACAGTCCTGGGGGTCAAACTCAGGGCTTTCACATGCTACATAAGTTCTCCGCCAGCTGAACTAAAAGCCCAGCCAAGATGCTTAACTGTTGCTTGCTTGTTTTTGTTTTGTTTCCAGAGATAGGGTTTCTCTGTGTATCCCCGACTGTCCAGTAACTTGACCTGCAGACCAGGTTGGCCTTGAACTCACAGAGATCTGCCTGCCTCTGCTTCCAAGTGCTGGGACAGGCAGGGTTATGCAGAGAAACCCTCTCAAGAAACGAAAACAAAAATAAAATAAATAAAAATAAGAAAGAAAAAAAGAAAAGGAAGGAAGGAAGAAAGGGGAAATAAAGAGGGAATCGGGTGAGGTGTGCTGAGTGGGAGGACAGCCACTCTAAATCCTCCTATCCTGAGGGCAGCCAAGTATTTCTTTCCTTCAGTTCCCAGGCTCTCTGAGTGCCTTTCTAACTCTTGTCTGCAGCAGCCATTCCAGAGGAGGCCTCAGAAACCCTGACACTTGCCGGGCAGTGGTGGCACATGCCTTTAATTCCAGCACTTGGGAGGCAGAGGCAGGCAGATTTCTGAGTTCGAGGCCAGCCTGGTCTACAGAGTTCCAGGACAGCCAGGGCTATACAGAGAAACCCTGTCTCTGGAAAACAAACAAACAAACAAACCCTGACACTAAACCTTAGGCAAAAAAATCTAAGAAAGGGCAAAACAGCACCCTGGAAGGAGCACAAGCCTTCGATTAGCCTGGGATGGACCAGCTGCCTGCTGCACAGGGCTATTGCCTTCCAGATCTTATGAGACTGAATGACTTTTTTATAGTAAAAATACATTAGTAAAATCAAGGGGTTTTTTTGACGTCAAAATTTGATTTGAGTCTTAGCTAGCTATTTTTTTTAATACTACTATGTGTTTGGTTATGTTATTTAATGTCTATATGCCTGAAATTTCTACAAATCCAAAGTAGAGTATTATATACTTCATAGTGCTTGTTTGTAGTCAAGGAACTGTGTTAGCTTGGCATAATGGATAATTAGTGTCATCTATCTGTCTGTCTGTCTATCTATATATGTACCTACTATCCATCCATCCACCCATCTACTTATGCTAAGGATAGCATACTAATCATGTGTTCTATTGTTTAGTTACACATCCCTCCAAGTACTAAATTCTGTTCTCTTCCTGATTTTGGAAGGCTTGCTGTAATCTGTAGGAATTTCTGAGTTACTTAGATTTTGCTTACATAGTGCCAGAAAGATCAGTGGTTTGACATTGAAAATCAGAGGAATTAAAAAGAAGAATTTTAAAAAGGGTCCTGAACTCCTGCCGATCCCCATCCATCACTCTCTCTAGGGCTGGGATTACGGGTGGGAACCACCACTATGCCTGGCCACGGGAGAGCCTTGTGAGTGTTACATGTGTGTGGTGCATCTCCATAAGCCATAGTACTGGTGAGACAGGCAGATCCCAGGTACTCTCTGGCTAACTAGTAGTCTGGAATGTCCATGATAGACCCTGTCTCAAAAACCACAGTGCAGAGTGATCTAAGAAGTCACCCAATATCTGCCTCTCTCCCACGCACTTCAGTGCACACACACAGACATGATACGTATTCATATCTGTGGCCAGGGAAATTGATGGTTCAGTGGATAAATGTGTAAGAGGACCAGAGTCTTGATCCCCAGCACCCATGTAAAAGGTGGGCACAGGCATACTCAGATGGATCCCAGGAGCTCACTGGTTAGTCGACAAAGCCAAAAGCATGAGCTCCAGCTTCAGTGACAAACCCTAGCTCAAAAAAGAAGTCAGGTGGTGACTGGAGAGGTGGCTCAGCAGTTAAGAGCACTGGCTGCTCTTCCAGAAGACCTGCAACTGGAAACCAGCACCCACTACAGGAGGCTCAAAGCCATCTGGAGCTCTGGCTCCAGGATGTCTGGCATTCTCTTCTGCTTTCCCTGGGCACCTGAAGATGGGGTAAACACATGTGCACACACAGGCAAACACACACACACACACACACACACACACAGAGAGGCAAGCACGCACACAGGCAAGCACGCACATACACACATGGGCAAACACACACACAGAGGCAAACACACACACACACACACACACACGGGCAAACACACACAGGCAAACACACACACACAGGCAAACACACGGGCAAACACACACAGGCAAACACACACACACGGCAAACACACACACACAGGCAAACACACAGGCAAACACACACACACAGGCAAACACACACATGGGCAAACACACACAGGCAAACACACACACACACACACACACACATCTTGAACTTTACATTCTCTTGTATAATACATGTCCAGCTGGATGTGGCCCATGCTTTAAATCCCAGCACTCAAGAGGCAAAGACACGGGGATCTCTGAGTTTGAGGCCAGCCTGATCTACAGAGAGAGTTCCAGGACACTAAAGCTACACAGAGAGAGACCCTGTCTCAAAAAAACCCCAGAGAACAAAACAAACATAATTCCTGTCAATTTCGTGTATTGAATCCTTCCTCACTCCCTAACATTTAGCCTTTATATTCTCTTGTCCTGTTAAACTGTATCCATATGCGCTTTGTTTACATATAAACATATGTTATTGACTAGAATTTAAAATTATTTAAATTTTATTTTAAATGACATTTCATTTAATTTATAATTATTTTTCTAGTTCTGTAATGGATTTTTTTTTTTACTTTGGTGGAGGATAAGTCTATAAAATATATTTGACCTTGAATGTGTAAAACTGTAAAATTCAATGTGAGTCTCCAGAATGTCCATTCCTGTTTCGTTGTTGTTGTTTGTTTGAGACTATCTCTCTACATTGCCCCTGGCCTTAAACTGGTTTACATAGTGAGTTTCAGGACAGTCAGAATTATGTAGAGAGACCCTGTCTCAAAAACAAACAAAAATTTAGTGTGTGAGGAGTCCAGATGACAACTTTCAGGAGTCAACTCTCTCCCTCTATTATGTAAGACCCAAGTAGTGAACTCAGGTCTTCATGCTTGGTAACTGTACCTGCAGAGCTGTCTTACACGCAAATGTTTTTCAAACGAATATAAAAGAACAGCAGTGAGCACTTGAGCTGGAATGTGAACTGTCCTTCCCAGGAGCGAGAACATGAACTCGAGACACAGGTTCCTATGATGTATGGTGCAGTGGCTAATAATCTATAAAGGCTGTTTGTTGAAGTGCCCCCATGTCACCTCACAGAGGGTTGCAGATTCAGGCTCCAGCATCCAGGGACATGTCACTGATACGATTCTAGCTGTCTTTGGGATGATATTTAGTTCAGATATGCTTCATGACAAAAACTTGGCCTTGGGGAGCTTCCTCTATGAGAAAAGAACATCTCGACTTAGGGGAACAGAAAATCTTGTTCCCTTTGCTCTGCATCATGGGTAGTCTCTTTAGAGTGCCTTTGCCCTTTTTAAAAATAGACGTAATTTATGTATACTGATGTTCAAACACACCATGACAGTGACCCCTGGAAGTGGCAACAAGATCAGCCCAGATGGAAACAGTCTTGTGAGTTGGTTAGCTTCCCCGGTCCCTGAAGAGTGACATGGGGAAATGAAAGTGAGGTGATTAGGGGTAAGAAAGGGAGTCAAGAGAATCAGGAAGAGAGTGTCCAGCGATGGAGTTCCCCTGAGCCCCCAGTGCATTTGCACACACGCACATGCTTCTTTCTCTCCCTCTTGGTCCTTTGCAGGCATCTGGGACATTGTCCTAAGGCAGCAACACCCTTGATCTCTTCTGGTGACACTCTGTCCTGGGTCACAGCCTTGTTTGCCAGAGAACTATGGGAGAGCAGGGGTCTTGGATGAAGGGAGAGAGCTTGACCCACTGTCCACTACTTCAGGAAATGAGCATGAGGTGGCAGCATTGGTAGTGCTGCATGTGCCTGAGGGAAGCTTGGCCAAGGGCCAGCTACGGCTGAGCTCTTAAGTCCCAGGGAGAAGATGGCAAAGGAAAACCAGCGGAAGGCTCCATCCTTAGCCTACGGAGAAATGAAGGAGAAATGGAAAAGGGGAGGCTCTCCAACATACATTGTGTGCTCTCTTTTGTACGACATGTCTGTGATAAGCAGCTCTATAGACAGGAAGTAGGACTGTAGCCTAGGGCTTTGAGCTGTGTAAAGATGTTGAAAATACAGGGTTTCTTTGCAGGGTGATGAGATGTTCTGAAACTCTGGATAGGACTAAATTGTTTTTGTTTTTTTTAAAGAATCTGTTTTCATTATTTTTTAAATTCTGTGTATTTATGTGTCTGTGTATGGGCATGTGCAGATGGCCCAGGAGGCCAAGGGCTGTGGCATCTCCCGAAGCTGGAGTTACAGGTGGTTTGAGTCAAGTGCATGCTCTTAACTGCTGAGCCATCTCTCCAGCCCGTGATGGAAATTATATCTCAATGCTGTTTGTTTGTTTGTTTTTAAAAAAGGCCAGAAAGATGGCTCAGTGGGTAAGTCACTTGCTGACTACTTTAGTCCCTGGGACAGAGATGGTGAAAAGAAAGAACTGAGTCCTACAGTTTGTCTGATGACCCTGATACCTGCGCCTGGACGCTGGTATGTCTGCCTGAACAATACAAAAACAATACAAAAATAATGTGATAAATAAGAAAAGAATAAGTCAGCCATAGCAGTGCACATCTGGAATCCTAGCACTTGGCAGCCCTAGATAAGGAAGAATATTGCTACAAGTGTGAAGTCAGCCTGGGCTACATAAGGATTCTGAAGCCAGTTGCTTATATATAATCCAACCAAGTGTTTTAGAAATGGAGGGCTAAGGATCATGGGTTTCAGGCTTGGGCTGGAGAGATGAGATGGCTCTGTGGTTAAGAGTGCTTCCCGTTCTTCCAGAGAACCAGAGTTTGGTTCTCAGCACCCATATCAGGCTGTTCATGTCTCCAACTCCAGGGCACCTGATGTTATGGCCTCCTTAGGCACCCACACACATATGATATTCACTCACCACACACAGACAGATACAACTAAAAATAATAAAAATAAATCTTTTTTTTTTTTTTTAAAGGTTTTAGGCCTGGGCTGAGGAGATGGATAAAATCACTTGTATGTAAGCCCAATGATGTGTTCCATCTCTGAATCTACACAGAAAATACCCTGCATGGTCTCATCTCAGTACATCTGCCGAGAGGAGAGCACTCTCCTGGAAACTCATGGGCAAGCTAGCCCAGAAGAGCAGTGCAACAGAAGAAAGACCATCCCTCACCACGGTAGGTCTCCCAAGAGTTCTTTGACTTATACATGCACACAGTGGTTCACATATACACACACACACACACATGATAATACTAGCAACATATGGAAAACTACACTGATAATATTGTAAACATTTATTCTCTATTTTTTAAATGTGTGAAAAAAAAAAAAAACCAACCTAAAAACCTAGGACTTAGAATTTTTAAGAAAGTTGCTGGGCGTGGTGGTGGGTGCTTACAGTCTTAGTACTTGAGAGGCTTGAACAAGGCTATTGTTGAGAGCTCAAGGTCCAGCTACAGAGAGTCTGTGTCAAAATATAAAAGGAGACAGACAGACAGAGACAGACAAGACAGGCAGGCAGACAGACACGGAGAGCTAGAGCGGAATCTGGCTGATTTCCTACTATTGTTATTTTGGAGTACTTAGTCTACATCAGCGTTCACTTTTTGCTTGTAAAACAGGGATATCTGTGTCAATCAAATGACTCCGTAAGCAGTAGAGACAATATGTCTCAAACAAAATAGCTCTATTATTGTCTTATTTGTGGGAGATACACTGTACTATTTTCCTTTCCATAACTATCTTATTCCATAATTATCTTTTATTTTATTATTTTTTGTACTAAGATTTGAACCTAAAGTTATAAGCATTTTTTTAAAAGATCTTCTCCCTTTTAATATTTCAGTGGTGTGAAAGTTTCTTTGAGGGGAGGGTTGAGTTACCTAGTATGCATGAGGCCCTGGGTTTAATCACTAGCAAAAATCATGCATTTTTCTTCTTCTCCATTTGAAGAAGGCTTTGCTATGTAGAGTTCCAGGAAGATCCATAAAGAATCTTTTTCCTGTTGCTTGAATCCTTGTGTTTATGTGCATATTCCTATGAGTGGGTTTTTGCATAAAGGGGTCCATATGTGGAGGTCAGAAGAAATGTCGGTCGAGGCCAGCCTGGTCTACAGAGTGAGTTCCAAGACAGCCAGGGCTACACAGAGAAACCCTGTCTCGAAAAACCAAAAAAAGAAGAAAAAAAAAAAAAGAAAAGAAAAGAAAAAAAAATGTCGGGATAGGATAGGTCTAAAACTTTCGCCTTGTGTAAGATAGAATCTCTAGTTTGCTGTTGTAGATATACCAGGCTAGCAGGCCCATGAGCTTCTGGAGGTTGTCCTGCCTCTGCCTTCCATCTCTCCACAGGTGTGCCGGGAGTATAGATGTGTGCCTCTGTATCCCAGTTCTGGGACTCTGAACTCAGGTTCTGACCCTTGCATGGCAGGTGTTTTGCCCACCCAAAAATCTCCATAGGCCTTTCCTGGTTTTGTTTTATTTGGAACACCTGTCTTACATTGTAGCTAAGGATAACTTGAAAACTTACTATGTAGCCAAAGCTAATATAAAGCCCCTGACAGCCGGGCGATGGTGGCGCATGCCTTTAATCCCAGCACTTGGGAGGCAGAGGCAGGCGGATTTCTGAGTTCGAGGCCAGCCTGGTCTACAGAATGAGTTCCAGGACAGCCAGGGCTACACAGAGAAACCCTGTCTCGAAAAACAAAACAAAACAAAAACAAAAACAAAAACAAAAAACCAAACTCCTGACAATCCTCCTGAGGGAACCTAGTGAATGCTGACAGAAAGTTGCCTCTTTTTATATAGCCCTGCTGCCTTCTTTCTCTGCTTTCTAGCAGGTGCTAAAATTGTAGCTGTGGTGGCCTGCCTAAAACCCCTCTCTCTCTTTCTCTCTCTCTGTGTGTCTCTGCCTCTCTCTGTCTCTCTGTCTGTCTCTCTGTCTCTGTTTCTCCCCCCCACCCCCCTTTGCTCTCCTCCTTTTTTTCTGAGACAGGGACTTTCTAGTTCTGGGTGTCCTTAAACACTCCCTCTGTAGATCAGGCTGGCTTTGAACTCCTGAATCCTGGGATGAAAGTTATTCTTATGTTTGTCGATATTTTTTCATCTTGTTTTAGAGTCTCTTTGTTTTTTCGTCTCCTTTATGGTAAGTAGGGGAAGCCTTGAGAGGAGAGGGGGCAGTTTGGAAAACCCAGCTTTAGAATGAGCTGCTACAGTAGGCCCTGGCTGGCCTCCTTCCAGGTAGAAGAGGCAGTACTGGCACTTGAAATGATGTCACAAGCACAGGGGTCCAGAGGGACATCACAGGACACTGCTGCTTCCAACTGTGGCACTGAGAGGCACAGGTGTGCAAGCGTCTTGTCCTCTCTTAACCTGCTCAGCCCAGTCTTCTCTGTGGAAGAGACAGATGGAAGAGCCTGCCCAACTTGTTTTCTTTCTTTCTTCCTTCCCTCTTCCCTCCCTCCTTCTCTTCTTTCTTTCTTTCTTTCTTTCTTTCTTTCTTTCTTTCTTTCTTTCTTTCTTTCTTTCTTTCTTTCTTCTCCCCCCCAACCCCAATTTTGTTGCTTGTCTAATCTCTGGAAGGAAATGCCTGCCGCAAATCCTTATTGTCAGCAGCAAAATCTGTTGCACATCAGTAGAGTCAGCTTGCTAGATTTCAATCTAAACAAACAAACAAACAAACAAACAAACAACACCCCTACTTTTGAAAAGTTAGCCTTTTCCCAATGCCTATCATTGGGTGCTCAGAATTACCTATATTCAGGCACGGAGAATTGAGAAGTAGTTTCCTTCTGCATTTGTGTGTGTGTGTGTGTTGTGGGTAGGCTGCATGTGTGGGCCAAGGTCAAGGGTCAGATTGTCATCCTCTGCTCTCTACATGCTTGCCTACATGTATTTGTGGGACCCACATGCCTGGTACCATGGAGGTAAAACAAGGGAGTCAGATCCTCTAGGACTTGAGCTATACTATACACATGGTTCTGAGCCACCATATGGGTACTGGGAACTGAACCTGGGTCCTCTGAAAGAGCAGCCAGTTTTCTGAACGACTCAGCACCCTTCTAGCACCATCCTACTTTTGGCGACAGGGTCTCTAACTGAACCTAGACCTCAGTGATTCAGCTCGACTGGCTGAGCAGAGTCCCAGGAGTCCCAGGAGTCCGAATCTCCACCTGGCTGGATTGCAGGAAACCAGCTTTTTCTGTGGAGGCTGGAACCTGAAGTCAGGTCTTCACACCTGCACGGCACACACTTTACCTACTGAGCCATTTTTCTGGCCATTGCTTTGCTTTGTTTCAAGACATGGAGTGTAGCTATGCAGTCCCAGATGGCCTGGAATTTATTACAGAGACCAGGCTGGCCTGGAACTTTCAGGATTATGTCCCTCCCGAGTGCTGGAATAACGAATAACTGTATTTGTTTTCTTTTTATTTATTCACTTTACATTCCCATAGCTGCCCCCCCTTGTCCCTGCCTCTCACAGTCTTTCCCTCCTCCCCCTCTCCTTCTCCTCTGAGAGAAGAAGTATCCCCCCACCGTGTCACATCAAGTCTCCAAAGGGCTAGGTGCTTCCTCTCCTACCGAGGCCAGACAAGACAGTTGAGTCAGGGGGATGGATTCCATAGACAAGCAGCAGCTTTAGGGACAGCCCCTCTCCAGTTGTTTGGGCCCACATGGAGACTGAGCTGCACATATGGTACATATATATGTGTAGGGGGCCAAGGTCTGGCCTGTGTATGTTCTTTGGTTGGTGGTTCAGTCTCTGAGAGCCCCAAAGTTTCAGGTTAGTTGACTTTGTTGGTCTTCCTGTGGAGTTCCTATCCCCATTTTTGGGGCCCTCTATCCTCCCCCTAACTCTCCCATAAGAGTCCCCAAGCTCTATCCACTGTTTAGAGGTGGGTGTCTATGTCTGTCTGAGTCAGCTGCTGGGTGGAATCTCTCAGAGGACAGCCATGCTAGGTTCCCGTTTGCAAGCATAAGAGAGTATTATTAATAGTGTCAGGGATTGGTGCTTGCTCATGGGATGGGTCTCTAGTTGGGCCAGTTACTGCTTGGACATTCCTTCAGTCTCTACTTTATCCCCTGTGCTTACATTTCTTATAGACAAAATAAATTTGGGGTCGAAAGTTTTGTGGGTGGTTGGTATTCCTATCACTCCACTGGGTTTCCTGCCTGACTACAGGAGCATTCTTCTTCAGGTTCCATATTCCTACCGCTGTCAGTCTTAGCTGAGGTTACCCCCATTTATTCTTGGGAGCCTCCTCTAGCCCAGGTCTCTGGCACGTCCCAGAGATGCCTTCCACCCCGACCCTGCTGGCAGCTGATTACCATTCATTTTCATGGTCATCTGGCTCTCTTCCTTGTCTCTTCCATACTTGATCCCCAAACCCTCCCTACTCCCCTCCCCACTCTCTCCTACCCAGTTCCCCCCTTCATCTACCTATGACTATTTTATTTCCCCTTCTCAGTGAGGTTCAAGCACTGATTAAACCTTGCTTGGGCCTTCCTTCTTGTTTAGCTTCTTTGGGTCTGTGGAGTGTAGTGTGGGTATCCTGTATTTTATGGCTGCTATCCACTTATGAGTCCATACCATGCATGTCCTTTTGGGTCTGGGTTACTTCACTCAGGATGATATTCTCAAGTTCCATCCATTTGCCTGCAAAATTCACGATGTCTTTGTTTCTAATAGCTGAATAGTATTCCACTATGTAGATGTACCACATCTCCTTTATCCATTCTTCAGTTGAGGGACATCCAGATTTTGTCCAGTTTCTGCTATGAACATAGTTGAGCCAAGTGTCCCTGTGGTCTAGTGTGGCATCTTTTGGGTAGATCTCCAGGAGTGGAGTGGTATAGCTGGGTCTTGAGGTAGAACTATTCTCAGTTTTTTGGGGAAACCACCAAATTGATTTCCAAAGTGGTACAAGTTTGCACTCCCACCAGCAGTGGAGGAGTGTCCCCTTGCTCCACATCCTTGTCAGCATGAGCTGTCACTTGAGTTTTTGATCTTACCCATTCTGACGGGTGTAAGATAGACTCTCAGGGTCCTTTTGATTTGAATTTCCCTGATGACTAGACTTCAGGGAAGGGAGGTTGAACATTTTAAAAGTGTCTCTCTCCGCCATTTGAGATTCCTCTGTTGTAAATTCTCTGTTTAAGTCTGTACTTCATTTTTTAATTGGGATATTTGGGTTGTTGGTATCTAACTTCTTGAGTTCTTTATAAATTTTGGATATTAGCCCTCTGTCAGATGTTGGGTTGGTGAAGATCCTTTCCCAATCTGTAGGCTGCTATTTTGTCCTAATGACACTGTCCCTTGCTTTACAGAAGCTTTTCAGCTTCATGAGGTCCCATTTATCAATTGTTGATCTTAGAGCCTGAGCCATTGGTGTCCTGTTCAGGACGTTGTCTCCTGTACCAACGAGTTCAAGGTTCCCCATATTCTGTTCTATTGGATTTAGTGTGTCTGGTTTTATGTTGAGATATTTGATCCACTTGGACTTGAGTTTTGTGCAGGGTGATAGATATGGATCTGTTTGCATTCTTCTTAAACCACAGAAGAGCACAACTCGACCAACTGGCAAATGCTTCGAGTTTAGGTAAACGCCATTCCAATTTGTATAAATACTGTAATGAACAACTGGCTTTCCTGACATTGTTTTTAAGGAAAAAAAAAATTAAGGAGAGACTTCTGTTAAACATGTATTTGCAAATTGAAGAAGACAACAACAGATTTTATACATCTGTCTCTTTATCATCTATTTATCAGAGCCTTAAATAGGATTTCTTTGATTAACTGTTCTGCTTTGTGTAGATGCTAGAGGAAGCACTCAAAGAAGGCTGACTCCAGGGGCCAGCAGCAAGAGAGGGGCAGCTGGCTGCAGTCACAGAGTGAGGAAGAGCTGGCTATTGATCTGGGACTTCCCAGGTCGCTAATTTTGAAACACACCCCTAAATTCTGATCTTTCAATGGACAGTTTTGAAAGGTTGGAAGACTCCCTTCAGTTTCTCCATCAGTAACCAGCTTCTTTCTTTAGTAGTCAAGTGAACTCTATGGCAGCTGGTCTTGATCCTGGCTCATCTGTCCAATCAAGGGCACCATTTCGTTTGGTACATCTTAGCCATCCATTTTCAGAATTCAGTTGTTTCTGTTGTTAGTTACAAAGATCAAAGTGGGTTGGGACAATACATGCGACTCAAGAGCAGGTGCCTGGGCTAAAGCTGCTTCCCGTGGATGAGCACCTTCAGGGTGAAGACTGTATGTCATGGTCTACGGTGTTACTGGATGGAGTATTACAGTATTACACAGGGAGTGGCCAAAAGCACTTGCTTGCCAAGCCTAACAGCCTGAGTTCAGTCCCTGAAACCCAGCCATACAGTAGATGGACTCCACACACACACACACACACACACACACACACACACACACACACTCACATTCTCACACATACACGCATTCATACACACTAGCACAATTCCACAGAGTTGTCTCTAACCTCCACTCATGTTCTATCCACATATTACACTCTACCACCACCACCACCACCACCACCACCACCACCACCACCAATCAATAAGATTACTTTTTTGTTTTGTTTTTTTGAAACAGTGTCTCACCTTGTAGCCTTGCCTATCTGTCCTGGAACTCACTGTGTAGACCATACTAGCCTTGAACTCATAGAAATCAGTCTGCTTCTGCCTCCAGAGTGCTAGGATTAAAGGTGTATGATGCCAAATTCAGGAATAAGATTACTTTTTAAAAATTAAAAAAAAAAAGTGCGTTATCTTGGGCTAAAGCTACAGCACAGTTTCTAAATTGACTAGCATGCTGGAATATATATTTAAAAAGTGGAAAAACATTTTTAACATATATTTAAAAATTGTAAAAAGTATAATATGGCAGCTCAGTGGTCAAGGGCTCGCCTAGCTAAGCCATCAGTTCAATCTCTGGTCTATCACGTGTGCTCTAGATTCCTGTTTGTTTGGGACATAAATATAGTGTCTAATGTTAGCATTGTGTATTCTTGGTGTAAATGGGCTCTATTCATGAATATACAATGTGTTGATGTGTGGGTGTCTGAGTGTGTGAGTGTAAATGTGTATTAGTGTCTCTATGCACGAGTGTCTGTGTTTGTATGTGCATGTGCATGAGCTTCTGCGTGTGTGTTTGAGTGTGTGTTAGTGTATATAAGCATCAGTATATATGCTGGGTGGTGGTGGCACACGCCTTTAATCCCAGCACTTGGGAGGCAGAGGCAGGCGGATTTCTGAGTTCGAGGCCAGCGTGGTCTACAGAGTGAGTTCTAGGACAGCCTGGGCTATACAGAGAAACCCTGTCTCGAAAAACCAAAAAAAAAAAAAAAAAAAAAAAAACCTCCCCTCCCCCAAAAGTATCAGTATATATGAATGTGTACATGTATGAATGTCACTATGTACGAGTGTATATGGGCACGAGCATCTCTGGGTTTGAGTTGAGTGTGTATGAGTGTCTAAGTGTGTGTATGAGTGTCATTGTGTGTGTGAGTTAATAGCACACATGGTTCCTAAAGGATATATTGAACAGGGTCCTTCCCTCCTTCCCTCCTCTAGCAGGGCTGGAAGAGCAATGGCGTACCTCTTCAGAAGCCTACAGTGGTGACAAAGTAGCTGCTTTCACACCTCAACCCCTCTGGTGGCTTCTGGAAATTTTAGGGAGACAAGGGATAATGTGGGGAGGTGCCAAAGCCAGCAGCTATATCCTGGCATGGTTTTGTGGTGTCCTTGTTAAGTTCCTCCTTCCTTGGAATGGAGTGTGTCACTCCCATTGACACCACCACAGAGATTGGACTCGTGATGCCTTTGTGGCTGGGTATCCATCTTTCAAAGACATTTTTGTTGTTGTTGTAACTATAGATGGGTTCAAACCCAGTCAAAGTTAGTCAGAATGTTCTCCCCCAGGGCCATTCGCTTCCTGTCTTATGCTTAATAGGTCCCTTTGGATTGTCTTTGATTCTACCATTAAAAAGCCTACGAGCATCATGTGGGGGACTCTCTTGATGTGGTTGTGTAGCGGAGAACAGGGAGAGCATCTGTGTTCCCAGCAGCCCCTGGGTCAGAGTACATGCCTTCCTCCCTCCATTTTGTTTAGGACCCTGCTGCGATTTTGCTTCTTTCTAAGTCTTTTCTACAGAATGCATGGTGGAGCAGAAGACTCCTTCCAGACCATTCCAGAGTTGCTGTGAGGAACTTCCTCCCTGTGCCCCACCGGCGTAAAATGGCAGTATGAGGAAGCTTTGCAAGCCAGGGGCTGAGAGAGGACCCCCTGGAATGCTTGATTTTTTTTTTCTTCATTCTGATTTCCTTCTCCACCCCTAGCCTTAATGTTTTCTCTCCTCCGATTATATTATATGCAGTGAAATTTTTTTTTTTTAAATCTAGGCTTTCTTGCATAAAAGAAAATTGGTTTACATTGGTTTAATCTGGGACCTGTGTTCCAGGAAGTAGGGGGTCTGGATTTGTGACTCTGCCTTTCTGGGTGATTTTGGTGATGCTTAGCTGTCTGTACCTAGAAGCAGTTGGTGCCCTGTACAGAACGGTTCTCTCTGCTTTCATGACTGCTGCTGTAGCCATCAAGTGTCTTTGGAAACAGATTGTCAAACACTATTTTTGTTACAGTTAGTGAACATAAGTCTTCAGTGAGACTCAACAGAAATACGAATTCCTAGATCCTGATGTGAGTGGGTGGGATGAACTCTTATAATCCTTGCAACTCAGTAGGCTGAGGCAAGTTTATGGCCAACCTGGCTATGTGAGACCCCCAGGTGAGACCCTGTATCTGAAGAAACTAGTCCACCTCCTGATTTGCCTCATAGTTACATAAAATTCTACTTCTATTTTCTTTTATTTTTTGAGACAGAGTTTCTCTATGTAGCACTGGCTGTTCTAGAACTCACACTGTAGACCAGGCTGGCCTCCAACTCAGAGATCCACCTGGGACTAAAGGATTGTGCCACCACACTGGGCTCCAGTCCTATTTCAAACAAACAAAAGAAAACATATATATGGTAGTTTTATTATGGTCTCAAAAAACAAAACAAACAAACAAAACAAAACAAAAAAGTAACTCAGCAGTGAGATGAGTCGCTGAACTAGAAAGTTTATCTGTAGTATTAGAGAGTAAAAGACTTGGAGTCGCTTTCTTTCTGTAGGTTGACCTTGGGGGGTTATGTTTTATTTGAACTATTCCATAGACCAGAATCAGCATGGGCTGTATTATTATTATTGTTATTATTATTGCTGGGAATCAAAGCCCAGAGTCTTATCCATGCAAGATGAGGGCCCTACCACAGAACTGCGTTTATTTTATTTTTATTTCACTTTGGTGGGGAGCTGATAGTGAGGGGAATTCTTATGTTCGCACAAGCAGCCGGTGAATTTATGTCCAAGGCTATTTGGCCTTGGCTTAGAAAAAAAGTCTCATTGAGAAATGAACATTTCTTAAAATGGGTCTTTTATTATTTTTGTAAAATGTAGAATTTCCCAAATTGTTTTAAGACTTTGAGGTGAGTGAAAAAGTGATCCGGGAAAGCAGTGTAAGAACTCTTTAAGCGGGAAGGCTCCCGGTTCGCTCTTTGGGCATCTTGGGCACGATTTTACCGCGAAGAGCTGTGGAGCGCCATTCGGACTCCGTTCCATGTTCCCCCGCGACAATCCAGTTCGTGTCTTAGCGCTCCTGTCTGCGAGCCGGGAGCATAATGAATTGCCTTGACTCTAGCTTCAATCCACTTTCCTCGCTTAATATGCAGCCCAAAGTTTTGCGGCTCACTGTCAGATGGTTGTGCTAGACTTTCACACTGATCCCAAAGCCTCCGCTGGGGCTGTTTCTTCACACGGAGTTAAAAACTTTAAGAAACACAGCTCCAGACGGAAATCCACGCCAGGCTTTGAACTCTGCTTCTGGCTTCCGTCAACTGACACAGTTGCCCTTTTGCTCAAACTCGCAGCTCCAGTTCGCACTTGAGAGCGCTCGGCTGGGTGTCTGCTGCGGCGCCGCGGCGGGAATGTGCGGGGGCCATAGCCCGGCTCCGCACGCCTCAGCCCGGAGCAGGCAGAACCCTCCCTCAGCCCTTGCTAGCAAGCGTCCTGCCCCAATCCAGTATGGGAAAGAGGTCTGCGGGGCAGGCGAGGCCGACCTTTTGTTTGTTTGAGGAGTTTCGTGTTTCAGACATTTAGAGTGAGCAAACTGCGAGGGAGGAAGGGCTTGTCCTCCCTACAAGCTTCTCTTTCTCCTAGCAAACCCTCCAGGCCCAGCTTCCACATTTTGCAGTTGACTGTGTGGGATCTTCATAGGTTCATCCCTCATTCTCGGGCCCAATCCATGCACGCTGTGCAGCCAGAGAGAATGAGAGCACATCCTCTGCCATTTTCAGCCGGTTGCTGCCGGCAGCCCAGCCCCCTTTCCTTGGCTGTGGCTGCCGCCGGAGTTCCGGCGCCCAGAAACGGCACCCGGTCCGCGCAGCTACGGATCCAGTCCGCTTTTGCCGACTGCCGTCCTGCCGGGCTTGGTGATAAGAACTCTCCTGTGAGAGCGAGCGAACGAGACTTTAGTCCGGTTTCCATGTCAACGATTCAGTCCATATTTGCCATCAGGCAGCCGGTGGCAGAGGCGCTTTTGAGAGGAGAGCGCTGTCCTAGCCCTATAATCTGCGCCGGGATTCCTGAGCTGCCTGGGTGTGGGGTGAAAAGGCAGGGGCTGTGGGGGAAAAATACCCACCGAGGGGAGGACCCACGGCCCCGAGTCGGGGTCTCGCTGCTCGGGCCAGCCACGTGCCCGCTCCTCCCCTCCCCCTTTCTCGTTCCCAGTGCCCCTGGGGAAAGCGGATGGACCAGTTTCTAAGAAAGTTCCTCAGCCCAGCAGTCTCAGGTTAATGTAGATCTTTGAGTGGAAGAGACTCCAAGGATTTGAGATCTTAAAAAAAGAAAAAAAAAAAAAAAGAAAAAAAAACAAAGTAGGGAAGAAGAAACACACTACCTCTCCTGACCCAGGTGGATATATTTTTATGCACGTTGCCTCGTTGCTAGATTAAAATGGTGACTGTTTTCAAAACAGCGTGACCACGTGTAGGGAAAGGGATTTTGGCGCTTTTCATATTCACGCCATGGAAGAAGGCCATGTGGACTTTCCTTGAAGACAAATCCATTCTCGCTTCCAGATTTTCACTGGGCTCCAGGTTTCCCATTACACCCCAGTTCCGAGGAAAATGGCAGGGTAATTGCATGTAAAAAATTCCTCATTTGTGTGCGGGACTCAGGACTGTTTGGCAGCTCTGAGGCAGTTGATTAAATAGCAAAGCTCCATTTATGAGGCAGCCTATAATTTGGTTTCTAGGACCTAATGCACCACTAGAGTTGTGCTTCTGAGGACCGTGAATGAAAAGAGGGCACTGGTCCATACCAGCCAGTTCCATCGTCTTGGCAGGTTGGTTTGGTTCTTGGTTGGGGGATGGGGTAGCAGAGGGGCTCTGGCCATCCATTCTCAGTTTACTATGAAGGTCTGTAGTATGGGATGGTCTTGATTTTTCTTGGGGGTAGTAGAAATGACTTAGCCTTTCAGAATTATTTATGTTGACCCATGCCATGGTCAAAACTCTAGGGGCCTGCAGAGCCCACAAGTTCTAAAATAATGGTCTGTGGCCCGAAGTCTCCATTTATAAAATCTGGGAGGAAAAGAGGTCTTTGTCATTGATGCCTTTCCAGGGCAGTGTTGGTCCTGTTGAGAAGCTGGAATTCTCTCTGGTTTTTCCTAGCTTGCCATGTCAGAGCATTCCAAGCCTGCCTGAGAAGAAAAGGCTGCTGTGGGGTTTGGTGAGGCCTGTAGATCTGGACAACTCTGAGCTGCTCCGTGAATGCCTTGATCTTCTCAGATAAATCTGGCCTTAGGGTCTCTGGTAAACTTCAAGGAGTCTTACACCTTAGGATAGACAGCAGATCTGAGGGGCATCCGTTTTCTGTGTGACCTGTTAGGCTCTGCTTTTTTTCTCTTTAAAGAGAAATTGGTTTCCATTTTCTGCATCCCTCTTCTGCAGTGGTTTTCGAACACTGAGGTTCTTTCAGTCCCTGGAGCCTCCTCTGTGGGCTGTTTACAGTCTTCCAAGGTACTTGCCTTTGGAGATTGGGGCACTGGCCATTGTGAGCTGGGTTCCCTTAGGAAGTGCTAATGGAGCTTGGTTTGCCTGGAGGATTGTCTTAAGCCCCCAAAGCATCAGTAGCCACCATTTTAAGAGAAGTGGTGGGATGGCCACGTTTGATTTCAAACCTCCTGACACTGATCCGGTTGTTGGATTTGTTCACAACGTAAGTGCCTTTCTTTTCTCTTTTCCTCCTTTTCTCAGGCTAAGTAGACAAGATGCAGCTTTGGCGACTCCACTTTTTATAGCCTCACTCTTCTGCCCTCTGACTTTAAGTGACCTGGGCAGTCCCCTCCCTTCTGTCTGTTGGTAAAATGAGGATAATCCAGACCTCATGCCCCCAGGGCCTTGTCAGGAAGGGCTAATGAGGGCAGGGCAAGGGAGTACCGATAGTTTGAACGATGGTCAGTCCTCCTTTGGGGCTAGCCAAAGGGGGTAAAAAGCAGGGCTCACTCAGCTGGGCCTCTAGAGCAGGTCTGCAAAAGGCTTTGAAGAAGAAAAGTGCTGCGGAGGTGCTAAGTCGCAGCCAAGAGACCAGGCCCTGTGCCAGGGGGGTCAGGTCCGGGCCGCGGCGGCCGCGGTTTCGGGCTCAGGCCAATTTTGCAGGCGCGGGTAAAGTTCACGCGGCCCGCTCCCTTCGGAGCGGCCAGGAGGGGACAGGCCAGGATGGGAACGCGGCGAGAGAGGCGGCGCAGGCTCCGGAGGCGCGGGCTCCGGGCCGGGTTTTCCCCGAAGCCTTCGGCGGCGGCGCTGCCGAGCGAGAGAGGCTGAGGGCTTGCCGCCGCCGCGGCTCGTTCTCTCCCCTCCTCCTTTGTGAGGGGAAGGGAGCGAGTCCATTCCACGGCCTGCGCCCGCTCCGCGCTCCACTCCGGGTTTTTCAGGCGGCCGCGACGGCGCTGGGTAAAATGGCAGTGCTGAGCCTCGTGTCGGAGTGAGGGGGACTCGGAGGAGAGTGGGGCGCTCTAGCTGCTCAGTCCCGCCGCCCGCCCGCCCGCCTGCCCGCCCGCCGCCGCCGCCGCCGCGCAGCAGCCTCGGTCCGGGCCGTGGCCGGGGAGGCGAGGCAGGGCGCCCGCCGGAGCAGCGCTCCTACTCTGCCTCCCGGCGCCCCGTCCGCCGCCGCGCGCCCTCCAGCCCGCCCGTCCCGGGTCCCCCCTCCCCCCCGCTCCCTCCCTCCTTTCCCGCCCCCTCCCCCTCGCCTCCCTCCCTCCCTCCCTCCTCCTTTCTCCGGCAGCAGAAAGCGGAGAGTCACAGCGGGGCCAGGCCCTGGGGAGCGGAGCCTCCACCGCCCCCCTCATTCCCAGGCAAGGGCTTGGGGGGAATGAGCCGGGAGAGCCGGGTCCCGAGCCGCCAGAGCCGGGAGCAGCTGAGCCGCCGGCGCCTCGGCTGCCGCCGCCGCCTCCTCCTCCTCCTCCGCCGCCAGCCCGGAGCCTGAGCCGGCGGGGCGGGGGGGAGAGGAGCGAGCGCAGCGCAGCAGCGGAGCCCCGCGAGGCCCGCCCGGGCGGGTGGGGAGGGCAGCCCGGGGGACTCGGCCCCGGGGCGGGGTGGGAGGGGGGAGAAGACGAAGACAGGGCCGGGTCTCTCCGCGGACGAGACAGCGGGGATCATGGCCGCGCAGGTCGCCCCCGCCGCCGCCAGCAGCCTGGGCAACCCGCCGCCGCCGCCCTCGGAGCTGAAGAAAGCCGAGCAGCAACAGCGGGAGGAGGCGGGGGGCGAGGCGGCGGCGGCAGCGGCCGAGCGCGGGGAAATGAAGGCTGCCGCCGGGCAGGAAAGCGAGGGCCCCTCTCTGGGGCCGCCGCAGCCGCTGGGAAAGGAGCTGCAGGACGGGGCCGAGAGCAATGGGGGTGGCGGCGGCGGCGGAGCCGGCAGCGGCGGCGGGCCCGGCGCGGAGCCGGACCTGAAGAACTCGAACGGGAACGCGGGCCCTAGGCCCGCCCTGAACAATAACCTCACGGAGCCGCCCGGCGGCGGCGGCGGCGGCAGCAGCGACGGGGTGGGGGCGCCTCCTCACTCAGCCGCGGCCGCCCTGCCGCCCCCAGCCTACGGCTTCGGGCAACCCTACGGCCGGAGCCCGTCTGCCGTCGCCGCCGCGGCGGCCGCCGTCTTCCACCAACAACATGGCGGACAACAAAGCCCTGGCCTGGCAGCGCTGCAGAGCGGCGGTGGCGGGGGCCTGGAGCCCTACGCCGGGCCCCAGCAGAACTCGCACGACCACGGCTTCCCCAACCACCAGTACAACTCCTACTACCCCAACCGCAGCGCCTACCCCCCGCCTCCCCAGGCCTACGCGCTGAGCTCCCCGAGAGGTGGCACTCCGGGCTCCGGCGCGGCGGCCGCCGGCTCCAAGCCGCCTCCCTCCTCCAGCGCCTCTGCCTCCTCGTCGTCTTCGTCCTTCGCTCAGCAGCGCTTCGGGGCCATGGGGGGAGGCGGCCCCTCAGCGGCCGGCGGGGGAACTCCCCAGCCCACCGCCACCCCCACCCTCAACCAACTGCTCACGTCGCCCAGCTCGGCCCGGGGCTACCAGGGCTACCCCGGGGGTGACTACGGCGGCGGGCCCCAGGACGGGGGCGCGGGCAAAGGCCCGGCGGACATGGCCTCGCAGTGCTGGGGGGCTGCGGCGGCGGCGGCGGCGGCGGCAGCGGCCGCCTCGGGAGGGGCCCAACAAAGGAGCCACCACGCGCCCATGAGCCCCGGGAGCAGCGGCGGCGGGGGGCAGCCGCTCGCCCGGACCCCTCAGGTACACAGCTGAGTGGGGAGGGGGCTGGGGCTAGCGGGGCCGGGGGGTGGGTGGCGGCTGCGGGGAGCAGGCCCCGGCCGTGGGCTCCCCTCAGCCTTGGGCCCCCACTGCCGGGGAGCTGCCATTGTCTGGCTCTTCTCTCTTAAAATGGCTGCCTGTCTGCCTTCCTCTCCTTCCCTCGATCAGCCTTTGTGTGAGGCTTTTCCAGAGGTGTCTGTCCGGTTTCTCCTCCTCCGCTGGTCCTTTCGAACTCTGGGGGTTTCCAGGGGGGTGCAGAGCAAAGTGTGCCTGGAAGGGCCAGGCCCGGGTGAGGGGGTGCTGGGGGTTCAGGTTAGGGGTGTAAGCAGTGTCAGGAACCCAGGAGAAAGCAGCAACGTTTTCTTGCTCACCTGCCGCTCCTCTGTCCCCCTTGCCTTCCTCTAGGCCGTTCCCCAATATATGCTTTTAAAGAGTGGCCCCTAGGGCTCGGGGGACCTCGGGGGAGAGCTGGGGCCTGCTTGGGGGCAGCTGGAGGCCGACTGTGGTTCGCTCTGGGCCGCCCGGGCCACCCTTTGCTTTAGTCTCCGCCGGCCCAGTGGCCTGGGCTTCTCTCTGGAAGTGCTGGTAAACAGCTGAGTGATTGGAGTAGTAAGTGCAGATTGCTTTGGTTTGGGATTTGAATTATGGAGGTAAAATCCTTCTGTCAAAGCCAGGAGACAGTTGGTCTTAGGTTGACATCCTATCTGTGATCTGATTGGCTCCCCATCTTCTGCTCTTGGCCATTTATAATTGCCTCTGATGTAATGGTACAACAATCCTGATGAGCTCATAAACTTTTACACTCTGCTTTTCTGCCAGTGATAACCCAAACCATCGCTGCCACTATTCGCCTTTTATTCCAGAGCTGAAATTGGCTGTGACCTTGAGGAGGGAGGTTTAAGCAGCAATACTGTATCAGCAGGAGCAGAGTCCCAGACAGGCTGCCCTTGTTACATTGTGTCTGAAACAAAAGAGGAGGCGATGGCATTTTGCTTGCACCTTGGATTTATTTTGCTTGTTACGTTTTATGCAGTCTGAAATAGATTCTGTGTTGTTGGAACAGTAGCTGAGTTTTTCTCTACAATGGGTTTGCTGTTTGTTTTCGTTTTGTGACTTTCCTGATGGTATAAATGAGTTCTTTGATGGCTCTGAAGATACATTTGTCTTGAGTAGTTTTTGACACTGTTCACTTACACTGTTCGTTTACAGAACTGAAATTATTTTACTGGCTTTTTTTTTTTATTAAACGCAAATGTGAGATCTGTAGGGGAAGATCTTGTTAATATTTCTCTGAGAGCTGGGAGCAGTCTGATAATTTGATACTAGGTTCCAGAGTTCTTCAAGGCTAGTCTCTTTGTTTACATGTTGAATCTTGTTAACACTTCTTTTGTTAATTGAACTTTGGGAGCTCAGCTCAGTTGAAGAAGATGCTGATGTCTGTCCTGGTCTAGAGAGATCTTCATTCTCCTAAAGGCTTGCTTTAGGATATTTCTGACTAGTTTCTGGAATATCTCTGTTTTGTCATCAGTACTTTAGAGCTTCAAAATAGAGACTTGCCACTATTTTTCTTTGTGTTTTAAGTTGTGTGACTTTTTTTCTTCCCTTCTAAGGTGTAAATGATGATCTACAGTGACATTTTTGGTTGCCACTTTTCGGTGCCTTTTTGTACTTTTCATTTTATTTTCCTTTGCTTTCCTATTTTCGGGTGCTTTTCTCAGGAATCCCAGGTCCCTTTTGGAGTCATCTTTTCAAAGAGGGGAGAAGCCCCCTCAGGTTCCCATTCCCAGCGGTTGGACCCTTGCTAGATCCTGCTCATGTAGAACAGTGATTCCTTGTGTCCATCCCCTCCCTGTCCTCCACCACTTTTGTACTCTTGTGTTGAGCTGGGAACTTTGAGAATAGTCATGTAAGGCAGCTCTGCCGTGATGCTACAATCTTCCCTGATGTTCTTCATCTGTGTGAGAATGGCTAAATACTCATTTTTCCCCTGCTGCCTGAGTGATAAGTTCTGACTTGGAAGACAGAGTGCACACATTCCCAGTCATCCTGGTATTTTCTCTTACTTTTGTTTTGAATAAGAACTTTACCTTTCTTGAACTATTATTAGAGGAAATAATTGGGAGTGTTTGAGTTAAGGTCTCATGTACTCTAGAATGTTCTGGGACTTAAAATGTATATGTATCTGTCTCTGTCTCCCAAATGCTAGGGTTACAAGCCGGAGCTATGTTTTGTTTGTTTTTAATCAACATTTGTGGTACAGTAATTTCTGGTTTTGGTCATTAAATAATTGCGCATTCCCTGTGTGTCTAGGTACTAGCCATGTGTTTTGTCCAGGGAACATAAGGATGTGGGCCAAGTGCTTGTTTAGAACCTCAGTGTGCTGCTGTTGGATGACTTTGGGGGTGGGAGGCTCCAGTACTCAAGATAGATTTCTATTCAATTTCAATTTTAGTTCTGAGATGCAGGGAATGAGCTGGAGAGCAGTAACTTGTGGAAGAGATAGTACAACTTTAGTTTTGTAAGCTTTATGTGTGTATAGCAGTCTAGGTGTCTAATAGTAGTCCCTTGGGATGTAGGGAAATAGGCGTTGCTCTGAGATTCTCTTGCTACTTGAGAATAAACCTGTCATACCTTTTGAAGTTTGAGGCTGGTTTTGAACTCTTGTTCTTCCTGTCTCCACCCCTGAAGTTACGGAATCTGTGTGTGCATGGTTTGCTAGGCCTGTTTTTGTTTTTGTAGATTTTTAAAATTGATGTGAATGTGTTTGTGTACCTATATGAGTTTATGTGCACCAGATGTGTGCAGATGACAGAAGTGGCCAGAGGTGTCCGATTCCCTGAAACAGTTATGGCCGGTCGTGAGATGCATGATATGGGTGCTGGGAACCGAATGAACCCAGGTCCTCTGCAAGAGCAGTAAGTGCTCTTATACTCAGGTCTGTCTTGACAGCCCTAGGCCAGGGGTTTTATGTAGTGCTGGGAGTTGAACCTGGAATTTCATAGATGCTGGGTAAGCACTCTGCCAATGCTAGTCCCCAGGTATTAAGGATGGTTACCTCTCTCCTCCACCCAGGCATAGGTGGAAGAGGCTTTTTGTTTTTTTTGTTTGTTTTTTATTTTAGGGCTGGGTGTGTTAACTCTTGGGAGGCAGAGGCAGGTAGATCTCTTGAATTCTAGACCAGCATGGTCTACAGAGTGAGTTTTAGGCCAGCCAGAGTTGAATTATGAGACCCAATCTCAAAACAAAACAACAAAAGAATATTTTTCTTCTAATGGTTGATTAGGTAAGATGATGATGATATTTGGCTTTGTTTTTATGAAATAAAGATTAGTGTTTTTCATAGGAACTAGCACAAGCACAGTGAAGTTTTTCCTTCATCCTTTTAATCACCAGTAGCACGTTTCAAGGGTTTGAGTGGTGTGATGGCACAGTTTTAGGACGCCTGTATGCATGGTTTATGTAAAGCTTTTCCTGTGGGTTGCTTTTAACAGGAACATCTTGAGAGTAATACTAGTTTATTATAGTGAAAATGCAGAATACAGCCTGGTGAGGTCCTGTGTATGTGTGTGAGGTGGAGGGAGAAGGAACAGAAGTTTGAAGCCAACTTGAGCCACAGAGACCTCGTCATAAAACGAATGGGAACTGTAGTGAGTAGTTCTGGATTTGGCTGCAGACACTGGTGGTTAGTTTCTACTGTGGACTGTTAGCTGAGATTCCAGACCTCTGGGAAACAGACACAAGACTCCTGTACTTGTCAGGATGCCTGCCTATTGGCAGATACTCTGAGCTGGCTGGACTACAGAACAATTGGAGTTTTCTCAACTCAGGAGGGGAGGGGCCAGGAAAACCACACTGACAGTACAGCTGTGGATACTTGATCATGTTTGTCTACTGTCCATGGTGGTGTGTGATGGGATTGGGTTATGACGCCAGAAGGGAGGGACAGCAAGGTTGAGTTCTTCAGGATTAATCTCTACAAGAACTTTTTAAAGTTACAGCACCCATCCTCCATGTTATAAAGTCTGATGAGCAGAACCTGCTATAACCTTCATATACATGTCAACATATACATATGTTGACATGTTCATATGTTCGATCAACATATGAACATGTCAACATATGTATAGGTGTGCTGTCAGCTACAATATGTGTTTCACATAGCATTTGGTGAACTTTTTTAAATGTGAGAGTAGGCTAACGAAGTAATGGACTAGGCCCTTTCCTGTTCTCAGCGCCTGAAGATTGTATTGATTTGCTTAAAATCTTTTTAAGTTTTAGAAGCAATAGCAACATGCAGTTGTATGATATTTAAGAGCCAGGAATGACAATTGATACCTGGGTTCCTGTATTTACAAGGCTGAGGCAGGAAGACCATATGTAGCCACCAGCCTTGACTACCTAAAGAAATCCTGTATTGTATCAAGGAGGAAAAAGTATGGTGGCACATACTTGTCATCCCAGGTAGGGAGCCTGAGGAAGCATGAAGATTCCTGATTTTCGAGATAACCAGAGCTACATAGCAAGACTCAGTATTAAAACAAACCAGTGAAATACACAGAATAAATTGCTAACTGAATAGTATCCTTCCAGTGAACTATGCTTCCTTGAGCTTTGAAAGACATCCTGAATCCTCCTCCTTTTATTTATTTTATTTTAGATTGGTCCTCAATTGCACACTGAGTTTTTTGTTGCCTAGTGGTTAAGGGTCAGAGCTTGCACTTCAGGAGTGAGGGAGGTTCGGGTCCCATATGAAACTGACCCAGAGCAAGTAAATCATTTGCATTTTCAGTTAAATGAAGCTGATGGACCAAATAATCTTTCTTCTTAAGTAGTCTCCACCCACCTGCCTGGTGTATGTCTGAGTGTTTGAGATATGGTCCTGATGTGTGTATCTTAGATTGGCTTTCAAACTCCTTAATCTTCCTGGGTTTGGGCAGGAATTTCAGTGGTGTTTTGAAGCTATCTTTCTTCCCCTAGGCTTAATGAACCCCAAGTTGTTTCCTGGCATTTGCAGGGACAATCTTGGAGAAGTTGAATGTTACATAGAGAAAATTCGTCTCAAAAAACTGTTAATCTGTTCATTATGTATTTCCTCTGGTTGGAGGTTTCAGAACAGTGAAGGTATGGAATACTAGGTGGACTTCAGTAAGATGTAAAATTGTTGCTTTAGAATCCCCAGGAGGCTCACTGCTGGGGTGGGATGGGAAGTAGGCATTGATACAATGTAACATCAGCATACTACTTTGAGGACTTTGAGGCAGGGGCGGGTGGTTAGGGAGGTGGGGAGAGGTAGCATTTAGCTCTTGAGACAAGGTGTTTGGGCAGGTCTAGGTCTGGTTTGGGCGGTTGGTTGTAATCTGAATGCCTGGACTTGCCCTGTAAGTTTTGCTGAGAGAAACAAAAGTTCCGAGCCTGGAACAGGAAAAACCAAGTATTAGATGGGGAATTCTTTAGGTTGTTTTCCTCCTGCCCTGGTTTAAAGAACTACATGGTATGGCTCGCTGTAGTCCTGATAGTAGGTATTACCCCAGCACACCTGAATTCCTCATTTTTTTTTCGTCTTTTACTAGTTTAGAAGTGTAATTTCTGCATATTGGATCTGTGCTGGAGGGAAACTTGCCTCTGCAGAGGAGGAATAAAGGTAGAAGAAACAGTGTTTGATAATTCTCTGCTTGACACAGCTTCTTCTCTGAAGGAAGTGAATGTTTCAGAGCTTTGTGTAAATACTTGCTGAGCTGTCGATATGTACCCAGGAGGTTTCTGTTCTAAGATGTAAACGGCTCTATAGAATGTTTGACAGGCAAATTAATAAACATTTTTCAGGCAAAGATAATGCTAGGCGCCTCACAAGGTAGAATGAAATAACCCTGAAAAGGGCTAGAGAAGAAGGTAGTGCATGCAGCATGTGTGTGGGCATGCAGGACAGAGAGGTGTGCAGAGGATCTGTAAGAACTACAAGGAAAAGTTGCTCTGTGGCTTGAGTCCATGCTGAGTTGAAGAAATGAAACTTTGTTAAAAGTCAGTTGTAGTTACATAGAGAAGTTTGGAAAGAGCGCCTTAAGTTTCAGTAGTGAAGTAAGTTAAGTGTGTTCAGAAGCTTGGCTTAGGGGACTCTGAGTTAAAGCCTTGTTCTTTGGAGAAGGATTTGTAGTTTGGCATGAAGTCTTGGATTGGATTTACATTTCTGGAATACCAGAAAGGAGAAAGATGCTGAAGGTTCACTGTTAGCCTCCCTCTCTTGTTCAGCTGTGTATTATAAACCTCCTCGCTTAAGGACCAGGCATGTTTATATCGTCTTTACAGGGCTGCTCTATAATACACATGCTAAAAGTCTTCTCATCTCTCCAGTTCTAGGTCAGATGACTAGATCCTATTTCAAGGGTTTAGAAATCTCCACTTTATATTAATATTTCTGGATTTAATCCTTCAGTGATAACTTTCTTTTTTATGGAGAAGGAAGAACCTGATTTGGTAGCCTTGTAAAATGACCAGAATAATCTTGTCATTGACTTTTAAAACTAAATCCAGGGAGCTGGGTGTGGTGTCCCGCACTTATAATTCCAGATTTGAAAGGAAGAGGCAGGTGGATCTCTGCCTTTAAGGCCAGCCAGGGCTACATAGTGAGACCTTGTCTTACCACTACCTCTCTCTACTCCCCGCTCCAAATGAACTAAATCCACATCACAAAAAGATGTTTCTGTTGTTGTTTTTTAGTTTTGTTTTAAAGATAGTGTTCTGTGAGAGCCTATTTGATTTAGTTTACATAATGGCAGGGACTATGAATGTAATTAGTGGCTATGACAGTCATTTTTAGGTTCAGCTCTGTTAGAGAGGCTATCAGCTTGGTGCCATTGACTTTGACTGTCCATATTGGGTTTTTTGTTTTTTTGTTTTTTTTTCCAGACAGGGTTTCTCTGTGTAGCCCTGGCTGTCCTGGAACTCACTCTGTAGACCAGGCTGGCCTTGAACTCAGAAATCCACCTGCCTCTGCCTCCCAAGTGCTGGGATTAAAGGTGTGCGCCACCACCGCCCGGCAACTGTCCATATTGTTGAGGCCTTTCTCATTACGAAGGTAAGATTATTAGAGCTGCAGTCTTGCTGCTGAGAGCATCATTTCCAGATCAGAAGATCTGGAGATCAGCGGGGGTGAGGAATGGGCCCAAGTACTTAATGCTGGCTAGATACTAGGAAAGGATTTAAAAGGTAGGGACAGAGCCAGGTGTGAAGGTATATGCCTACAATCGTAGTATTTGGAAGGCTTGAGGCTGGAGAATCGCTTCAGGGTCAACCCAGCCTGCTGTACTTTGAAGGCTGTTTCAACCCCACTCATTCCCTAGAAAAGATGGAGGCAATATCTACTGTAAAGTAATTGAGTTCTTTTGGGCTGTGTGCATACATCTAGAAAACTTGACAAAATGGTTTGCTGTGCGTGTATAGATAGCCAGGCGGTGGCACACACCTAGCACTTGGGAGGCAGAGGCAGGCGGGTCTGTGTGAGTTCAAGAGGCCAGCTTGCTCTACAGAGCTAGTTCTAGGACGGCAAGGCTGCCAGAGAAACCCTTTCTTGGGGGAAAAAAAGTATAGAGGCTGAAGGGAATCAGGAGTTGAGGGGTAGTCAGGATTGAGCAGGCTTCAGAGCTCGGAGAGCGATTTAGATGTGGAGCACTTGACAAGCTAGATATTCTCAAAGAGAAAAAATTAAAATATTAACTTGCCCTTTATCTGTAATGATTGCCAATTTCATACCTTTGTTGAACCCAGACTGTGTAGTTATTTCTGGACTTCTAGTTTACTTTAGTGTTATAGATAGTATACTAACCACAAAATTACTGAAAAAGAATGGCTGCATGGGCTTGGTGGGTTTTTTTTTGGCTGTGTTGGATTCTGCTAAGTTCTAGACCAGTTTGTGGGTAATAATAATTTCTGCATTTGGGTTTTGCCATTGAGTTGTATATTCTGGATAGCCGTGTAGTTGTGGTAGTTCAGTTTTGTTGGTAAATCTGTACAATGTTCTTCAAGTTAGCTGAATTTTCTTTGCAAATTATTAGTGTGAGTGAATATCATATGTATTGAGGTGCCAGAAAAGAAGTACGATTCCTTGGAGTTAGAGTCAGAGGTGGTGGTAAGCCAGCCAGTGTGGGTGCTGGGAACTGAACTCAAGTCCTCTGGAACAGGAAGCATTCTAAACCACTGAGCCATTTCCCTAAACAATAGTGCTAAGATACAGTGCTTGCTTAGACTGCATTCTTTATCTCTAAAGGGCTGCAATTGTGCTCAAGCTGAGTTGCTGCAGACCTTACACTCCTTGGGTTGGATAAGACTGCATATGTGTGGTTTGCCGTAGTCCCTTTAGAGAAGTGGCTTCAATATTGTTTATTAGAGCTACACACACACTTACTCCTTATGTAGCCTCTGAAATGCAATGGTTGTGATTTTTCTCACCTACTGGTCTTTGTGTTTGAGCCTGGCACTTGTGAAGGACATCAGTGGATGCTTAATACCCAAGTGTGAATTGTGTGGCCAGTGTCAAGCCACTTATAACAGAAAAATGCTTCCTTCTGCAAGTGGATAGGTTATACTGCACCAGTGTGGAAGTGTGTATTTTCCTTTAAAACTCTGTGTGTGTGTGTGTGTGTGTGTGTGTGTGTGTGTGTGTAAAACTGAGTAATTGAGTAATTGCCATGAAGTGTAGAGATCAGAGGACAGTTTACCTGGTGGAATTGATACACCTTGTTGCACTTTGCATGCAGGGTTAGAAGGTGTTGGGTGCAGACCTTGCTTGTTATTAACAAATAGTTTTACCCACAAAGCCGTCTTGTCAGCTGTGCAAGTATGGAATCTTGATACAGATTCTAATTTAGAAATATCTCTTTCTTTCTTGGGGCAGTGGTGGTGCATGGTTTTAATCCCAGTACTTCAGAGGGAGGTGGATTCCTGAGTTTGAGACAAGCCTGGTTTTCAGAGATCCAGGACACCCAGGGCTACACAGAGAAACCCTGTTTCCAAAACCAACCAACCAAAGAAATCTTCCAACTCATATCTCTTTAAACTTTCTTGCCTTGGGGTTTTTGCATGTTGGGAAAGTGAACATATATCACAGTGCGTTTGTTTTGGGTGGTAGGTGTCTGGACTTGAAGGTGAGCTCCTTAATCCCACATGGTGTCCGGTCTTTAGCTATTTACATATCTGAGTGTGCGCATGGGCATCACACATGCATGAGCCCACTGAGTTCAGAAGAGGGCATTGGATCTCCTGGTACTGGAGTTCCAGGTAGTTGTGAGCTGCTGTGTGGGTTTTGGGAACTCAACTCCAGCCTCCTTGTGTTCTGAAGAGCAGAAAGCACTCATAGCACCAAGCCCTAGTCCATATTTTAGAGGAATCAAGTTAGGGTAAACAGTGACTTTAGTAACTATTGAGTGAATTTGTCCATCGCCCATTGAAATGGAAAGGTGTTTGGTTTTTATATTGCATGTGAAGAAGGTGTCTGAAGGAGGTTTTGTCAGTTACTTGTACCTATTTCCCAGTGGCTTCTGTGTAGTGTAAGAGTGGACTGGAGTGGGAACAAGCCAAGAATGCATTCCAGCCAGCTGCAGAGGGAATTCCATCCCTAAATGTTAACCTAAGTGTTGGTTATGGTGCATATTAGAAATCACCCAGTAATCCAGGACAGAATTTTGTCATCCTCCAGGAAGTTATGTTGATACTGAATACTACTGGGCTTTGGGTTCTGGGCTGTATGTCCTCTGCAGCCCCAGAGAGCATGGCTTGCCTCATCACCCCATGAAGAGGAGACCAGCCAGTGTGCTGCTCCCCACCTGCCTTCTTGCATTTGACCAAGTCTGCAGTGTTAGGTATTAGATCCCCTTTCCCTTGGCATTGGCACATGCATGATTTTCTGTGGCTCAGCAGCCGCAGCCAAGATTTCTATATGCTTTTTACTCTTAAACTTGTTAGCTTTCAGCTTGCTTGTTTATCTCCCTTAAAAGACCCCCTTACACAACCCCAAGATGTAGCACCAGTGTGACGGTGGGGGGGTTGAGGGGGGAAGGGAGTGTTAGGAGGGGTCGGTGTGATACTTATTTAAATGGCTATTTAAGAAAACCATTTACTGGGTGTCTTGGTTTGTTTTCCTCTTGTTTTTCTTTCCTTGCTTACAGCCTGCTCGTTAAGCCTTCCCAGCAAAGGTGCATTGAGCCTGCCTGTTCATGACTGAGTATGTACTTTGACTTTAAGAACAGTATGAATTTGGCTATGTGGTAGAGGACTAAAGACTATATAGTTTGGGGTACATCCTTTTAAGGTTCTACCCAGTAATTTCCCTGGAAATGGAGTGGACATCATAGCTTTCTTCGGTCCTTAGCAAACATGTTACCTAGGCAGAAATGCTGTGATTGCTTGCTGTGTTTCTTGTCATGTCTTTGCTGGTAAACACAGATGGCTTTGTCTTTACCGTTTGAACAGCATTCTGAGGTTCTGCTCTGATCCTGAGGTTGCAGAATTCACAGGCTGGTCCTACTTTAGTCTAGAGCTTGAAACTCTTTATCTTCCAGTTCAGATAACTTATATTGTTGACAGGTTTCCAAGTTCAGCCTGTTTAGGAATCTAGGCTGTCAAACAAAACAAAACAAAAATCCCCAAACAAACAAAAAACCTGTATCATAATGGACTTAGGGAACAATTTCTCAAACACTGCTCAGGGACAGGCATCTTTACTGAGATCTCGACTTGGAAGCAGCATCCTGCTGAAAGTATATATTCATGACAACTACCTCCCTGCACTATGGGCTAGTTTGTGCTGAGCAAGCATTATGTTTGAATCTTGTATGAATTTCCTCATTTACTCTTCAGAATCCTGAGAGAAGAGGATTCTGTTTTTCCTCTTGGCTGCCAGTCATGAATATAGAATTATAAAATATCCTTTCGGGTAGTTTTTAGTTGAAGGTTAAGTTGGGAGTGAATAAAGGTTTGTTAGGGGGTATAGGTTTTTTTTTTTATTCATTTAATATATAAGGAATTAAATCTAGGCTCTTGATGCCAGGCAAGAACTCTTATCATCACTCAACCATTCCTTGCTAAAATACTGATTTTGCATCTCCAAAATAGATCACTTAAGAACCAGGATGACTTAGTACATAATTTTTGTAATTTCCTAGAATTACAAAATGTTATTCTTTTTACTCACTTGTATATGTCTGTGTTGAGGGTCTGCTACGTGTCTGGGTGCCTGTAGAGGCCAAAAGAAGGCTTGGGATTCCCTGGAGCTGAAGTTACAGGCAGTTGTGAACTACCTGATATGGGTCTTGGGAACCAAACAGGGAATACTCATAACTGCTGAGCAATGTCTCCCCAGCCCTGCTGTGAACTCCTAGGTGAAAGGGGCTGAGAAGCTTTTAGTTACCATGACACCTGTGCCTAGATGGTGGCCCTGTCCATTTCTTCTGTTTAAGGTTTTATTATCCTGAGTTTCTCTCGAACGGTGATGATATTTGATTCATTGCTGTCTTGTAATTTCTGGGAAGAGAACTGGCAGAATTTGGTCCTTTAAGCCCCATTTTAATCAGGAGAGACCTTTGAGACCTAGGGACGGGATTCAGGCTCTTACCAAGATACAATTACTTTTGTCTGAGTGACTTGCATTATGAAAATATTTACAGAATAATTACTTTTCAGAAACTCTTGAGTCCAGTTGGAGAGCAAGGCATTACTGTATTAATTTGCCTCCTGAGTAAAGTAAGCATATAAGGTTAAGTGTCACAGAGAGAATTTCACAGGAGAGTCAGCTCTAAAATAAATAGTTTTACATTTTCTTGAGGCCAAGTGACCTTAGATCAACTATTTCTCTTATCTTGTATTCTAAACTACATGATGAAAAACCCCATTTTGAAAGTTTTAATACATACTAAAGTTAAATGAAAGTACCAACAGGTTATGGACATTCTTTTCACAAAGTTTTCTTGTTACTATGTGTGTGTGGGTGTGGAAGTTGCACACGGAGGTCAGAGACCATCTGGCCTTTCTTTCTGGGCTTTAGGGATCAGACTATTTGTTGTCAGGCCTGCATGGCCAACATCTCACTTACTGAACCGTCTTGCTGGCAGCCTTTTCTTCTTTTCTTGAGCCAGAGTCTCCTTATGTTATGTAGCTCTGGCCGCCCTTGAATTTGCTGTGGTCCTATGTCAGCCTCTTGAGGGCCATGTCACCAAATCTGCCTGAAAAAAACAAATTTTGGCCTAGTTTGAGAGACTACCTGGGTGGCTTTGTTTAGAAATTCAAACCCAGAACTCAGTGGTCTACTGTACTTGAGACTGTCCTAGGGACACTCAGATTTGAGAAGTACTGAACTGTGCATTTCCACTCAACTGGACTGCAGGACATATCTAAATTGCCTGAGGTGCTTCTAATTATACTGTAGATGGATGTTTCAGGTGCATCTGCCTTCTGTGATTAAAGTGTTACTGGATAAAGAAAAGGCTATAAAAGTGCTTGAAGTTGTGTTAGTTTCCATAGGCTATTAAATAACAAAACCATGTAGATTGTGTGGCTTAAGCAACAGGTCATTTATTTACCATAGTTCTGGACTGTGGAAGTGCAAGGTTATGATGTCACTAGATTAGATTCTAGGTGACATCTGTTGCTTCTGGTTTTAGCATCTTCTCAATAGGTTCTTATATGCCATTAAAGAGTACTACTAATCCTGGTATGGGGTCTACTGTTGTGATCCAGCCTAAACCCAATACTGCCTAAGGCTCCGTTTTCTAAAACCGTTCCCTTAGGGGCTGGGCCTTCAGCATGGGCATTTCAGTGATTTCCAAACATTTCCCCTACGTACACAACAGCTGGGTCCTCTGCTCTTCAGTGAGGACACACTCTGATGCGCAGCATCCGCTGTGCTGTGAGGGTAGGCTCCCGTGAGGTGACCCCTACACTCTGTTATTGAAGAATGGCCTTTGGCTGTTTTTCCTTCTTCTAGGTGTGCAGTGAGGTGACATGATGGTGGTCTGTATCTGTGGTCCCCAGAATTGGAGGAAGGTAAAAAAAGACTTCCTGAATATGTCTGAGAGTCTCCAAATATGATCAGTGTAGTGTACATCTCATCCTAGTGCTTGGGATATGGAGACACTAAGATTAAGAGTTCAAATTCAGCCTCAGCTGCATGAGACTGTCTCAAAAAAAGGTAACAGTATCTAATGCTAAATGCCGGGTTTCTTCCACTGTGATCTGATCTCAGATCCTGCCACCTGACCTGAGAACAGGAAGGTGATAATCTCTCAACCTCTCCCTCTCCGTGCTCAAACTCTTGAGTGACCGGCCTAAGTTTTTCCCCACTTGTCCCTTTTGAAGTTTTAGCAAAATAGAATCCTGGCAGGTTATGCCATCACTAAGGTCGATGAGCCCTGGCTGAGGAGTGTGCACTTGAGCTAAGAACTCACACTTGTCTCCAGTTGTGAGTTGTTGTTATTCAAGATGGTGCTTGGCAGTGTAATGACAGTTGCAGAGATGGTCAGCTATACCCCATGGAGAGCCAGTGTGCTTTCTGACCTTTCCTACTCTGGAAATGTATCATTAAAACCCAACCAGGACAGGTCAGTGGTTTCCAGGAGGCCAACAGTTTGACCTGCAAATTGGCATTTGTGCATATCCAGAGGAATACTTTTTAAGAGGGAGTTCTGATTTTACATATGTGTTTCAGACTCATTTTATCATCATCCTGCTTTTGGCCTTATTTCTTTACACCCCTCCCCCATTTTATTCCTTCATTAAAAAAAGATTTATTTTTATGTATATGTATTTTTATGTACACTGTTTCTGTCTTCATACCAGAAGAGGGCTTTGGATTCCATTACAGATGGTTGTGAGCCACCATGTGGTTGCTGGGAACTCAGGCCCTCTGGAAGAGCAGTCAGTGCTCTTAACTGCTGAGCCATCTCTCCAGCCCCCATTCCTTCATTCTTGCAAAGATTCCTAGTGTTTTCCTCTAAGCCTTACCTGGTGTCCTACCTCTGTTGTAAGGGCCTGGCTAGTTATATGCAGGAGGTTGTTTTCTCTAACTAATAGACAGAAGTTCCTAAGAGGTCTAGAGCACCATCTTAGCCTTCTTCAGACCCTTGGGGTTCAGTCGGCACAGGCAGTTTTGTGACAGTCCTGTGTCTTCTTTCCAGTTTGTGATTCCAGTCCTTGCTCTCTTGTTCAGCTGGGAATTGACTTCTCTACAACTCCCCTCAGAAAACCTCAAGCAACTGATAGTGGTTTCATGATGGCATTTGGGTTTAAAACAAGATGATTGAAGCAGTTGGCCTCATCTCCCAGACACAAACACTAAAGAGACATTTTTTTTTTGTGCCTTGAAATAAGATAATCTCTGAAGAGTATGTGAGCCAAGGCTCACAGGGAAGGCAGAGGAGAGATGGAAGAGGGTTAGATGTCGTCTTGATTTTTTTTTTTCATGGTTGTTTAGTATGCCAAGTATCCATTCCAGCATGATCAGCTGGCCAGAGAGAGCCAAGCAATGTTCCTCTAAAAATCACAGCTGGAAACTTTTTAGTCTCATGTATTTCTGGAGGAAATTTTGGGGGCGGGGGTATTTTTCAGTAAGTAGTCCTGGCTGTCCTGGAACTTGCTTTGTAGACCAGGCTGGCCTGGATTTCAAAGATCTGCCTGCCTCTGCCTCTTAAGAGTTGGGATTAAACTGAGAATCTTGAAGCAACCCTGTGAGCATGCTGCTTTGGACAGTGAGTGCCTAAAGGAATTTTTTTATAGTATACTTTTGAAGCTTCGAAAGGAGGTAAAGAATCTGCTAGGCTCTATGATATACCAGCCTGCACATTGCTGACCTTAAACCCTAGGATTTGAACACATCTGGAATAAGACTGGTTTACTAAGATGGAGCCATTCTTTAACGGAACTCTGTGATTGTGCCTCTTGTATTGTGTCAGTAGATGTGGGGGAGGCTTCATTGAAAAACTGGTGTTTTAGGGCAGGAACCCAAGGTACTTGTAGGAATAAGTGAGGTCAACACAAAGTGGCTTTGCTGCTACTCTTTGGTCTCAAAGTCTGGTGTAGTGTATAGAAATTAAGTTCTAATTGGGGAGGTGCTGCAGATAAGACACCCTTGTTATCACAGGTTGAAAACTTTGACAAGAGATAAAACTATATACTTAGATTTGGTATCTTTTTTTGGTTTTTCAAGACAGGGAGATTTGGTATCTTTAATTTTATTACATTTATTTACATATTTGTGTGTATATGCCCTCCATGTGTCCATGTGTGTTTTTAAAAGAGAAAAGGGTAGTTTTTGCCTTTACTTGTTTAGTTTGTTTTAGTTTGAATGCTATCTGCAAACCAGAAGCTGAAACTGGAGGAGCATTTTAAATCTCATCTGAACAATTGGATAGTGTTTTGTGCTCTCCCAGGTGAACCTGTGTGCAGATTCCATGACCTTTCCTCTGTATTCTTTTTGTGCCATATCACACGGTGATAAATATGACACATAAGAACAGCAGAAGATACAAAGAGAGCTACTACACTCCGATAGGCTTCTGGGTTCATCCATACCAGTGTCCTTTCCCTAGCAGATGCACCAGAGAATGGCTGCAGGAGGAAGTACCTTTCCTCTGACGGCACATCCTCTCACCTGTGCAAGTGCCTTGCTTGTTTGGTAGTAAGTCATGTCACTTTATATGAGTAACAAAGACTCTACTTTTAAATTCCTCATGTAATTGTCCATTATGCTTGCTGAAATATCACCTAAGTTGAGCATATGATAATTAGGGTTTTGCCAGCACAATGACTCATAGGATCTACTATAGGCTCATCTGTTTTCTTCAGTCAGCTGCTCTCCTGTCAGTGTGCTGTGGACACAGGACATATTCTCTACCTCTGTGGCTACTTTTTAGTGAGGAAGAAATTGCAAATGAATAATAACAGACAATAGTATGGCTGCGCCTATGACACATGCACATGAAGTCCAAATAATTTTTGGTAGATTATTTTCCAACAGTGGGGTGCGAGTGTATGTGTGTTTTTGGGATTGGATCTTACACTGTAAATCAGGATAACCTAGAACTCAATAAGTAGTCTAGGCTGGCTTCAAACTCACAGTAGTCCTCTTGCCTTACACATGAGCCACTAGGCAGGCCTGACTCCAGCTATTAAAGTAAAATGCTCTGTTCTCCTGTCCTTAGCTAACAGGTGTCTTTGTGCGGTTGAGTTAGTGCTGGTCAGTTCTTGCCTTCCTCTTCCTTGATTGCTCCCAGGATTGAGCTCTGTTATGTTAGAGCTGTACAGCTGTGGTGGGCGAGGGCCTTGTCTCTGTGTGGAGCTGCGCTGCAGGGCATTTGGCTCCATAGGTATAAATGTCAGTTGTAAAAGATTCTGTGATAAAAAAAAAAAAAAAAAAAAAAGAAAAGAAGAAGAAAAGCTTTTCATACATGTAATTGCAGATACTTGAAGTGGCTAACATGGCCCCTGTTGAAGCTATTGGCTGTGCAGTCAGAATCCTTCCTTGGAAGGAGCTATTGAGCAAATTCCTCTGGGAAAACAGACTGAAAATAGGTGCTTTGGCTCAGCATCTAATTTGTGTGTTGATGTTTTTAAAAGTTCTTTCAAAACTGTACTTTGCCGTTTTTTTTGTTTTTTTTTTTTTTGCTTTTGTTGGTGTAAACTCCTAACAAGTATTCCACCTTGTGTACTTAACATTTGAGCTGTCAAATATCTTTGTTAAACATGAAAATTTTAAATTTTTACTTACTTGTGGGGGATGGGGTGTTTATGGCTGCGTGGAGATCAGAGGACAACAGAAATTGGTGCCTTCCACCATTTGGCTCCTGAGCATGGAACTCACGTCACCAGTCACCAGGTTTGGTAGCAAGTGCCTTACTTATCCTATAGCCAATATTGTCTGCCTAAAGGTTTTGTTTGAGAGAGTGTCAGGCTATGTTTCCCAGGCTGGCCTTGACTTTCTAGTCTTTTGCCTCAGTCTTCTGGGTAGCTGGAATCACAAGGGATGGACCATCCTATGCAACTAAACATGAGGATTAATTCTTGTACAGATGGATGCTCTGCTAGCACTTGCTGAAGTAATGCCACACCCTATCCTTTTGTTTTTGTTTTCTTAATTACAACCTTAATTTGATCACTGGTTAGCCTCTAGTTGATCATGTGAAACTTTTGTTCTTGAGTGTTTGGGGGAAGTGTTAATCGCTCTGGCTTTTAAGCTTTGTTTGCTGCTGGAAAGTTGGGACTCAAGCAGGAAGATGGCTGAGGATGCTAGGTGACAGGCCCAGCATTAAGTCACACCCCCATAGCTTCCTCTGACTTACATGCTGTCTAGGCACACACATTATGCAAGTGTAAGCATCTATTGTCTTGTGTGATGGTTTGATGGGAGAAAAAAATGAAGAGACTTGTTTGTACAAAGGTCCAGGGTCTGCGTTCTAAATGGTTCACAGGAAAGGCCACATTGAAGCTTGCCTGTTTAGGAGTTGCATTTGTTTGAATATGTTGAGATGGGGTCTTACTTGGGCCACTCTGGCCTCAGCTCTGTAGCTGAGTGTGACTGGAACTTCGGATCCTTTCCCCTCTTGCTTTCACCTGAGTCCTGGGATTTCAGGCACGGTCATCTGTCTCCCATCTGTTTCCCCCATCTCCTGTCACTTTATACCTTCCTAGAAAGTGAACCCAATGTTTTGTTTAGAGCTACATCTTCAGCCTTGGAGAATTGTTTAACATAAAAGATTGGTCCCTGTCTAGAAGAAATGAGCGTTCCAGGATCAATGAATAGTCTTCAAGATGGGAGCATGTCTGGTTGGATTGAGGCATGCTTTTCACTGGTTCACTTGTTCCCACAGATGCTATAGCAGCCGTATGGTAGTCTTCCTTCTTTTCTATGGTTCTGTTTTCTGAGGGTTTAGGTACCAACACTCTGCTCCTATCTGAAAATACTCTGGAAAACTCCATGCCTTTGGGAGCTAGACATTTATAATTTGTTACTGTGGACCTCTTGCTATGTGTAATATATAAATCAAATTTCTTCAGCCATTTATATATTGAAAAGTGTGTGTGTGTGTGTGTGTGTGTGTGTGTGTGAGAGAGAGAGAGAGAGAGAGAGAGAGAGAGAGAGAGAGAGAAAACACGTGTATATTATATTCAGTTTCAGATAGGGAGGGACTGTTGTATGACTATTCTCTATCTCAGTTATTTCAGGCTGGCTCATATAGCCAAGAAATACATGAGTATTTTGTTTGTTTTTGTTTTTCCTTGTTTGTTTTTCCAGTGCTGGGAATTAAATTCAGGTCCTTATACTAGACAAACCCTGAGCTGCGACTCTTAACTCTGTGTGCATGTGTGCACGCTCCTGCTCACGCAGGGCTGCTGGTGTCTTCCTCTATCACTCGTCATCCTGTTTTCTGAGATATATTCTTTGCTATTTCATCTATGCTGGCTGGCCTAGCTCTGTCTTTGCTTCCCCAGCATTGAGGTTAAAGACACACCAATTCCTGTGCTTGTGGTCCATGTGGGAGCTGGGGATCTGAACTTCATCTTTATGCTTGTACTTTACCCACTGGGCAAGCTCCTTAAGCCAGCCTGCCTGCCTGCCTGCCTGTCAGTCTGCCAGTCTGCCTATTTATCCATCCATCCATCCATCCATCCATCCATCCATCCTTTTAGATAGTTTCTCAAAGCTGTCATCAAACTGCAATTCCCCTTTGGTCTCTTTAGTAATGGAATGGCTATTGTGAATGAAATACCACATGTCTGGCTATTCTTTTTCTACCCACCCCCATGTGCATGTATGTTTTGAGATAGGCTCTCACCATATAGACCTGTCTAGCCTCCAGCTCAGTGGAAAACTCCAGCCTGCTTCTTCCTCTATGCCCAACCTTTCTATTTTGATGAAGATACTGAGGGCCAAAGAGTTAGAAATACCATGGGCAAAGCTCTCAATCAAGTTGCTCAGCAAGGCCATGTAGACCCTCAGAGCATGTCTTTTGTTTCTCTGTAACAGAACCCTGGCTGTCCTTGTAGACCAGGCTGTCCTCAAACTCACCAAGATCTGCCCGCTTTTGCCTCCCAAATGCTGGGATTAAAGGTATGCACCACCTCTACTGGCTCCTGGGCCCTTTAGTCCTACAGTTCTGTATTTTGTGACCTATCTGAAGACCTTCTCCTTAAAGTAGGAAACCTTGCATACAGTTCTAGCTTCTTAGAGTTTATACTAGTTAAGGTTACACACAGTAAATAAGTAGATCTCCCCCAAATTAAGACTCCTGACCCTGTCATCCTTCCACTAATTCAGAATCTGGATGGTAGGATTGGGATCCATAACTTGAGTTAAAATTGATTTTTTTTCTTTTTTTTCTTGGTCTGTGTTTCTCATGGAGCTGCTGTAAGAACTGGGATTGCAGCCCACCAGTTCTGCCTCTCAAGTGTACTCTTCCTAGGAACTTGTATGGTTGTCTTATCATGGAGAGTTGTAAACCAGGGAGTTCCAGATTGATCAGATAACCTTTTAGTTTCTGCTTGTTCTCTTGGGGCCTTACCCTGTTTTTATGACCCTGTGTTCCTTTTTTTTTTTTTTTTTTTTTTTTATTAAAAGATCCGTGGGCCTTTGTTGTTGTTGTTTTTGAGATAGGGTTTCTCTATTATGTAGCTCTGCTCTGGCTGTCCTAGAATTTACTTTGTAGATGAGACTGGCCTTGAACTATGAAAGATCAGCCTGCTTCTGCTAGGGTTAAAGACATTGACTACGGCACCCAGCAAGAGGAATATTTTCATGAAAAAGTTGCTTGTTTTCCTTAGAAATACTATAGTTGGAAGTAGGAAAAGTGGGAAGTTTCATCACAAAGCAGTCTTCTTGGTTTAGGATGAGCCTTCCTCTGTAAAAGGTGGCTGCTGAAAGTGCTGTGGATGGACTGAGAATTTTCTCATTTGTTGGGAAACTCATTAGTTTTTCTAGCTGCTTTATTTGAAGTACTCTTTCTGGTGGCAGTGAAGAGTGAAGAAATAACAGGCGCCTGGTTGTGGTTTTTCTGGCACGATTGTTTTGGGTGGGCAGCCATGAGTAGTTATCACAGTTGGCTCTCATCTGTAAGTTTTATTAGCTGGTTTAGTGACCCTTTTTCTTTGGTCCTCTTTTCTCAACGCTAATAAGTTTCTATGCTTCTTTGGTCTCGATAGGGATCCATAGTCAACTCTTTATTATTATCTTGAGTTAGAATCTAGTTTTGGGAGGGTGGGGGTGTCCACCTGGCTATATAACCCAGGCTATTCTTTGAATATTCTGTGTTCTGAGTGGTGGGATCATAGCTATGCATGGGCCAGCCATGCCTAGCTTGTTGAGTATCGTCATGAGGTAGTGTAGGTTTGGAAGGACCGCAGCGAGCTCAGGTCTGGTTGCTGCCGTTATCTGATACATTGAAGTGTGCTCTTATTCTGCTTTTAAACATAGGGAAGTTTGAAAGAATTTAATACAACAAAATGGACTTTGGGGGATGGTGGTTGCAAATTAGCAACCACATAGGCAGATGACCAGTTTGTCCAGAATTTGAATGAAGTGTTTTTATCTTCTGTAAAGAAGTAAATTGGCATGTGGTCTCCAGATTATGAATAATGAGACTCCCAGACTAGGTGGGTTTGACTCTGGAAAAAAATGTAAGTGTATTTCCATTCCTCCATGGATGGCTATGGTAAGGCTAAATAGGAGGGTAGGGGGTAGGTTATTGTCCTGGCATGTAGTCATGTTTCCCATTTAAAAGTACAACACATGGCTGATATGGTATAACTGCCTGTGGTCTCAGCACTACTGATGGTCATTGGAGTCAAAGAATTAGAAATCAGCCTGGACAAGATAGCAAAACACTATCAAAAGAACAAAATAACACCCCATTTTACAGCCCCCATAGCCTCATTTTAGGATGCAGGGTAGAACTGATCCCAGCTGATTTCATAGTATCATTGGGTAAGAATCTGACCAGTTCTCAATGCCATGGTTTATGGGAGGAAGTGAAGGTAGGCAGGGATGGCCTGTAGCTATAGAGAGAAGGGACGGTGGAATGGTTTATGCTACTCAATGCTACTAGGGAACAAGGCTGTTTTTGCAGAAATCTCTTTATTCCTAAGATCTAAGTGATTTCCGTGGAGCTGGCAGGGAAAGTAAAAGCCTGTTGGTTGGGAGAGGCCTTAACTTTTGTACTTATCTCTGCTTGGAGTGCCCCTTAACAGAGGAGGGTCCCCTCTGGGAACTGATCAACAGCTGCTGCCAGTCCCTAGAATCACAGGAAGTGGAGGCCCAGTGCCTTTGTATAAAGCTCTGCAGCCAGACAATAGTTTGTGCTGGCGGGGCCATGTGGCGAGTCACGTGACCCGAGGCTGTATTCTGCTGGGGTCCTTACCCATCTGTTCTCTCGGTTCTTTCTGGGTTATCAGGCGCCAGTCCAAGTCTTCCCAGGCAGCCAGCTTCATGGCCAGAGATTACGAGCACTAACCTTCCTGGCAGGGGCGGTGTGGCTTCGAGTTTATGCAGATTAGCCATGTGTTTCTCACTTCAAGGCGGTCCACAGGAAAAGCCTTTTCCTGTGTTTGGCTCTCAGTGGGCGGTTCCCAGCTTACTGTACTGGGACTCAAGCAGCAGGCACGCACGAGAGGGATCACAGTACACTGCCCCCCCTCCACCTCCAATGCTACGTCACCACAACACAACCACTCACGCTCTCATACTGTTGGTGTCATTCATTCGGTGCCAAGATTGCTTTAAAAAATTCCCTTGGCCCCAGTTCAAACAGGAGTACAGCTGGGATGTGTTAGATTTTAGGCAGTCTGCCCTCAATTTGAGATGAGTTATAAATAGCAGTGCCGACTTCCTTAACTACCGCTCTCTGAGGTAAAATGCAGGTTAATTACTGTGGGAATCAATTAGGGGCTTCTTTCGGTTAAAGAGCCAGGGATGCATTTTTATTGTTATTATTAAAACTCATAAACAGATCTGGCCAGGAATAAATTGAAAGCACAAGAAGTACAAAATAATATTTGGAGGTTCAAAATCCAAGGGTACGTACGGCTCTAGGTTTATCCTGGCACCGACTTGTTGGCATGTAGAGCAAAAGCACAAGTGTGTGCTGGTCAGGACTTCTCCTTTCCAACCATGGAGACTCTTTGGCAGTCCCTGGCCCAAACCTTTCATTTGATTCTTTCTAGTCTTTGGCATTGCTAGGCATTAAAGTTGGCCCTTACCTCTGCTTCTGGTCACTTCTCTATATCTTTGGCTTTGGACTGTCCATTCTCTCTCTGACTTTTTTCAGGATCAGAGATTGTTTTTCCTGATGCCACTACCGCATGGTGTAGGGAGTGATATCTCCTGTTGCTTGGAAGTGTTAGTGCTTGCCTGGTCTTGCCTCCTCTTTTAGTGGCTTATGGTCAGATAGAGAATTTGCAACTATGTTTAATATTTTGACTGTCCTGAAAATGGTTACTTTTGATTATCTGACACTTAACCCTGATGAACTTTAAAACTCAATTTGTTACATTCAGCAGTTCACACGGCAACTGTGGCTTTTTCCTTGTACATTGAGAACTTGTGAGTGACTCCAGTAGCCACCACCTGGTCCAGAGGTGCCTCTGTAACACCATTTGCTGGGCGCAGTGAACTGCCAAGATGTTAGTGTGCAAGCCGTTTGTATTGAATATACTCAGAAGGATAGGCCTGCTAAGTACCCGTACCTTTGATGCCCCAAACCGCATTCATTTTATTTGTCAAGACACTTTATAGCTTGGCCAGTGATCTGCAAGGAGCTAAGTGGTGGGCTGATATGAATTTTCTTGTGACTCTTCCCCCCTTTATTTTTATTTTCTTATGAATGCAGTAGAGTATATAGCAGGGGACCTGACTTCCCTGATCAAGGGCCAGCATTTTCCTCTCAATTATGTGTCTCTGAGGCAGAGCCTTTGCTTTTGAAGTGTAATCACAGTAATCTACTCCTGTGGTTTCCCCTTGAAAGGATTTCCTCTCTATCTTTTCCAGAGTGGAATCTCTGGCTCTTTTGCAGCTACGATTTGGTGTTTCTTCTTTGTGGCTGCTGACTACTGATATTGGCCTTTTCTATTTTATGTGAAGTAGAAAATTTTCTGTTTCAATAAAATTGATGAATGAAGATTTGATGTTCACTACTTTAAGAGACTGGGGGTGGTATCTTTTTTCCCTATAACTGCAAACCACATGTCTTTCACAATATTTTTAGATCTTAGAAGTCAGTTAGATTCTCTTTTGATAATAATGTGCCTTTGACATGAGACCAGGGTAGTTTGGTTATTTGAACTGAACGTATTTTTGTTTTAATAAGCTGCAGTGGTCTGTTGATCATGATAAACCTTTGATAAGGGGAATGAATTTGATGACCAAAAAAATGTCAATTTCATTTTGAGAAGCTGTTGTTTGACTGACCCTTAAAGGGTCCTACTGTGAGGCCAGAGAAGTCTAAGACTTGACCTTCTATGTGCAGAGAGGTATGTGCTACCATGCCACAGTAAGCTTTTGAGTTTTGGCCATGTGTTTGGGGCTGGGTATGCATTATTAGAACCTTTGCTGATACAGGTTGGGTTATCTCAATGCCACTGCTCCTTTAAGACTGTTTGAACTTCCCCTCTTCTAATTCAGTTCAGTCAGTTTCTCTCCCTCTTCTCTCAGAGTCATACTCGATGCTGAGATTGAAGATATCTGCTGTCTTCTGGTTGGATAGTTTGAACGAGGCTTTCTGTCTTTGATCTTACCTGCTTCTTCCTTCAATAGGAATTATTATAGTTGAACAGTTATCCAGCCTTGTATTTGGGGTATTTGAGAGGACTTTGAAAATAAAATGCCTGAATTCTTATGTCCCAGAACTTAGCCAATAATTCTAGCTATTCTGGAGTCTTGGGCCCAGGAATTTAAGTTCAATTTGGGCAACATAGTGAGATTCTGTGCCATTTCAAAACAAAGTAAAATTACCACAGCCTCAGAAACACAGGCAGTTTATTGGAGTAGTTAGTACAGTTAAACCTTACAGTGCTTTGCTAAATTTACAGTAGGTCATGTAGAAGTGCGAGAGGAAGTGTGCTAAAAGTCACATCATGTTGCGTGTTGACAGGTTGAGTGAGTTACACTACTAGAAGCCAGTTTAGGTCTGGGAATGATTGGGAAAGCACAAACAAGGCCTTAAGTTTAGCTGCCAACACTGGGGTGAGAGGAAGCCATTGTGGATAAGACAGCAGAAACAGGAACCAGTATACATAGCTTGGAATATATACTATTGGAAAGACATTTAAATACAAGCACTGCAGGAAGCTTATTTTTTGTCTCATTCTGTAGTCCAGACTGACCTAGAGGTTATTTTGTAGTCTTGGTTTGTGTGGAACTCATGGTGATCCTCCTGCTTCAGCTTTCCAAGTGCTGAGATTATAGTGCATGAGTGCATGAGTCAACACACCTGCCCGTGGGAAACTGTGCTATGTACGTTTTAGGTAATGAACTAAAGTGTTCCAGGCCAGACAGTGAATTAGGACTTAAATTCCAATCTGTCAAATTACTACATTCTTTATTCTATATGTTAATATTGTGTACAATTTAATAGGTTTGGAGCCATATGTAGCAGGAAGTGACAAATTATTTGGAAACATTGCTCTCAAATTACGTTGTAGTATGATAGGCACCAGCCATATGTGATTGTGTGGATTTAAATTAATTAAAAGTGGACTGGGAGGCTGGGCAGTGGTGGCGCACACCTTTAATCCCAGCACCTGGGAGGCAGAGGCAGGTGGATTTCTGAGTTCGAGGCCAGCCTGGTCTACAGAGTGAGTTGCAGGACAGCCAGGACTATACAGAGAAACCGTCTCGAAAAACAAAAACAAACTGGACTGGGAATATAGATTAGTTGGTAGAGTACTTGTCTAACATACATTTTGCCCTGAATTTGATCCCACATACCACGTAACCTAGACATGGTGGCACTTCCTTTATTCCCAGCACATAGGGTGGCTGAACGGAGGCAGGAATATTCCGCAGTTCAAAGTGATATTTTGGTATGTAGCTTGTTTGAGACCATCCTAGGCTACTTGAGACCCTGACTTAAAGTAAATAGCCAATAAATAGTAAATAAAATGCCAAGCTTAGTAGCACAGGTCTGTGACTTTACTTACTCCAAAGCTTGGGCAGGAGCATCACCATTTCATGGTTAGAGGCTGAAGAGATGGCTCAGCTGTTAAGAGCACTTGTTTTTTACAGAGGATTGGAGTTTGATTCCTTGCCTCCACATAGTGCACTCAGTTGTCCATAACTCCAGTTAAAGAGAATCCAGCACCTTTTTCTGAACTCGTTAGGTATCAGGCATGCACGTTGTACACAGGCAAAACACTCAGACACATGAAAATATATACAAAGTTAGGGTCTTACTAAGTTGTCCAGGCTATCTCAGTAAAAAGTAAAGTGAGGTATCAGTGGAGTACTCATGTAGCATGTGTGAGGCCTTGTGTTCAGTCCCCAGGACTGCAAAAGTAGCCAAGTATACAAATAGTAAGAATAGCTTGGTGGCACACATCCTTAATCCCAGCGCTCAGGGGGCAGAAGCTGGTCCACTTGGTCTACAGAGTGAGTTCCAGGATGGCTAGCCTACAGAGAGAAACCCTGTCTCAGTAAAGAAAACAACAATAATAAAAATAAAAGGACTATATGTGGTCACCCACACCTTTACTCCCAACACTTTGGAAGCTACAGCAGGGAGATTGTCAAATTGAGGTTAGCCTGGCCTACATGTAACAAAATCTAAGGGGGAAAGGCAAATAACTCAGTTCACTAGTTACATTTCTTTTTTTGTTTGTTTGTTTTGTTTTTGTTTTTCGAGACAGGGTTTCTTTGTGTAGTCCTGGCTGTCCTGGAACTCACGCTGTAGACCAGGCTGGCCTGGAACTCAGAAATCCAACTGCCTCTGCCTCCCAAGCGCTGGGATTAAAGGCATGCACCACCACTGCCCGACCCTTAGTTACATTTCATAGTTTAAGTGTGTAATAGTAACATATCACAATCAGTACGATTTATTGAATAACCCCTTTACTGGATCACACTGGTTTCCAGCCAATTATACACATCAGAATCATTCATAGATCCAGAAGTGAGAGGGACTCAAGCCCTCCCACACCAACAAAATTGGAACCTGGAGGCCTGGGCATTTATGAAGCTTCATAGAAATCCCGATGTGCAGCCCTTGCTGACTAGCCACTGCTGTAGAAGCTCCATAGTGACATCATGGTAATGACTAAAGCAGGGTTTGGGCAGACCTAGACCCACAGATATCCAGAGCATGCTGGTCTCTGTTCAGAAGATGCTGTTGGCTTCACTTGAGGGCCTCAAACAGCCCCTGGGCTTGGCTCCATTGCCAGCAGTATTGTTGGAAATTGTGGTATTTCTCACTAGCCCAATTTCTGTTAAACTAGTCCCAAAATAATGCAGGTAGGTACTAAACTTCTTATTGAGAACACTATTGGGTCTTCAGTTTGGGAATAGTCTAGAAGAACCCTGAAGGGTAGTTATTTGGGACACAGTTCTCCTGGGGTTCTTTACAGTTTGTGAAGGAAGCATGGTCTCATCATAGTTATCTTTTTAGTTGAAATTTCTCCATAGCCTGAGAGAACTCTGTTTCTGCTTCGTTTTTGTTTCTTTCAGGGTAAGCAAAACAAAAGTCTACATAGTTGTGGGTGGCCTACGACTTGCTAAATGTGATCAAGTTGACCCAGCCTCCTAAGTAGCTGGGCTCACAGGTGTGCACCACCACACTCTGTCCACTTGCCTGCTTTTGTACTTGGATATTCCTTCACAATAGCTTTCCATCCTGTCCTCCAGTGTAGCAGAATGCTTGAGGGGAGAGGGATGGAAGAGAAAAGTGATAGTGGAAATGCATCCTACCTTGGAGCATGTCATCAAACACCCACATTTAGCTTTTTGTCTCTCTAAAAAGTGTGACCTGAACCTTGGACCTCTTATTTGCTAAAATAGGTAACTGTTCTACCACTGGGCTATGTCCCCAGGCTTGCTGCAGTGGTTTTTGGTTTCTCTGTGTAACCGTCATGGTTGTCCTGGAACTCTCTAGACCAGGCTGCCCTTGAACTCACAGTGGTTCTGAAAAGTGTGGTCCTGGACCTGTAACGTAGTGATCATTAGGAAACTTGTTATGAGTATGCATGGCCTGGGCCCTGCTTGGAACTTACTGAACCACAGGCACACCACACAGTGGTGTGGTCTGGTTTGACAAACTCTTCATGCAATTTTGATGTATGCTACTGATTACTGAACTCCTTCGTTTGACAGTTAATGATATTTATACCTTTAATACTTAACCTCTATCCCCTACTCCAAATTCAAGATCCTGCTTAAAGTTTTAGGCCCTCTGCCTGTGCTCTACCTTCGTGTATTTCAGAGCTATTTAGAAAAATTCTCCCTTTTCATAGTCTCACCATATACAAATAAGTATGTCTCTGACAGGAAGGTATGCTGGGACTATCTTGTTGCTCTATCAGGTTGAGACTATGGACTGGAAAGTCACATGGATTTTTAAGTATTTCTTTGGAGATAGGCCTGAAACTCCTTATATAGCTGGTAGTCACCCCAGGTACACAGCAATCCTTGGTCTTACCTAAGTGCTAGGATTGTATGTATGGGCTGTCATGCCCAGTTAGAAAGCTGCCGTTCTAGACTGATGCCCTTTTTTTTTTTTTTTTTTTTTTTTTTTTTGCCTTTTTTGCCTTTTTGAGCCAGGGTCCCATTCAGCCCAGACTGGTCTCAAACTCACTTTATAGTTAAGACCTTGATCTCCCTCAGCATCCTGCCTCTGGGTCCTAAGTGCTGCGATTACAGCCTGTGTGCCACCCATACACACACCCAGTCTTCATTTTGTTACTTGTTGACTTAAAGATTTCTTTTTTTTTCTTTTTATTTGTGTTTCTCTGTGTGTGTGTGTGTGTGTGTGTGTGTGCGCACACGTGTGTACGTGCGTACGTGCGTACGTGCGCGCACCTGCTGAGACCAGAAGAGTATGTCATTGCATCCTCTGGAACTAGAGTCCTGGGTAGTCATGATCAGCCCAGTGTTGGGAACTGCACTCCTGAAGCACAGGGAATGCCCTTACCTGTTGAACATTTCTCCAGCCCTGTATCTTGTTCTTTGAAGAGACAAAGTTCTGTCCTTTTTTATTTTCAAATTCACATTTGTTTGTTTGTTGTTTTTGAGACGGGTCTTCTCTGTATAGCCCTAGCAAGCCTTGTTAAACTCATCTGTCTGCTTTTGTGCCTCCTGAGTATTGGGATTAAAGGCGTGTGCCACTACCACCTGGCTAAATTTTTCAATTTTAAATGAAATGGATTTTTTACTTGAAATATACAAGGCTCCAAATTCACTACTGTTCTTTCAGTAACTATTTATTACATAGTGTATTGCTCATTGGAAGAAAGTGTAAATTGAACTACTTTGTGCTATAACACAAAAGCCACGAAAAGGAAAAGTTTCCATTAGTAGACTGTGGAATCAGCCCCCGACTCCTCTTTCGTTTCCAAGGGTGCCTGTGTATCTCAGTTTTTAAAGCATTGAAATGATCAGTTTTGAAGTTGAACATGGCTATAGAAATGTATGGTAGATAGCATGGTCCTATCCAAATAAAGAAAAGGTTCTTTGTTCTGACTTCTGTGTTATGCCATGCGTATGTTAACTGCTCTACACCTGGCCTTTCCCTTGACTCTCTAGCACTACCTTCCTTAGAAAGTAATGTTTAGCTTCCAAATACTTTCTTATGTCACTATCATTTTATTTATGAAAATCTTTTTAAGTGACTACTGTAGGGTTATGGGATCTTTCCTGTTACTTTTTTTTTTTTTTTTTTTAATAATAATAATAACTGGTTTCTTTGGCATGTGGACTTAAATGACTTCTGTATGTTCATGTTAGTGAGAGACCATTGAAGCCTGAGATGAATCCAAATGTTCTTTATTTTATAGTCATCCAGTCCGATGGATCAGATGGGAAAGATGAGACCTCAGCCGTATGGTGGGACTAACCCATACTCGCAACAACAGGGACCTCCTTCAGGACCGCAACAAGGACATGGGTATCCAGGGCAGCCATATGGGTCCCAGACTCCACAGCGGTACCCCATGACCATGCAGGGCCGGGCTCAGAGTGCCATGGGCAGCCTCTCTTATGCACAGCAGGTATGTGATTGGTTACCTTGCTCTTTTGCTGTCCACAATTGGTGTTTGAGGTACAGGATCAGAGTGGCTTCTGGATATGCCCATGGACTCGCTGGTTTAACTGCTAATAAGGACAAGATGGTCTGCACCGTTCTATGTATGTTCCATGTCTATCTCAACAGATCTTGGGATTTAACCCAATCTACCTCAGCCTCTGTCTTCCCTTGTCTGCCCGCGGAAGATGAAGTGCTACAAAGGCCACAGCTAAACACCTGCTTATTGCTATTGCAGTAGAAATAATCTGTGCCTATTGTCTTGTGGTGAGGAGGCTTTGGTCCTTTCTCGCAGCCTTTAAGATAAGCTGCCTGAGTCACAGAAGAATGTTTAAGGACTTAGAGAACAGGCCTCTAGTGAGCAGTACAGTGAAGCTGCAGAGAGGTTTCCTCCCAGCTCAAGTCATCTGACCATCTAGCCTGGCTTTTTTTTTGACGGAGTTTGGCTTGTTTTTCAATGTAGAGACACAAACCCAGGGCTTCAAGCATACTAAATAGGGCATGCTACTGAGCTCCACCCATGTCCCTGCACCGCCACCTTTTGTTTGTTTGTTTGTTTGTTTTTCGAAACAGGGTTTCTCTGTGTAGTCCTGGCTGTCCTGGAACTCACTCTGTAGACCAGGATGGCCTCGAACTCAGAAATCCGCCTGCCTCTGCCTCCCAAGTGCTGGGATTAAAGGCGTGCGCCACTGCCCGGCGTACCGCCACCTTTAAAAAAAATTCCAGTATTATTTACTTGGAGGTGAAGGCAGGACGCCAGGTCTTAAAGCAGAGGCCATTGTTGTTTCTATGTTGGCAGATTTTTTTGCCATATATGTCTGAGTAACCAAAAAAGGTAAAGGACAGTATATAAAGTCTGAAATGATTTCTAAAAATACACTTTAGAACAAAGACCATCTTTAAATACAAAAGTGAAATGCACTTGCTTTGCTTTGCCCGCCCTCGCTCCCTTCCTTCCTTCCTTCTTAAAGAGGCAAGGTTTCTCTGTATAGCCCTGGTTGTCATGGGACTCATTGTATAGACCAGGCTGGCCTCAGAATCAGAGATTGATTTGCCTCTCTTGAGTGCTGGTACTAAAGGTGTAAGCCTCCACTGCCCTGCTATCTTCCTTCTATGTGAGAATTGAGAGGCAACATGGAGTTCTTGTCTTGCTTTTTTTTAAGGCAGAATCTCACATTTCAGGATGGCCTCTAACTCTTAATATATCCAAAAAGGCCCATTAACTTTCTGATCTTCCTGATTCTAGGCCACCATAGTGGAATAGAATTAGAGGCAAGTTCCGTCCTGCCTGGTGGATGTGGTTTTGAGAACTTAATGCTGAGCTATACATACATACATACACACACACACACATACACACATACATACATACATACATACATACATACACACATACACACACACACATACACACATACATACATACATACGTACATACTACATACATCCCCTGAATAATTTTTTTAAAAGTATTTCAGATATATGAGTACACTGTAGCTGTCTTCAGACACACCAGAAGAGGGCATCAGATCCCATTAAAGATGGTTGTGAGCCACCATGTGGTTGCTGGGAATTGAACTCAGGCCCGCTGTAAGAGCAGTCAGTGAGTGCTCTTAACCGCTGAGCCATCTTTCCATCCCACACCTGAATAATTTTAAAATGAAAAGTAAATATAAGAGTACCAGGGTATCTTAGTGATATGTGTATTATCAGACTATTAAACACTGGGTCTTCAATTGTTTGAACCAAGTTCCTAGTCTAGTGTCTCTTTATAGTGATTAGGAAGAAATTCCTAACATAAAACCAATCTGGGCCATGACGAAAAGAATAGGCTAACTGGGGAAAATAACTGTTCTTGAGCTCAGAGTTGTGTGAATTTTAAGCAGCATCAGTTTCAGTGAGTGAATTCAGTCTTAAAGAGTTTGGCCATTCTTTATGGCTTAGTTTCTAGAAGGGTGGTAGGAGGAAGGACCCTGAACCTCTAACTTGATGGAGGTAAGTCAGTCTTCAAGGATATTTTCTTTCTTACAGATTCCACCTTACGGACAGCAAGGCCCCAGTGCATATGGTCAACAGGGCCAGACTCCGTACTATAACCAGCAAAGTCCTCATCCCCAGCAGCAGCAGCAGCCACCTTACTCCCAGCAGCCACCATCCCAGACCCCTCATGCCCAGCCTTCATATCAGCAGCAGCCGCAGACTCAGCAACCGCAGCTTCAGTCCTCGCAGCCTCCATATTCCCAGCAGCCATCCCAGCCCCCACATCAGCAGTCCCCAACTCCATATCCTTCCCAGCAGTCCACTGCACAGCAGCATCCCCAGAGCCAGCCCCCCTACTCACAGCCGCAGGCACAGTCTCCCTACCAGCAGCAACAACCTCAGCAGCCAGCATCCTCTACGCTCTCCCAGCAGGCTGCATATCCTCAGCCCCAGCCTCAGCAGTCCCAGCAAACTGCCTATTCCCAGCAGCGCTTCCCTCCACCACAGGTAAGATCTGTTCTACCGCTTGCCCTACATGTGCTCAGCCAGAGGCGGCTTACAGCTTGGTGTTTTGAGAGCTTTGCCATATGCAAAAACAATTAAACTCTGGGTAAATGTGCTATCAGGGTTTGGTTGTTTCTAAGATTAATTGGATCCATTCATTGATAAGATACTAAACTTTGGTTAGATTTCTTTTTTTTTTTTTTTGGTTTTTCGAGACAGGGTTTTTCTGTGTAGTCCTGGCTGTCCTGGAATTCACTCTGTAGACCAGGCTGGCCTCGAACTCAGAAATTCGCCTGCCTCTGCCTCCCAAGTGCTGGGATTAAAGGTGTGCGCCACCACTGCCCGGCTTTTGGTTAGATTTCTGCCTTTTACCCCAAGAAATGGCTCCTCTGAGGTAATTGTAAATATAAAACAATTCTGTCAAATTCTCTTGTTGAGATGGATTTGTTTGGAAGAGTTGTTTGTTTATTTGTTTGTTTGTGTTTGTTTTGAGATAATGCCTCACAGTGTAACCCAGACTGGCCTTGAATTTTCCATCGTGTTTCAGCCTGCCTAGTGCTGGGATCACGGACTTTCAGTATCATATCCGGCTCGGTGTTAACATTCTGAAGAGCTGTTGCTTGAGTTTTTGTCTTTTCAAATAGTATGTGCAGTTGTGCTTCTCACGTGTGCCTCCCTGTGTAAGAATGTTACGGTTCCTTCCCCTCTAGGACACTTGCCTGGTCTCTTATTCTTGTGTGTATGGGTGCTTTGCCTGTATGTATGCCTGTGTACTTTGTGTGTACTTGATGTACACAGAGGTCAGGAAGCGATGTTAGAGCCTCTATAACAAAAGTTACAGATAGTTGTGAGTTGTGAGCCTTTGTGTGGATGCTGGGAACTAAACCTGGCTCTGCAAGAAAACAGGCCTATTTATCTCTCCAGTTGCAGCCTAGTTACTTGCTTGGTCTTTTTTCTTGTTTTAAGGCAGAGTTTCTGTGTAACTCTGGCTGTTGTGGAATGCACTGAGACCAACCTGCCTCTGCCTCCTAAGCACTGAGTTTAAAGGTGTGTACCACCATTCTTTGTCTCCTTACAGGAGCTTTCTCAAGATTCATTTGGGTCTCAGGCATCCTCAGCCCCCTCAATGACCTCCAGTAAAGGAGGACAAGAAGATATGAACCTGAGTCTTCAGTCAAGACCCTCCAGCTTGCCTGTGAGTATTTCTGATACCTGTAAAGGGTAATGGAATAGAGAGGAACTAATTTAAAACCACGTTTCATATGTCTTGGTGGCATTGATTTGAGATGTTCAGAATTCTGAATGGGAATTCATAGACTTAATTTTGTAGAATTTCTGTTTTGTCTGTTTTCGAGACAGTCTCAAATTTCCCAGGTTAGTCTGCACTCTCTGTGTGCCTGAAACTGCCCTCAGTTTCTGACCCTCTGCTCCTTTCAGAACACTCAGGCCCATATGTGCATTGCCAAACTGTGATTGCTCTGTTCTTTTGTTTGCCAGGGCTCACTGTGTGACCCTGCCTGGCCTCAAACTCCCCTCCCTCTGCCTTCACTCACAGCATTTGTTTTGTTTTCTAAATATTTGGGGCCTCTTATTTGTGAAGTAATTATAAGGGACAGAGAAAATGTACATGTTGGAAGGGCTGTTCTCTATCACAGTACAAAGAAATTGTTTTGTGTTCTTTGACACTTTAAAGTGTAAAAAACCTTATTTTCAATTTTACTTTCAAGGGTGTTTAGGCTAAACACACAGGCTTGCTTGGTGTCCTTGGAGGCCAGATAAGGGGGTTAGATTCGTTAGGACTAGAGTTTCAGATGGTTATTAGCCACTGAGGGTGCTGGCGATCAAACCCAGGTCTTCTGCAAGAGCATCCAGAGCTCTTAACTGCTGAACCAGCTCTCTAGTCCCTGTCTAATATTTCTTTTGAGGGCTTAGTTTTTACATTTTGGCTTAGCATTAGTTCCAGGGCCTAGGACCTGGGTGTATCGAAGCTTCCGTTGTTACACTGAGTGTGCGTTGGGTGGAGGTGTTTTTTCTTGTGACAGTTTTGTTTGAATGTGTGCTTTTATCTACTAAAGTGTTTGATACCTAAATACTTGGTTAGGGAATCAAGTGCTTGCTTGTGGAATCGACTGACCAGATGCTGAGAAAGGCATTATTATATCTAGAGCTTGGGCTGTAGGTGGCCTGACAAGATGGTTCTTTTACTACTAAGCATGATGAACTGATTTCCTCTAACCTTATGTGTAACTTAACATTTGACATAAACCCTCAATAAGTAATGCATGTTTGGAAAATATGTGTTTGAGCTCTGAAAGTAACCCTACACTGCTTTAGATGGTGGTAATTAATAGAGATGAACACTTGGTGTGTGGTGGCATAGTGTCCGGGGGTGTAGTCATTTCGGATACAGGAACTGCTTGATACCTATTGTGGGAACGTTTGCTCACGGCCTTTCAACATTTATGCAAAGTCTAAGCCTCTGAAAGTGAATTTCATGGACAGAAATAAAATAGGTTTCTTTCAAATCTCATAAGTTGGTGGGTAGCAAACCCGACATTGTAAATTCAGTTTCTGTTAGGAATTGGGAGTTCAACCAAATATGCCTGGGTGAGTCCTTTACAGTCTTGAGGAGGTTATGGTGGCCTGTTATTCTAGCACCGGAATCTTAGGCAAGAGATTCACTTAGTTCAAGGTCAGCCTTGGCTATAGTGAGAGTCTATCTCGAACTATTGAGTTTACTTGGATTTTTTGCAGTCTTGTTATCCAGGCTTTGTGGGAAATGGCATCTGGGTCTTACTTTTTGTTGTCAATTATTTTTTGAAGCACAGTTTCAGTGTGGATCTTTCTCCTGCCTCTCAGGTGCTGAGATTGTAGTCATAAGCTACAGTCCCCAGCTGGCTAGAACTTTAAGGAACACGTAGAAAGCAGTAACTCTCAGGAATCATGAAACTGCGTCTTGCCCTCAAATCCACTGATGGCACAGCCTTAGTGGGGAAGGTCTGTAGAGACCTAGTCCAGGCTTCGGAAGCCAAGAGCAGAGCTGTTAGCAGGATGAGATTTCTGATGTTGACTTTTCAGCTGAGGAGTTAAGGGAGGAAGTATCTGCCTAAAGCTGTCACCTTTTTCTTAGGTGAATCTCTGGTCTACAAAGGGAGTTCCAGGCAAATCCTGGCAGCTACACAGTGAGACTGTCTCAAAGCAAAAACCAACAACAAAACAATTACTTTTAACCTTCTTGTTATTGTCTATGAATCCTTTTCCAATCCCAATGAACTTCATTGACTTTAAAGTTTTTTTTTTTTTTAATTTCAATTTATTAACGTGTGTGTGCACATGTGTAGGTCAAAGGAGAGCTGCCTGTGGAATTGATTTTTCGCCTTCTACCTTTATGTGAGGTCAGGGATCACACTCAGGTCACCAGGCTTGCATCATTAGGCACCAAAGCTTTCCACTCACTGAGCCACCTCACTCCCCTGCATGTGTGGCTACTCCCTCATCTGTTTTGTGCAGTTAATTTGAGTGCTCTGCTATAGTGTCAGGAACTCAGATTGATTTCTGTCAGGGTTATAAATTGCTGACCTTCAAAAGGTTTCTTGATTCTGGTGACTCTTTAGTTATGGGGTTTTTCTTTGTCATCCAGGTTGGCCTTGATCTGATGACTTTTGATAGAAAAATATTTGATATTTCTCTGAAAAGGGTCATAGGCAGGCGTGCTAATCTGTTTTATGCAGACTGGGAACCTAAAACCTTCTGTTTCAGTTACTGAATGAAAGTTAACCTTTCAGGAATAGGGAAGAGTTGTGTTTCTGAGAATCTGAAGAATGAGTACTGTTCCCAGATTTATTTCTGTTATGGAACCTGGCAAAACAGCTAATTAGCTCTGTGGTAGAAGCTCCATATAGGTGAGCTGGTCAAAAATTTGTGGTTTTGTTTGCCTTTGTTGTTGTTGTTTGATTTTTTTTTTTTTTTTTTTTTTTTTTTTTGGTTGTTTTTTGTTTTGGGAAAGATTTACCTAGTAAGGGTAGGAAACAGTCACATCTGAAGAAGTCAGAAGCAAGAGTTTCTACAAGACTCTTTTCTTAGCCACTTGTAAAAGGCTGTGTAAGTCTGCTTGTTGTCTTAGTTCAGTTTCTGTGTCTATGACAAACATCAAAACCAGAAGCAACTTGGAGAGGAAAGGGTTCATTTCAGATTACAGTTTACAGCCCATCCTGAAGAGAAGTTCAGGGAAGGAACTCAGGACAGGAACTGGGAAGCAGGAACTGAAGCAGAGGTCATGGAGGAGCACAGGACCCTGCTGTCTAGGGTGGCCGCACCCACAGTGTGTCAAGTCTGTGAGCTCTCCAGACATGTCTGCAGCTGTTTGATGGAGATACCTTCTCAACTGAGATACCTTTTCAGATGACTGTTTGTGTCAAGTTGATAGAATACTAACTGGGATGCTACGGCAGCCCTTCAGTAAAGATGGTGTACAGAGCCATTGAGTTTAGCACCACAGTTGGGCTGACTGGACAGTCCCTCTAGGTTTGTGGTCTTTGTTAAGTCTTTTGAGGAATTTTTTTCTCAGATAATAATATCAAATCTTCAAGAAGCAATTGCCCATCATTTAATGAGTTGGATTTTCTTTTTCTGTTCTTTTATATTGTATGAGTGTGGGTGTTTTGCCTGCACGTGTGTCTTTTACCATGTGCACACAGTGCCTGTAGATACTTAAAAAGGTCATTAGGTCCCCTGGGACTGCAGTTACAGGCAGTTGCAAGCCATCACATAAGTGCTAGGAATTGAACCCGAGTCCTCTGGAAGAGCAGTCAGTGTTCTTAGCTAGCTGCTGAGTCATCTCTGTAGCTCGGGAGTTGATTTTTTTCATTAATTTTAATATAAAATCTATAACCTAGTATACCATACCCAGGCAACAGTAAGAAAACTTGGTTGTTGCACCCCTCAACAACACACAGATTCTAACTATAGGTCTAAAGCAAGGCATGTTTATCAAGCTCTGTGTCAGCTGTCTACAGAGCCGTAGACCATGGACATGTCAGCTCTGTAGACCATGGACAGCACTTAGACCTGCATGTCCGTACCCTAGTGCTCGAGCCCATGCACGCACATGCTCATTTCTCACACCACTTCTCCAACTTCTGTTTTACTCTGGTCCATATCTTAAAAGGTCATTTTCTCAGAACTACTTCCCATCAGGTGTCAAGATAAGTCATCATAGCTTCTTAAGTGCAGTTTTAGTTTACCGAAGAAAATCTCTGTAATACTTAGATGTAAACAAATATAAAGGATAATTCAGCGTCTGGACAGGTAGTCATCCTTAGAAACCAAAGATGCAAAAAGCATATGTAGCTTTCTGGGATCATGTTTCCATCGTAAAGCTAGAAAAGTCATATCTTTTGCTCCATGATGGCAGGGCATTTTGTATAATAAATCCATTTATTTAAACAGCAGGCTCCTGGGGAGGAGGCAACTTGTTATTGGCGCCTATGTCTCACATACATATAATATGAATCTAAGACCATTAGTTATGTACTGCAAATATAGGTTAGAGTAGTGTTCTTTCTATCTTATCTATCTATCTTTCTTTCTTTCTTTCTCTCTCTATCTCTCTCTCTCTTTCTTTCTTTCTTTTTTTTTTAATTTCATGTGGATGTTGGGAATTGAACCTGCTTCCTGTGCAAGAACAGACAGTGCTTAAAACCCCTAGATAGGGTCTCTCAGTAAAGTCCTGGCTGTCCTGGAACTTGCTCTGTAGACCAGGATGGCCTCAAACTCAGAAATCCACCTGGTTCTGCTTCCCAAGTGCTGAGATTAAAGGCATAGGCCACCAATGCCTGGCCCAACGTCATTTTTATAATTTTCCTTTTATTTAGACAGATCTCTATAGCCTAGACCAGCCTGGAACTCACTGTGTAGCCCAAGTTTCCAAAATTTAATGTTAATTTATTTAACACATGCTTACTTTAGGCTGACATGGTGAGTCTTGCTTATTACTACCATCATGGTACCTGGCATGCGATACTGGTTCTCAACTTATTGAAAAAGTGAGCCTGAAAACTGTCCATGATAAATAGTGAAAAAGAGGCCATGAAATTTAAGTAGAGTAAAAGTTGGGGTGCTGGAGGGAGGGAAAATGTTGTGATTAAATCATAATCACCTATAATCGTCAGAGGCAGGAGGATCTCTGAGTTCGAGGCCAGTCTGGGTCTACAGAGTGAATCCCAGTACAGCCAAGGTTACACAGAGAAACCCTGCTTCAAACAGCCAAGAAAGTGAAAGAGAGGGTTTAGAGAAAAGGGAGGAAGACGAAAACAGAAGGGAGAAAAAAGACTTGTTTGGGCTTCTCAGCTAATGTAAGCTGCTTACCTTATAAGCACAATGCCCCGGTCTGATCTCTAGCATCCATGTAAAGGAGCCAGAAGGTGGACGGTGGTTATAAAACAAATGCTGTGGGGTGCAGCCAAAGGGCCCTGACCTCCGAATCCAGCCAGCTCTCGCCAGCCAGAGACCTTAGCTCTCAAAACAAGGTGAATGCACCTTCTCAAGTACAACAACCCAAGCTGTTCTTTAGCCTCTCTGGCCTCCCTCTTCCCCTTCCTGGCCCACACCCCCACTTGAAGCTGTGGCCTTGGAGCAGCTTATTCCTCACTCAGGGCAGCCCTCACACCGCCTTGCCATCCAGGAGCTCTTCTGCCATGGGTCTCTTCCACTACCTTTGCCTTAGTAGGGCCATGCTGACTGGGTCACTAAGTTATAATCTACCTAAAAAAAGACGTGAGAGGCTGAGAGGTGGCTCAGCAGATTATTGCACAGCTAGGACCTGAACTCAGTCCCCAGAAATTGAGTAAAGTACAGGGAGAGTTTCTACAAAATTGTCCTTTGGTCTTCACACTTGTGCTGTGGTATATACTCCCCCCTTACACACACACACACAGACACACACACACACACACACACACACACAGGAAAAGAAAAGCCTTTGAATCTCTTCTGTTTTTCCCATTGCCCTTCTTCCCTCTTTCAGGTCCCCATTATCTCTCACTTGGTGTCTTGCTTGTTTTACTTTTTTTCCCTTTCCTTTTCAAGTTTATCCTTAATAGTTTACCAGAGGGATGGGGAGAGAGACCTGGTCATGTTACTGCCTGCTTCTTTACAACATCGTGATGACTACCTATTGTCTATAGATTTAATGTTATGACATATAACCTCCTTCATGTTCTGAATGATAAGGATGGACTCTGCGAGCGCGCGCGCGCGCGCGTGTGTGTGCGTGTGTGTGCGTGTGTGCGTGTGTGCGTGTGTGTGTGTGTGTGTTAGAGACAAATTTTTACTACATGGTACAAGTTGGTCTTGAGCTCATCATCTCCTTGGCCTCTCCAAGGCTGGGTCCGAATGTTTATATATGCACCATGTGGGTCACTGGTGCCCACAGTTGCCAGAGGAGGTTGTCCCGTGGAGTTATGGGTGGTTGTGGAGTGCCCTTTGGGTGCTGGCAAGTGAGTCAGATCTTGCTCTTCACTGTGCCAGCTCTCTTGCTCTCTATTTTTATGTATTTTTCATAGGTAAGTTTTCTGTTTCTGGAGTAAAACCTGTCACACATTTTACTAAAGCTATGATAGAAAACAGATTGGATCTGGATGACTTCTCTTAGAATCTTTGGCCCATGAGTCTGGTTTGGCTCTCTTCATGAAAATTTTGTGTGTTTTATTAAAACAGAAGAATAGGTGCCTGGACTACTCGATGAGTGCTGTCAGTGTTTGCTGAAATCACTGATTCATGTCTGCATAGATTAGCCTGGGTGGCATGGGCTGTCTGATGTCTAATCTCATCTATTTGAGAGGCCAAGGCCAGGGGATTCCAGATTCAAGAAGTGCTCAAATAACTCAGTGAGACCCTATCTAAAAAAGCCAGGTGGGCATGTGGTATACACCTTTACTCCCAGTACTTTGTAGGCAGAGGCAGTCAGATCTCTGTGAGTTCAAGGCTAAAGTCTGGTCTACAAAGTAAGTTCTAGGACAGCTAGGGCTGTTACACAGAGAAACCCTGTCTCAAAAACATACGATGGATGGAGAGAGAGTGTGTGGTAAAGAGATCAATAATAACACCCCCAGGACTCAGGAGGAGGGTGTCTCTACAGTGAGCCCTGGAAGTAGAGTGTACACTGGAGGTGGATGTATTTGAGAGGTTGAAAAGGAAATAATGGGACCAGAGGACACTCTGCCTGTGAGCAGACTGCACTGACATTTAGGCTTTGACAGCCTTCCTAGGGTAAGGCGTCCTGCAGAGCATGAACATCAGACCACAGGCTTTGAGCTTGGGTTTGTTTTAAATTGTTGCTGTTGTCTGCTTGCTTTTTAAAAAGATCACCATTAGTGTACATTATGGCTTGAAAGGCTCAGATCTGAGAACAAGTGAGTAAAAGTTAAACTGTTAAATTTAATTCTGGTAAGAGGTATAAGGGTCTATTCAATTGCCTAGTCTTGTTCAGGAAGGAATCCTTAAGTTTGAAAATAAATACACCATACTTGGTGCAAGATTTAAAGACATTGATTGTCTGATAAGATCTTTTTAAGAGTCAGGAAAAGATCTCATTACCAGAGTCTAACCGGGGCAACTCACTGTTCAGTCCAAGTTAAGTGTCTTTTTTTTGGTTTTCGAGACAGGGTTTTTCTGTGTAGTGCTGGCTGTCCTGGAACTCACTCTGTAGACCAGGCTAGCCTCGAACTCAGAAATCCACCTGCCTCTGCCTGCCAAGTGCTGGGATTAAAGGTGTGAGCCACCACCGCTTGGCTAAGTGTCATTTTTATGTTATAGAATAACTAGCTTTAGTAAGGTATCCAGAGACATGCCTTAATTACTAGTCAAGAGATGAGAGACTAAAGCTAGACAAGAGTTAACTCTGGGTAGTGCTGGAAAGCTGTCTTGCATGATAGTTAATAGTTAAACCATGAAATGCAGTAGACCTTAGAGGCTATGATTAGAGTATAGAGAACAGAGCCAGATGGAGCCCTGAACAATGCCTGTAGTCACAGGTGGAGGCAGCCAACAGAGATGGAGAGACCGCCATAGGACCAGGATTGGGTATTTCTGGAGCCAACGGAGAAGAGAAAATAGTCTGTATCAAGCTTATATCAAGGAAAACAGACAGGTGGGTTGTCATGAAGCATTTTTATTGGGATCCCTTATACATAGGCAGTGGAAATGAACAAAGGGCTGAATGGTAAAGAACAGCCTTTTCTCTCCTCTTCATCCCCTCCATCTCCCTCCATCTCTCACAGCCCTGGCTGGCTTGAAACCGGCTGATCATCCTGCTTCTGCCTCCTGGGTACTGCACTACTGTGTGTACTACACATGCAGTGAAGAGAACTATTAATAGGTGCTGAGCAGGAGAGGTGGCTGGGTTGCCCAAGTCCCCTGCCTCACACATGTAAGAGAAGAGGAAAGTGTGATGGTGCTGAAGCTGGAGACAGAAAGGAAGCTGACGCCTCCTGGCTCAGTGTACGGAGGTCGTTCTCCTGCCTGAGAACTTGGTTCTGAGAGGCTGCTGTTGAAGATCTGAACCCTGTGTCCCTACTTGGTAGGCATGAGTGTTATTAATGCCAGCCAGAGTAAGGTGGATAGAGGAATTGTATTTTTAATATTTATTAAATTAACCATAGTTATTCTTTTTTAATTCCTTTTTTGTTTTGTTTTGTTTTGTTTTTTTGAAACAGTTTTCTCTGTTTATTAGCCCCGACTGCCCTGGACTTGCCTTGTAGAGCAGGGTGCCCTGGAACTCACAGATCATCCTGCCTTTGCCTCCAAAGGGCTGGAATTGAAGGTGTGCACCACTATTCCTGGTTCTTCTTTCTCTTGGATTTTTTAACCATCTTTAGATATCACTTATTGTGTCTGGGAAGTGACTCTAGCCACCTGCAAACAGCTACAGTACACTAAAATGAACCCATTTCTGTATTATATATGAAAAATACAAAGTTCAGAGTCAAAATTTGAATCTAGCTCTTGTATTTCGAATAACACATTTCCTTTATCATGCCACCCATATAATAATGTCAGAGGTGACCTTGTCATTTGTTTTGTTTGTCAAGAAGAGATCCTCACTACACAGAGAAACCCTGTCTTGAAAAACCAAAAAAAAAAAAAAAGAGAGAGAGAGAGAGAGATCCTCTATGTTTCAGTGTTTTTGAATATGTTTTTTATAATTTGTTTATTTTTATTCCACACATATTTGTGGTATGCATGTGTGTCTGTGTAAGTAAGTATGTCGGATCCCCTGGAGCTGGAGTTACTGACACTTGTGAGCCACCATGTGGGTGCTGAGAATTGAACCTCAGTCCTCTAAAAGAACAGCCAGTGCTCTTAACCACTGAACCATCTCTTCAGCCCCTGTTTTTGAATGTTTATGGATTGTTACTTGTATGGTATTGTTGCATGTATATCTGTGTGCCACATGGGTGCTGTGTGTTTTCGGCTACCTGCAGAAACAGAATGTGCATAGATTCCCTTGGATTGGGGTTACAGGTGGTTGTGAGGTAATATGTAGGAAGGAGCTGGAAGTTGAACCCATGTCCTCCAAAAGAACAGCCAATGTTCTTAATTTCTGAGCCCCTTCTAGTCTAATCTCAAACCTCAGGTCTTCTTTCCTCTACCTCAGTGTTGGTATTACAGGGTAAGCTTCTACACCATACCCTGTCATCCCCTGCTGTGAAAACAGTAGGCTTGTCCTCAGGGACAGACAATAAAAGGATTTCTCTTTCACTTTTTTTTTAAATTATATTTGTTTATTATGTATATGCCTGTGCATTCTCAATACCACATTGCTTTGTGGAGGTCAGAATAATTTTGGCGGTTTCCACTAAGTGAACTCTAGGGATCTAATTCAGGCCCCTCGGGCTGAGCTATCTTTCTGGCCTCCCTTTTACTTTTCCCAGATCTTGTAAGTCACAGGTGAGGATATATGGGAAAGAGAGGTGGTCCCCCAAGGTAAGCTGTAGGAATTGCTTGGGGGAGGAGCCATCCCAAGAATGGCAGAGAATAGGCCAGGGCGCTAGTGTCTGGGTCCTTAGCTTCTGCCTGTTGGATAGGAGCAAGCCCTCCCTGTCTTACACACAACTTTTGATCTGGAACAAAGCATCCTGATTAATGCTAAATTAAATCAGACTCTTACTACTCAAAGTATCATCCTGTGGAATGGAAATGGAAATTGCCTGAGGATGCAGGCAGTTTCACCTGCCCCATCCCTGATCTATTGGTGGTCTTTTTTCATTTTCCTTTTTTGAGATGATAACATAATTACATCACATCATTTCCCCTTCTCACATATCATCCTCCTTTGATCTGTTTCAAATGAATGTCTTTTTCTTTAATTGTTGTTAGATGTTTATCTATATTGAAGAAAAAGGAAAAGGAATATGACTGGCCTTAGTATGGTGAAGAAGTTTATTATAGATACGTGAGAGAGAACATAGCCAGAGGCAGGGACCTCAGAGAGTCCAGGGTGGATATGACCATATGAACTGGGGAGAGGGAAGAACAGGGAACGAGATGCAGAAGCCAGAAGGCCCAAAGTTACTGAAGAGCTGGTAACCAAAATCATTGGATTATACAGTGAAGAGCAGCCCAGCCCCTTGGGCTGGAGAATTAAAGATACAGGACTAAGTATGCCATCCAGGAGAGCCTTGTAGCAGGTAGGGAGAACCTTGGCTGCTAGATCCACTTTGATATGTTAAGTAGTAGTAGGCACCTCAGCCAGTTTGAGCCAAGGTTTGAAACCTTGGGTGGATGATTGATTGATTGATTGATTGATTTCTAAATAAATTCAACCTACTCGGTCTGTGTAATGTTGCTTGTATGGTTTTGTTTGTTTTGTTTGAGACAGGGTTTCTCTGTGTAGACCTGGAACTCACTTTGTAGATCTGGCAGGCAGAGAACTCAAGAGATTTTTCTGCCTCTGCTTCCCAGAGTGCCGGGATTGAAGCTGTGTGAGAGATACTATTGCCTTCCTTTGTATGTTTTCTAGACATATTTTTAATTTGCATTTTTGTGTATTTTATGTATGAGTGCTCTGTTTACATGTATGCCTACATGCATGCCAAAAGGGGGCATCAGATCCCATTGTAGATGGTGGTGGGCTGCCATTGGCTGCTGAGAACTTAAAACCTCTGGAAGAGCAGCCAGTACTCTTAACTGCTGAGCCATCTCTCCAGCCTCATATGTATGTTATCAGGAGTGAGATTTGGCATCAAAACACTGATTGCTGTGTTCTTCAATGGAGAAGATTATTTTTCTTCTTGTTTCTTAGTTGTCAGTAGTTCTTTGTCTTAGGTTCCCCCTTTTATGTTAGCATGCCTATTGGTGTTACCCTTGTCTGCTCTTATTAGGCAGCCATGTTAGTGAGATACCTCTCAAGCAAATTCCCTGTTCCTTTGTGCTTACAACCTTTCTGCCTTAGGAAGAGAAGTTATGTCATAGATGGATCCTTTAGGACTATTTTTTGTTTTGTTTTGTTTTGGTCAGGGTCTTTGTGACCTGAAACTAAAAGTGATTGAGTAGTCTCTTGCCTGTCTCTGCCTCTAGAGTGCTTGAATTAAAGGTGTATACCACCATGCCTACCTGGCTGGTCTAACTCTTAAGATACTTTAAGTTATTCATGTGTCTAATAATTTAGAAGCCCAGAGTTAGGAATTTTCAAAGAAAATAAGGAGATACCAGGCTGGGAGCTTTAAAGCCTAATACAAATTACTGACCATGCATAATAAAGTTTAGTCTCTGGGTGTGAGATTACATCACTTGTGTTTTGTGGATGCCTTTGAGACCCTTGGCTCTTCTGGGCTACAGCTATCTCTGTTGCTTTGTCAGTTACATGACAATGGTCTGGAACTCTGTGTAGCCCAGGCTATCCTGGAACACCCACCTGCCTCCTAAATGCTCAGTTTATAGGAATGCGGCTGTGTGTTCAGCTTTGTTTTTAATGACCAAGCAGGTTTCTACTGTGGCTTCAAACCTAAGCTGAAATGTCTTGTTAGGGACTTCATTTTCATTTTTGGTGTTGCCATAACACCACGGTTGGCTTGACTGCTTGAGTACTTCAAATCCTGTGACCTCTGTTGTCTGCTGAGTTTACATATGTATTCAGTAAGCATTTATGAAATGATTCCTACATTGAACTTAGGCCAACTTTTTGCTGTCTTTTGGGAGAATCAACAAATCCCGTGAATTCATAAGATTTGGGGGAGAGATTTGAAGGATGTTAATGATGCTGTTTTTATTTCCTTTTGTTCTTTTCATAGTAAAAGAGCTCTCAGTCCTTGTCTGGGATTTGCTTGTTTACTTTCTAAGGGTGACAAATACTGGTAGCATTTTTGGTAAACAAAGGGGTGATGTAAATCTGGCCACACCTAGAACTGAACCAGAGTGTTCTCTCTCTCTCTGTCCTTGAAAAGGAATCTCTCCCCTTCCACACACACACACACACACACACCCCCATCATTCTGCATGTCTGCTGAGATTCCTCTAAGCAGGGTATCCCCTGTCCAAGTAGCCACCCCTTTCCAGAGCAGTTGCTCTCTGGCAGAGCCAGCCAGTGCACTGCTCCGGTTCAGTCACACTGCTCTAGCTCCGGTACTGCTGGTGCCTTCCGGAGCCTGTGCTGCACAGAACTGCATGCTTGTCCCTGGGCCCATTTCCTGTTTCTATTCTAGTCTCTGGTGGCTCAGCTACACTTCCTGCTTGTGTGTCTCACACAGATTCTTCTTTCTGGACCCTCTTGTTTTCTTTAGAATAACCTCAGCCTGAGAAACTGCTGAACTTTAATATGTTGGCTCCTGAGTTGGTCATACCTAAGCAGACTGATGGGAAGTGCCCCCTTTCTCCAGTGAAGCTCACCACATGACTGAAACTTGTTTTTCAGTTTGTCCCCAGCCTGCTAGAGGAAACTATAGACCAGAAGCTTGTAAGAAAATGAATAGAGCCATCTTTCTCTCACTCATTAGATATACTAGTTGTTAGGACTGCTGTTGCTTGTTCTTTTGGAGCTGGTGCTTACAAACATGTTTCCTACCTTTGTGGAAGACAGGCGATATCCTTCTAGTGCAAGTCTCCCTAAAGTACAGAGTATAAAATAAAGGGTAGGTAGGCATAGCATGCTGTCTTCTGAACAGCCTGTAGAGAACATAGGGATGGAAAACGTTCTTGCGCACGTGAACAGTTCAAGTCTTTTTGTGTGTGTGTGTGGGGGGGGTGGTTTCTGAGACATTATCTGTCTATGTAGCCTTGGCTGACCTGGAACTCCCTATGTAAAAAGGTTGGTCTAAAATTCAAATAGATCCATCCAGTTGCCTTTGCCTGGACCTGCTAATAGTGTAGGGACTTGTACCACCACACTAGTTCAAGTCTTATGCACCCCTTCCCATACACATACACTCCAGCTTAGAATGGGAGAGAATGTGCAGGGATATTGTAAAAAGGGAAGAAATGAAGGAAGCACTTCTAGACATATATTTATAAGGCTCCCCTCCTCCTCCCAAGAAAAGGACTTGTTGAAGAGTATATGCTCTTTTATTTCTTACATAGCTACTCTGCTGGCTCACCTTATAGTACTGAAGCAGACTGTTTAGGGATGAACTCTGTGCCTGGAGTATGGTTGTATGGAGTATGGCTTTGAGTTTATTAGAAAAGGTGGAAGGATGTGATCCCAGTGTAGACTTAAGATAGAAACAGTCAGTTTGACCCAGAAGCACTATCAGACTGGCCCCGAGGTCCTGTCTCCCTCCCACCAGATCTGTGACCCAAGAATCATTAGGGTAGAATCAAAAAGCAGCAGTCCCAGCCAGGCATGGTGACCTTTAATGCCAGCGCTTGGGAGGCAGAGTTGGGCAGATCTCCAATTGGAGGTTAGCCTATTCTTCAGAGTGAGTTCCAGGACAGCCAGGGCTACAGGACAGAGAAACCCTGTCTCAAAATCAACAAAACAATTACAACATAAAGCAGCAGTTGCTAGCACCAGAACTGGTTAAGTAGAGCCTGGAACAAAAATGCTCCTGCAGAAACAAGCAGCTGAAATAGAAATATGGTCTAGTAACCTGAGCTGTATGTGGAGCTTATCTGCAGTGCTTTCTTGAAGATACAGTTTTTAGCTTTTTAACATACAGACTTGGGCCGGGTGGTGGTAGCGCACGCCTTTAGTCCCAGCACTTGGGAGGCAGAGGTAGGTGGATTTGAGGCCAGCCTGGTCTACAGAGTGAGTTCCAGGACAGCCAGGGCTACACAGAGAAACCCTGTCTCAAAAAACAAAAAACAAACAAACAAACAAACAAAACCCATACAGACTTGGAGGTGGGGAAGAGTACAATGGAGACAGAGTATTAACTATGCTAACACAGCTATCCCCTCCCATTTTCCACCACGCTCGCACGCACGCATGCATGCACGCACGCACGGGGAGGGGCAGGCATGGGGGAGAAAGAGGAGATCCAGAAAGAATGGAGGATGAGAGGATGAGGATCATGGCATTTACTCTGGAATCTGTGCAGTTCCCCAGTCAGTGTATGGGTGATTCTGTTGCCTCGTGTTGGCCTACATTCACTCATCCCTTTCTCCCTTTTCCCTCTCATTTGATGCTTTTATAATGTGCAGTAGAAGATACCAGCCAAACCTAGAACACCAACCCCAAAATATATAATCACCAAGTTATTTTTGTTAGGAGTGGGGTTGGGGTGGTTGGGCCTTTGGAAATGAGCCAGGTCTACCTAGAAATATTTTCTTTGTAGAGAAACCACTAGGACTCCCTTTAGTTAAGTTGGGAATCTGTCAAACTGAGTCCAGAGGGAAAGGCCGACCCCTTGTGTGGAGTTGTCTCCCCATGTCTAGTAAAACACTTGATGCTCTGCCTGGAAGCTGTGTATGGTGCCATTTGAGGGGAGCCAGTGCTTACGTACTTGATCCATGGACTCCTGTGTGTGCTAACCCTGCTCTTCCCCCCCCCCCCCCCCCCCATGTGCACCAGCATGGAACTGACAAGTATTGTGACATAGTCTTTGATTACCATGATCACCCTGCAAGCTGGGAGTCTCCTTCCCCATTTAACACTTACAATAGGAAGCTGAGAAGCCATGCCTTTACAAGTGGAACCTAGAGACTGAAGGCTTGAGCTTGAGAATCAACAGTTGTCACTTAAGGCCAGCCTTGATGTAGAAGAAATTCTCAGTATTGTCTACTGAGATATGAGTTAAGGTAATTTACCAACATTTTGGGAACAGAAGAGAAACCAGGTTTCAGATGACAGGAAGCATGTTGAGAGGATGTAATAAGAATGTTTGGATTTCCCCACATCGTCTTCTAGAACTTGACAGAGGCTTCCCTGCATTGTTGTCCTGGTTTAAAGATACTGAGGTTGGTGGCTGCCTTTTCTTCCTTCAGAATCTTGTCTCTTCCCAATTACCAGGTCTACTTGTTTTACTTAAGTATTTATTTATATTTTTATCTAGACTGGTAGTTAAGATCTCTGGCTAACATAAATTTAGAACTTTACAAAACTGGAGACCGTTAGTCCTCTAGTTACTGTTCATGTTCAGCGCATCTCCAGCTTCGCCTTCCCCAGCTGACCTTACTTGCTTTCTGGTTGCTGTAGTTCTGAGGAGAGCCAAATGATGGGGATGCTTAAGTCAGCACCCTCTTCCTGTTACATTCCTCATTCCCAGAACTCTCCTTGCTTCTCTCCTTTTTCTTGCCTTCCTTGCTTAAGTTCTGGGATCACAGCTGGTGGTTTTGATGGAATAGGCTTTGTGTGGTTGGCCTTCCTAATAATCAAGGCTTGACTTTTGGAAGATAGCAGTTGCTAGCTCCCTTGCCTTTTCTAGCTTTGTAATGTTCTTGTTTCTTGCTGGGGTTATAATGGCCCTATTCCAATAATATGCACTGCTCCAACCCAGGCACAGGTCTGACCTAGACCTTCCCCACCCATCCACCCTACCCTCCAATCAGATTTAGGTCTGTTAGATACTGTAGATTTCTTTTGCCACAAGGTAGTTATTAACTGGATAAGACATTTCTCTCTGGTCCATATGAGAACCCTTTGAGAGAAACCGGATCCGTGTGTATGGGGTGGTCAAGGTGGCCAAGTAACATTAGGATGATAACAGACTGGAGACTAAAATTTCAACAAATTACTGACCTGTGAGTGTTCTTTTACAACTCCCAATTTTTAAGTTGGTTCATATAGGAATGCCTGGCAGTGAGTTAAAAGCATCCTGAGACTATGTCTTCCTGTGGCCTGTGAGATTGCTTCATGGCTTTCATGCCTTCATTTTTGCATTTACCTCCTTTGAGAAGGTTTGTGGAGTTTTTGTAGGCTAAGGATAGCCATGGAGAACATCCTCTCATTTGCCAGCTCATGTGTTTAATGGGGGGTGGGGTGCGTGTAGAGATGTGGAGCAGAAACATTCGATGTGATTAAACCTCCAACTGAGAAGATTTGTGGGAGCAAGATATTGACCCCTGTGAAATCAATGGCAGCTGCAGTAGCCAAGCCTCAGGAACGTAAGCAGCACAGCAGTCTCTCTTCCCTTCCTCTGCACCTCAGCAGCCCTCAGCTTCCACTCTGACTCAGACCCACTAACAGATTTTACCTAGGTGAATTAGAATGACTGGGTTTTTTGTTTTGTTTTGTTTTGTTTTGTTTTGTTTTGTTTTACATTTAGAATGAAGTTGGGTCAGTGACCCCCTCCCTCCAGCTGCCTTTTCTCATTGTTTCTCCCTCGCTCTGCAGCAGCCCTAACTACAGCTTTTGTCCTTTCAGATGGGACAGTTGGTGCTCCTAGAGGGCAGACTTGTCCATAGTCCCAGATATAAAAGGTAGAGTGGGGATAGTGGTGACATGGCCATTAGAGATTGAATCCAAAGGGGATGCTTTTGGGCCTCTTCATCAGACAGCATTTACCAATCAGCTTGTCTTGTATGTGACTGGCTTTTTTATGGTCACTATTAGGCTAATCCTGCTTAGTCCCTCAGGCTCATGGGATAGAGACAGATTCAATACTATGCAGTCAAAAATAAAAGGCCTCACCTGATAGTGAAGAGGATGGTCCAGGAAGTTGTCTGTGGTCTTCATTTTAAAGTAGATCAAAGCCAAGTGTGGCAGTATACATATACTTTAAGTACAGTACTTGATGCTAGTGTAGGAGGACTGTTGGTTTGAGTCTTAACCTGAGCTATATGAATTCCAGGCCAGCTTGTACAATGAATCTGTATTTCAAGAGAGAAAGAAAAAATAAAAGAGATACTCTAGCAGAATGGATAGCAAATCTGATGAGGCTAGAACTGCAGTTTGTCTTTGATTTGTTTTTGAAATAGAGGTTTCTTTATATTGCCAAGCCTGGCCTTGGACTTGAATATTTCTTCTTTAGCCTTTCAAGCAGCCGGGGCTGCAAGTACACACTGCTGCATCTAGCTTTGAAGTTCCCAAGGCAAAAACATAATTTTAAACTAGGATTGTTGCATCTGTAACACATTTATAGGAGTTGGTCTCCATCCTTGCTCTACAGTTGGTGACGTAAGTCAGCTGACTTGATGTGTGTTTAGAGGAGCCTGTTATCCTATTGTTGGCACTTCTGTGGCCTGGTTTGGGAATATGGATGTTGGAGCTAATTCGGTGGCTTTCTTCCTTCAGTAAGCACCTTCCCATCTTCTAGCCTGGGGGGAGGGGATCCCTAATCAAGCCCCACTTGTCCTATAGTTTGAAAGGGTCTGCAGACCTGAGCAGGAAGACCTAGAGCCACCTGAGATGGGGCTTGTCCTAGAAGACTGGGATAGCTTGATTTCTACGTCTTACACCATATCCTTTTGATTGATAATGGGATTAGAACAAAGTTGGTGTGAATGCCCAGCAGATTCTAGGCTGGGGGTTAGGAGACACCTGTTCTGTCCTCTGACTCACTCACTAGCATTGTGTCTCTACGAGTGTTTGGTAGTAGTAAGCCCTGCTGCCCTTATGTGCTTAAGGAAGTGTTGTTGTTTTTGCTTTTTGAAAAACTTGGAGCCAACAAAACAAAACACTTTTTTGAGACAGGGTGTCACTTTGTAGTTTTGATTGGCCTTGAACTCCCAGTCCTCCTCCTCTGCCTCAAGTGAGAGAATTATACACATGTATCACCATGCCTAAAGCTCCCAGATTTGTTTCAAGTAATTAATTGTTCTGGTTCATTTCCCTGAGTCTGTTGGGCCATCCTTCCTTCTCTCCCGCCAGGGTTTTCCATGTCTCTCTTGTGGTTTTGAGGCACGACTTCTAAACATTCGAGCAGCTTATGTCCCTGGATCTGTGGAACTACTCTTGGGTAGGGGAACTGATATATATTTATTGCCAGTGTAGACACATTCAAGCATTGAGACGTTTCTAATCTATGAATCATTTGGAGTGTTTGTGAGGCTGTAATATAATTTGCTGTCGTCGTCTCCCTTCCCACCCCACCCCACCCCATTCCACCCCCTGCCCTGCAATGTAGGATTTACCTGGCTCTCCATCTTTTTCAAACCCAAAGCCTCCAAGCACATGCAAGTGAGTAGTTGGCCTCAGCCCTTAGCCTGTTCTATTGATGCATGTTTTACATGCCAGTAACAATGTAAAACCAGACAAAAACTCTTCATGGTTAAGTAGATGCAAAAACTTCATAAATTCTGTTTGTGGTCTCCTTCTTGCATAGTTTTGTAGGCAGGCCATTTCTCTTCCTACTCTTTAACCCTGTACTGGTATCTAACGGTTTCACCAGGCAACAGGCTCATGGTACATCTTATGAACTTTTCTTGGAGAACACAGCCCCCAACATCCACCATGAGGTATGGACTGTGATTTCAGGCACAATTGTGTTGTGATGTGAAGAGAAGGTGTCAGCTGCTGAATTCTGTTTGTCAGCAGAGCCTGACAAACCCATGCTGGCACACTCTAGGGCTGGGCAACCAATCACAGCTGGAACAGTTATCGTCATGGAGTCTCTGTGGGCTTCCTCTATCAGGTCACATCCCAAAATAACACTGGGCAGTGTTTCAAGTGAAGAAATGAAGGCTTTCAGAGCTGTAGCCAGCCTGGAGTGTGAGATTCTGTGTGAAATAGTTGGACCTGCTCCAGGGCTTTTGATCTGCATGGTAGATGAGCAATAAAATTCATGAAACACGTTGGAAGCACGTGAGGAGATTCTTCTGGCCCCGCTGCTTCCTTGGAACTGGCAAGGGCACTGAGCGTCTGCTCCTCACCTCCCATCTCCCCACAGGATTGTACTTGGAGAAGAACAAACCCAGGGAAAAGCTATCCAACTAGAGAGGCATTGGTACACTTCCAGACATCCCTCCACTCCCAAGAGATACTTACTAGATGGGTCCTTTGGGAGAGTTTGGAGAACATGGGGCTCTAAAATGCTAAAGGTACATAAGGCTTAGGTTGGTGGAACTCTTCTTGTCTTTGTAAATGTGCTCTAGAAACTGGCTTGTTAGACACACTGAAGGTCTGACTCAACAACCACATGTCAGATTTGTGTGAAACAGGAGACCTGAAAAACTGAATTATTGTAGAGTAGAAAGCCAAGGTATGTCATCCCAAGCAATAAAAGGTCATGAAGTTTGGGATAGTACCTGTCCCCCTGGTTTGGGAGGCAACTTTTGGAGACTTAAATTCTTATATCCAATAAAAATATGGTGCATGTGATTAATATGTCTTACATTTCCTGCTGCATGGATATTGTATGTTCTCATTCTGTATGTTTCTCTCTGTTTCCCTCTCCTCCTCGCCCTCTCAAATTTTAATGTGTGTATGTGATGGGTGCAATGTGAGAGTGTGTGTTCTTGTATGTAGGTATGGAAACCAGATGAGACATTTGAATGTGCTGCTCTATTAATCTCTGCTTATGCTATTGAGAACATCTCATTGAACCTGGAGCCTGACATTTCCAGCTAGGCTGGCCAGCCAGCAAGCCTCAGCAATCTTGTTGTCTTTGTTCCCCAGCACAGGGGCTACAGGTACTTGAGGTCATTCCCAGCTTTGACATGAGTACTAGGGATCCAACCCATTGAATCATCTCCCAGCTGACACTGTGTGCTCGATCGCACACTTTCTTTTTCTTTTCTTTCTTTCCTTTTTTTATTTTATTTTTTATTTTTCAAGACAGTTTTTCTCTGTGTATCCCTAGCTATCCTGGAACTCACTCTGTAGACCAGGCTGGCCTGGAACTCAGAAATCTGCCTGCCTCTGCCTCCCAAGTGCTGGGACTAAAGGCATGCACCACCACCGGCTCACACTCTCTTTCTTCTTGAGACAAGGTTTCCTTTTGTAGACCAGGATGGCCTTGAACTCAGATCCACCTGTCTCTGCTTCCCAAGAGCTAGGATTAAAGGTACAATTACAGACAAGTGCCACCACACCTGGCTCAATCTGTGGACTTTTTTTGTTTGTTTGTTTTGCCCTCCCACCACCCAGCATATACTTGTTATTCTAGAACATTGAGCTGGTATTTTGGCCCCAGCCGTATTGTGCCTAGTGGGTTTTGTGAGCATTCCCCCCACACAGTGTTACAGACGCATATTTGTCCAGTTCTCTCATTAAAAACCTGAGCCAAGCTTTTTTGCCAGATTGTTCAAAATCACAATTAAATCACCTACAGCTGAGCTTTAGTGACTTGTAGTATGGCATGTTTCTTCCTCAGTTCTACTGTTTTATAAAACAATGGAGAAGATGGGCAAACAAGATCGGGCTTGAGCTTCTGCCTCAGATTCAAACACCCAGGCACCAGGTTACTTGGGCATAACACTCAAGCTCCCTTAGGCATCAGTTTCTGCGTCTTCAGAATATAGTGGTAGTGTATACAGCCAAGAGTTGTAAAAAAAAAAATACAGTAGAGAAAATCCCAGCCTGGTCTACAGGTTGAGTTCCACAGCAGCCAAGGCTACACAAAGAAACAGAGAGAGAGAGAGAGAGAGAGAGAGAGAGAGAGAGAGAGAGAGAGAGAGAGAGAGAGAGAGAGAGAGAGATCCACAGACTAAGCCAGGTGTAGTGGCACTTATCTGTAATCCTAGCACTTGGAAGATAGGGCCAGGAGGGTCAGAAATAATCAGTTTGAATCCAACCTGAGTTGCATGAGACCGAGCATAAGTTTGTGCATGCAGACTGAGCCTCAGTAAACTGATGAGAGGAAGGGAAGCCTTCGACAGGTGTATAGAGGCTGTATGTGAGGCTGGGGGGAGGAGAGAGAGGGACAGTGAAACTCAGTGCCTTGCACATGAAAGTGCTCAGTAGTAGCTCTTGTTAATACTTTTGCCCTTTCCCATTCTTAAATGGTCTGTTTCTTAAAACCACTTTAAATCAATGTGGACCAGTTCCCACCTGACAAAAATATAACAGCTTGTTAAGTTGGTTTCAGACCAATCAGGAGAAAGATGAAATTAATGCTGCCCCCTCTGCTTGGCACATTTCTGTGCCAGGCAGCCTAACTGGCACGGGGCTGTTGTTGACAGTAGCTTATTTAGCATCTTTATCTTCAAGGAACTTCAGACATTTTATTAAAACTGACAACTCTCTTCAAAGTACTTTTATGAAGGAAGTCCCTCTTTGCCATCCATAGATCCTGAGACTTCAGCCCAAGGGCTGCTTCTGGGATCCCTCAGCCAAGACTGAGCAGTTACCTCAGATCTGTGGTGAGCTCTGCTCCTTAACACAAGCACAGCTTAATCTAGTTCCTGGCTATGTAGTGGTAGGTGTCCTGGGTACGTGGACCAAAGGGGAGGCGGCAAAAGGTAGTCAAGAGGATCTCAGGCAGTCACTCCAATAGAGTTTCTAAGATACTATATTTACCTGAGTAAATACAAACTGTCCAAAAAGAACACTTAGGTTTTCAAAGCAATTTGAACAGAACCAGATTTGGGGCTTTTGGAGCTAGAGAGAGATTGCTCCGTTGGAAAAGTACGGACCTAAGCTTGATCTTTAGAACCCATGTCAAAAAGGGAGGCATGGTGATGGTGCACACTTCTGTAATACTAGTGCCAGGGAGGCAGAGGCAAACAGATTCCTCAGGCATGCTGGCTAGCCATCTTAGCCCAGCCCTCATAGCCAATTCTAGTTCCATTTCAAAAAAACCTCAAGGCATATGACAGCGGAGAAACGGTGTCAGAGATTGACCACTAGTTCCACATGCAAGTGCACACCTCATCTCAAACACAAGCACAAGAGGACGACACACAAAGGAATAGGTCTCGAAAGCTGACTGTGGCTGTGCAACTTGGGAGGTGAAAGTCGAGGATAGCATTGGCTGTATAGTGAGTTATAAGGGACCCACTGGTACTTGAACAGAACATTGTGTTTGTTCATTTGGCAAACTTCTGTCTATCCCTCTTACAGATCAGGAGTTAAAAATTTAATGCCAGACCTTGGCATTTAAGAGATACTCTTTCCCATGTTCCATATTCCTTTTTTACCTCCTTGCCAATATAATACAAAGGTTTGCATTGAAAGAGTCATTAGTAACAGGTTACAGTGATGTAAGGGACAGGCTGGAGATGTTTCTCAAAGGTTAAAAAGGACTAGGTGCTTTTCCAGAGGACCCTGGTTCAATTCCCAGCACCCACATGGCAGCTCACATGTCTGCAACTCCAATTCAGGGACTTGACAGACATACATGCAGGAAAAACACCAATGCACATAAAAAAAATTAAATATTTTTAAAACTAACACTCTCTCTCTCTCTCTCTCTCTCTCTCTCTCTCTCTCTCTCTCTCTAATGTGAGAGATGTGAGGAGGAGGAGTTCCTAGCCATACTTTGTAGTTTTCTCTGTGAAGTAGCACATAAATGTCACTAAAATAGGTGCTTTCTTCTTGTTAGAGTAGAGATGAGGTAAAATACCAGCTGTTAGGAGATACTGTTGGGATAGACCTGCCATTTGTAGACTAGCTACCTCTTTGTATGACAGCACATTTTTAAGTTTTGTGGCTACTTTTGATACAGTAGCAGATTTTAGATAGGTTTTAATTTGTTTGGTTGCCTAGGTGGAAGGTAGCTGACTGGTTTTGGGGATTTTTGGTGTGTGTGGGTTTTTTTTTTTTTTTTTTTTTTTTTTTTTTGGTTTTTCGAGACAGGGTTTCTCTGTATAGCCCTGGCTGTCCTGGAACTCACTCTGTAGACCAGGCTGGCCTCGAACTCAGAAGTCCACCTGCCTCTGCCTCCCAAGTGCTGGGATTAAAGGCATGCGCCACCACCGCCCGGCTTTTGTTTTGTTTTCGAGATCAAGTCTGGAAATCACTTACATAGACTCATTAATAATATACTTGAAGTGACTATAAAGAATAAACTTGAGTTGATTCTGTCTCCCAAATATTTGGGTGCCCACACAGCCTGACTCTGTATGTTTGTGTGTGTGTGTCTTGTGACATGTTCTTATTGTGTAGTCCAGCCTGGCCTTAAACTCAAAATCTTACTGCCTGATCTCTTAAGTGCTAGTTTGCAAATGTGTACCACCTTGCTCAGCAATATTGGTTAGTCCAAGAATTCACAAGTGTCTTTCTTCAGTGTCGTCCTTCATGAAGTTTGCTGTGTTGTGACCAATCGTGTGTCCACTTATTCGGCTTGCTTTTACTAATTTTATGTCCTTACATGTATGTTTCAGGATCTCTCTGGTTCAATAGATGATCTCCCCATGGGGACAGAAGGAGCTCTGAGTCCTGGCGTGAGCACATCAGGGATTTCCAGCAGCCAAGGAGAGCAGAGCAATCCAGCTCAGTCTCCTTTTTCTCCTCACACCTCCCCTCACCTGCCTGGCATCCGAGGCCCATCCCCATCCCCTGTTGGCTCTCCTGCCAGTGTCGCTCAGTCTCGCTCAGGACCACTCTCGCCTGCTGCAGTGCCAGGTACCCTCAATACTGGGTTTTGGGAAGAGGGCAAGCTGGCTGGTTTTGTGATAAAAGGGAGCTTTGATTCATGTCTGCATAGTTTTTTCCCTTAGCATTTGTAGAAGGGATGTGGGAAACCCTTGGATGAATACCTCTGTGTATGTGGCATAAGAAGTATTTGGCCATTTCCAGCTCCAAATTCACCTCTTAGAATTCTCAGGCTGAGTCATGATTTTTGTTTGTTTGTTTGTTTGTCTGGAACAGGCAACCAGATGCCACCTCGGCCACCCAGTGGCCAGTCAGACAGCATCATGCACCCTTCCATGAACCAATCAAGCATTGCCCAAGATCGAGGTGAGAGCTTGGGTTTTGACAGAGGTCTAGCAGGAGCATCCCAGCCTACCACAGTTGTGACATGATTTTGTCAACTGCAAACATGCTGGGCCAGATTCATAGCTGTCCATCCCATGGGCTGCAAACTGAATGAATTGAATGTGGTACTAAAGCATCCACATCAGTGCCCTGTTGAGTAACTCTTGGAGAACCGTATGGCAGAAAGCTTAGAATAAGGCCAGCAGCAGACTGTTGGGTGCAGTGAGCTTGTCTGTGTGTTCGTGCTCCAGCAGTTACTCTGCAGAGCCCAGTACTGACCAGCCTGTTGCACCTTTCGTTGTGTGTGATTAATTTAGTAAGCATTTTCTGAAGACTCAGCATCAGCTGCTTTACTCAATAGTTCATATTCTGTTTACTCATTTTGGTTTTTTGGGAGTTGTGTTTGTTTGAGTGTGGTTTTGTTTTTTTGTTTGGTTTTGGGGGATTGTTTTGGTTTTTTTGTTTGTTTGTTTGTTTTGGTGGTGTTTTGGTCAGTGCTTTTATCAGTTCTCTATTCAGTATGAAAGTTGATTGGGGTAGTTGGGGAACATGCCTTAATCCCAGAACTGGGGAAGGCAGATGCAGGTAGATCTCTTGAGTTCAAGACCAGCCTGGTGTACTGAGTAAGTTCCAGGACAAGCAGAACTGTTGTCATAAAAAGAAAACAACAAAAAAAGTTGAGATGTATACCCTATGTAAATGGCATATCACTTTCAAGACATCTGATTGGGCAAACAACAGTAGCAGATTTCTCGCCCCAAAAAGTTCCAGCAGAGTTGGGAAGCCGTTTATCACCATTGTACTAATCAGATAATTATTTGGATACATTCCACAAATAGGTTATATGCAGAGGAACCCCCAGATGCCCCAATACACTTCCCCTCAGCCTGGCTCGGCCTTATCTCCACGTCAGCCTTCTGGAGGACAGATGCACTCGGGCATGGGCTCCTACCAGCAGAACTCCATGGGGAGCTATGGTCCCCAGGGAAGTCAGTATGGCCCACAAGGTAAGTGTGCTACCCCTTTAGAGATAAAGGTGATGTGTTAATATCTGGGTTAAAAGAGTAGGGCATTCTTGCTTACATCTCCCCAGCCAAGGCCCTAGAGTGGAGTGGGGCAATAGTCTTCACTACATTCTGTCACCATGAAAGGGCCTTTGATGGGGCAACACAAACATTGATTAGGTAAAGGCACTGTGCCATGAATGGGTGTGCATTGATCACGTGTGCTCGAACATAAACACAAACTGAAAAAATGTTTGGTGAGAGGCAAGAGGAATATATAGAAAGGAAAGAATTCCGTTGAATGCTGAAGGGCCTGGATAGTAACACAGCCATCATTCTGTGGCTCAGTAATGAATAGAGCCTTGGATTCAATCCCCAACAAACCTCACCCCCAAATTGAGGGCGGCCTAGCTAGAGAGGCCGACCTGCACATGCTCTTTTTTTTTTTTTTTTTTTTTTTTTTTTTTTTAAATAAATCCTTTTAATGATGGATTTGTTCAATTTCCTGACACAAATATTGATGGATTCTAATGGTTTGGAGTTTTTGCAGTTTTGTAGTTCTGGGACTCACTTAACCAAGGTTTGTGTTGTCTTTCCCTCCCCTCCCAGGAGGCTATCCTAGGCAGCCTAACTATAATGCCTTGCCCAACGCCAACTACCCCAATGCAGGCATGGCTGGAAGTATGAACCCTATGGGTGCTGGAGGTCAAATGCATGGGCAGCCTGGAATCCCACCTTATGGCACACTCCCTCCAGGGAGAATGACTCATGCGTCTATGGGCAACAGGCCTTATGGCCCCAATATGGCCAACATGCCACCTCAGGTTGGGTCAGGGATGTGTCCTCCACCAGGGGGCATGAACCGGAAAACTCAAGAATCTGCTGTTGCCATGCATGTTGCTGCCAACTCTATCCAAAACAGGTAAGACCTGAGGAGTGAAGAGAAAGTTCTGGTTATGGTTCTACCTAGTAAATGCATACACATAACATGTATGTTATTGAAAGTTCTTCTAAGCACTGTGTTTTCTTTTTACCATGCAGTTTAAACACATACACGCAAGTGTGCTGGTTCTTAAGGATGTTAGAGTAATAATTCATATGACGAAGTATCCTGTGTACAGAACTTAAGCTAGGTCTGGTGCTTTATGCCTGACCATAGGCTAGCTGCTTGGGAGTCTGGGCAGGAAAGGAGGATAATAATGGAAAAGAGGCTATGGAGGCTAACCTGGTGGTGCTTTAGCAAGTAGAAATATAGCAACTTTAGAAGTTGCTTATGGGGATGTGGGGTTTATAAAACATCATAAGACTTTATTCTTCAAGGATTGTTCCCCATCAAACTAAGCTAGTGTTTGCTATACACAGTTCAGACCTTCCTTGAACCTGGAGTGGCAAATGAAAGAATAACTAAATATGGCCTGTGTTACACTTGAGAGACTTAAAACTTTTTCTGTCCTAATTAGACAATTAAATGACCCTATTTTTTTTGTTCATTCCCAAATGTAAAAGTTCAGTGTGTCTCTAACCTTTTCTTCTCTTTAATTTTCATCATCTTCCTTAGGCCACCAGGCTACCCAAATATGAATCAAGGGGGCATGATGGGAACTGGACCTCCCTATGGACAGGGGATTAATAGTATGGCTGGCATGATCAACCCTCAGGGACCCCCATATCCTATGGGTGGAACCATGGCCAACAATTCAGCAGGTCAGTGTAACTGAGTCCTTGTCACAGGAATTTCTTCAAGTTGTAGCAAAATCTATTAGACTTGAATTTTTTCTTTTTATAGGGATGGCAGCCAGCCCAGAGATGATGGGCCTTGGGGATGTTAAGTTAACTCCCACCACAAAAATGAACAACAAGGCAGATGGGACACCCAAGACAGAATCCAAATCTAAGGTAGAGATTTTTGTCTTTAGCCCTTTCAGCTTTGTATCTTATCCCCTTTGCAGTGGTGGCATGTACCTTTAGTTCCAGCACTCAGGAGACAGAGACGGGTGGGTCCCTGAGTTTGAGGCCAGCCTGGTCTACAGAGCAAGTTCAGGGACAGCCAAAACTACACAGAGAAACCCTGTCTGGGGGAATAGAGGGTCTTGGAGGAAAAAATGAAAGAGAATGGTATGTAAGCTTGTTATGATGCCGGTACATGCAAGGCTTTCATTGTTTAAGTATATCGCTCCCTCTGGACTCTGCACTCCTCTGTGAGGCTTAGCCTCTTATGCTTATATACTGATGATGATATGTGCTGTAGACAGCTAGCTGCCCTTCTCTTACTAGACTTCTCCTCAGAGCAGCAGAAGTGGTTGGTACTAGAATTCTACAACAGGACAGAGATGCAGGTGGAGATTGGGTTCTTACCTCCCTGTGGGTTGGATCTAGATATGCTGGAATTACAAGGACTTGTGAAACCACCTGACTGGAAACCAGACACCAGTCCTCTAAAAACAGCTATCATGTTTACCTGATGAGCCCTGTGTTGTTTGTTTTATTTTGTTTTGTTGGGGAATGAGTGGGTTGAGACAAAGTCTTACTAGGTAGCTCTGGATGATCTGGAACTCACTACATAGACTAGGTTGGCCTTGAACTCACAGAAATCCATCTGCCACACATCTACATTGTAAAAATTGATGAATGAAAAGTTATGCAGAGATGCTGTGAGCAGGGAGACAGGCAGCACAGTCCTGTATCCCGAGCACTTGGGAGCCAGAGGCGGGTGGAGAGAAGCACTGCTTACTCTTCCAGAGGACCTGAGTCTGATTCCCAGCACCCACAAAGCAGCTCACACTGTCTGCAACTCCAGCCCCAGCCAGTTCATTGATCATGTACCCTCTTCTGGTCTTGCAGGCAACAGACACATGTAGAGGACATAATGTACTTACACTCAAAACAGTCATTTTCACGCCTTTAATCCCAGCACTTGGGAGGCAGAGGCAGGCGGATTTCTGAGTTTCAGGCTACACAAAGAAACCCTGTCTCAAAAAAACAAAAAAACCAGTCATTTTCATGGATCTTAACATTAAAAAGATAACTTTGAAATAAAAATAATCACACAGCCAAATTAATCAAACACAAAGTCTACGTATCTCAGTGAGAGTCTGTACAGTTAGAACAACCATCCTGAACCTGCTTCACACCTTACTATTATACACTTTTGTTTGTTTTTTGTTGTTGTTGTTGTTGTTGTTTTTTGTAGACCAGGCTGGCCTCGAACTCAGAAATCCGCCTACCTCTGGCTCCCAAGTGCTGGGATTAGAGACGTGCACCACCATCTCCGGGCTACACATTTGTTTTTAAAAGAACAAGTAACCTCTAAGATAGATTCCGAGCACCTGGGAGACCAAAGCAGGGAAATTTCACAACCAGCCCGGGCTCTAGAAAGAAGGCTTGCTTTCTCAAAGGGAGAGATTGGGGCTGACAAAGAATGTATTTCCAGCCCCCATCATGGGCATAGGCATTGACTTTGAGTCTCTCTGATTTCAACCCACACTCCAGAAATCCAGTTCTTCTACCACTACCAATGAGAAGATCACCAAATTGTATGAGTTGGGTGTTGAGCCCGAGAGGAAGATGTGGGTGGACCGGTACCTGGCCTTCACAGAGGAAAAGGCCATGGGCATGACAAATCTGCCTGCTGTGGGGAGGAAGCCTCTAGACCTCTATCGCCTCTATGTGTCTGTGAAGGAGATTGGTGGGTTGACTCAGGTAAGCACCAGATAGTTGGCTTCTGAGAGTGCCATTCATCCCACAGGGTTGTGCTCTGAAATACTTAAAACATGTGATCTTAAGCAAGGTCTACAAACCATATGAGCTTCAATTCTTCTTAATGGTAAAGCAAGAACCATATGTAACCTTTTATCCTGTCACACATTAGAAATAATTCACAGAAACCTTCAGCAAGAGTCCCTGTGAATCATTTGGTCTCTATGATGGTATGGGAGCCAGGTTCATTGATCCTTTGAATGTAAGATATTTTCCGGGGAAGATAAAGTTTCAGAAATTGCTTAAAAAGTGGCTACAGAGGAAGGGGCTTGGTCAGTCCTTCCTGGAAATGCTATTGCTATGTACTTTACAGTTCTGTTTGTATTCAGCCAGAGAGGCTAACCAGTGATAGCTCACTTTGCCTTTTAGGCTCTCTTTTGTGGTCTTTTCTTTATTGTACAGACCAGAAACTCTTGAGTGGGGGGTGGGAGAGCCTGACAGGGAGAAACTTACTGCAAACCTTGTAAATCAGAAAAGGGAAACAGCTGTCACCAGCAGAAAAGAAAGTGATTGGAATGAAGCCAACTACCAGTCATTTATGAATCCCTTCTCCCTTCAGGCTTCCTTTCCCTCCCCCACAAAGGAAAACAAAACAGAGTAGGGCACGTGCAGGCTGCCATATCACTAGCGTGGGAAGCAAAGCCACATAGAGCTGCTGAGGTGACCCTGTGTACATTCCTGCTTTCCACTGTCATTTGGTCCTTGTTTCCTACTTGTGGGAAAGGGGGATTGGTTGCTTATAACTTTGCCTTCTGATTGTTGGGCCTCTGAACTTACTGAGCATAGGATGAGATACAGAACAAAGCGTGTCTTCCAGTCGGGAAAGGAAATCTTTCCGTTGCTATTGAGTAGTTGTATTCTAAAGACATAAGAACTCATCTCTGAGTGAAGGCTCTAAGAAAGGCAAGCGAGAGTCTTGAGCCTGTCGTTCCAGTAGACTGGGCCGGGTCTTATGGGGTGGTAGAGTGTGTGCAGAGTTACACAGGACTGTCGTTAACTGTAAAAACAAAGTGCTGCTCTCAGCAGTGCCACCTTACAGAGTCTTTGCGGTCACCTCCCTTCTGTGGAGGCTATCTCTGCTGCCCTAAGCTCTGTGGTTCAAAGGTATCATAACCCAGAATCTCTCCTTGTGGATCAGGACTGCAGTGCCTGTGTTCTCAGCACTAGAGGGATAAGCTTGCTGTTGTGCCTAAGAATACATCATGGATCCAAACCTGTCTGTCGGCCACAGCACTCATTAGAAGGACATTTGGGAAATTGTCTTGGTCAGTGTGCCCTGAAACTGAAGAAAGGCAGAACAGGGGCTGGATGCTGACAGCTTCCCACTGATGATGAAGAATCGTGTAAAAATCATTAGCTTTAAAAAAAGTCAGTGAGAGAGAGGATGAGGGCTAAAGCATGAAGTCACAGACACTGAATTCTGTTTCAGTATGGGCATGCCATTTTTCCTGTTTTAAATATGCAGTACTACTTGCAACAACCTTTTTGGGCTCAGCACTTATGAGCTGGAAGGCCACATCAACTATACTCTGACTCTTCTGGTGGTCTTTCAGGTCAACAAGAACAAAAAGTGGCGGGAACTTGCAACTAACCTCAATGTGGGTACATCAAGCAGTGCTGCCAGCTCACTGAAAAAACAGTATATCCAGTGTCTCTATGCCTTTGAGTGCAAGATTGAGCGGGGAGAAGACCCTCCCCCTGATATCTTTGCAGCTGCTGATTCCAAGAAGTCCCAACCCAAGATCCAGCCTCCCTCTCCTGGTAAGAATGGCTGAGCACCCCGGCAAGGCTGAGAGCACACTTCCTTTGGTAGTGGTGCCTCCGTCACTCCAGGGAGCAGAGCAGATGCCAGGGATGCGTGTTCTTACCCGTCCACGTGGCTTGGCAGGTTGGCAGACTAAAGAGCGGGAGTGGCGACTCCCTTGGGAGGTGCTGTGCAGCAGCCTTAAGTTTTAACTTTCTAATTTTCCTGTTGTACACCTGGCATCTTGCCAAATGTTTGTAAACTAGTGAGTGGGAGGGACACCAGAGGAGTGAGGGAAAGCTGACAAATAGCAGCATGGCTGGGCCATCTGGGAGCTTTGGCCTGCTGATGTCAGCGCCTTAGAATGCAGCTCAGACTAGAGCCTTAAATTCCCCAGAGAGCTAAGATGGTAATGAATGGTTATAAGGGGTAGAGAGAGAATATGAATGGAACTTTCAAACGACAGGAGTTCTGCTTTACCAACTCTGTTCTCAGAGGAGGCTGGGGCCTAGGCTAGCATGGGAGAGAGGCCAGGGCCCTAGAAGTTAGGTGTAAACATATGTGCCCTGTCTTTGACCTCTGAGAGTGTAATGTGCCTGAGATGACTCATCAGCTTGGGATGGCTTTAGTAGTGTGCTATCTAATGCTACAAACTGGTACCTAATGGAAGCATTCATTACTGGGAACTCTGTGCTCTTTAGAATATTAGAACCTAAGGGTGACATTTTACTATGTGCCTAATAGAAACATCTAGGCTCTGGCCATGTGATTCTTCTCTACACTCTGTATTTCAGGGGCTCTAATTAGGCATTTTTTTGCTCCACCATTGTTATGATGTTTAATATGTTAGACAAGTTCTTTGGAGAAATAACAAGGTGATCAGGATGCTGCCTGCAGCTTAAATGACCTGATGTGAAGTCATGTGCACCTGTCTCTTTAAAGCTATAAATACAGAGAAGACATCAAGGGGGGGTGGGGGGTGGATATTTATTTATTTATTTATTTATTTGTTGTAACTCAGTTGTGCGGCTCTTGTGTGTGAACTTTCACATGCCAGTGTTATATCAGGATATGCCTACCTAAGTGACATCACATGCCAGTCTTATATCAGGATATGCCTACCTAAGTGACATCACATGCCCATGTTATATCAGGATATGCCTACCTAAGTGACATCACATGCCAGTGTTATATCAGGATATGCCTACCTAAGTGACATCACATGCCCATGTTATATCAGGATATGCCTACCTAAGTGACATCACATGCCAGTGTTATATCAGGATATGCCTACCTAAGTGATATCACATGCCAGTGTTATGTCAGGATATGTCTACCTAAGTGACATCACATGCCCATGTTATATCAGGATATGTCTACCTAAGTGACATCACATGCCCATGTTATATCAGGATATGTCTACCTAAGTGACATCACATGCCCATGTTATATCAGGATATGCCTACCTAAGTGAATCACATGCCCATGTTATATCAGGATATGCCTACCTAAGTGACATCACATGCCAGTGTTATATCAGGATATGCCTACCTAAGTGACATCACATGCCAGTGTTATATCAGGATATGCCTACCTAAGTGACATCACATGCCCGTGTTATATCAGGATATGCCTACCTAAGTGACATCTCTTCTTTATGACTTGGCCTTTTATGTCATCAACTGTGAGAATTCTGCTCAGATCTGCTCAATGTTTTTAGGAACATCTCTTACAGAGTTATCCTGGGAAGACACACACAGTGTCAGTCCCAACACTCCAGAGGCTGAAAGAAAGGATCACCACTTCCAGCCAGCCTGGGATACACAGTATGAGACCCTGTCTAAAAAGAAACAGACTCATAAAAATAAACATGCACACACACATTCTATAGTATTTGTAATTCTTAAGAGTTAAATACTTTTCTTACTAGTTAGCTGCTCACTCTACATCTCTGTCCACAGCGGGATCAGGGTCTATGCAGGGGCCACAAACTCCTCAGTCAACCAGCAGTTCTATGGCAGAAGGAGGAGACCTGAAGCCACCAACTCCAGCATCCACACCACACAGTCAAATTCCCCCTTTACCAGGCATGAGGTGAGGCTCATGATCAGGAATCATGTCTCTGGGGTAAACCTTGGGTGACCCAAGGGTGGGTGGTCATCCCTCTGTTCCCTTTAACTACCTGTGGCTCTTGTGCTTCTTGGCTTAACTGAGGAATTGGTCTACTGGGGGCTTCATTAGTTTTCCTCACTCTGGAGCAGGAGCAACTCAGTCGGAATCCAGGATGCCTTTCCTGATGGAAGTGACCCCACATTCCAGAAGCAGCGGAATTCCATGACTCCAAATCCTGGGTACCAGCCCAGTATGAATACCTCTGACATGATGGGGCGCATGTCCTATGAGCCAAATAAGGATCCTTATGGCAGCATGAGGAAAGGTGACTGACACTGGCATGTGCTTGGGGAGTTTGAGTAGCTTGGTGGTATTGCTGAATTAGCTTCTAAACCGCTTCTGTGTGTCCCCTTAGCATATCCTTCCCTTCTCCCTGCCTGCCTTCCCCCTTTTCCTTTCTGGTGTGATGCTAGAGGTTAAAGCTAGGAAATCACTTCTGCTAGGCAGGCATCATCCCACCAAGCCACTAAGCTAGCGACCTCTTTTTTCCTCCCTCCTTCTTTTCTCTTTCAACTTGCTTTACCTAGCCACTCTTGAGACTTGGCATTCTCTACTTAGCATGTCAGGGAAGGAATAGGAAGAAACCATCCCCTGTAGAGAACCTGGAACTGTGGGGTAGGATTGCATAAATTGCAGAGCCTGCCAACTGTTGGTTTTCTCATTCATTGCCTTCCTTTCTGTACTCAGCTCCAGGAAGTGATCCCTTCATGTCCTCAGGGCAGGGCCCCAACGGCGGGATGGGTGACCCCTACAGCCGTGCTGCTGGCCCTGGGCTGGGAAATGTGGCAATGGGACCACGACAGCACTATCCCTATGGAGGTCCTTACGACAGAGTGAGGTGAGCCCCTGCACCTGTGCTACCCCTGCTACCCTGAAGCTATGCTGTGCTCAATTCTCTTCTCCAATTTTGTTTAGGTCGGAGCCTGGACTCGGGCCTGAAGGAAATATGGGCACTGGAGCCCCTCAGCCAAATCTCATGCCTTCCACCCCAGATTCGGGGATGTATTCTCCTAGCCGCTACCCCCCGCAGCAGCAGCAGCAGCCGCAGCAGCAGCCGCAGCAGCAGCAGCAGCAGCAGCAACGGTGAGTAGATCCTGATTCCTCTGCCTGTGCTGCTCAGGTTTTGTGATTCTCCACCCTGACCCATTTCTCTTCTGCAGACATGATTCCTATGGCAATCAATTCTCCACCCAAGGCACCCCTTCCAGCAGCCCCTTCCCCAGCCAGCAGACCACAATGTATCAGCAGCAGCAGCAGGTGAGGAAGGTAGTTGGAGATATACTGGTACACCCCTTGAAAGCAATGAGCAGCAACCAAGTGTAATCGGTAGCAGTCTATAAAGTTCACTTTGCCTGCTCCGTTGCTATTTCTCTTACCCAGCTAGAGCTGTACTTAGAGAGTCGAGTGTATTCCTTGTTTGTCAGATCTCTCTTCTAAAAGGCTAGAAACAGAGATTGTTTTGGCTTTTGAGATTTTATTTTTCTATTTGAAAGGAGAACTCTAGAAGACAAAATAGTGGTTGCTTTCAAAAACAGCTTCAAAAGATACTTTACAAAGTGTTTGCTTGAGGGGCAAAAGAAAAATGAGTTACTATCTAATGAGCAGAAGCCATCCATGGCTCGGACTTTTGTGTGACTCGGTACACAGTATTAATTTCCCCTCTACTTTCTCTGTCTTAGAATTATAAGAGGCCAATGGACGGCACGTATGGCCCTCCTGCCAAGCGGCACGAAGGGGACATGTACAGCGTGCCATATAGCACTGGGCAAGGGCAGCCGCAACAGCAGCAGCTGCCTGCAGCTCAGCCCCAGTCTGCCAGCCAGCCACAAGCTGCCCAGCCTTCCCCTCAGCAGGATGTGTACAGCCAGTACAGCAATGCCTACCCTGCTACTGCCACCGCTGCTACTGAACGCCGACCGGCAGGCGGCCCCCAGAACCAGTTTCCATTCCAGTTTGGCCGAGACCGAGTCTCTGCACCTCCTGGTTCCAGTGCCCAGCAGAACATGCCACCACAGATGATGGGCGGCCCCATACAGGCATCAGCTGAGGTTGCTCAGCAAGGCACCATGTGGCAGGGGCGAAATGACATGACCTACAACTATGCCAACAGGCAGAGCACAGGCTCCGCCCCCCAGGGTCCTTCGTATCATGGTGTGAACCGAACAGATGAGATGCTCCACACAGATCAGAGGGCCAACCATGAAGGCCCATGGCCCTCCCATGGCACACGACAGCCTCCGTATGGTCCTTCAGCCCCTGTTCCCCCCATGACAAGACCCCCTCCATCTAACTACCAGCCCCCACCAAGCATGCAGAATCACATTCCTCAGGTATCCAGCCCCGCCCCCCTCCCCCGGCCCATGGAGAACCGTACTTCTCCTAGCAAGTCTCCATTCCTGCACTCTGGGATGAAAATGCAAAAGGCGGGTCCACCAGTGCCTGCTTCGCACATAGCGCCTACCCCTGTGCAGCCGCCTATGATTCGGCGGGATATCACCTTCCCACCTGGCTCTGTAGAGGCCACACAGCCTGTGTTGAAGCAGAGAAGGCGACTCACAATGAAAGACATTGGTAAGGAGACCTCCCTGATTGGGTGGCTCAATCTACCCCTTTCCATCTTTCACATGGTTCCCTCCATCCCAATATCCTGGATGTGGTTAAATCTCGTACAGTATTTACTAAAAGAAAGCCAAAGAATTTGGAGGATGGAAGAAATAAGCTGATTTCAGGTTTTTCTTCAAGGCTCTGCCATATGCTGGTGTCCTAGACAGCTTAGAAGCAATGAAGTCAGACTAGCCTGACTAATGGAACAGCCTTGGGGGTGCCTCTAGCCAGCTGGGGCTTGGTGGATGGACAACACAGAGATTTATTTCAGGAACCCCGGAGGCATGGCGGGTAATGATGTCCCTCAAGTCTGGGCTCCTGGCAGAGAGCACGTGGGCGTTAGACACCATTAACATCCTACTGTATGACGACAACAGCATTATGACCTTCAACCTCAGCCAGGTGAGTACAGGTTTCTGGGCAAGGTGGGTAAGGTACTGTTGATGTAGATAACATTATGTCACAGTGGGAACGAAGCCATCCTCGCCCCTTGTCACCGTGATAGTAGACTTCTGTGCTTGCAGTGTGTGTCCCTTGACCCCCACGCAGGCATTGGAAGCATTGATAATTTACATGAGTTGAAAAGACTGAGTCCAAAAGGGGCTCAGTTGTTGCTTTCAAGACAGGGTTTCTCGCCAGGCAGTGGTGCGCACACCTTTAATCCCAGCACTTGGGAGGCAGAGGCAGGCGGATTTCTGAGTTCGAGGAGTGAGTTCCAGGAAAGCCAGGGCTATACAGAGAAACCCTGTCTCGAAAAACAAAACAGGATTTTTCTTTAGAGCTCTAGCTGTCCTGTCAAAAGGAATTTTATTTGGGAGAAAGGATTCACACGCACACAACCTTCTCCCTGGCTGTAGTGGAACTTGATTTGTAGACTCAAGAGATTCACCTGCTTCTCACTCCTAAGCGCTGGGATTAAAGGTGCTCTGCATAGCTGGGATAAACTTGTTGTTACTGGTAAGGATCCAGCAAGATGGCAGAGTGTACAAAGACATTTGCCACTGGAGCCTGGGTTCAGTTCCGTGAGAAAGCTAGGAAGAAAAAGACCTGACTCCAGAAGCCCTCTCCCTCCTTCCATAATGCTTTCTTTCGTTTGTTAATTTTTTTTTTCAAGGCAGGGTTTCTGTGTTTATCCCTAGCTATAGACCAGGCTGGCTTCAAATTCAGAGATCCCCTGACTCACTCAGCCTCCCAAGTGCTAGTATTAAAGGCATACTCCAGGACCACTGTGCTTCCTTCATTTCTTTCCTTTTCTCATTTTTTTTTTTTTAAATTAAAAAGAACTTCAAGACTGGAGGCTGAGATTGTCGTTTAGATTGTAAAGTGTGTCCCTAACATGCTCGTGGCCCAGAGATGGACTTCTAGTGCCACATAAAACAGGGTGGTGGTGCACACATAATCCCAGCACTTGGGAGCTGTAGGTAGGAGACCAGAAGTTCAAAGTCATCTTTGGTTATCTAGATAATTTGGGACCAGTGTGGGACACAGGAGATTTTGTATGTTAAAGAAAAGTAATTACTATTATGATGATGGCAGAAGTAAATAAGATAGACTACTGGGGACATTTCCAGTCTACCAGGAAAAATATGGTAGTATTTGTCAGTGATTTGTGTGGTTCCCTTCCTCCCCTCCCTACTCTATTTCTACACTTAAATGAAAGAAGGAGTTCCTGATCTTAGTCTTCTTGTATGGGTGTGGTGTGCTCTGTGGGTGCTGGGAATCTAACTTTTGTTTTCTGGAAAAGCAGCCAGTGCTCTTAACTGCTAAGCCATCTCCAGCTCCTATTACTGTGCATATCATTGTATATTTGACTATTTGTGCCCATTTGTTGATGGAGGATCCAACTAGAGGACACATCATTGGATTAATATGCTCTTGCTTTGTTGACTGTTGTCTCACAGTGTCATTTTTACAGGAGAGTTGAGAAAATGCACTCAGGTTCATTTTGGTTTTCTGAAACAGTTTACTGTATCTCTGGCTGGCTTTGTATGGGTCCTGGACTTACAGAAATCCACCTGCCTCTACCTCCCAAGTGCTGGATCAAGGGCATGTACTAGCACATCCACTCCCAGTCTTGTTTTTGCCCAGGTTCACATAGCTGTCAGCATCTTTCTGATTATAAAGCCTGCCTTTATATAGGTTGTACTTTTTTGATAAATGATATCACATTGTAGTTCAGGCTAGTCTGGAACTCACTGGGCTGGCCTTGAACTACAGACCTCTGCCTCAGTCTCCCAAAACCTTGAATTATATTTGTGATTTACCATAGCTGGTCACAACATGACTATTTCCATTCTATAGTAGTCTTGTCCACCAGAAAGTAAGGGATGCATTTTGTGCCCTTCCGACGTGGCATGACCAACTCCACAATGCTCAGGGCTCTGCCATCATCCCATACAGCTCATTTCTGGGAAAAGCAACATTACAAATTCTAATAATCAGGTGGATGGATGGATTTCAGGCAAAAGTGAATACGTCTAGACACTAGTGGAGAGTGGATGAACATCTGTTGCCAGTGTGTTTCCTTTTCTAGCTCATGTTGGGAAGGGGGTCACCCCAGTTTAGACTTGGGCTCCGTATGGCCATGAGGTAACAGAGCACCTTAAAAGGACAATGGCAGTCACCAGAGGCCTAGTGAAAACCACAGCACACATTCAGAAAGAAGTGTTGTAAATGGATTGGGTGTCACTGATGGGGGAGGTATAGACTATAGCTCACCTTTCTTGCTTGCTGGAAGCAGCGTATGGAGAACCCTTTAGAATGGAAACAGCTCTGCCTCCTACATGAGAGAAATGTAGAAGGTAGGGGGAGGGGGAGAAGGAGATAGGATTTGTGGGACTCCTGTCAAGAATTCTTCCTTTGCTGAGCGGTGGTGGTGCACACCTTTAATCCCAGCACTTGGGAGGCAGAGGCAGGTGGATTTCTGAGTTCGAGGCCAGCCTGGTCTACAGAGTGAGTTCCAGGACAGCCAGGGCTACACAGAGAAACCATGTCTCTGGGGGGAGGGGAGGGTAAAAAAGAAAAAGAATTCTTCCCTTCCTTTATTTCCTTTTCCTTCTCTTTCAGCTCCCGGGGTTGCTAGAGCTCCTTGTGGAATATTTCCGTCGATGCCTGATTGAAATCTTTGGCATCCTAAAGGAGTATGAGGTGGGGGACCCAGGACAGAGAACACTACTAGACCCTGGGAGATTCACCAAGGTGTCTAGCCCAGCCCCCACAGAGGAAGAAGAGGAGGAAGAACACCTAGATCCTAAACTGGAGGAGGAAGAGGAAGAAGGAGTTGGAAATGATGAGGAGATGGCCTTTTTGGGCAAGGACAAGCCGTCTTCAGAGAATAGTGAGGAGAGGCTAGTCAGTAAGTTTGACAAGCTTCCAGTAAAGATCGTGCAGAAGAATGACCCGTTTGTGGTGGACTGCTCAGACAAGCTGGGGCGTGTGCAGGAGTTTGACAGCGGCCTGCTCCACTGGAGGATTGGTGGTGGGGACACCACTGAGCACATCCAGACCCATTTTGAAAGCAAGATAGAGCTGCTGCCTTCCCGGCCTTCTGTGCCCTGCCCAACGCCCCCTCGGAAACACCTCACAACAATAGAGGGTACACCAGGGACAACGGAGCAGGAGGGGCCCCCGCCTGATGGCCTTCCAGAAAAAAGGATCACAGCCACTATGGATGACATGTTGTCCACCCGGTCTAGCACATTGACTGATGAGGGAACAAAGAGTGCAGAGACCACCAAGGAAAGCAGCAAGTTTCCATTTGGCATTAACCCAGCACAGAGCCACCGAAACATCAAAATTTTAGAGGACGAACCTCATAGTAAGGATGAGACCCCACTGTGTACCCTTCTGGACTGGCAGGATTCCCTTGCTAAGCGTTGTGTCTGTGTCTCCAATACCATCCGGAGCCTGTCATTTGTGCCAGGCAACGACTTTGAGATGTCCAAACACCCAGGGCTGCTGCTTATCCTGGGCAAGCTGATCCTGCTGCACCATAAGCACCCAGAACGGAAGCAGGCACCACTGACTTATGAGAAGGAGGAGGAGCAGGACCAAGGGGTGAGCTGTGACAAAGTGGAGTGGTGGTGGGACTGCTTGGAGATGCTCCGGGAAAACACGCTGGTCACCCTCGCCAACATCTCGGGACAGTTGGACCTATCCCCATACCCTGAGAGCATCTGCCTGCCTGTTCTGGACGGACTCCTACACTGGGCAGTTTGCCCTTCAGCTGAAGCCCAGGACCCCTTCTCAACCTTAGGCCCCAATGCCGTCCTCTCTCCCCAGAGATTGGTCTTGGAAACCCTCAGCAAACTCAGCATCCAGGACAACAATGTGGACCTGATCCTGGCCACTCCCCCTTTTAGCCGCCTGGAGAAGTTGTATAGTACCATGGTGCGCTTCCTCAGTGACCGAAAGAACCCAGTGTGCCGGGAGATGGCCGTGGTACTGCTTGCAAATCTGGCACAGGGGGACAGCCTGGCAGCACGGGCCATTGCAGTGCAGAAGGGCAGCATTGGCAACCTCCTGGGTTTCCTGGAGGACAGCCTTGCTGCCACACAGTTCCAGCAGAGCCAGGCAAGCCTCCTCCATATGCAGAACCCACCCTTTGAACCAACTAGTGTGGACATGATGCGGCGGGCTGCCCGAGCACTGCTTGCCCTGGCCAAGGTGGACGAGAACCACTCAGAGTTCACTCTGTATGAGTCACGGCTGTTGGACATCTCCGTGTCACCATTGATGAACTCATTGGTTTCACAAGTCATTTGTGATGTACTGTTTTTGATTGGCCAGTCATGACAGCCGTGGGACACCTCCCCTCCCCGTGTGTGTGTGAGTGTGTGGAGAACTTAGAAACTGACTGTTGCCCTTTATTTATGCAAAACCACCTCAGAATCCAGTTTACCCTGTGCTGTCCAGCTTCTCCCTTGGGAAAGCCTCTCCTATTTCTCTTTCCTCCCCACCCTCACCCCTTTCTGTTCCTCACCCTCACCTGCTCCCCTCAGGATCCCGCCCTACTGAAAAGACAAAGCTCTGCCTACATAGAAGACTTTTTTATTTTAACCAAAGTTACTGTTGTTTACAGTGAGTTTGGGGAAAAAAAATGGCTTTCCCGGTCCTTGCATCAGCGGGATGCCACATTTCATAACTGTTTTTAATGGTTAAAAAAAAAAAAAAGGAAAAAAAAAATACAAAAAAACCCTGAAGGACAAAGGTGACTGCTGAGCTGTGTGGTTTGTCGCTGTCCATTCACAATCTCGCAGGAGCCAAGAAGTTGGCAGTTGTGAGCAGACCCTGTTCACTGGAGAGGCCTGTGCAGTAGAGTGTAGATCCTTTCATGTACTGTACTGTACACCTGATACTGTAAACATACTGTAATCATAATGTCTCACATGGAAACGAGAGAAGACGCTGGGTCAGCAGCAAGCTGTAGTTTTTAAAAATGTTTTTAGTTAAATGTTGAGGAGAAAAAAAAAAAGGCTTTTCCCCCAAAGTATCATGTGTGAACCTACAACACCCTGACCTCTTTCTCTCCTCCTTGATTGTATGAATAACCCTGAGATCACCTCTTAGAACTGGTTTTAACCTTTAGCTGCAGCGGCTGCGCTGCCACCTGTGTATATATATGACGTTGTACATTGCACATACCCTTGAATCTCCACAGTTTGGTCCCCTTCCCAGCTACCCCTTTATAGTATGGCGAGTTAACAAGTTGGTGACCTGCACAAAGGAGACACAGCTATTTAATCTCTTGCCAGACATTGCCCCTCTTGGTGCGATGCTCTACAGGTCTCTGTAAAAAGTCCTTGCTGTCTCAGCAGCCAATCAACTTACAGTTTATTTTTTTCTGGGTTTTGTTTTGTTCTGTTTCCTTTCTAATCGAGGTGTGAAAAAGTTCTAGGTTCAGTTGAAGTTCCTGATGAAGAAACACAATTGAGATTTTTTCAGTGATAAAATCTGCATATTTGTATTTCAACAATGTAGCTAAAAACTTGATGTAAATTCCTCCTTTTTTTCCTTTTTTGGCTTAATGAATATCATTTATTCAGTATGAAATCTTTATACTATATGTTCCACGTGTTAAGAATAAATGTACATTAAATCTTGGTAAGACTTTGTGAGGCTTTTTTAATTTTCAAATTATTTAAAAGCTTTTCCTGTGGTGGCTAGAAAGATAGCCAGTTGAACAGTTTTAGGAGGACTCATCTTCAGTGGCTGACAGCCTCCTGTCCAACACCATGGGATCTGACCCTTCTGACTTGGGCACCTATACTTGCATCCACATGGACTGGGGACACAACAGAACACACACACACAAACAGCTAAAACTAAATCTTGCCGGGAGGTGGTGGCGCACGTCTTTAATCCCAGCACTTGGGAGGCAGAGGCAGGCGGATTTCTGAGTTCGAGGCCAGCCTGGTCTACAGAGTGAGTTCCAGGACAACCAGGGCTACACAGAGAAACCCTGTCTCGAAAAAACAAACAAATAAATAATAAACTAAATCTTTAACCAGGGCTGGAGAGCGACTGCTCAGTGATTAAGAGCACTTGCTTTTATGTAGGTTCCAGGCTCAATCTCAGCATTCACTTTGTGGCTTACGGCCATCTGTCTGTAGCTCCAGCTCCAGGGATGATCCAACACCCCCAATGTAGCATGGGGGCCCATGTACACAGGACAGTGCACATACATAAAACTAAACAAAATCTTTAGCCAGGTTAGCCAAGGGCTACTTAGATCCCACCTCGATAAAATAATCTTTTAAAAGTAATAGAAGCTGGGCATAGTAGCACACTCCTTTAACCCCAGCACTTGAGAAGCAAAGGGAGTTTGAGGCTAGCCTGGTCTACTTGGTGAGTTCCAGGACAGCTACATAGTGAGTCTCTCTGTCTCAGAACTAATGAAACCTTGACCTTCGGTAGAGTGTGAGGAGTCCTGTTCTGCTGAACACCCCTAATATTCTCTCCTAAGTAGTGGTTGACAAAGAGAAATAGCTTTTACCTAGAAGCAGTTAGGTCTGCAATCTGGCATTCTCTTAGGAGAAAAAAAAAAACGGGGTGTGTGTGTGTGTGTGTGTGTGTGTGTGTGTGTGTGTGTGTGTGAGAGAGAGACAGAGACAGAGACTGGTGGTCTGGAAGCCTATTTTTCTCAAAGTTTTTGCAGTAAATGGCACATCTAACCTTTGATGTTTGGCCTGAAGAATTCTTTTACACATTTCTTTTTGATTGTTGTTTTTGTGACTTCTGAGACAAAGTCTCACTGTAGTTCAGTTTGTTATAGAACTCACTTTGCAGAACAGGCTGGCCAGAACATCACAAGAGGTCTGTGAGATCTGCCTGCTTCTGCCTCCTGAGATTAAAGGCATATAGTATCACACTGGACTCTTCTACATCCAATTGTCACTTTTGAGGAAAGCACCCTCAAGTCTAGTCACTGCCACCATAAGTTCATCAGTATCACATAGTTCTCAAGTTCTTAAAATAGCCCTCCCATCCTGTGCTTTGTTTCGGGTACAAACATACAACCACAGCAAGCCATTAAAAGTCAGAGCAAACTCCTGTAATACTCAAGGCATGAAAAAACTCAACTGCTGGATATAGTGACATACACCTTAAGTCCTAGAACTCAGGCAGAGGCCAGCCTGCCTAGACTTACAGGTCAACTTTGTCTACAAAGTCTCTCAAAAATGGGTTGGGGGGGGAGGGGTCCAAAGCCTTTATGTCACGAGACTTCTTTGTATTGTCACTCTTTTGGCTGTCTCCTACCCTCTTGTGCTCTACTGTCCCCAAGAGCCTCCACCTTAGAGCTGTACTTTATACTCCTCTACCACAGCAGAATACTCTCAACAGGTAATTACATACACAGCTCACATTATCATCTTGCTTTTGTTCATATGTCAGAGATCTGGTAGTGTGCCGTAGTAGAGCATGTTGCCTCACACGTCCAAGGCTTAGGGCTCAACCTCCGAAAAGAGTGAGGGCTAGCAAAATGGCTCAACTTCTAAGGCTACTTCCTGCCCAACCTAATGACCTGAGTTCACACCCCAGTTCCCCAAGACCCACATGCTAGGAGAGAACCGTTTTCCCCTACTTCTGAATTTTTTTCCCTCTGGCCTCCACTTGCACAGGAATGCACACAGGCACATACCGTCCCATTGTCTCAATCACCACATTTATTTTGAGACACAGGCTCATGTAGCTCAGGCCTCAAACTTGCTAGGTAGCCTGGTATTAGACACTTTATTTCAAATTGCAGTCTGGGGTGGTTTTAAGGGTTAAAAATCCAAAAGGGAATATTAGGTTTCCCTAAGTTACAGTCCCTAAGTTACAGTGAGCTGTCCAGCATTGAGCTTGGGCTGAAGACCGGGTTCGGTTCCCAGCACCAACATGGCAGCTTACTAATGTTTGTAACTGCAGTCCCAGGGGTCTTAGGCCCTTATCTGGCCTTCATGGGCACCAGGCACACAAATGGTGGCAAAATGCTCACACACATAATTGTTTGCACTCCCTTCTCTCCCATCTTGCTTTCCTTTCTACCCCGTTTCATACTTCCCTGCCATCTTCCACTGAAACAGAAAGTTTATGAGGCTCATTGCTCCATGCCTTTCTGACACATCCTAGCATACCGCGTCTCCTTAATAACTAGCTGAGTGGCATCATAGCGACAGATAGAGTTGCTTTTAGGTCAGTTTTATAATATCACCTTTCTCTTCAACCCTCTCTGTCATTTCTTCCTTTAGGAAAGTAGAGAGAATTAAAGTTCAGATTTTTTTTTCCTGGAACAATCAGAGATGCTAACAAAAGATGATTATTAAAACTTAGGGAGACCTGAGACTGTTTTCTGATGCACACCTATCAGCTGAACAAAATACATTGCAAATAGTCCTACAACACCCTTGTGTCTCTGAGCAAAGTGTAAGGGCTCCCTTTCATATGCAAAGGCCCTCTGACCAAGGTCCAAGTTCTTCCCAGCAAGTGGCTCTCCACACTTAGTCCGTCCACAACTTGCCACTGGGAGGTTGGTTTCTATTGTCTTTGGCTTGAGGCAAAAGTGTTTCAAGAATTTTAGGCAAGTGCTCCCTCATCAGACTTGTCGTCAGACTTGATGTAGCTGTTAATATTTGAGTCAGGGACAAGAATGAGGAATGAGAACTTACTGAGGAAGAAACCTTTGACAACCAAGATGTTTTCTCATTTTAAAGGAGGTGGGGGAGGGGCTTTTCATGTCTTTATTTTACTTAGTAATACCAGTAGCTATTTTTGTTATGGAACTCTTAAGTTCCCGCTTCCTAGTCTAGAAAGTGCATTTCTGGGCTGTGTGTGGAGCATTGCCTAGGAGTTCTGTTTCCTGGGCTCCTTTCATCTGCTCTCCTGCAATTCCAGGGACAGCCTAGCCCAGTCCTCAGTCTCTGACTGGAACCACTGGCAAAGAGGACTGCTGACCAGCCAGCTGTGAGTAATTGGCTTTTGAGAAGTAAATAGAACCTGGCCAGTAGAGAACCCGGGGTGTGGCTAGTAGTTCTTTTCCCAGGCTCCTCCCTCCCCCCAACCCCCACCCCCAAATGACCTTAACCTTCTTTCAGAACTGGACTGCAGCCAAGTCCTGCCTAAACAATACTCTGAAGCTCATTGGCTCCTTTGCTTGGCAGCCACTGCCACCCCCAAGGGGCTAAAGCCTTCCCACCATGCCTCTCAGTGGAGTCAAGGTTTCTAACTATTGAAAGGCGAACACTGAATGGAGTGTTTTAGTGACACAGTTTTTGAAGCATCCATGTTTGGTAACTGTACCTGGAGAAAGGGAAGAGCCTCAGTAACCTGGGGTGGGTGAGCACCTTCAAGTGAGAGGCAGAGGTCAAACAGGATACTTCTTAGCAAATGTCTGAGACCTGATGGTGTCATCTCTGATGTCAGGATGGCTGTAAATACCACCCTGCATCCCTGGAAACAATCAGTCGGTGATTTTTTCTGTTCAGTGAAAAGAAGTATCAAGTTCTGGAAAGGTGTGGTTTCTGTTTATCCTGAGCCTTAGAGTAGCCACTGGCTGTAGATGGTAAGGGATCGGCGGGTGGCCGGGCAGTGGTGGTGCACACTTTCGATCCAGATCTCTGTGAGTTTGAGCCCAGTCTGATCTACAGAGCGAGTTTCATTCAGGACAGCCAGGGCTACACAGAGAAACCATAAAGAAAGCACAAACTGTGGTCCTTTTCATCAGTAAGGCTTTGAGTCAACTAGAGAGAACAGATACATACATACACTGGGCTGTTTCTCCCCTTCCCCTCCAACCCCATCTGAGGCCCAGATCACCTCAGGTGTGGGGGCAGGAACAAGGTATGGAAGCTACAAGGAGGAATAAAGTTGTCAGATTGCTTCAGGGAGGTGACCTGACTTCTCTCTCGTGGGAGAACTGTCCTCTGGGCATAGAGTTAGGACAGCTTGTCTTTAAAGAGTCCTTTATGCTGCTTAACCATAGATTCCATGAGGGCAAGGACTGAACACATCAGACTTCCTCATTGCCTGTGTCATGGCGTGGCTCCCCTGGGAGAAAGTGAAGGTAGGTGCTATTAGGACTTGCTATGCCTTACATACGATACGAGATACGAAATACAGTCGTTAAAGTTTCTTAGCCAGGAAAAGATAAAAAGGTGTAAACTTGGGAACCATTACAGTAACATGAAGTAGCTGGGCACGGTGCCTCACACATGTAAATAAATAATCCCAGCCCTCAGGAGGCTGTGGTAGGGAGGATCATGAGTTTGAGGACAGCCTAGGCTACATACTAAGACTCTTCTCAACAATATATTAATTGAACCAACTTGGAAGGCTGGGACCTGACTTCGAGACATTTGTGACCTTGGGTACTTCCCTTAGTGAGCCTTAGTTTCCTTGTCTGTAAAATATGGCATCAAGTTAAAAATCAAGTTAAATTGATTTATTCAGCAGACACAAAACAGACAAGGCTCAGTGGGTTTAGTTGCTGTTATTTCTATGGTGCTAGGAATAAAGTCTAGGACAAATGTTGTCTCATCCTCCCTGTCCAAGCTGTCTCTCAAGTGCTCTAACACCTGTGTGAAAGACTGCCCTGGTCTTCCATTATATACAGAAGCTAATTTTCCAAGAGAGGAAAACAAGTACTGAAATGTCATGGACAGGATGAAGCAGATGGTGTTAAGACAGGCAAGGGACAGACAGACAGACCAGGGTGGGGGTACAGATGGGTAAAGTTTGTCCCTGAAGACAAAGGGTAGTCTGGTGTGAGAGTGTTTCAGGCAAGAAAACCAGCAAATGCAGAGGCAGACAAGTTCTGAGGACACAAATGGCGCCATCCTCTTGATGGTTAAGTTTCTAGAATGTACATCGCTTACACTGATCAGCTTAGGGATCTGTGTGGTAAAACTGTTGCCTTACAGTGTGGGGTATTTCCTTCCTAATGCCAGGTAGGAGATGTATCTTTCTGGAGCCAGGGACATGGCTGGCTGTCTCCCTTGCCTTCTCTAGTTCTAGTGGTTCAGCAGACTCCATTTTTAACTGTAGGCTCTGAAGGCAAACTGCTTAGTGCTGTCTCTTTCACCTCTCACAGCCTTGGAGCCCCACAACCCCCTCCCATCCCATCCTGACACCTTCCAGTCCAAAAAGCCAGAGTGTCAAGGCTTTGAGAGCGCAGGATTCTGCTTCCTTGTTTTTCTGTTGGAGCAGAAGCCAGAAAATGAAACGGGAAACAGAGCAGAAGAGAAGGGGGTTGGGTGGCTGGGAAGGGAAGGGAAGGAGAAATTACAGCCAAGAGCAGCTGAAGATCTAGTCAAAGTTCTACCTTCTGAGGAAGGGTGTTTCAGCAAACACTTCTCTCAAAAGGACCCCTGTCTTTTTTACAAGCAGATTCTTCAGGAATTCTATATGGACAGACAGAACCTTGAGCATGCATGCCATTTTCTCCTGTGAATTCACAAAGCACGGACGGTAGTTCATGTCTCCGTTTTGTCTTTAAGGGCAGAGGGCTGCTAAGACTCTTAGAGAGTCAAGCCTCAACCTTGGGCCCTAGTCACAAGTGTGCCCAGAGAGGCACTGACGTTTCACTCAGAGGACTGGCAACAAATGTGTTGTTTCCGTGCTTAAAACTCTGGAAGAGTGACTTTGTTAAACTCCTGTTTTCTCTTTACCAACCATTAAAATGTGCCTTATACATTATTCACCTTACACACAAACATCCAAGGGGCAGCTAAGGTCCCAGGGCCTGAAATGATAGAAAGATACCGCTTCTGGCCCCCACCGAACTGATGTAGGCTAGTTTTCTTTGCTTGGAGAGATAGCGACCATCTCTTTGTTCCCACCCACATTTGTAGCTGTTGCAGAAGATAAACCCCTCCCTCAGCCAGGGCTGTGGCCAGAGGTTAACCTAGACCCAAGCTACGTTGAGAGGACAGATAACTGAAACCACAGAAGGCTTTGGAATCCTGAGAAACAAGAAATCCACCAACGGAGAAGGATTTATTATCTGTTTCCTTTAAGGAGGGTGCAAAGTTGTTCTAACAGTTTCCGTTACAGGGGTACCAACTGGCCGCTCCTCCCCAACAGCCGGTTTTGTCGAATTAGCTTCCTTTTTTTTTTTTTCTTCTTTTTTTGGCGCCAGTTCCTGGGACAGACACTGCTTGAGGGAGGAGTCCTCGGGGGTGTTCTCTGAGGTTTCCTTCCTCGTCCTATCCAGTCACCTGAGGTGGGACTGCGGACTGGAGCAGGGCAGAGGTCCTTCATAGCCAGAGGAGGGGAAAGTCAGGGGGATTCCCCTACTTTCTTCTCACCCAGGCACAGGGTACCGCTGCTTGCCACAAAAACCCCAAGGAGGCTTTCTTTTGCCTATTCATATTGTCTATTGTGTGTCAGGTCCTGTGCTGAGCTGATGTGGCGGGACAGGAAAGAACGCGCGGTTCTGGCTACAGTGAATAGGCCTGGGGCAGTGCCCGGTCCAGCCTCGGAAAGTCAGAGACTGCTTACGGCAGGGGACTGGGGCGAGAGCCCCGACTGGGAACGCAGCGCCCGCGCACAAACTGATGGCGAGCGAAGAGGCATACTCCTCAGGTGTCACCACGCCGGGAAGGTGCGACGCACGGCCTCGGCCCCCGCCCTAACCCGGGTCAACATGGCCGCCGAGGAGGGGGGCGGGGCGCTCCGAGTCCGGGCAGGAGAGGGGCGGGGCCGCCGTCGGCGGATCCAGCGCGCAGGCGCGGGACGAACGGGACCCGGATGGAGGCGCTGAGGTTGGAGCTCCGCGGGGGTGGTCTGGACGCGCGGGCGCGGAGGACCCGGCGCCAGTTCTGGAACTCTGGAGTTCTCCGGGGAGGGATGCTGTCAAATGGAGGCCGAGAGAAATTAGGCGGAGGCCGTAGAGTAGCGAGGGGCCCCGCCCCTCCGCCATAGCGGCCTCCGGCGCCGCCTCTTCCTTTGCGGCCTCCGGCCCTCGTCTGCTTCCGGCCCTGTTGCCTGGCCCGGCCCCGCGGTTCCCTCGGGATGAAGCCTTGGGCCGTGGCTCCCTTGGGGTGAGGGTCACTACCCGGTCCCGGGTAGGAACTGTGTCCGAAAAGAGCAGGCCTGTACGGGCTCCCAGTACCGCGAGGCTTAGCAGAAGGAGGCTCCGCGAGGCCTCTGGGTCAGAGCGCATCACCCATTGAGGAGATTAGCCGTACCCAGAGAGTCCAGGACTCCAGTTCAACAGATTTTCCCAGATAGGGCCCATCACCATAAGCTACCAGCAACAACATGCTATCGTTGGAGAAAGTACTGGGCTAGACCTTGGATGTCCTGGCTGGAAAGGAGTGCATACCCTTTGTGTTTATGGCAAAACGTTCCCATGACTCTGGGCATGGGTTTTAGAAAGCAGTGCACGAAGAGCTTTAAGTGGTGGGCGTGTCACTTGGCTCCCGTGAGCCTCAGTTTTCACATCCATAAAATGGCGATGGTAATTACACGGTCTTACCTGGTGTCTAATGAGATCTCTGGAGCCTATCTTACGGGAAAATTAAAGAATGAAACTAGTTGGTTCTAAGCATCCTGCCAGTTAAGAGTCTTATTTGGCAAGGGGCTTCTTTCAAAGGGGTGTTGGCAAAATAGCTAGAGAGGTAATTGTCTGTCTGGATTTTACTTGGTTTAACTGTAAATTGAGTGTGGGTTGCATCTCCTGTGGCCGCTGATGCCAGAGTTTGAAAGAGGGAGGGAATGAGAATCAAGATGCACAGGTGGATTCCGTACTTTTCCTTTCCCTGCCTCCCTTGTGCATGCGGAACAAAAACAAAAAATCATCCTAGGGCAGAGGAGTTGGGGGTGCGTGTTCCTGTGATATATTGGGGTTTAGTGAATCCAATGTTGGAGATATCGTGTGGAGTCAGAAAATACTGTTTCCTGGGGATGTTCAGACGCTTAACTTTAGACTGAATTGTTCTGAGTAAACCCACATGGAGTTGGGAGGTGAGAAGGGGCCTCCTTTTCTCCGGTCTCCTGGTGATGTAGTGAGCAGCAGGTGCCCCCTTGTGCCGAGGAAGGGGTACTGCCGCTGTTAACCAGTCTTGTTCCTTGGCGGAGTTTTTATTTTCTCTCATGCTTTCTGTGACTCATTTGCTTTTTTAAAAAAATTCTATTTTGTGTGCATATGTTTATGTATATGTGTGTGGCTACAGGTGCGCCATGGCACGCCTAAGTGAGGACAAAGAACAGCTTTGTGGGAGTGTCTTCTCTCCTTCAGTCTTGTGGGTCACTATAGTGGCAAGTGCCTCTGCCCGCTGGGCCATCTTGCTTTTTAACATGAAACAACACGATGGGAGGGGTGCTTGGACCAGTGATTTTAGATCGAGAGTCAGAGAACTGGTGATTCTCCATCCTGTCCTTCCTACTTCTGCTCTTTCAGAACAGATGCCCATTTACATGTTAGGTTCTGGGAATGTAGTTAAGATTCAAAACCCCTGTCCTCATAAGTAACAGATAGGAAGATAAGGATGGCAGGGCAAGAGGAAGTGAGACATAGGGCTGTCTAGTGGAATCCGAAAATTCCAGAAAGCAAGTGAAGCCTAAAAGTTTGGAGGATGTTAGTTGAGTGAGGGAAGAGGGGGCTCTGGCTCTTCTTGTTTAAACACAGTAAGAGCCATGACTGCTTTTAAATTGTAGGGTTTTTTGTTTGTTTGTTTGTTTGTTTGTTTTAAATGCCTTGATGTACATTCTGTGCCTCAGAATGGCATTGGGATTTTGTATGCGTTTGCTGCCACTCCCCCAGAGATGGGAAATCGGTATTTCTCCATCCCTAGTGGTCCACTCTGTCTTCCCCCTAAGTTTGTTTTAGCAGTGGGAGCTGGCCGGAGTCCTGCTGAGCTCTGGTTTTCTTTTCCTTCTCCACTTAATTTAACAGACCAACTGAACACACATCAGAGAGCGAAGCTGTCATGTGTAGTTATTACAGACTTCTAGGATGGTTCTGTGCCCCACTTTGGGGACTCTGGTTTGGTAATTCGTTTATTATTCTGGGCAAAAGGGAAAAGGGCACAGCCAAATAATAGCAGCCACATTGATTTGTGTGGTACCGTGTAGTTCAGTCCATTTTACCATGATGACCAGTCTGTGAGACTGGAGGGTGGAGAATAGTGTCCTGGTTTGCACGTACAGGACTGAGTCTCAAAGGGACTAAGGGACAACTTGCAAGTGACAGAACTGGGCCTTGAACCCAGGTCTCTGAATCCTACATAAATCATTTCAACAGGCTTTTAAAAGTTCTGTGAGCTTAGCTTTCCAGCCTTGTGCTTATCTGTGTATCACTTATCTGACTAGAATACAGTGACACCCAGTGGCCCATCTGTCTTCAAGATAAAATCTTCGCCCTGGTTACGTTTGCCACAGCAATGCTAAAGTGGGTGGCTCTTCTGGAGAAAATGGTATTGATTTGCTTTCGGCCTGTGTGTGACATTTTCTTCCTTGGGTGTTAGAATTTAGAACCCTGAGGAAGCTCAGTCCTGGTGGTGAGAGGATGGGGCTCCTGGACCCATCCCAGAAAGAGGTGCTGCGATTTGCAGTAAGCTGCCGCATCGTGACTCTAGTGCTACAGGTCAGTCTCTGGTCCTTTCCCTGAACATGCTCTTGCTATGTGACTGGGCTAGGAATGAAGAATAAGTGGTCCTCATCTCTCTACTTCCTGCTGTGCCTCAGCATGTGGTTGAACACATACAGACTGAGACCTGGCAGCTGGGAAGTGGGCAAGAGCCTTAAGCAGTGTATTGATCATTGTCTTACACATGAAGCAGCAGAGGCCCAGGCAGGTTAAATGATTTGTCCAAAGCTAAAGACCCCACACTCCCTAGCTCCCTACCCAAAGTAGAGGCTTGCCCAGCAGCCTTAGCTAGCTGATGGTCTTGCCAACAGAGAGACTTTTAAGGTGTGTGTGACAGCTCAAAGTATTACACAGGCCTTTCTTTCTTGGAGTTCAGTTTCTGTTACTTGAATGGGAGAGAGGAGCCATTTTCAAGTTCTGAGACCATGTGTGAATATCCACAGTACTGTCCCCTCCACTCCTTGTTGTCTTGGGCCCTCAGTTCTCAGTATGTTTGCCCTTTTACCAGTCGCTTCCCACAGGCTGCCTTGATACATACTTTAATCAAAATGGCACATATCTGAATTTTTTGGTGCCTAGTGTACTGCTCTGTACTTGAGGTCCCGAGTTTATGATTGTGAATGAACAGAGGCCACCACCCTAGAGTTGTTAAGTTGACACAGTGACATGTCTCCATATCACTCATATCTGGGGCTCCTAGCTGCTTCCTTTGTAGAAACCTTTTCTATCCTCCCCTATGTTTAACCCCCTCTGAGCTTCTAGGTCTGAGTCTTTCCTCCCCTATTATATGAAGCGCTTCAGATTCTGCTGACTTTGGGCATTAAAGAGTCTTCAACTTGGTACTGTTACCTGTGATTGTCACCCTGTCCCATCACTGGAGTAACGTGATGAAGAAACTGACAGAAAGAGAAATCCTTTAAGTGAGCTATGGTCTTGTTGCTAGGCTGGGGAACCTGACTCAGTTATGGCTCTGAACCAGCATCAGCTGAGCTCCTGGCAGAACCAAAGGAGCAATGCAGCAAGGCAGCATCTGGGAAGGGGAGCCAGGGCAGCTGGGTTCTCAGTCAGTGTGAGCTTGGAAACAGTGTATTTCCTCAAATCCCTGAAGTTCAGCCACCAAAATTATAGTAAGTACTTATTCCCAAAACTGTGCTAAATTGTAAGCAAAAGGTCATGTTTTCCCTCAAGTAGCTGACAACCTAATGAGGCAGAAAGACATATAACAATAAATTGATTTCATTCCCTCTCTCCTCACCCTTCCGGCTGTAAAGCTCGTGCTATCAGAGTATAGCCGTAGCTCCGCTCCGCTCCGCTGTTGCTGGCACCTCTATGACAGTTCCTCTCTGAAGGTTTAACTCCCTCACTGGCACCCTCTCTGGCACTGCTTCTGTTGATGTCTGCGGTTTCAGTAGTAAGAAGATGACATTCCGTGCCTGACCTCTCACGTCATCGTCCGGCTTCCTTTCAGGGATCTTTTTGTCACTGCTCCCAAAGCAGGGCTCCCTGTCCAGCTCCTGCCAGAGAACCTGCTTCCTGAACCTCTCTGACCTTCTCCTGTCTCTAAAGCTCACTCCATTCCTGCAGATCGGATTTTTTCACCCTCTGGCTTTGAAACCTGTGGAACCTACCAGGTTTCTTTAGCCTTCAGCTTCCTCTGTTACAGAGCTGAGTCTGCTCCATTGTGGTAATCATTCCCATGCATACGTACAAGCTGTCTTGTCCTGTTACCCCTGTTTCACTCATGAGACAAAAGTCGAGTCTTGGTAAATATCGTGACCTGCCTCCTCCATGCCTACACCTGCCCACTGAAAAATGCAAGTATATTAACTAGCCTTAAAAAAAATAAAAATGCTGGGCAGTGGTGGTGCATGCCTTTAATCCCAGCACTTGGGAGGCGGAGGCAGGTGGATTTCTGAGTTCGAGGCCAGCCTGGTCTACAGAGTGAGTTCCAGGACAGCCAGGGCTACACAGAGAAACCCTGTCTCGAAAAACAAAAACAAAAACAAAACAAAACAAAACAAAAAAACAAACAAAAAACCAAGATCCAGTGAGTGATTAACAGCACCTGGACGTCCTGACGAATCTCTGCAGCCTCTCACCTCCTGTTCTCTCAAGTGTGTTTGCACGGCAGTTACCTGGGGCTGGATGGAGATGCAGCACAGAGAGAGATTTTGTGCTTAACGTATGAGGCTCTGGATTTTATTTTCTAGCACCAAAAATTAAATATATAAAAATGTATTATCCAATTTAAAATTCCAAAGTCCAGTACTGGCAGGATGGCTCAATAGATAGCCACATGCCTCCAAACTTGAGTTTGGTCTCTGTGATCATGTAGTAGAGGGAGGAAACCAGCTCCACAAGCTATCCTGAAGTGTGACATGCATGGCACACACCCATACACACAAAGTGAATAAAAGTGTAGCTCTTTAAAATCAAATGCCCAGACTCTGTCCAGTCTTATTTTAAATAACTAAGAGAAAGGCCCCGGGGGCTGTCAGTGTTGTGTAAACTCCTGGTAGTTCTAGTCCACAGCCCGACTTTAAGCCACAATTTTTAAAAAAGATTTATTATGTATGAGTATTTTGCTTATGTGCATGTTGCATACCACATACATACAGTGCCAACGGAGGGCAGCAGATTCTTTGGATCTAGAGTTCCAGACAGTTGTGAGCTGCCCTGTAGGTGCTAGGAACCAAATCCTGGTCCTCTGTAATAGCAGCAGAGCCTCTCAACTGCCAGGCTCTCTCTCCAGGCTTGATGAGCTGTTGCAAATCCGTAACAACTTCCTCCAGTTCTTTGAAGTAGTAATTAATATTCCTAGATAAAAACTCAGGAAAATCAAATTGCTATGTCCTTCACCCTACTTACATATGTCGTGTGGCTTTAGTACTGGAACGGGAGGAACCTTCTCTCGGCTCACCTGTCCAGCAGCTGCCACCCGTTACCTGTCCAGTGTGCTTTCCTGCCTCCTGCATGCTCAGTGTTTTTTTTTCACTGCCTTATTTCAGTGATGTGCAGAAATTTATCTCTCACCACCTCCTCACCCCAATCAGGCCTGGTGACACACCCATAACCAGCACTGAGTATGCAGCGGGAAGGTCACTTGGCTCTCTTGCAGGTTGACCCTTGTCCCCCATACATGAGACTGTCCTTACTATACAGTGGTGGACTCACTACCCCATTTCTCCAGAACTTCATCCTCACCGCAAGACTCAAAATCCTCACCTTTAATCACAGCACTTGGGAGGCAGAGGCAGGCGGATTTCTGAGTTCGAGGCCAGCCTGGTCTACAGAGTGAGTTCCAGGACAGCCAGGACTGCACAGAGAAACCCTGTCTCGAAAAACCAAAAAAAAAAAAGACTGAAAATCCTCACATGCACAGTCTCCCTTTTCTGTTAGGTAGGCAGCTTCACTTACCCCTGTTCTGCTGAAGTAGCTCTTAATCCTCCCAGTTACCTCTAACGATGCTGTTGAAGTCTGTGGTCAGCTTCACTTCCTCTTACTGGGCCTGTCAGCAGCATTCAACAGTTTCTCTGTCATGGCTTTCACTTGGTTCTAAGACATGGTTCTCCTCTGGGCTTCCCACCCCATACTCCTCACTTTTCTTCCTGCTTGTGTACCTGGAACTCACAGCTATCTGCCTGCCTCTGACTCCTGAGTTCAGAGAGTCAAGGCTTAACAACATGCCTGGCTTTCTGCTTTCTCTCCATGCTGGATCCTCACGTCCTTCCAAGAGAACTGCATCCTCGTCCTTGATGGGCTCTGTCCTCAGAGCTCTTCTCTGCCTTTACCCCTCCCCAGGCAGGCTTCTTCAGTCTCACACTGAGGATGCTATTCCTGCTTCCATGTCCCATTGGGATGAATCCTAGTATAGCTTCTATTGTAGATTCGGGCATCTCCTGTTTGGATGACTTCTGTACTAGTGTTAAACTTAGAGTAAATTAGTTACCATTGGCGCTCCTTCACACACACAGACACACACACACCAACAAGTCTGTTCTTCGTATTTTATTAAGAGGTAATTCTTTTCTTTCAGTTACTCACCAACATCCTGGTTCTTCACCCCACAGGCACTCTTCAATGTCATCATCCCAGACCACCGTGCAGATGCCTTCTCTCCTCCCCGCCTCGGCCCCTCAGGCTCTGTGGACCGGCTTGTGGACGGTCTTCTGGGTGGTCTGTCCCGATGGGATGCTGAACACTTCCTGTTCATTGCTGAGCACGGCTACCTTTACGAACACAACTTTGCCTTCTTCCCCGGCTTCCCCTTGGTCCTGCTGATGGGGACCGAACTGCTGAGACCCTTGCAGGGCCTCTTGAGCCAGCGCAGTTGCCTTCTGATCTCAGTAGCACTTCTCAACTTCCTGTTCTCTGTGCTGGCTGCAGTGGCACTTCATGACTTGGGTTGTCTGGTTTTGCACTGTCCTCGCCAGGCCTTCTGTGCAGCGCTGCTCTTCTGCCTCAGCCCTGCCAATGTTTTCTTGGCAGCTGGTTACTCGGAAGCTTTGTTTGCCTTTCTGACATTCAGCGCCATGGGGCAGCTGGAGAGGGGCCGAGGCTGGGCTAGCGGGCTGCTCTTTGCTCTTGCCGCTGGGGTGCGCTCCAATGGGCTGGTGAGCGTGGGCTTCCTCCTCCACTCTCAGTGCAGAGCCTTTTGTTCTTCTTTGGTGGTGCTGAGCCCCTTGAAACAGCTCATCAAGCTGATGGCCTCTCTGTGCCTGGCAGTGCTCACAGTCGGCTTTCCTTTTGCCCTCTTTCAGTATTATGCCTACACCCAGTTCTGTTTACCAGGCTCAGCCCGCTCCATCCCAGAGCCCTTGCTGCAGCTAGCTTCGGACAAAGGCTACCGGCTTGCGGGAGGAAGTAAGCCCCCATGGTGCTCCTGGGATGTTCCTCTAATATACAACTATATTCAGAATGTCTACTGGAATGTTGGTCTTCTGCGATACTATGAGCTCAGACAGGTGCCCAATTTTCTACTAGCTACACCAGTGGCTGTACTGGTTGTGTGGGCAACCTGGACATATGTGACCACCCACCCTTGGCTCTGCCTTACACTTGGGCTGCAAAGGACCAAGGACAGGGAGACTCTGGAGAAGCCCCTTCCTGGCTTCCTCAGTCCGAAGGTGTTTGTGTACCTGGTCCACGCTGCTGCGCTGCTGATCTTTGGAGGTCTGTGCATGCATGTCCAGGTGAGGTGGGGTCCGGCCTGGGTGGTTGTGTGGGTACAGGTAGAACCTGAAGATCAGGGAGGACAGCTAGCTTTCTCACTCAATAGCGCATGCTTCATTTAGTCAACAGCTGTTAGAGCAGACAGATGTGATCAGATACAACTGTCACCCCCCCACGGAGGAGGATAGGTGAGGAGGATTTTAAGTTGAAGGTCAGCCTGGGCTACAAAGCAATTTTCAGACCCACATAGACTATCTAACCAGAGGAACACAAACCTGAGGCTTTTTTTGGTTCCAGAATCTAAATCAGAACATGAGTAGGACAAAATTATTGCTTTAGTGAGTCTCGTGATATGCACACAGAGACAGAGGTAGTGAGCAGGTAGCATTAGGAGCTAGGGATGCAGCTCACTTGGTAGACTGCTTGCCTAGGATGCAGGAAGACCTCAGGCCCTTCCCCAGTACTGCATAAGACTGCCTGCAATCCCTGCACTTGGGAGGTGGGGGGAGGGGGAAGGAGAGTGGAGCTCTGTGAGTTCCAGGCAAACCAAGGGTACATGGGAGAACCTACTTCCCTCAAAAAGACTAAGAAGATTAAGTTCACTCTTTACTACATAGTGAGTTTGAAGCCAGCCTGGGCCTTTGTGAGGCCCTATTTTTTTTTTTTTTTTTTTTTTTTCAAATTTTAGTACTGCTGTTAGATTAAAAAAAAAAAATAGCTGGGTGTCGGTTGCAAGGAGAACACCTTTCATCCCAGCACTCAGAGGCAGCCAGATTTCTTAAGTTCGAGGCCAGCCTGGTCTACAGAGTGAGTTCCCGGACAGCCAGGGATATACAGAGAAACCCTCTCAAAAACCAAAAAATTAATCCCAGTGGCTGGGTCTCTGAGTTTGAAGCTAGCTGGGACTACAGAGTGAAACCCTGTCTCAAAAAATAAAATCCACCCAGATATGGTGACAGACAGTTGTAATTCTAGTGCTTGGGAAGCAGAGGCAGAGAAATCATCCCCCAATTAAGGGCCAGCCAGCCTGGTGTTTACAGTAAGTTCTCAGCCAGCTAGAGCTACATATTGAGATCCTGCTCAAAAAACCAAAGGTTCAAGTAGAGTAGTGCACTTGTGCTTAGAGCAGAGCTTGTGTAGAGTATTTGCCTAGCATGTGAGAAGCCTTGAGTTCAATCCCCAGCTCTGAAATACAGGGGGAGTGAAATAGCAAGTATAGGTACTTGCTACCAAGTCTGATTGAACTGGGTTCTGCCTTGGAATCCACATGTTGGAAGACGGGAACTGACCACACACACTCAGTGTATTTATTGTGGATGTGGGAAAGTACTTAACCCACTAAGGAAGGAAGACATCATATTTAAATGGGTTCTAAAGAGTGAAAACAAACCAACTTCCCATATAAGAGGAATATAGGAGTGGAGAGGGGGCTAAATTGATGAGGTGCTTACAGCACAAACAGACTTTGCATCCTCAACTTAGCACCCACATAAACAGCCAGGTGTGGTGATGCTCACCTGTGCTCCTAGTGCTGGGGAGACAAGAGACAGGAGGACCACTGGTGTACTAGGCAGCCAATTTAGCAATATGTCCAGGTTCAGTGAAAAAACTGTCTCAAACATCAGTTCTCATATACATAGTTTGAGATCAGCCTGCACTACATAAAATTCTGTCTCTGAAACAAAAACTAGGGAAGGAATGGGCCTGAGCAAAGGTGTAAAGGCTATGAGAGGTTCACACTTCCCTCAGGGGAACTTGGGAATGAAAGAAGCTCTTGTTTACTTTCCACCAGGAACAAGAGACTGAGATGCATATTTTACTAGAGCAGACCCAGCTTCCTGGTTCTCCCAGCATCCCTCAGTCCCTACCTGGCATACCCTGCCTTCCCCAGAGGCTCCTCCTATATAATCCAGACTTTTTGGTCTGTCTGTCTCTCTTCCTCTCTTCTCCTCTTCCTCCCTTCTCTCTGCACATACTCGACCCTTTCTCTCCTCTCTCCCTCCCCTGTCCCCTCTTTTCCCTGGCAATTTCCCTGGCCTTGGTCCTTGGGGCTAGTGAACTCACCTGAATGCAGCTTCCCAATAAACCTGCCTTTATTTAGTATAATCTAATCTGGCTTAAATTGGCTCATTTCACCTTTGGTGGAGAAATAAGCCAGCAGTTCTCTTGGGAAGCTTCCCTAGTACACAGACTGCCCATATTGGCCTTTTAGGGTGTCTTGAGCACAGGAGGTAGTCCTCTTGTCCAGGGTTTGGGGGGGTGGGGTGGTGACAGTACAGGATCAGAGGTTTGATTTTATGTCCAATTTTTAAGTTCTAGGCTGTCTCCAAGGAAGTCTTGTCCCTACACTGACCATTTCTGACAATTTGTGATGTTCTTTGAGCCATGTAGTTAGGGGAAATAAAAGAATCACAATCTGTGTCTGCAACGGGATCCGCTTTGAAGTGAGTGCCAGGCAAACTTTGCCAGGAAGTGAGAGCGCTTGGAGACTTGGTTCAGAACTGTGAGATGGGAAAGGCTGAACTAAGAGAACCGAGACCTGCGGCTTCTCTCTGCTCTCATCCCTCGGGATAAGGAGCCTCCAGGTTCCTACTTCCAACACAGACTAAAGCGTAGAGACTGGGTAAGATTAGACCACATGGAGTTTTAGTATTGGCTGGCCCGTTATTGTGGTAATTATGCAGAGACTGATTATTGGTAACTGAAGGTTTGTCTGGCTGATGCACATACATCATTATTAGGCAGATGTGTAGCTTTTGCTGAATTTGCTTCTCCAGTGTGATTTTTGTAGTTGTCAGGCCTTGATTCTTCCAGCCACATCCCTGATGCTCCAATCAACATGGCTTTTCCAGGTTCTCACGCGATTTTTGGGCTCGTCCACTCCTATCATGTACTGGTTTCCAGCTTACCTGCTTCAAGATCAAGAACCCCTGTTGAGGTATGTAGACACAGCAGCACCTCAGAAACTTCTTGAGGAGAATTCCCCACCAGGACAAAAGGCCCCCAGAAACTGTGTCATGAAACTCTTGTACAACTGGAAGACCTGCTCTCCAGTCACAAAATGCCTCCTAGTCTACTTCCTGACCTACTGGCTCCTGGGACTAATTCTTCATTGCAACTTCCTGCCTTGGACTTGACCTGGAGTCTCAAGGGACAAGCTGGAAGCTAATTTAACCCAGGGTTTGAAAGCTATGAGACACACTGGCTGGGACTGCCTGCACACCCTTGAGAGCACCGTCCAGTGGGGTCTCCTCGTGTCTCTCTGGAGGCCAGTTAAGAAGGGAAAATGTGACCATAGGAGTCCCTTCTCATCCTGGGTGGGGCGAGTTTAGGGGAGTAACTTCACTGCCCAGTGGAACTGTCTCAAATCTCCCTAGTCAAAAAGTATCAGGCAGTCTTAAACCTACTACTGATCCATGTGTAAGCCTTTGTCTTTTTGTTTTTTGAGAGAGGGTTTCTCTTTGTAGCCCTGGCTGTCCTGGAACTCTGTACACCAGGTTTATGTAGATTCCAGGCTGACCTCAAACTCAGAGTTCCACCAGCCTCTGCTCCTGAGTGCTGGGATTAAAGGCAGGAGTCACTGCTGTCTGGCCTGGTGGATAAATGTAAGTGTTTGATCAAAGCACAGGCAAACCACCTGGTCTAGTCACAATGGTGGAGACAGTGCAGTGTGGTGACAGAAGGAAAGAGACTGCCTGCTCCAAATGAAAGCTTTCTCAAGTTTTCTTTACGGTGCAGATGTGTGCGTGTGTCCTACAGACTATGAAAATCTGAAAACTCCTTTTTGCAATGAATTACCTTTTTCTGGAGGAGGGGTGGTCAGGGAAGTTGACACAGGGTCCCTCTGTGTAGCTTTGGCTGTCCTAGACTTGCTATGTAGATCCGACTGGTCTTGAACTCAGAGATTCTCCTGCCTCTGCTTCTGCCTCCTGAGGGCTGGAAGTAAAAGAGTCTGCCCCACAGGCTCTACCGAATGAGTGGCTGTAAATTATGGGGCTGAGGCTAGAACTCGGCAGTAAAGCACGGGAGGCTCTACCTTCACTAATAAATGTCACTTGGATACAGCACAGATTCTGAATATTGGCTCCTATTCCTCAGTTTCCAGCTGTTTGGTCTAAAGCTACCTTCAGAGCTTTTACCTTCTCTGAAATTAAGGAGGAGACTCCTTCCCTGGGGTGTAGTTTAGGCCTTAAATCTTGAGGCTACCTTAAACAAATGATCACAGTCTCAATACCTGGAGGCTCACATGTGATGTAATTGAAAAGTCCTCCATTTCCTTTGATCAACTGGAAACAGCCTCCCCACCACCCCTGGGAACAACTCTGAATAGAAGCTGTCACGGGAGAGTAATGACACCTGGTGGAAAAGGGTAACCTGGGATGACTGGTTTTCCATTCTCAAAGATCACGCTTGAATGGTAGCATGAGTCAGAGGCACCACAACACAGCACTGATGGGGAACACTATAGCTAAGTCAGTCCGAGGTTGTCTGCAGGAGCATCCGCCCTGCTTCCTGGCTCCCTTTGCTCACTAATAGTAGTATGACTGACCCTGAGGAATGTGGTGACTCCCACCTATCTCAACACTCCAGGACGTTGAGCTGAGGCCGGAGTTGAGCCTGAGGGCAGCTACAGAAAAAGACCCTGTATAAATGAAAAAGCAGTGTCCCTGCTGTGCAGCGTTTGTGCACTTTTTGAGCCAGGTAAAAACTTGGCTGTGTCGTCATCCTTCTTACTCCCCATTGGGCCAAAAATTCCAATAAGCAGCATTCTTCAAAACAGATGGCAATCAGCAGTGGCTTCTGGAAAGCTGAGAGTTGGAATTTGGACACACTCCCTCCAACCGTGACAGAAAGCTCAACTTGCCAGCTGAAGGGAAGCTCCTGGCCGAGGCCCAGCACCCTCTGTGGGAGCCTCCAGCCAGCCTGGCCAACGAGCATTCCCACCCATCACCACGGCACTCGCACAGCCAAGCGTTTGGTCCAGAGTCAAATGCTACTGAAAATGTACACACAGATTGGGGCAGCCCTCTGCCTTCTGCCAAGACACCAAGTGCCCTTCTTGGCAAAAGACAACACCTCTCCCCTAGTGTCCCTCCAGCTGGCAGAGACTGCTGCCTCTTCACCGGCAGCTGCAGATCCTAGGACTCCCCCTCCCCCACAAAAAAAAAAAAAAAGTGCGTGGGAGGAGCTGAAGTCCTTTGGTCTCTCTCGGCTTCACTTTGCCTCCTTTTGGGGGGTGGGGTGGGGGATAACCAGAAGTGATTGTTCCTCAGCGGAGGGGTGACTGACCCCCGACAGAGCTGCTGCGGTCTCCCTGGTTTTGTCCCCAGAGCGCATCACTGGAGAAACCCTACACCTGGGGACCCCTGCTAGGTGCGCACACCTGGTGAAGGCCGGGCGTCTGGCCTGGGAGGCTGGCTGCTCGGCTTCTAAGCCATGGGCTGACTTTATGGCCAGCAGCTGTCCTTTTACCGGCCTATTAACAGTCTTTAATAGTCTGAGGGAGGAACTTGAAGGGCCCAAGGCAGGAAGCTTCCTGTTTACCCGAGGTCTAAGAATGCCACAGCTGGGTTGGGCGGCCACAGTTTCAGAGAGAAGTCATTTCCTTCTAAGACCCTGCTAAAATACAAACCAGACACTCAGAGGACTCCGAGGTGGATGTCTTTTTGTTCTTTAATGAAGGTGGGAAAAGAGGAAGCTTTGGCGGGTCTCTAGTCGTTCCACTGGGGTGGGGCGAGCGGAAGTCTGGATCTAAAAATGTAAAGTGTGGAGGCTTAAGAGATTTTAAAAGGATCCTTTTCACCAGTTGTTTATTAAAGCCCATTTTGGACTAAGGAAGGCCTAGCCACGCCTCCTGTCCTCAAGTATCTTTATCAAGTTGCTGGCCAGTACACAGCATTCATTAGGGAAGTGGTAAATCCTTTAAAAAGCAACATTTTAGTGTAAACACGAACATCCTATAGCACATGTGGAAGTCAGAATTGCCCTCTTGTTGAGCGTTAGTTCTTTTATTATGTGCGTCCTGGGGATAACCTAGGCATGTCCAGCTTGAGGACAGATACCTTCACCCACTGAGCCCTCTTGCTGTCCCAGAAGTAACAAATTCTGAAGGATAAAGGACACTTTCTGCTATCTCTCTTCCTACATTTTTTTATAATGAGAATAAACTAAAGGTTTAATTTGAAGATGGTGTGGTGCACACATGCAGTCCCTGCCCTTGTGAGGTGAAGTAGAAAGACTGAAATCCAGACCAGCCTAATGTGCACACCTTCAATCCTAGCACTTGGGAGGCAGAGGTAGGTGGATTTCTATGAGTTGGAGGCTATCCTGGTCTACAGAATGAGTTCCAGGAAGAACAGCCAGAGGAGCATAGTGAGACCATGTCTCAAAAAAAAAAGGGGGGGGGGGACTGGTTAAGAGTCCCAAGTCCTGTTCTTGCAGGGGACCCAAGTACAACAACCTGTAACTGTAGCTTCAGCAGATCCAACACCTAGAAACCTTGGCAACCTGTGTTCCCGTGTCCATTCCCACATAGGAACACACATACCACATTTTAAAATCTTAGGCCTAGAGAAATAGCTCAGTGGTTAAAAGTGCTTACTGCTGGGACTGGAGAGATGGCACAATGGTTAAGAGCACTGACTGCTCTTCCAGAAGTTCTGAGTTCAATTCCCAGCAACCACATGGTGGTTCACAACCATCTGTAACAGAATCTGATGCTCTTTTCTGGTGTGCAGTAATCATATAAATCTGGGGGGTTTTTTTTGTTTTGTTTTGTTTTGTTTTTTTGTTTAAGTGCTTACTGCTCTTCCAGAGGTCTAGAGAGGTTCCCAGCACCCTTGTTGGGCAGCTCAAGACCTCTGGTAACTTGAGCCCCAGGGGATCTGACATTCTCTGTTAGCTTCCATGAGCTTCTGGACACACATGACATATATTCACACACACACACATACACACTCAATATATATATATATATATATATATATATATATATATATGAATAAATACCTCTTCAAAGAGTTCAAAGCAGTCAGTGAGTATATTATTTCCTCCATCCCATCCCCTGGTAGAGTTGGCAGTGCTCAGGGTAAACCTGTCACACCAGCGCTGTACAGGTGAGCCACATCCCCAGCAGATGGGAAGTGAATTAGGGAAGAGCACTCAGCTTGAGGGAGCCAGGGAGTTACTGTAAGATCTGGCTGCAGAGCCAGCCCATCTGTACTACCTGTGTGCACTAGAGACACACAGAACTCAGTCTGACTTCTCTCAGCTCTGCTTTATACATAGCTGTCCCCTAATCTCCAAGTTCTTATCCATAAACTCAGTCACTCCTTATGGTAAGATAAATGTTATTTTGGGATTTTTTTTTTTTTGAGATATCTCATGATAGTCCTTATTGAGCTAAAACGCTACATAACCCAGGCTGGCCCAGAACTCTTCATCCTCCAGATTGAGATTATACACCATACACATCAGAGACAGTTGAATGAGGCAGGTTTTTAGTCTCAGAACTTGGAAGATAGAGGCAAGCAGATTTCTGTGAAGTCTAGGCCAGCCTGGTCTACATAGCAAGTAATATAGTATAGTAGTATACAATAGCCAGGCTTACATAGTGAGACTGTCTCAAAAGAAACAAAGAAAGAAAGAAAAAGGAAGAAAAGAAAGAAACACTTGGAAAAAGTGCTGAGTGTTGTGTTTTATAAAAAGAAAAGAAGAGGAGGAGGAATATGTTTTGTGGAGGTGTAGTCAGGTATGGGGGAAGGGTTGTTGCCCATGCTGAGGGACCAGCCACACCACAGTATAGAATAGAGATTATTCAGGGCATGGGGAGGGGAGTTGAGAGGGTAGAGGCAGAGAGAGAGAAGAGAGAGAGTAGAGGAGTAGAGGCTGCCATGAGCATGTGGAGACAGGGAGGGAGGGAATGGAGAGGGGGGAAGGGGCAAGACAACAGAGTAGGAGCAAGAACAAGAGAACAGAAGGGGCAGGCAGCCCCTTTCATAGTGAGTCATGCATACCTGGCGGTTGCCAGGTAACTATGGGGCAGAGCTTCGACAAAATGCTAACACTGAGTATATTGACTTTTTCCATCACTTCCTAAATAACACAGTACAACTGTTTATATACCATTTACATATTAAGTATTATAGATGTATTTGAAAGATACAAGAGAGTTACTTACATAGGATATTTACAGAAACCTGTCATTTGTATTTTTGTGCCTGGGGTTCCCTTCATAGACCCTGGGACCAGTTCTCTGGGTCACCGAGGAAAGACTGCACTGAACATGGATAGGAATAACATAGTTTCACAAAATGATTGTAAAGATTAAGCTTTGACACATGGATAGCCTTTAGAAAAATGCTAACAAAAGAATAGCTGCATTTTGGAGTGTATTGTGCTGTTGGCACTTCATGTGCTGGGACCGTGGACTCAGATTCTGGGACGGGTTGAGAGGCATCCTCACAGTGATTACTGCAGCGGCACTGGGGTGGGAGAGATGAGAAAGAGGACACTGGGGCTTTGTGCAAATGGCTGGACGTCTCTAGACCTGCCTTCTCATCTGCATGTGGAGCTCAGTCATCTCTGCAGAGCTGCTCCTCACATACCCTCAGGGAGGGGAGGAGCACTCACAGCCTTCTTAGGAGGAGCTGTGCAAGGTCCTTTCCTCCCTGGGGAATTATAAACTATTAATGGTTGCTGGAGGCCGAGGGGACTGCCCACACTCCTGTTGGCTGACCTAATTAAACTTGTTGGCTCACCAAGCTAGGATCTTTGGTTTGCTGCTGGTGCCCTGTCTTACTTGGGTAGGCAGACAGGTGCTCATACCTCCCCAGGGAAAGCTAATGTAACAGGCTGTAAGGACATGGCAGCTTGGACCCCACAGAGTCACCATGAGAGCAAAAGAATGCAGTGAAGAGCACACAGTGACATCATTGTCATTAAATGACTAGATACAAATAACATTCCCAGGGAGGGGGAAAAGAAAGAAAGAAGGGCTGGGGAGATAACTCATTCTATAAAAATGCTTGCCACAGGGCTGGAGAGATGGCTCAGCAGTTAAGAGCACTGACTGCTCTAACAGAAATTCTGAGTTCAATTCCTAGCAACCACATGGTGGCTCACAACCATCTGTAATGGGATCTGATGCCCTCTTCTGGTGTGTCTGAAGACAGCGACACTGTACTCATATAAATAAATAAATCTGAAAGAAAGAAAGAAAGAAAGAAAGAAAGAAAGAAAGAAAGAAAGAAAGAAAGGAAAGAAGGAAAAGAAAAAGAAAGAAAAGAAAAGTCAAGTCAACCAGGCAGTGGAAGCCCATACCTTTTAGTCTCAGCATGTGGGAGGCAGAGACAGGAGAATCTCTGAGTTCAAGGCCAGCCTGGTCTACAGAGTGAGTTCTGGGATGGTCAAGGCTACACAGAAACTACAGGAGAGGAGAGAGGAGGAGAGGAGAGGGGAGGGGAGGGGAGGGGAGGGGAGGGGAGGGGAGGGAAGGGGAGGATAGGATGCATCTTCCGGTGGGATTATCCTTTTCTGTTCCTCCTGGGTGTGATTAGCATCTCTGCCTAGTGGAGACTTGTAAGCCTGATCAGTAGACACACACACACAAACACAAGTAATCAAATAGTTCAAAGGGAAAGAAATGCTGTAGAGAGGCTGGCGGGTGGAGCAGCTCAAGTAGGAAAGTGTGCATGCACAGGGTAAGTCCGGCATCCTCTAATCCTTGCACTCAGGAGGCTAAAATAGAATGACAAGTGCCAGGCTAGCCTGGGCTACACAATGAGGACTCCTTCCCCACCAACCCCACCTGGGGGTTTTGTGATAGTTTTCCTGTGTAGCCCTGGCTTTCCTCGAATTCTCACTCTATAGACCAGGCTGGCTTCAAACTACCTCTGCCTCCCAAGTGCTGGGATTAAAGTATGTGCCACCATGCTTGGCCACACAGTGAGCACTTAAAAACAGAAACTAAAAAAAGTCTCAAAAGCTTTTATTTCATTTTGGGGTGTGTGCGTGCCATAGCACAGTTGCCTTTTCTTTCAGCCTGGATGACCTGGGGATTGAACTCAGGTCTTCTAGTCAGGTAGCAAGTTCCTTCACTCAGGAAGCCACCTCACCAGCCCCCAAGATTTTTTTTTTTTTTTTTAAAGGTTTGGGGCTCAATTCCCAAGAAGAAAGATAAGGAGGAATAGGAGGAAGAGGGAAAGAAAGGAGAGGAAAGGGTACTGAACTCAGGTACTAGGGAGGAAGGTGAAGGTAAGCTTGCCACCACAAAAACACTGTCCAAAAATCAGTGGTTCATTTATAACAAGTCCTTTTTTGAGACAGGATCTTACTTTGTAGCCTTGTCTGACCTAGAACTCAGTATGTAGACCATGCTGGCCCAGAACTCACAGAGATCTGCTTGCTTCTGCCTCCCCGATAGGATCTTAGCAGTGGGCCTCTAGAGCTTCTATACCCACCTCTCTCTCTCTCTCTCTCTCTCTCTCTCTCTCTCTCTCTCTCTCTCTCTCTCTCCCACCCTCCATACACATATGGGGGGGGGGGGAAGAATTTCTAGGGATTGACTCTCTTCTAATACCTGTAGATCTGAAGGATCAAAAGCAGGTCATGAGGTGAGTGACAAAAAGCATCTTTTGCGCCACTGAGCCATCTCTCTGACCCAGACATTTCTGTCTCGTTTATACTGCAGTCTAGTGCAAGCTTAGGAGCAGGAGCCTATCCTCTCAGGACCTTGGGAGACCATCCCTTGTTTTCCTGAGTGACTTAGCCCTGCCCTGGCTTCCCAGACTCCTCTACTTGCTGAGGGACATTGAGGGTCAGCCTGGAGGACATTGCATTGAGCAGGACTGTCCTGTGGCCACCCTTACAGCAAGGGAGGGAAAAGAGGTAATCATAAATAATTTCTTCATTTAACTGTGTTCCAAATATTGCACAGGACATAACTTACGCTGAGAAATTCTTAGTTGTTTATCTGAAATTCAAATCCTGCACTTTTACTAGCTAAACCTGGCATTCCCTGTGAGGAAGTGAAGCTTGGCCCAGCACTCAGGAAGATGAAGTCTCAGATCTTTGTATGTTGGTGTCTTTCTGAGCCAAATACCTGTTTTTCCTTACAGAATACATTTACCCCAAATCCCATGTAGACATGGTACTAAGCACACAGTCCCGCAATCAGCTTCAGAGGCAGTTACTGGCGGTGTTGACTCATTAAACAAATCATCTGCACTCCACAAATACGCCAGTATCCATGCGTGGAGCAAGAGAGGGTAGAATTGGGTTAGATTTCCATTCAGAAAAGGGAAGCAAGGAAGGGTGGGGCTTCTGGTCAAAACCTTCTTAATCCTCACTGCTCAGGCAAAGCAGAACTGTCCCCGGGACTAGGGGAAGTTCCCTGAGTAGACCCTGCTTTTCCTGTTGGAAGGAGTTCTTGGCCCATTGTCCGTTTTGGCGCCTGTCCTTCCTGAACATGGAGTTCTGGAAGTTGTCCCTTGAGGACTCTCCTCATGAGCACATCGCGGATGGGACTTTGGAGTATGGACTCCTTGGGAAATGTTCAGCTTTCATCAATGGCTTCCTATATGAGGATCTACTATTAATTTTAAGGTTCAGCCAATTAAGAGAATATGTGGGGATGGGGGTTAAAATTTGTTTTTTAGGGCCAGCAAGATGGCTCAGTGGCCACTTGCAGCCAAGCCTGATGACTTGAGTTCAGTCCCCAGAACCCACATGGTAGACGAAAGCCAAGTCCTGCGCACAAATGGGAAGGGACACATATGCAGACACACAATAAATAATTAAATGTAATTTTAAAAAAGGATTTATGTATTTATTTTATGTATATGAGTACAGTGTAGCTGTCTTCAGACACACCAGAAGAGGGCATCAGATCCCATTACAGATGGTTGTGAGCCACCATGTGGTTGCTGGGAATTGAACTCAGGACCTCTGGATGAGCAGTCAGTGCTCTTAACTGCTGAGCCTGTCTCTCCAACCCCATTAAATATAATTTTTAATTGCAATTATATATAATCTTTTAAACTTTAATTATATATTTTGCCTGCATATGCACCATATGCATGCAAGTGCCCAGAGAGGCCAGAAGAGGGCGTAGATGCGCTGGGACTGGAGTTATAGACAGCTGTAGTAAGGCACTTTATAGGTGCTAGGAATTGAACCTCTGCCCTCTGGAAGAGCCAACTGTCCAGCTCCATATACATATTATTATTATTACTATTATTATTTTTGGTTTTTTTCAAGACAGGGTTTCTCTGTGTCCTGGCTGTCCTGGAACTCACTCTGTAGACCAGGCTGGCCTCGAACTCAGAAATCCGCCTGCCTCTGCCTCCCAAGTGCTGGGATTAAAGGCGTGCGCCACCACCGCCCGGCCCATATACATATTATAAATACCTCTTTGCTGCTAATTACTATTTTTTTTTAGCTCTGTGCTCCAAAATCTTTTTTTCCCCACCCACTTTCTCTTTCCCAGCTGTGAGACAGACACTAGAGCGCTGCACAGAAAACAGTTTAACTGCTGCCTACAGCGTCGGTGTTAGGCTCTACCAATAAAGGCCACAAGAGGGCGATAGTGAGGCCAGAGGAAGACGAGAAGAATTGACTCCTTCAACTGGAGTCCTATTCCTATGAGGGCTAGAGTCCTAAGGTAGCGGCAGGTCCTTCCTGTACTTGCTGTGGAATAAACTTTGGAGGTGTGTTTCCCCAGCAACAGTCACAGAAGCAGCTCTGTAGCATCCCACCCGGAGACACCAGCAACCAGCTAGTCTGGGTCCCAGGCAAGTGCAGAGACCCGCAGCAAGAGCACCAGATGTTTCCAATGTCCAAAGGGTTCTGTCCGCCGGGCAGTGGTGGCACACGCCTTTAATCCCAGCACTTGGGAGGCAGAGGCAGGCGGATTTCTGAGTTCGAGGCCAGCCTGGTCTACAGAGTGAGTTCCAGGATAGCCAGGACTACACAGAGAAACCCTGTCTCAAAAAAACAAAACAAAAACAAAACAAAACAAAAAACCCCAAAAACCCAGAAAGGGTTCTGTCCAGCCCCTGTCCAGGTTTAGTAACTTCAAACACTTGGCTTTACTCCCTGGTCTAGATAGTATAGATGCTTCCTCCTTGCTCATGTCTTTTTGATCTTTGCAGGGGAGGTATTCATTTTCTTTTATCTACTTAAGTATCAATGTTTTGCCTGCATATAGACCAGGCTAGCTCCAGACTCGGAGATCCAGCTGGTTATGACTCCCGAGTGCTTGGATTAAAGGTGTGTGTCAGTATTCGCGGGTCAAAGAAAGGACCAATATTTGGAGTTGCCAGGATATAGTGACAATTAAGAAAGGCTACCCAGTTTCATTAAAGGAGTGTGCCACCACCTTCTGGAGACCTTGAAATTCTGATCCTCTGGCCTCCACCTCCCAAATTCTGGGATTACACGTGTGGATCATCACACTAGAACTAAGGCAAGCACTGTACCAACTAAGCTGTGTCCTTGGCTCTCCTAAAGAGTTTTCACCTTTATAGCTATCGGTACAGTTAGTAGTAGTAGTATTCTTTTAGACAGGTATCTCACTATGTATCTTTGGTTAGCCTGGAATTCACTGTGTAAACCAGGAGAGCCTCAAAGTCACAGGGATCTACTTGCCTCTGCCTCCTGAAGTGTTGGGACTAAAGGTGTGGCCCACCATACCTGGCTTACAGTTACCAATTTTGTACTTAGTTAGTCACCTGTTATAGTACGTTTTCTTGCAAATTACTTTGGTTTCTGTTGCACTGAGGAGACCCCAATGGCTATGAACAATTGGTATTAGAAAGGGTCCCAGGGAAATAGATGAGACCCAGCTTAGCTGGAATCTGAACATACTAAGCTCTATGTCAGTGCTGCATTTGATGCTCGTGGTTCCTGCCACACAAGTAATCAAATATCAGCTGTGGTTACTTGTGACAAGATACCCACTGGAGCTCGTGTGTTGTAGTCAACAGTGATGACAGCTGTAAGCACCATGGACAGTCCTCCGACTCATCTGAATCCTTACAGAAAAACAAAACAAAACAAAACAAAACAAGAAGTCAGGAACCATGGCATAGGTAGCTCAGCACTCAGAGCACTGAGGCAGGAGGATTAAGAGTTCAAAGCCTGCCTGGACTACACAGAGCATAGCTCAAAAAGATGGAAAAATGAGACAGACAGACAAGCAGCTCAGGTCCATCAGTGCAAGTCATGGTCAGAGTTTTCCCTCTTCCTTCTTTCCCCCCTCCTCTCCCTCCTTCCTTCCTTTCTTTATTTTTGTTTTTTGGGTTTTTGTTGTTGTTGTTATCATTTGGTGGCTTTGTTTTATTTTGAGATGGGATCTCACTATATGTCTCCTGCAGATCTGGAATTGTGGGGAACCGACAGAAGGCAGCTATCATCCTTGCAGCCATCTTGAGCCATATACCCTGACAAAAGACTTGATTACAATAGCCTACAACAGCTGAGCACATTCTGATAACATCTTGGTTTAGATACCCAGGATCTTTCCTTGGGTGTGTGAGACTTAAAGGTGTGTGACTTAAGGGCGTGACTTAGAGATCAGATTTAGAGACAAGACCTAAGGGCGTGACTTAAAGGCGTGGCTTAGAAGTGAGACATATAAAAGGCGAGAGACAGACAGAAGAGTTCAGTACAACTTGGAACTAGGAATTAGGTTAGATATTTATAACTTACAGTACAACTTGGAGTAGGAATTTAGGCATTGAAGAAGAAGACACTTGGACTAGAGAACTCAGAAGAACTAGGTAGTAGGCATTAGGCACTTAGCACTTGGAACTTGGAGGCACTAGGGACTAGGAACTAGGGACTAGGAACTCAAGACTTGGGACTTGGAGAGAAGAAGAGAGACTGAAGAATAAATGGGATTGAATCACACTCTGTCTGGTCTCCATTCCTCGAGTCCATCTGCACTCTCTCTCTTGCTGAACCCCAACCTGTGGACCGGAGCAGCTTGGGGCAGTGAGGGCTAACAAGTTAGTCCCCAAGGCTTTTGGCAGTGAGGGTTCCAACATTGACAGAGTGGTCTGCAACATTTTGGCCCCCAAATGTGGGGCAGAGCGGGCTGCAACATGGAATTTGCCAGACAGATCAAACTTGCAATAGTTCCCTTGCTTCAAACTTGTGTCAGGGGCGAGGGAGATGATGGCTCAGTGGTTAAGGGTACTTGTTGCTCTTGCAGAGGACCCTGGTTCAGTTCCCAGCATCCACAGGATGTCTTAAATTTATCTGTAACTCCAGCGCCAAGGGATCTTCTGACCTCCATGGGCATCAGGGAGACATGTGATGCATATACATACATGTAGATAAAACACTCATACACATAGAGTAAATATTAAAAGCTGTTTACAGAAGCACAAAAGAAATTGTAATTGAATTTATCTTTGTGTGACTGTGTGTGTGTGTGCCATTGAAGGTACACATGGTGGTTGAAGGCCAGCTGGTGAAAATCAGGTCTGTCCTGCTGTCATAGGGCCTGTCCTGTCATGGGGTTTGTCCTGCTGTCATGGGGTCTGTCCTGCTGTCATGGGGTCTGTCCTGCTGTCATAGGGTCTGTCCTGCTGTCATGGGGTCTTGGGCATCAATCTTGGCCCCAAGTGCCTTTGTGTGCTAAGCTATCTCACTGACCCTGATGAAAACATTTTTTTTTTGTTTTTTTGAGACAGGGTTTCTCTGTGTAGTCCTGGCTGTCCTGGAACTCACTCTGTAGACCAGGCTGGCCTCGAAGTCAGAAATCCGCCTGCCTCTGCCTCCCAAGTGCTGGGATTAAAGGCCTGTGCCACCACCGCCAGGCAGAAAACATTTTTAATAAGTGTGATATAGCCTAAGTTTAGAGCAGCAGTTGTCAACTTGTGTTTGGGTCATGACCCCTTTACAGGGGTCACATATCAGATATCCTTCATGTCAAATATTTACATTATGATTCATAACAGTAGCAAAATTACAGTTATGAAGTAGCAAAAAATAATGCTATGCTGGGGTCATACAGCATGAGGAACTGTGTTAAAGGGTTGCAGCATCAGGAAGGTTGAGAACCACTGGTCTAGAGTTCATGAAACTTCCAGGGTTATATAGGAGGGCCTTGGCCCTGGACACTCCTCAAGGTTCATTCTCTAATTCACCTAGGGTGACTCTCAGTCCTTGTGATGGTTTGATAGGTATGACCCCATAGACTCATGTGTTTGAATGCTTGGCCCATAGGGAATGGCACTATTAGGAGGTGTGGCCTTGTTGGCGCTGTGGGGGTTGCCTTTGAGGTCTCGTATGTTCAAGCTATGCCAGTGTGAGACACAGTCTCCTCCTGCTGCCTGCTGACCAAGATGTAGAATTCTCAGTTACTTCCTCAGCATCATGTCCGCCTGCACGCTGCCATGCTTCTCACCATGATGATAATGGACTAAACCTCTGAAACTGTAAGCCAGCTCCAATTAAATGTTTTCCATTATAAGAGTTGTCTTGGTCATGGTGTCTCTTCATAGCAATAATACTCTAACACAGTCCTATAGGCTCTGTCGTGACATGTACTATTCATGGTAGGCACCAGCAGCCCATCTGTCCTTGAGCTCACCACCTGCCTTAGCCTAAGTCCTGGGGATATAGGCACACACTATTATGTGTTGGGGGCCGACTTTTAGCAGAAAGCGGCTATCAGCTTTGTAGCCATCTTGAGCCATATACCCTGACGTGAGACTTGGATTACAATAGCCTACAACAGCTGAGCACACTCTGATAATCTTGGTTTAGATACCTTGGGTGTGTGAGATTAAAGGTGTGTGAGATTAAAGGTATGTAACTTAAGAGTGTGACTTAGAAGTGTAGAGATCAGATTTAGAGACAAGACCTAAGGGCATGGTTAAAGGCGTGACCTGAAGTCGTGGCTTAGAAGTGAGAGACATATAAAAGGCAGAGGCAGATGGTAGAGAATCAGACTATAGAGAGAGAATCAGACACTTAGAGGAAGAGAGACTGAAGAATAAACGGGATTGAAACACACTTTGTCTGGTCTCCATTCTTCGAGTCTGTCCTCACTCTCTCTCTTGCTGAACCCTACCCGAGGACCGGAGCGGCAGCTTGGACCCGGATACAGTGTCCGCCAAACGTGGGGCAGCCCGGGCCTCAACATTTTGCAAGAGGCAGCGAGAACAAGAGATCCAGTGAGGGACGTTATCCGAAGAAGGATCTGTTGATTGTCGCAGGAATCTGCCACGTCAAGAAAGGTAAGGAAAATGGGACAAGAAATTAGTCAACCTGAATCCAACTCTCTGTTTTGGTTTGCTTCAAGAAAGGTAATGAAAATGGGACAAGAAATTAGTCAGCCTGAATTCAACTCTCTGTTTTGGTTTTGTTTGCTGCTCACATGTGTTAATTTTCTGCTTTTGTTCTTGAATGCTGTCCTTTTTGTTCAAAATAAAAGGAAGGGTAAGTTAGAATCCAAAATACAACCAAAGGTTGATGACAATTTGTCAGAGCCAGATTGTGCTGACCAAGAGGAAGAGGAAGTCAAATTTTCTGACGCTGAAATGCCCTATGTGTCTCCACCTCCAAGAGCTCCCCCAATGGAGACAATGTTTGTAGATCCCAAAAAGGAGTTACAGGACAAAATTTCTACCCTTAAACAACTGATAGAGTTATAAAAAGAGTATCAGGACTTAAGTAATCAGTTACAGAAATTAAGGACAGGGAAGAGGTCTCAAGAGACTAACTGCGAAAATCCCCCGGATTTTCATGTTCCTCAACCCGGTGTCCAAAGGCAGTCCCTCTCCTCTAGCTTTAGTTCAGCTACAGATCAGCCAGAGGAGGGAAATGCTGAGGCTTTCCCCGTATCAGAGACCAGAGATGCTCAAGGGGTTGCTTGGAGACATCACACAGGGTTTAATTTTCAAATTATTAAGGAATTTAAAAAATGCAGTATCTCAATACAGTGCCACTGCTCCCTTTACTCTTGCAATTTTAGAGTCTGCCGCAGAGGAATGGCTGACTCCTAGTGATTGGAATACGTTATCGAGAGCAGTTCTTAGTGGTGGAGACTATTTAATTTGGAAATCAGAGAATCATGAGAATTGTAAAGAGACAGCTAGGAGAAACATTCAGGCAGGCAATGGTTGGTCCTTTGACGCCTTAGTAGGAGAAGGGCAATTTGCTTCTAGTGATAACCAGATGCAATATGACCCAGGTTTATATGCTCAAATTCAAAATGCAGCCATGAAGGCTTGGCGTAAACTTCCAGTAAAGGGAGACCCTCGTGCATCTTTAACAAGTCAGGCAAGGGCCTGATGAGCGATTTTCTGACTTTGTTCATCGATTAATGACAACAGCAGGGAGGATTTTTGGTAATGCAGAGGCAGGTGTAGATTATGTGAAACAACTTGCATATGAAAATGCTAATCCTGCCTGCCAAGCGGCCATTAGACCTTATAGGAAAAAGACAGACCTTACGGGGTATATCAGACTCTGTTCTGACATAGGTCCCTCTTACCAACAGGGCTTAGCTATGGCATCTGCTATGCAAGGAAAATCTGTAAGAGATTTTTTGGCAAGTAAAGACAGAAAGGCATGTTTTAAATGTGGAAAGCCTGGACACTTTGCAAGAGATTGCAAGGTAGAAAATGAGTTAAGCCAGAGACAGCCCAGAAAACAGCCTGGGCTCTGCCCACATTGCAAACGTGGAAGGCATTGGGCTAGTGGTTGTAGGTCTAAACAAGATGCACAAGGTAACACCCTTTCCCATAATCAGGGAAACGGGAACAGGGGCCAGCTCCAGGCCCCGAACCGATGCAAGCCAAAACAGGCTTATGGAGCAGTCAGTGTCCTACCAGCAAACATCAATCCCTTTCTGAACTCAGTTGAGCAACACCAGGAAGCGCAGGACTGGACCTCAGTTCTGCCACCCACATAATACTAACCCCAGAAATGGGACCTCAGGCATTACCCACTGGAGTGTTTGGGCCACTCTATCCAAATGTGTTTGGCCTGATAATGGGAAGAAGCAGTGCTACTATGCAGGGACTACAAATTTTTCCTGGAGTTATAGATAATGATTATCAGGGAGAGATTAAGGTAATGGCACAGGCAATTCAGAATATAGTCACCATTCCTACAGGAAAGCTCAACTATTGTTACTTCCATTGTACCCTACTAATCACAAATATAAGAATCCTAAAAGAGGGGATCAAGGCTTTGGTTCCTCTCATGCATACTGGGTACAGCCCATAGTTAAACAAAAACCTATAATGACAATTTGGCTGGATGGAAAGGCATTCCAAGGCTTGGTTGACACAGGAGCTGATGTGACTATCCTAAAACAAAGTGATTGCCCTGCTACCTGGCCTCTGACCCCAACCTTAACCAATTTAAGGGGTATTGGCCAAAGTCAAAACCCACTACAAAGCTCTAAGGTGCTGACGTGGAAAGATAAAGAAAGCAATACTGGAAATATACAACCGTATGTCATCCCTGGCCTTCCCATTAATCTCTGGGGCAGAGATCTGTTATCCCAGTTGGGATTGATTATGTGCAGCCCTAATGAAGTAATCATAACTCAAATGGTAAACTCAAATGGTAAATCCCCAGGCAAAGGATTAGGAAAAGGTGAAGATGAAATTATTCATCCTACTGAAGTTTATGGTAACAATGAAAGAAGAGGCTTGGGGTATTTTTGATGGGGGCTACTGATTCAGCTGTACCCCTAGGACGTTGTGCAGATCCCATCACCTGGAAAGGGGTCTCGCCCATCTGAGTGGATCAGTGGTCCCTAACCACTGAAAAATTACAAGCTGCCCAGTTGCTAGTGCAGGAGCAATTACAGGCAGGACATTTAGAAGAGAGTAACTCTCCCTGGAACACCCCAATATTTGTCATTAGGAAAAAGTCAGGAAAGTGGATATTGTTACAAGACTTGAGGGCTGTTAACGCAATTATGATTAAAATGGGAGCCTTACAATCTGGGCTGCCCACACCAGTGGCCATACCTTTAGGTTATTATAAAATAGTTATAGATTTAAAAGACTGTTTTTTTACTATCCCCTTGTATCCTAATGCTAGAAAACGTTTTGCTTTCAGTGTTCCCTCTGTAAACTTTATAGAACCTAAGAAAAGATATCAATGGAAGGTCTTGCCTCAGGGTATGGCTAACAGTCCTACCTTGTGCCAAAAGTTTGTGGCTTCTGCCATAGAGGGTATTAGAACTATGTGGAAGCAAATCTACATGATTCATTTCATGGATGATATTTTGATAGCTGGAAAAGATGGAAAACAGGTACTCCAGTGCTTTGATGATCTTAGAACAGCTTTACAGACTGCAGAATTACAAATAGCACCAGAAAAAGGTGCAATTACAAGACCCATATACCTATTTAGGATTTCAGATTAATGGTCCATGTAATATTAATAGTAAAGCCACACTGAGGACTGATTCCCTTAAGACACTTAATGATTTTCAAAAACTATTGGGAGATATTAATTGGCTACAACCATATTTGAAACTTACAACAGGAGAACTGAAGCCTCTGTTTGATATTCTCAAGGGAGATCCTGACCCTAAGTCTAACTAAGGGCTCTAACAGGAGGGTAGAAAAGCCTTACAGAAGGTAGAGAATGCTATTTCATCTCAATTTGTAACTCATATTAATTATTCTAAGCCTTTATATTTTCTTATTTTTAACAGTAAACTAACTCCTACTGCAGTTTTTTTGCGAACTGTACCCATATTATGGGTTCATCTTCCCTCATCCCCCAAGAAGGTTCTTAATCCATACTATGCAGCTGTAGCAGATATGATTATGTTAGGCAGAGATAACAGTCGAAAATATTTTGGAAAAGATCTTGATATCATAGTACAACCCTATACAAGACATCAGGTTGGTTGGCTTATGCAGAATTCTGAAGTCTGGCCTATTGCATGTGCCTCATTTGCTGGTCAAATAGATAATCATTATCCACCAGATAAATTGGTTCAGTTTTGTAATCATCATGAATTTGTTTTTCCATCTCGTACTGTACATGAACCTATCAAGGAAGCATTGCTAGTTTTCACTGATGGTTCCTCATCAGGAACAGCTGCTTATGCCTTTAAGGATCAAGTAATCTCTTTTGCTACATCATCTGTGTCAGCTCAATTGGTTGAATTACATGCTGTTATTGCGGTGTTTCAAGCATTTCCAAATCAAACTATCATTATTTATATAGATAGCTCATATATAGCTCAGTCTATCCCTCTGGTAGAAACTGCTGCACAAATAAAGCATTCCTCAGAAGCAGCTGATTTGTTTTTACAGTGCCAACAATTAATTTTGAGGAGAAAGTGTAAATTCTTTATAGGACACCTGAGAGCCCACACTGGGCTACCAGGTCCTCTCTCTGAAGGAAGTACCAAGGCAGACCTAGCTACTCGTATAGCTGCAGTGACTTTATCAGATCAGCAATCTAATTTGGATCAGGCCATAAAGGTTCATGAGTTACATCACCTTAATTCTAAAACTTTAAAAGGTATGTTTAAAATTACCAGAGAACAAGCTAGACAAATTGTCAAACAGTGTCAATCATGTGTTAAACTTTTACCAGTTCTTCATTTGGGTGTAAATCCAAAGGGACTGATACCAAACAGTATCTGGCAAATGGATGTTACTCATTATAATGAATTTGGCAAGCAAAAATATATACATGTATGTGTAGACACATACAGTGGTTTCATTTATGCACCATTACAAACTGGAGAAGCAAGCAAGCATGTGATCGCTCATATGCTTGCTACAATGGCTGTATTGGGTGTGCCTAAACAGATAAAAACTGACAATGGCCCAGGTTATACAAGCTCCAGTTTCCACCAATTTTGTGAAAGATTGGGAATACTACATAAAACAGGTATTCCATATAATCCTCAGGGCCAAGGTATGGTAGAAAGGGCGCATCAAACCATTAAATGTCAATTTGAAAAAATTAAAAAGGGGGAATGGTACCCTACCAAGGGATCCCCAGAAATATCCTTTTAAATTTTTTAACTTTAGATTCTGAAGGAAAATCTGCTGTAGATAGATTCTGGCATCCTGATACCAAAAAGAATTTTGCAACAGTCCTCTGGAAAGACCCATTAACTGGAACCTGGAATGGGCCAGATCCAGTGCTTATCTGGGGAAGAGGTTCTGTTTGCATATATTCCCAAACTGCAGATGCTGCACATTGGCTGCCAGAGAGAGTGATTAAACAAATAGACAACAATAACAAATCCAGGGAGGAGAAACCCCCTGAGAAGCGTATTTTTTCTTCACAGGAAACATGAAGATGCTTCACAATTGCCTTCAAACTGGAACAAATCAACGAGTAAACCTGACTTGGGAAGTTATCAGTGCTGAAGGAGACATCACCACCCGTATCTCCAGGGTGGCTCTATTGGACTCTTGATTCCCTGACTTATGATTTAGTGGGGAACTAGATTGTTTTAGATTCAGTGGGAATTTAGATTGTTTAGACCCAGGAGAAAACCCACTACCACAGTTACTATAGTTGTTTTTTGGGTTTGAGATTGACTAGAGCAGGAAGACGGATTTCTTTCTTGTTTTCTTTAGATCAAAGCTATGATCAGTTTTGTATTTCTATAGATTTAGATTCTGATATAAGACATTTATAAACAGAATAGAAGAAGCTTACACTTTTTACTCCTCTGATAGAGGGAGTTATGTGTTGCCCTTAAAAAAGAGTGTTGCTGTCATATTGACTGTTCAGGCATTGTTAAGTCTCTTGTCTCTTGGGTTGATGCGGTTCAACTGACTGATGGCTTTTGTATGACAACAGATATACACTATTCAAATGAAACCCACACAGGTCCATTATTACAGGCTGGAAGTAGGGGATTGTAAAACCTCTGTAATCAAGACTAATGAGGTATATCCCCTAACTTACACGCTAAGCCGGATAGTCAAAGATGGGTAAGAAAGCATACCGAGATCCTTGCCCCTAAAAGAAGGGAGACCTCACCATCCTAAGACAGGAGCCCAACCAATGGCTGTTGAGTATCCAATGACCCAGGATTTTCCCTTGGGTGTGTGAGACTTAAAGGTGTATGACTTAAAGGCATGACTTAGAGATCAGATTTAGAGACAAGACTTAAAGGCATGACTTAAAGGTGTGGCTTAGAAGTGAGACATATAAAAGTCCAGAGGCAGAGAGAAGAAATTATTAGACACTAGACACTTGAACTTGGAAGGTAACTTTGAACTCGGAACTGAGAAAGAGACTAGCAACTAGGAACTAGACACTTAGAAGGGAACTTAGAACTTGGAACTAGGGACTTGGAGAGAAGAAGAGAGACTGAAGAATAAATGGGATTGAATCACACTTTGTCTGGTCTTCATTCATCTGCCGACTGGAGCAGCTTGAAGCAGTGCGAGCTCTAACAATTTAGCCACCAAGGCTTTTGGCAGTGCGGGTTCCAACATTGATAGAGCGTTCCCTGACATTTTGGCCCCAAACGTGGGTCAGCTTGGGCCACATTTTTGGACCCCAAACGTGGGGTAGTGCAGGTCCTCGACAGGATTTCCCCAAGAACACCTCAATGAAACTAGCAAGCCAGAAGTACTCTATATTCCAGATGTTACAGACTGAATTGTGTCTCCCACTAATTCTTATATTAAATCCTGACCCCTTGCATGTGTGTCTGGAGACAGAACCTTGAAGGAGATAATTATTGTTAAAGTAGGTTATAAGGAGGGCACCTAATCCAATGGTTCTGAGATCCTCACAGGGGGAGGAGGCAGCTGGCTTGTGTGGACAGGTCTTGTGGAGACTCAATCAGAAAGACACCCACCAGAAAGCAGCTCTGTGACACCTCAGTCTTGAAGTTCTGACCCTTAGAACTAAGGGAGGATTCATGAGTGCTCAAATCACACCCCTTGTGGCACGACAGTTCATGTGCTCATGTCTAGGGGTGCTGCACAGTTAAGACTCGAGGTGACAGGGCCTATTGCATCCATATTTAACCCACATATTTGGTCTGAGGATGAGGCAGCTGGATCACAGAAATGACTGAACTGCCATGAATCCCTTAGACCAAAACCACATTCAGACCAAAGGACCTGTGAGCATACACTCAATGTAATTTTTCATAGGGATGGATAACTGCCATGATGAATGGCTGTGCTTGCTGAGAGTGATCCTGTGTGAAAGCAACCTGTCTGCTTGAGACACAAGGTTCAAAGGTTAACAGCAACATGATTATCCAAGCAATGTAGAAAATAAGGTTGAAAGCAGAAATGTTCCAGTATCTAATCTGACTAGTTGGTTAACAGGGATCAGACACAAAGTCTAGCCACCAGGTATATAGTGGGTGGCTTTAAGTATTGATGGAGACTACATGCCAGGTTAAATCATCTGACTGATAAGGATTTAGAGCCATCTTCATCATCTGAATCATAATTATTAGGCTCAAGATCTGTGTCCACTTGACTGACCAATCTTTCAGGCAGCCATCAGGCTCCATTTTCTTTTTCTGAAAAAATACAGACTGAGCCATGACCCCAAATTAAAACAGGGTCAGGACCATTTTATGTATTAGTTAGGGGTCTCACCATTTGACCCTGGTAAATGAGCTGGAAGTGACTGGGTGCCAGTGGCAATCTGCTGCAGACTGACCTTTAACATCAGTTTGCAGAAAATTTAAAACAACACAAAAGCAAGATGTGCTTTTGGTGACCTTGGAGGGTATAATTCCCCTCCTTTAGTCATAACGAGCAAATTTTCTGTTTGTTTTTTTGTTTTGTTTTGTTTTTCGAGACAGGGTTTCTCTGTATAGCCTTGGCTGTCCTAGAACTCACTCTGTAGACCAGGCTGGCCTTGAACTCAGAAATCCGCCTGCCTCTGCCTCCCAAGTGCTGGGATTACAGGCATGCGCCACCACTGCCCGGCTGCGAGCAAATATCTTTAGAGGCATGTTCAACAGCTTCTTGTCCCATTGGGTTATAAGGAATTTCAGTTTTATGTTCAATACCAAATTCTTTACAAAATGATGTAAAGTTGTTTCCAGTATAGGCTGGCCCATTGTCTTGATAACTTTAGGTAATCTCATAGCATTAAAGGCTTGTAAGCAATGATCGATTACATTTCTAGAGGCTTCTCCCATGTGTAGAGAAGCAAAAAGGAATCTTGAGCAAGTGTCAATACAGATATGTATATATTTCTATTTTCCAAGTTCTGCATAACGAGTTACATCCATTTCCCAAATATGATTGGGCTTAAGGCCTCTTGGATTAATGCCTAAATGGGGAACTGGAGATAAAATAAGACAGTTAGGGAATTGTTTTATAATAATTTTAGCTTGCTCTTTAATGATCTTATGTCGGAGCCTTAAGGTGTGACTAGAGAGATGAAATTTATTATGATCTCCTCTAGCCAATGTAACAGGATCCAAAATTAAGGCTTCTCCTATTAAAGCTCTGTCAATACAATCATTGCCTGTAGCTAAATGTCCAGGAAGACCAGAATGAACTCTTATATGGCCAATATAAAGGGGATTTTTTTCTGGTAAGAATGAGGTTTTGTAGTTGTGAAAACAGAGATCCAGCTGGACTATTGAACTGAAATACACCACAAGTTTCTAGCAAGGGGACAGACTGAGCCACATATAGACTATCAGTAAAAAGATTAAAAGCATCACTTACAGACTAAAAGACATTCAGAACTGCTGTCAATTCTGCTAACTGAGCAGAGAGTCCAGGAGTCTCTATGAATACCTGTTGATTATTTATGAGATACCCTGTTTGTCCTTTAGAGGAGCCATCAGTAAAAATTAAAAAGGATTATGTAGAGGCTGCAAAGAAGTCATGTTAGGAAATATAACCTTATGCACATTTAAGAATTGTATCAATCTGTCTGGAGAATAATGATTGTCTATAATGTCATTACATCCTATTTCAGCAAACAACCAATCTGTACTATGTTGCTTTAACCAAGTATTGTGATCTGTATTAAAAGGCTGAATAATGACATCTAGCTCTTTGCCAAAATAAACCAGTGCCTGTTTTCTTCTAAGTATAATCATATGGGCTACTGCCTCATAATATGTACAGTAGCCATTTCTAAAGGACATTATAAAATAATAGTAGATTTGAAAGTTTGTTTCACCAGGTGGTGGTGGCACACGCCTTTAATCCCAGCACTTGGATGACAGAGGCAGGCAGATTTCTGAGTTCGAGGTCAGCCTGGTCTACAGAGTGAGTTCCAGGACAACCAGGGCTACACAGAGAAACCCTGTCTCGAAAAACAAAAACAAAAAACAAAAAAACAAAGAATGGCCAAACTCCCTTTGAGAATATCAAACAGAGGTTTCAATTCTCCTGTAGTAAGCTTTAAATAGGGATGAAGCCAATTGATATCACCTAACCGCTTTTGAAAATCATTTAAAATTTTAAAACTGTCTCTATGGATGATTATTTTCTGGGGACAAACAGCTTGATCTGTAATGATCTGTAAGCCTAAGACCTAAATAATTTTAAGGATCCTAGTTTGTACCTTTTCAGGAGCTATTTGTAGTCCTTTATCAGCTAATGCCTGCTGTAAGTCTCTATAACATAAAAGCAAGTCCTGAGGATCTTTTCCTCTTATAAGAATATCATCTATGTAATGTATGATGAACATCATTGACCATTGCTGTCTTACAGGCTCAATGGTTTGTGCCACAAATTTTTGACATAATGTAGGACTATTTATTACCCATGCCCTGAGGAAGAACTACCCATTGATACCTTTTCATTGGCTCTCTAAAATTAATAGAAGGAACACTGAAAGCAAATCTTTTACAATTTCGAAGATGCAAAGGAATGGTGAAGAAACAAACTTTTTTTTTTTAAGAATGGAGACCAGACAGAGTGTGATTCAGTCCCATTTATTCTTCAGTCTCTCTTCCTAGTCCAAGTCCCAAGTCTTGAGTTCCTAGTTCCTAGTTCCTAGTTCCTAGTTCCTAGTTGAACTCCTCCTAGTTCCTAGTTGTACTCCTCTTGTTCTCTTCCAAGTGTCTAATGTCTACTGCTACTCCTAGTGTCTGAATCTCTGTTACTCCAAATTGTTCTCTAAGTTGTACTCTCTAAAGTGTCTGATTCTCTGATTTCTCTTCTGTCTGCCTCTCGCCTTTATATGTCTCACTTCTAAGTCATGCCTTTAGGTCACGCCTTTAAGTCATGCTCTTAGGTCTTGTCTCTAAATCTGATCTCCAAGTCACACCTTTAAGTCACACACCTTTAATCTCACACACTTTTAATCTCACACACCTTTAATCTCACACACCCAAGGAAAGTCCTGGGTATCTAAAGCAAGATGTTATCAGAGTGTGCTCAGCTATTGTAGGATATTGTAATACAAGTCTCATGTCAGGATATATGGCTCAAGATGGCTGCAAAGCTGATAGCCGCTTTCTGCTAAAAGTTGGCTCCCAACAGGACATTATTAAGCCATTGAATTTTATCAGCATGGGATGCAGGCAAGACGGTGGCCATTATGGAAAACACCCCAAACCTCTAGTGTTAGAATGAGGCTTAAGCATTTCAAATGTTTTAATACCTTGGCCTTCTTTTCCTAGTCCTTGGCCAAGCAAAAATCCTTGTCTTAGCATTTGTTTATTCACTACTTTATTAGGGCTGCACATCATAAGAACCATCTGTGACAAGAGGTCTTTTCCCCAGAGGGTTATAGGCAAATTTGGCATGACATAGGACTGAATTTGTCCTGAATTGCCTTTTTCATCTCTCCAACTTAGAAGTTTAAAACTCTGTTTCAGGTTATTGGCATAACCAATCCCCTCAAAGTGAGTGAGAGTATCAGACAAAGGCCAGTCTGAAGGCCAATCTTGTCCTCTAATAATTGTTACATCAGCCCCAGTATCTATTAATCCTTCAAAACTTTTCCCTTCAATTATTAACTTAAGATTAGGTCTCTTGCTAGTAATAGATTGAACCCAATACACATCAGAGGAACCAAAGCCATCCTGTCCTCTCTCATTCTTAACAAATTTGGAAGGAAGTAGATGCAAGGGAACTAAAATAAGTTGAGAAAAAAATTTTTTTTGTCATCAGGTACAGTTATAATGTCATGAGGGGAAGCAGCCATCATTTCAATTTCTCCCTCATAATTACTATCTGTAACACCTGGATAATGTTGCATGCGCCTCCCGTGTCCCCTCCGCCCACGCAAAAGGACATGGAGGCAGTGATCGGGTAGTTACTACAAACGAGGCTTTACTTGTAACAGCAGAATCGAAAAGACCGCGGAAGGGCCAAAGACAGGAAGAGGGACAGCTTAAATACACCCTAGAGTGATGTGTTCACTTCTGATTGGCTGTTCACTCATCACCCCATATTACGCCCCGGGATGGGCAGTGACTTTTGGCGCGCTTTTGCCTTTTTGCACCTGTGCAGTTAATTGTTTACTAGTGGAGAGGACACGATGTCTGCGCCATCTTGGAATGGCGAATATATCACCGCTGACCACGGCTTCCTACAGGATAAACTTGTAATCTTTCTATAATATTGTTGCTTTGGCCCAGATGTAATCTCCATGTCCCTGGAGACAAGGGTTCAAAAACTCCTGTAGGCAGTGTCTGAACTCCCATTTCTGTTGTCAGTACCGCATAGGTAGTGAAACTGAGGTCCAGTCCTGCACTTCCTGGGGTTGCTCTAATAAGTTCTGAAATGGATTTCCCTGGCTTGGCAACAGCTTTATGGCCCATAAGCTGTTGGCTGTAGATTTCTGGGGGCCTAGGGCTGGCCCTGTCATTCATTTCTCAACAAGGGACAGCCCTGAATATCTGTTTTAGAGCTACAGTCTTTAGCCCAATGATAACCCTTCTTGCACCGAGGACAAATTTCTGTCATGTGACCTTACTGTTTGCTGTCCCTTTGTTCTTGGGACAGTCATTTCTTAAATGACCTAATTCTCTACATTTAAAACATCTTTTATATTTATGGTTCTGTGCAAGCATTGCTTGTACAGTGGTCTCTTGTAAGGCAGCAGCCATGGCCAGACCCTGATGGTAAGAGGGCCCAATTTCAGTGCAAAGACAAATGTATTCATGTAAGTCTGTCTTTGCTTTGTATGGCCTGATAGCTGCGTGGCAAGCTGCTTTAGCATTATCATAAGCCAATTGTGTAACAAAAGGAATTCCTGCTTGAGAATCTCCAAAATTTTTACCAGCTTCCTTCAGCAGCCTGACCACAAATTCCTGAAATGGTTCGTCAGAACCCTGTTTAATGCCAGATAAATTCCCACTAAGATCTCCTTTAGTAGGCACTTGATTCCAAGCACAGCGACAGTCATTGTAATCTGTGTATACACTCCTGTAGGCAGTTTAACCTGATTAGCATTACCTTCATATTGACCTTCTCCTAGAAGCATGTAAAGATCTCAATCTGCATTTCCTGTCTGAGCATTCATCATGGCAGTTCTCTTACTGGTATCATGCCATTCTGAGCTCTAAAGCAAGTAATCTCCTCCTGACAAAGTAGCCTTACATATAGTTTTCCAATCTTGGGGCATTAGATTTGCTTCTAACCACAGTATCTAATAAATCTTGTGTGAAGGGGACAGTAGGCCCATACTGTGCCACAGCTGTTTTCAACTCTTTTATCACTTTGAACTCCAATGCCCAATATTGTCTGATTCTTCTGTTCTGTTGGTCAATCACATCAACTACAGGAAAAGCTAACACGTCAGATGTATCTTGCCCATCCCTGAGAGCCTGATTCACAGCTCTTTCTAATGGCAACTGGTGCATCTCAAAATCATTGCTCTTTTTTGCACCTGATAGACACTTTAACTCCTGTAGCTCGTTAGTCAATTTCTGCAGCTTAATTTCCATCTCTAATTTATATACCTTTGTGTCTATCTGGGCAACTTTTGCTGCATCAAAGACCATAGGTGGAGCAGAAGGTGCATAGGGAGGCCAATCCTTGTGATATTTGGCAGCCCTTTCCTTTAAATCAACTCCTTCTTCTGGATCTAATTCATTGTCAGAATCTCCAATTTCATTTATCTGAGCTGTAAAAGGTGTACTAGGTCTATACTTCTCTGATTTAGAGTTGAGAGGGCCCTTTTTTGTAAAAGTGCTCTCTGATAGGCATTCTTAGAACTCTTCAAGTTGTGCCTAGGCAGCAGCTAAAGCCTGCAAGTTCTCTTTATCTATTTTATTATCAATAGCATCTTTTATTGTTTATTTATTTATTTTTGGTTTTTTGAGACAGGGTTTTTCTGTGTTGTCCTGGCTGTCCTGGAACTCACTCTGTAGACCAGGCTGGCCTTGAACTCAGAAATCCCCCTGCCTCTGCCTCCCAAGTGCTGGGATTAAAGGCCTGTGCCACCATTGCCCGGCCTGGGTGGTTCTCAAAACTTCTCCAACTGTTTCCCAAGTTTTTTTATTCAAAGTTTTTTCTTGTGGTAACCATGGGCAGCATGAATTTATTTTTGCCAAAAATTTTTCTAACATATGATTTGAAAACCCTGCTCCTCCCACCTGGAGCAGCTCTTGTACGCTGTGGGAAAATGCCTGTTTGGAATTCTCCTGTCCCATAATCACTGTCACCTACCTCTAGGTGAGGTAGGTGTCAGGTCAACACCTATTCAACCTAGACCATATCCCCTAAAACACACTTCCTGCCAATGCAGCTGCCAACAAAAACAAAAACAAAAACAAAAAACAAAAAACAAAAAAAACAACAACAACAAAAAAAAAAAAACTAGTGCTAGTATCAATGCTGTTTGCTGCTTACCAAGTGCTTGGGAGCTTGGGATACTCTTCTTCTTCTGTTTTCCATGGAGCTCCTCCCGATACAGCATTCCTCAGCTGGTCCCCCATTTTCAGGCCCCACATTGGGCACCACCTGTAGCCGCCTATGGCCACAGATCAACTGGGTTCAGCGGAAAGGGCAGCTGGGAATGAAAGGGGGATGAAGGACGAGAAGAGATGAAGCCAACGCAAAGTTCTCTGATCAAGGCTCAATGCTTTAATGTTCAGCTCTCAATTTAAAGGGAAAGGCCCAACCCAAACCCTTTCTGGTTTAAGCCTGAGATGTGTGGGATAATCTAATAATCCATTCTTGGTCATGGCCAGAGATCTCTCAAGGCTAGCCCAGGGGCAGTTGTTCTTCTAAGTTCCATGCAGCCAAGGTGGGCAACTCCATCTAGATCCTATCACTTAAGTCTGTTGTGGTAAACAAGGTCTCTCAGGCCTGCTCAAGGCTGGGGAAAGGGCACACTGTCTGATATCCGGCTACTGACTGGCAAAGGATTGTTTTCCTCTATACATTATAAGCAATGGCAGGAACTAGTTGCTTCTTACCTTGAAGACCATGAACAGGGCCCAAAACTTACCTTTGTACTCAGAGCTCCATCAAGTCCTTGGGTTTCTGTCTTGTTATAAGGCTGGAGAGATGGCTCAGCAGTTAAGAGTACTTGCTCTTCTTGCAGAAAACCTGGGTTTGACTTCCAGCACCTACATAGTGACTGTCTATAATTCCAATTCCATGGAATCTGGTGCCCTCTTCTGGCCTCCTTAGGCATCAGACACTCACATGAAGCAGACATACATGGGGGCAAAACATTCATACAATACATACAATATACAATATACATATACATGTATACACACACACACACACACACACACACACGCATGCATGCCAGGATTGATGGTGCATACTTTTAATCCCAGCAGTTGGGAGGCAGAGGCAGGTGCATCTCTATGAGTTTGAGGCCAGCTTCAAATTGCAAAGCAAGATCTAGGACACAGCCAGGGATACAAAGAGAAACTCTGGCTTGAAAAACAAAACAAATAACAGTAAAAAGGAAATCTTTCCCTTTTTTTTAAGCTCTGGCTGTCTTGGAACTAGCTCTCTGTCCACCAAGGTGCCTTTAAACTCACAGAAATCCGCCTGTCTCTGCCTCCCAAGTGCTGGGATTAAAGGCCTGTGCCACTACCACTTAGTAATCTTTTCTTTCTTAATGTGACAAATTCTCATGTAGACCAGGCTAGCCTCAGAACAGAGGCCCCTGCCTCAGCCTCTCAAGCATGTGATTATAGGCTTGGGAAGCTACATCTGCCCTTCTCTTTTCTTCTGTCTCCCTTAGTGCTGGGGGTTGAATCCAGGTCCTTGGCATGCTGGGTAAGCACTCTACCTCTGAGCAACACCCCTGACCCCTAATCCATAGAAACTTGGATCTAGATCTTACACATATCACTATGCAGGAGAGTCGACAAAATGGAAAAAGTGGGTATTTCAGATGCAAAATAAAAGTGTTAGAAATAAACACGAAAAAAGCCTGCTGAGTCTCCTTCAGAGAAGTATCTGGGGGCCCCAAATCCAGGCTGCATCCCAAGTCGCCCTTGAACCTAAGCAGCCAGCAAGTTCAATGGTATTTAAAGTCTTCAAGTCAAGTAGAGGCACTGTATGGAGTCACTCACAAGCTCCAGGTGGTCAGTCACCTCACAGAGTTGTCAGATTTTGAGGGAACCCATACCCTTTCGGGAGATAACATCTCTCTCCATCCTTACTTCTTCTGGACTTTTGTAGTGACTGAATGCCTGACCACAGACTATTAGGTAGCCCTGTGGCCTGACCTGAGCTCCGTGAAATAGCACAGTGGGTAAAGACGATTGCCACCGGGACTGATGATCTGAGCTCCATCCATGGGACTCATCTGTGGTAAGGAGAGATCTGATTCCCACGGTTGACTCTGACCTCCACACATGTGCAGCAGCATGTGCACACACAGAATAACTAAATGCTAAGGGATAAAACAGAAAGAAACAAAACGTGGAAGGTGGGGCTTTGAGTAAGCAGACGGGTGGGTAGTCTTCCTTCACCTCCGTTCCCTCTGCACTGCCTCCTCCTGAGGAGCTCCTTCTGCCTATAGCCCAGTTACAGATGGCTTTGCACCGCATGCTGCCACCGCATGAGAGGGGACAGCTGTCACGTGACAGTTCCTCTCAGAGGTGCTATTGAAGGACAGCAGTGGACTCCCCTTGAAGATTCAAAGCCCTCAGAAAAGAGCTTTGGGTTCCCCCATCAGGGAAAGGATTGTACAGCTGAGACTCTGGCAGAGAGCAAAGAGAATTCGGAATGAATAGCAGGGGGAAAAAACTATAAATACCAACTGTTGTCTTGTGACCTCTTACAGAGAGAAGCACTGTGAAAGCAAGTATTTCCTTCATTTGTTATTGTGCGTGTGTAATTAAAATTTCTAAATATTAGACTAACGATGAAAGAATTGTAATTATAATTGAGAACACATAAATAATCATTTTCTCTTCATATCATGCAAATTTTTGTTGAAAATTAGCTTTTTTTTTTTTTTTGATTGAGACAGGGTCTCATTGTGTAGCCCAGGCTGTCCTCCAATGTCTTCCTATCTCTGTCTCCCAAGTGCTGGGATTAAAGGCTTGTGGAGGCCAGAGGAAGGTATCTGACCCTTGGACCTTCAGTTCCAGATGCCTATGAGCCACTATATATTTGGATGCTGGGTATTGAACATGGGTCCTTGGATGAACAGCCAATGTTCTTAACCTCTCTAGCCCTTCCTTGTTTTGTTTTTGGTTTTAGGTTGACTTATCTTGGTGCTGGCATTGACTGCAGGGCCTTACCTATGACAAGTATATATTTAACCATTGAGCGTGAATAATGAGTACCCCCCCCCACTCCTGTTGTTTTGTATGTGGGTTGTTTGTCGTTTGTTTGTTTGTCTTTTGTTTTTTGAGACAGAATCTCTCTATGTAGCACTGGTTCTGGAACTTGCTCTGTAGACTGGGCTGGTCTCGTGAACTCACAGAGATCCTCCTACCTCTGCCTCCTTATTGCTGGGATTAAAGGTGTGCGCCACCACCACCCAGATATGTGATTTAAAAAAAAAAAATTCTACCTTAGTTTAACATTTGGTGTTACATCTTTGCAGTGCTCCAGGGAGGACTCACAGTGCTCCAGCACTGAGCAGTTATTTGCAGCCACAAAGGAACCCTTCCTCTCAGCGCTGGGCTGTGCACAATGGAAGGCAGCTGTAGAAAGCTGAGTCACAGCGTTTGGCTTCTGTGTCCTCTTCTTCTGGCTGTTTTGACCAAGCTAGCATTTAATTCACAGGATCAACTGGTCCTCTGGCCTCAGCCTTCCATAGAGCTGATGCTACAGGCTACTCTTACACTTGACTATTTTATTTTGTTTTGTTTTTTTTTCCAGACAGGGTTTCTCTGTGTAGCCCTGGCTGTCCCGGAACTCACTCTGTAGACCAGGTCGGTCTCAAACTCAGAGATCTGCTTCTCCAGTACTGGGATTAAAGGCGTGTGCCACCCCACTCCCACCCCCAGCTAACTATATTTTTAATTGACTGAGAATTGAGCAAGTAATTTCAACCCCAATGGAAAGAAATTCAGATAAATGGACATGAACAGGAGACCCATCCTTCCTCTTTCTTTCTTTGTTTATTTCTTTCTTTCCTTCTTTCTTGTGTATGTGTGTTGGAGGTAGAGCCCAGGGTCTCATGAATGCTAGGTTCTACCACTGAACTACATCCCCAGCTCCACATCTTTTCAAGTGAACAGAACAGAGAGATGATTCTGTTAAAAGTAACTTTTAAGCCGGGCAGTAGTGGCGCACGCCTTTAATCCCAGCACTTGGGAGGCAGAAGCAGGCAGATTTCTGAGTTCCAGGCCAGCCTGGTCTACAGAGTGAGTTCCAGGACAGCCAGGACTACATAGAGAAACCCTGTCTCAAAAAACCAAAAAAAAAAAAAAAAAAAAAAAAAAAAAAAAAAAAAAGTAACTTTTATATGCCTAATGTAATTGTTGTCTCTGAGGCTTACTGCCTTTGTCTGCTAACCTAGGCCTAGTCCTGGAAGCTTCTAGCCCAGGAGAAGCTTCCTAGAATCCAATCTAGGCCTAGAATGTTTTAGCCTCTAAGTCTTACTGCTGAATAAACTCACCCCTTTCTAGTTCTTCTTCTTTTTTAATCTCTGGCTGATCAATTCAGCTGGTCTGGCTCGAACTCCTTCCAAGCTGGCTGATTCAATCTGGCTTCTCTGGGCTTCTCCTGAATTGCTCTGCTTGGCCTATAGCTCTAGCAATCTGTTCTAATCTTCTGGCTCCTTCTCACTGTCTGGCTTGTTCTGTCTTTACCTGTGTCTAGCTGTTCTCTCTTCAACCAGTCTCTGTAAGACTCCCCTAGAAAAACTGCTTCCTCCTTTCCCTGCCCTACTCTCTTAAGTAGCTTCTCTTTCCTCTCTCCTGAGAGTTGGGCGAATCCTATTCTGTCAAATCTTTCTCTGATTCCTCACTTTGTCTGCCACTCAGTTAGACATCACTTCCAAACATGGATGCTTCCTTCTACAAACTAACTTTCCCTTCAGTGTTTGGGATTAAAGGTGTGTGCCAAGGGCTGAGCCACAACACAACTAGAAACAGGTATTTTCAATGAATAATACAATCTTGGGGTTCACAGTGTGATTTAATATCCTGCAACAGTTCATTGGTTAAGAACATTTACTCTTTTTCCAGAGGACCTGAGTTCAGTTCCCAGCACTGACACTTGTAAAAGTAACTTTTATTCACCTGGTGTAATAGTCATCTCAGACAGAAGCTTACTGCTAAATAAGTTCACCTTTTCTAGTTCTTTCTGAACTACAGCTGGCTGACTCAACTCACTTGTCCTGGCTCAAAACTTCTCTCCAAACTGACTGATTCAAACTGGCTTCTCTTGGCTTCTCACCGAATTGCTCTGCCTCTGAACTCCATTAACTCAACTGCACTTAACTGAACTCCACTTACTGAATTGCCCTTCAATTAGATGTCACTTTTCAACATGGCTGCCTCCTTCTATAAACTATAAAGGTACCTTCTATAAAGGTAAACTAACTTTACCTTTATTGTTTGGGATTAAAAGGGTGTACTAGGGCTGGAGAGATTGCTCAGTGGTTAAGAGCACTAGCTGCTTTTCCAGAGGTCCTGAGTTCAACTCCCAGCAACCACATGGTGGACCACAATCATCTTTAATGTAATCTGGTGCCCTTTTCTAGCCTGTAGTCATGCATAAAGGCAGAATTGTATACATAATAAATAAACCAATCAATAAATCAATAAATAAATCTTTTTTTTTTTTAACAAAAGAGGGTGTACTAAGGGTATATCTAGCCAGAGGGAATAAAGGTGTGTTATTCTATTCTGGATCACACAAACCTAGAAGGTCTTTGGATTTGATCTTTTGTCAGAATAGCCATGTTGGTGGAGTAAAATTCCTCTATACACACTGGCCAGCTCACAACTGCCTGTAACTTCAGCTCCAGAAAAAGCCAAAATCCTCTGGCTCTGTGGACACTTGCACTCATAGACACATGCCTACATGAAGACACACCCACATATAAATAACTAAAAATAAATTCTTTTTTGTTTATTTGTTTTCTGAGACATGGTTTCTCTGTGTAGCCCTGGATGTCCTGGAACTCACCCTGTAGACCAGGCTGGCCTCAGACTGTGAGCTCCTGCCTCAACCTCCCTAGTGCTAGGATCAAATGTGTATGCAACCATCACACTGCTTAAGTTCATTTTAAAAAAGACAAGCAGAGCCTGGCAGTGGTGGCGCACGTCTTTAATCCCAGCACTTGGGAGGCAGAGGCAGGCAGATTTCTGAGTTCGAGGCCAGCCTGGTCTACAGAGTGAGTTCCAGGACAGCCAGGACTACACAAAGAAATCCTGTCTCGAATAACAAGAAAAAAAAAAAAAAAGATAAGCAGAAAGGCCACCTGCAAATAGACATGATATAGACAGGAGGGAAGCTGAGTGCCAAGTAGGACAGTCCAGGCTTCTATAAAGTGACAAGGATCAAGAAGACCCATTTAATGGGACCAGCATGTCTAGTTTGGTGACTGTCACATCTGGGTTGCAGAAGGAGAGGGAGACCATAGTGTGGTTCATTCCAAGGTGAAGGTCATAGACCTAGAGCTTCCAGCACCAAGAGCATGGCTCAGCAGCCCTTGGCACAAGGGCCTCTTGGTTATTCTGTTTGGGGTTTATTTATCTTATTGTTATTTTCAATTATTTTGGATTGAAGCTGAGACTGGCTTCAAATTTGATATGTAGTCAAGGATGGCCTTAAACTCCTGATCATGCTGCTTCAGCTTCCAAAGTGACAAGATGACAAATGTGTGCCACCATATTTGTTGGTGTTGGGATACGATTGGGCTGGAGAGATGGCCCAGCAGTTAAGAGCACTGACTGCTCTGCCAGAGGTCCTGAGACACATGGTGGCTCACAACCATCTGTAATGGGATCCGATGCACTCTTCTAGTGTGTGCCTGAAGACATCTGCAGTGTACTCATATAAGTAAAAAATAAATAAATCTTTAAAGAGAAAAGATCTGGTCTCACTATCTAGCTCTGTTGGCCTTGACTTAGGTTTGCTGTATTTCTTTTTTTTTTTTTTTCCTGAGACAGGGTTTCTCTGTGTAGCCATGGCTGTCCTGGAACTCACTCTGTAGACCAGGCTGGCCTGAAACTCAGAAATCCGCCTGCCTCTGCCTCCCAAGTGCTGGGATTAAAGGCGTGCGCCACCACTGCCCACTGGCCTTGACTTAGGACTTGCTGTGTTGACCAGGCTGGCCTCAAACTCACAGAGATCCGTTTGCCTTTGCCTCCTGGTGTTGAGATGATCACATGATCTCCATGTCTGGCTCTGATTAACGATTCTGTTTGTTTGTTTGTTTGCAGACAAAGTTTCATGTAGGCTGTGCTGCCATAAAACCGCTGTGTAGCTTGAACTCCCACAATCATTCTCCACTCCTCCAGTGGCGAATTGCAAAAATGTAGCACCAAACCTGGCCAATCTGCGATTCTCCAGGCAGCTGTTGTCCTCCACCCTTTCCCACTGTATCCTTGTCTTTGTTTGTAGACAGGGTCTGGCTCTGCCATCCAGGCTGGCCTCAAACTTGGTGATCTTCCTACCTCAGCTTCCTACAGAAAGAGACTCTAAGCATGATCCCCCTGACCACTCAGTTGTATATATATTTTGGCTCCCTGGGTCTCTTTTCTTCAGGTTTAACAGTGACTTTAGCTTGATGGGCAGACCCTGTGGTGACCGCCAGTGATCCTGCCTTTCTGATACTCACACCTTCATAGGATCCCGCCCTCTTGATTGCAAGTAGCACATGTGACTTGCATCCCATCATAGGATAGAGAAAAAATGATAACATGTTATTTGTACTACACATATAAGAAATGATATAAGCTCTGTTTTGAGCCCTGGAGAGATGGCTTAGTGGTTGTCTTAGCTATCTTAGAGTTCTATTGCTGTGAAGAGATACCATGACCAAGGCAACTCTTCTTACAAAGGGAAAATTTTTTTTTTCGAGAATTTGCAATTTTATTTTATTTTTTAAATAATTTTTTATTAGATCTTTCATTTACACTTCAGATACCATCCCGTTTCCCCATTCCCCCCCCCTTAGAAAACCCCTATCCCATGCCCCCTTTTCCTTTTTGCATTTATACATTTTTTAAAGAAATGTTACAAAGGGAAAATTTAATGGAGGCTGGTTTACAGTTTCAGAGGTTCAGTCCATTATCACCATGGCAGGAAGCGTGGGTGGCAGCATGCTGGAGAAGCTGAGAGTTCTACATCTTGATCCAAAGGCAGCCAGGAGAAGACTCTTCTAAGCAGCTGGTCCAAAGGCAGCCAGGAGAAGACTCTTCTAAGCAGCTGGGGGGGGGGGTCTCAAAGCCTGCCCCCACAGTGATACACTTCCTCCAATGAAGCCACTCCAACAAGGCCACACCTCCTAATAATGTCACTCATTTCCTCGGCCAAATAGATTCAAACCACCACATTCCACTTACTGGCCCCCATAGACTTGTTTAAATACGTGGGTTTGTGGGGGCCATACCTAGCCAAAAAACAAAACAAAACAAAACAAAACAAAACAAAACAGCTGGGCAATCTTCAACCTCTGCATCTCCAAGTCTGATGTCTAACTCCTTTCAGCTTTGATGACTGTAACACACTTCTTTCTCTTGGGCTGATACCACTCCCTGTTAGCAGCTTTCCTCCACAGGTATCCCATGGCTCTGACATCTCTAACATCTTAGGGTCTCCAAGGCAACTTCAACTTTATAGGATCTTGTTCCAGTGTCTGGGATCCACACATGATCCCGTGGGCTCCTCTAAAAGGCTTGGGTCACATCTCCGTCTCTGCCTTCTGTAGCACTATACCCTCTGGTTGACTCCACTGCTGCTGCTGTTCTTGGTGGTCATCCCATGGTACTGGTGTTTCCAATATGCTGGGATCTTCCACTGCAACTAGGCTTCACCAATAGCCTCTCATAGGCTCTCTTCATGGTACTAAGCCCCAACTTCTTTGCATGACCCCTTCAGTCTTGGACCATCAACTGCAACTGAGGCTGCACCTTCACCAAAGGCCTTCCCTGACCTCTCACGGTGCCAAGTCTCCACTGCTCTCCATGACCCCTTTATGCTTCAAAACCAGTACCACCTGGGTGATTCTTACACATCACCAAGTCCAGCTTTAGCCTGAGGTACAACCTTGGCTATTTCTGGAGCATACAGCTTCTTTGTGCTCTCAGAAAACACTCCCCGTAAGATTTCACTTCAGTGATTCTGGTCTCTTCTTAATCACCACTAATTTCTTAGCTCCAGCCAACCAGCACCATCAGTTGTCCCAGTAGTCTCCTACACTTGATTCTAAAGCCAGAGCCACATGGCTGAAGCGGCCCAGTCTTGCTGATTGCAAGAGCGGGAACATGGCCCCCTTGTTTTTTGAACATTTATTATCAGCTTTCTGTTTTCCAACTCCTTCACTGCCTAAGCTTGGCTGTCCTCAAACTTGTTCTATAGATTGATCTTGAACTCAGTGATCTGAAGGTGTGTACCATGCCTGGGCCCAAGCTTTTCATGGCCGCTGTTCCTCAAGATCTGGATCAAAAGCCTGTGTCTTCCAGCCTCAAGATCTGGATCACATGTGTACCATCCATTTCTGGATTGTACTTCATTCCAGATATAGTTGAGTTGACAGCTGGGAATAGCCATCACAATCCACCCCTTGTCAACTTGACACAAATCGTATCTTGTATCCAAAAGGGTAACAATAACCAGGTATAATAATTCCTAAACATAACCATCCCTTGTTCAACTGCAAAAGCATAAGCAGTAAGTTTAGGTGGGTGGGATCTTGCCCCTAAATCACCGCTCCCTTAATCTGTTTATCTCCTTGAACACAGGATGCATTTCACTTCCAGGAACCATACATTTTGTAATTTTTCTTTTTAAGCTTGCTCTTTTTCATCAAAACACTCATCATAAAGAACAAATGTTAGTAACCATACAACAGAACTTATACCAGGCTGTTTTGAGATTTCCTTTGCTTAATGCAATCAACCTAAATCTCTTCATTTTAGCTTCAGGCAGACTGTTCAGACAATGTCAAGAAGCAGCCACATTCTTCACTAAAATATCACAAAAACGGTCTCTGGGCCTCATATTAACATTCTTCTTCTCTGAAACCTCTTAAGCTAGGCTCCCACAGTTCAAATTACCCTCAGATCCAAGTCTTCCATATTCCTACTAGGATGGTCCATTAAACTCCACATAAAGCATTCCACTGCTTTCCAAAGCCCCAAGATCCACATTCCTCCAATTAAACGCATGGTCAGGCCTATTACAGCAATACCCCACTTCTATCTAGTACCAGTTTCTTAGGGTTTCCATTGCTGTGACGACTCCATGACTAAGGCAACTTTTATAAAGGAAAACATTTGCCGGGCGGTGGTGGCGCACGCCTATAATCCCAGCACTTGGGAGGCAGAGGCAGGCGGATTTCTGAGTTCGAGGCCAGCCTGGTCTACAGAGTGAGTTCCAGGACAGCCAGGACTACACAGAGAAACCCTGTCTCAAAAAACCCAAAAAAAAAAAAAAAAAAAAAAAAGGAATCCATTTGATTGGACCCTCATTCCCTGGGCCTGTTAGGAGCCATGCTGCGTTTGCTGAAGTAGCTATACACTCGCCATTATAAGATGGCGCTGGCTTCCTGTTCCTGGCCTTGGTGTCTGCAGCTGTGCGCACTCGTAGGCGCGAATTTTCCCGCTGATAGTACTATCAGTGGATATGTAAATGACCCCAGTCTGTAAGCCAATGAGGACAGATCATGTCTCTTTGATAGTATATAAGTCAGTACATTCTGGGGCTTGGGGTCCTTCCTTTGTTCTCCATCTTGCATCCTTCTAACTAAAAGAGCTGTAACAATAAAAGACGCTGTCAGAAGAATCTTGAGTGTGACGTGCTCCTTATCGGCCAGGTAGCGTGTCGCATGGGCCAAATATGTTCAAACCACCACAGTCGTTAAGAGTACTTGCTGAGCCGGGCGGTGGTGGTGCACGCGTTTAATCCCAGCACTTGGGAGGCAGAGGCAGGCGGATTTCTGAGTTCGAGGCTAGCCTGGTCTACAGAGTGAGTTCCAGGACAGCCAGGGCTACACAGAGAAACCCTGTCTCGAAAAACCAAAAAAAAAAAAAAAAAAAAAAAAAAAAAAAAAAAAGAGTACTTGCTGAGCAATCATGGGTGCCCTAGTTCAGATCCCAGCACCCACCTAACAATTTAGGAATCTGATACCTTCTTCATGCCTCAAAATCATACAAAATGTAGGTGAGAAGGCATGTGGCCCCCAAGATGGCTGCCCAGGAGCATCTTGGGCGGCAAAGACTAGGGGGTCACGCAGAAAGAGCCAAGACAACACAGATAAAATATAGAATTAGGGCGTTAAGCCAGGAGTACCGGAGGGAAATGTATGCTAGCTCTGGGGAGGATCAGAAATGCCCAGCCTTTGAGCTAATCAAGGCATATCGAAAATTAACTGGTGTGTGTATGTGTGTCTTCAAGAATCCAGAGAGCTCGTGGATGGGTGCAGTACGCATGCGCAGCCCACCCAGAGCAGCGCGGATGGCTAAACTTATCGTTACATTTAGTTATTCGACATATATATGCTAGTGGCTTTGAGGGATCTGATACCTTCTTGACCTCCATGCATACACAGGCCTGCCCTCTCTGTCTCCCCATGTGCACATTCATTCAGTCACACAAACACAGACGATCTGTCTTAGGGCTGGTGGCGGAACAGCTCAGTAATAGAGAGAGGGGGTTGCCCAGCTTGTGAGGCTCTGGGTTGGATACCCAAGTATTCTGAAAGCAAAGCAATCTCTATTTTAGCAAATGGAAGCTAACTTCTCCTTGTCAGGTTCATGAAATACACGAAACCTCCCTGGTGAGTCACGGTGATATGCCCTAGTAACTTTGGGTGGGGTTTCAGCAAAACTCCAGGCCTCCAGTCATATCACAAGAAATAAGTTCCGCCAATAACCTGAATGGTTTGCAAGGAGGCTGGTCCCCATTTGACTCTCCAGATGAGAAGTAAGACTGTCTGATCTAGCCTTATGAGCCTTGGGGGGGGGGGGGGGGGATGCATGTAAAAGAATTTGCTAAAATATTTCTGGACTTCTGACCTGAGTCCTAGGAAATAAAGCGTGTGTGTGTGTGTGTGTGTGTGTGTGTGTGTGTGTGTGTGTGTGTGTGTGTGTTTGCAGCTGAGACAGGGTCTCACTTGTAGCCCAAGCTGGATGCAAATTCACCCTGTACCCCAGCCTGCCCTTAAACCCTAATTGTCTCAGTCACCCAGGTAGGTTAGGTATGTTGTGAATACGCCCACCTGAAAAAGCTTGGGGCCCTTAGGCATGATCTCCATTTAGGGGTTATCTAGAACCTAGGGTTGGACCTAGGACAGCAGGGTTGAGAAAGACTAAAGGGTATTTCACTTACACCCCTTTAGACACCCGGAACTTTCAAAGCACCCTTGCTGGCTTGCCCTCAGAGGTGGGCGAGCCCCGGAGCGCCAGAGCTGTCCCCTGAATCTCTGGGCGACTCCTGAGTGCACAGGCAGCGGAGGGAGCCCAGGAGGCCGCCTCTGCAGATCCAGGGCCTTGCGCAGGAGGCGCTGCGGAGCGAGGCGGGGGCGGGGCGGCAGCGGAGAGGCCGACCCGAGCGAGCCCGCCAGCCAGCGCCGCGCGCGCCGCCGCCACCTCCGCTGCTCGGCCCGGTCCCGGAGCGGCCGGGCGCCGAGCCGAGGCCCGCGGCCGGCCGCATGAAGGACTGCGAGTACCAGCAGATAAGCCCCGGGGCCGCCCCGCCGCCCGCCTCCCCCGGGGCGCGTCGCCCCGGCCCCGCCGCGCCCCCTGCTCCAAGCCCCGGGCCCGCGCCTGGCGCGTCGCGCTGGAGCGGCAGCGGCAGCGGCAGTGGCAGCGGCAGCGGGAGCCTGGGCCGCCGGCCCCGGCGTAAGTGGGAGGTGTTCCCGGGCCGCAACCGCTTCTACTGCGGCGGCCGGCTCATGTTGGCCGGCCACGGCGGCGTCTTCGCGCTCACGCTGCTGCTCATCCTCAGCACCACCATCCTCTTCTTCGTCTTCGAGTGAGTTCGCGCACCCCCACCCCCACCCCGGCGCTGCGTCCCCGGCCGCTGCTCCTTCCCCGCCCGCATCCGTGTGCCCTCGGGCCTCCGCCCGCCCCGGATCCCCGGAACCCCTCCTCGTCACCCGGACCTTGTGTGCCGCGCCCCGGTCACCAGCTTTTGCCGAGGGGTCCCTCAGGTCCCCCTGCCCTCCTATCACTCGCTGGCTGGTTCTTGCCTATCCCAGGCTCTTTCTGACCCTTCTAGGCGTCTTTCATTCCTGTCCTCTGACAAGTAAGTTTTTGTGTCTTTTGGCTGTGGACACCCTACCATGAATTTCCTAGGCGTCTTCTCAGGTCCCTCCAAGGCTCTACGGGGTCCTGTCTCCCACATCCGCTTTCCCTCAGTCATGGTCACCCTAGGCCCCAAGGCAATCCTCCCTAAAGCATCTCTGGGCTTCTCAGATAGCCCCTTCTCTCTTTAACACTTTCCTTAGTTTCTCCAAAGCTTCTTCCAGACCCTTTCTTAGCTCCCTAGCCCTCTAGGTGTCTCCCACCCTGACCTGCCTCTTTCTCCTCTGGACACTCCGGAGCATCCCTCGGTGGCGTTCCACCACCAGGACAGCAGCATCACGATCCTTTTCAGGAAAGAGACCTGAGTGCTTTCACGGGACTTGTCTTATTTGCCCCTATGGGCTTCTGATCTTTCCCCAGTGACCTAGGGCTGACCCACACTGTACAGGACTGAAGGATGGAAGAGTGGCTGCTTGTGGCTTTCTCGAGGCCCCTCATGCATCGAAAGTTTCCATCCACCCTCAACCTCTAACTGGGAGTCACCTGCCTTGTGACTCCTTGCAGGCACAGGCTTCCCCCCCCCTCCGCCCCCATGCACGCACACCCGCCGAGCCCCGCCTTTCCCTCCTACTTTTCCCTTTTCTTTGGGGTTGGTTTCTTTTATTATTCGATTAAGAACTCCATCTCTGGCTCCAATCCCAGCTCCACCTCCCACTAGTTGTGTGGCCTGGGGCAGTCATTTTACCTTTCCAAACCTCAGTGCCCTCATCTGTAGAATGGGAACTTTCATAGTACCCACCTCCGACAGGGTTCTATTGAGATTGGTACCTGGTCATGCTTACAAGCCTTTAGCTTTTTTCTCCCCCCCCCCCCCCAGATATATTCATCATTTATTTACTTATTCTCTTGCATCCAAGCTTCTAACACTCGATGTTGGCAGCTATTCCTATCAAAAATCACTTCCCCGGGGTTTTGGGGGGTGGGGGGAGAGGCACATGTCATGAAGAGGCTGTCTGAGTGACCAGTTCTCAGATAACTTTCCAGACCTGGATTATGTGTCTGCAACTGCAAGGTGAAGACTTCCTTCCCTTCTACCCTCCCCCAAAATGCTCTGCCCTTCCACTGGGTCGGGACAGAAAAAAAAAAGTTCAGGGTGTATTGCAGAGAGAGTGCTGGGATCCTAGCTCATGCTGGGCCAAGTTTCTTTTCCACCAAGCTATGACTATGGCTTCTTGCGTGCTGTGGAAATGTTTTTTTCCAGAGCCCTCAGGCCACTCTCTGTAGTGCTCACACCCAGGGTTATGGCCCAGGCAGGAGGAAGTAATGCTGACTGCTCTATGCCACTTTTGGATTTGGGTATCTTCATGGTGGTACTGTGTTGATTTGAGCCAGGAAGGAAGAATTCCTACCCTTAGGGAGAACAGACCAATCACCTTGGCTTTCCTCTGCTCTTGTTGTCATTTGGGGGGTGACTTTGAGGGCAGGGTTTAGTGACAACCCGTAGTCCTGCTGGGTGTTTGGGGGTGCTCCGGTGCTCCGAGGACTCAGAAGAGGAACCAGCATGGTAGGCACACCTTTAGGGAGGACAAGGTTGGTAAGAGATGCTCACTCCCCACTGCTCTGGGGAAGGTACTTGGCTCTTGGTGGAGACCTTTCCTGGTACAAATCATTTCACTTTCCTGTTTGCTGGGAAATTACGTCATAACCCACCAGGCTTCCCAGCTTCTACCCCACTTCCCACTCCTCACAGCAGACATAACCCCTTGACATCAGACTTCAGGCTCCCCAGTTCTCTCTCTGGGTTAGAGCCCCAGCTCTAATAATGGCTTCCTATGGCGCCCGGTCGTCTTCTGCCGAGTTGTCCTCTTAAATTCATTGGCCTGCTGGTTTGCCTCTGTGCTGTTTGGAGCACCCTCATGGTCCACTCATTTCAGTCTCTCCCTGTCTGCCTGTACTATAGATACACACTTGCTTGGTCATTTCGTGCTTGTCTTTTCTTTGAGAACACAGGAAATCTCTGCATTGCTGTGTATTTAGTGCCTAGAGCCAATACAAGGGATTCAGTCAGTGCGCAACACAGCAAGTGCTCGTGGAATGAGTGAGTGGATAGATCACTTGCTGGGAGTGTGGAGATGCCAGCTTGTAATTGGCACCCTGACTGGGTGCCCTGGTGTTGGTATTTCCCGAGGGCTCTGCAAGTCCCAGGCTCCATTCCCCAGACGCCGGCTTGTGCGAGAACTAGGTGAGCCGTCCAGCATGATACCTAGACCTGGCTGGTTCTGTTGGAGAGTTGGACATGCAGAAGTGTGTTGGGCAGAGGGTAGCCCACTAGGAGCCCTTGACTTTGGCAGGCTTCAGTCCTGAGGGAAGGCCTCTGAAGGCTTCAGAAGCAGTATTCAGTTGGCCTGGTTTAGCTCCCTGCCTCTTCGGGCCCCTGGAACGTTGGCTGGCCCCCAGCCTCCCGATAGGCATCTCCAAGCTGCAGCCCCCATTCTGTCGAATCCTCTCTGGCTTCAGTGGGAAGGCAGGGGCTGGCTGCAGCACAGACATCACAGTAAACGCTCCTGACCTGCTTTGCCCACATTGTTTAAACTTTCTAAACGTCTTCATCTGTGAAGTTTAAAGTATAAGGTCAGAGGATCTCGTGAAGATTCGAGAAATACATGTCAAATGCACAGTCGTGTATCTAGCACATAGTAGCTGTGTGTATGTCGGGCATTTGATTAATTAATCTTGAGACAGGATCTCAGCATACAGTCCTGGCTGGTCTTGAAATCACAGAGATCTACCTGCCTGTGTTTCTGAGTGATGGGATTAAAGGTGTGTGCCAGCCTTCCTGACAGAATTGTAGCCCAGACTGGCCTCAAACTCTCAGGCTTTCAGTGCCACCATTATAGGCATATAACGTCACGTCTGGCTTATACAGCAGATATCGATTTAATAGTTATTATTATTGTTGTTATGATTATTACTTTGTGAGTGGTAGACAGCATTCCACCACTGAGCTGTGTCCCCAGCCTGTAAGTATAATTTATAATGACTTATTGACTAGGGCAATCTCTAGTACATAGTAAATCTTTAGAAGATGGCAGGAGACAACTTAGTGGTAAATTACTGACCTACCATACACAAGGCATTGGGTTTGGTCTCAATACTGAAAAAAAAATATGGTAGCTACTTCCTTTCCATGAGGGAAGCACCGTTCATTTGATAGGTATGTCCTGGGCGAGGGATGTTGTCTGTGCCCACAGAGAAGCTCATTAGTTAGCAGGGGGAAGGGAAGCAACATAGTCACAGACAAGCAGGGTTTTGTTTTGACAGGATCTTTATGGTCCTGGCTAGTCTGGAACTCAGTGTATAGACCGAGCTGGCCTAGGATTCACAGGGATCTGCCTGCTTCTGTCCATAGTTCTGGGATTAAAGGTGTGAGCTGCCACACCTAAATTAATTTATGTTTTTGTTATTTTGTCCCATTTCCCTACCTACCCACCCAGCTGAGGTTTGAACCCAGGGCCTTGCACTACCACTGAGCTAAATCCCCAACCATTAATATGTTTTTTTAGCTTTGTTTATCCTAATGTGTTTGAGTGTTTTACCTGCATATGTATAAAGGCACTGTGTAGAGTTCAGAAGAGGGTCCTGGATCCCCTGGGACTGGTATTAGGGATGGGTGAGAGCCACTGTGTGGATGCTGGGAGCTGAACCCAGGTCCTCTGAAAGAGCAGCAAGTGTTCATAACCACTGAGCCATGTCTCTAGCCCCACAGGGGAGGAGAGTCCTGTAGGATGAGGCTGAGGAAACCTTAGTAAAGCTTGGGACAGGGCTGGCCTAGTAGGCCGATTGAGAGTTTGGGTTCTGTCCGAAGCCTTCGGAGAGTTTCAAGCAGGATTCCAGCAAGATCTGCTTTACGTTTGCAGACAGTGGCTGTGGCTTTGAAATGGACAGCAGAGTGACAAAGAAGACTGCCACGAGCACCCACTGCATCCTAAAGCCACGTCCCCACCAATAGCCAGTCCTTCTAGAACATTACAGCCCTAAAATGGAAGCGAGCCTGTGGTCATCAGCCTGCTTACTGGGAGGAGCATGACATCCTGCAAGCAAGTTGTTCTTGGAACCAGCCTGGGTCAGGGAGCCTGAGAGAACCCCCTGGAGTCAGTGTCTAGGGCAGCAGGGGCAGGGGCATTGCAACATTGCCATGGATGGTTACTCAAGGGGCGGCCCCCTAAATTGGTAATGGCTTCCTGAAGTGCTGTGTCTGCTAACAAGATTCTGAGGCTGCAGCAAGTGCTGGGAGTCAGGTCTGGAGAGATGGCTCAGTAATTGAAAGCACCTGCTAGTCTTTCAGAGGACCCAGGTTCAATTCCTAGCACCCATATGGTGGCTTGCAACCATCTCTACTTCACTCCAGAGTGTCTAACACCTTCTGGCTTCTTTAGTCACCAGTTATTCACATGGTACACAGTCAGGACTGCAGGCAAAAACACCCATTCACAGAAATTATTAAAGTAATATTTTTTTAAATGCTAAGTACTGAGCTGGACACAATGTTGTCTTCCTATGCTGTCCTAGCTCTTGGGGCTGAGGTAGGAAGATGGCTTGTGTCCAGGGGTTCAGAGCCAGCCCAGGAAGCCCTTGTCTATTTCTATTTCCATCTCTCTCTCTGTCTGTCAGTCTGGTTTTTATTACATTCCATTTACTTTGTATACATGTGTATGTGGGTGTGTCATGGTGTGTGTGTGCACGTGCACTATGGTGAGGTCAGAGGACACCTGTGGGGGTCATTCTTTTCATTTCATCATGTGGGTTCCAGGATCAAACTCAGGCCAGCACCAATGGTAGTGCTTTTACATGCTGAAACAGCTTACTTGCCTGTTTTGGTTTTGGTTTTGCATTTTGGGGACAGAGTTTCATAGAACCCAAGCTGGCTATGAAGGAAGGATGGCCTTGGACTGCTGACTTTCCTGCTTGGGCCTTCTGAGTGTGCATACTACCACAAAAAGGCTAGGTATGGTGGTCCATGTGTATTCAGGAGCTGGAGGCAGAAAAATCAAGAATCAAGGCCAGCCTGAGCTACTTAGAGGGTTTCAGGCCAGTTTGGGCTCTCTGGCAAGTTCCTGAGGCAGGAAGGAATGGAAGAAGAGGGCCCTGCCTGCCAGAGTGGAGTGAGGGAGAATATCTGTAGATCTCAACTGCCATTGGAAAAAGTCCAGGATTGACTAGTAATGTCTGCCCTGGGCACTTAGGGGAATGGCTGCACTCACCTCCAGCCACACTTCAGGGAGAGGCTCTTTTTGGGAATGTACTATCTGGGGCAGTACCAGGGAGCCTGGGGGTAATCTGGACTCTCTTCTTTCCTAGCTGTCCCTACTTGGCCCGCACACTGACCCTGGCCATCCCCATCATCGCCGCCATCCTCTTCTTCTTCGTCATGAGCTGTCTCCTGCAGACCAGTTTCACTGACCCTGGCATCCTACCCCGGGCCACCGTCTGTGAGGCCGCTGCCCTGGAGAAGCAGATCGGTGAGGCTCTTACTCCCAGCCAGGCCTGTAGCTCCCTGCAGCCTGGCTTTCTCCTACAGCCTTGAGCTAGGAATTAAGGGTGCAGCAGTGAGCAGAGCAGGCTGGAGCTGACACTGTGAGAGGGGAGACAGACAGTGAGTAAGCAGGCAAAGAAGTGAGCAAGAAATGGCTGGCAGCCAGCTCAGAGCTGAGTGCTTCCGGGGTGCCTGGCAATGCTTTAAGCCGCCTGTATGTGGGGCTACTTAATTTTCATAAGCCAATGAGGTCAGTACTGTTACTCTCTTTCTATTCATTCGTGAAATGAGACACAGAATGGTTAAGTACATGGTTCAAGATCACACAGCTGTGGCTGCACAGTGGTGGCGCACGCCTTTTATCCCAGCATTGAGGAGGCAGAGGCAGGTGGACCTCTGAGTTTGAGGCCAGCCTGGTCTACAGAGTAAGTTGCTGGACAGCCAAAGCTACGTATTGAGACCCTGTCTCAGAAAAACAAACAAATAAACAAAGATGGCACAGGAAGTGCACAGACGGGGAAGCAATTTCAGGCAGCGGTTGGCCCAAGCCCCTGCTTTTAGAATTTTTTTTTCAGACCAGGTCTTATGTAGTCTAGGCAACTCACTGTGTAGCTGAAGATGCCTTCATTTCTGCTCTGTCCCTCTCCATCTCTTAAGTGCTGGGTTATGGGCATCTCCCTCACACTCGGCTAAATGTTTGTGTAGTCTTTATTTATTCAATCATGAGACACTTATTGACCCCTGCTGTGTGCCATGAGCTCTTCCAGATGGTACTAAGGAATGAAAGAACGCCACAGTTGTCTCTGTCCTCCTGGGGGTCGAGGTGACACGCTAGGGTGTGAGGAAGACAGTAAATAAGTAAGTAGGATGTTAGGGAAGAGACACAGGGCTAGGGGAGGGCTAAGAAAGAAAGAAGTATAGGCCTGGGCAGGGGAGCAGGCGAGGACACAGCAGCAGAGGGCATGGCCTGTGTCAGGACAAGCCCTGGATGCTGTGGTAAGAAGAAAAGTGTCCGTCCACAGAGGTAAAAGCATAGAGGAGGGAAAGGCTGGGTGCCCAGAAAGAACCTGCCTTCCTAGGCCTCTGGGTAGCTAACCCTTTATTCTTCCCTGAGAAGAGACCTAAACCCAAGGCCAAGACCTTCATCTCTGCTGGCCCCACCCCAGCTCCTTCCTGCTGAGAAGTGACTCGGATGTTTGCACACCTCCAGGGTTTCCGGTCATGGTTGGCTCGTTGCCCTAAGAAGGCAGCGATCACATAGGCTCTTAACCACCTAGCTGGCCTGATGAGATCTAGTGACCTGCAAATGTCGGAGCCGACTGTGTCTAACCCTGGGAATCATCTTTGCTGACTCTGGAGCAGCTCACCGGAGCCCAGGAGGATACCTCTCAGCTTTGCCTGTTCATACCACCTCCTCTGCCCAGGATGGGGGCGGGAGGTGGGGTGAGGTGGGGGCAGCCACACTCATGGTCTTCCTCTAGAAGCTGGCTTCCTTCCCCTTGCACTGTCCCCCGCCCCCAATTCACATCCTCCGAGTATGACCTGAGCTTCAGAGCAGCCACTGGGTTCACCTTCCCTTCAATCAGACTAATCCTGAGACAGAGGCCTGGCTGCCTAGAATCCTCTGGCTTCTGAACTGCTTGGCTCAGAAACCATAGTAATCCCCATGTTTGGGGAGAGCGTGATTGTATGTCCAGTACTGTCTACTGTTATTCCCATGGATCTTCACATCTGCTTATGTGCATGGGGGCGGGGGTAGTGATCCCATTGGCCAGATGTGCCAATGTAGACTCCAAACAAGGGTGCCAAAAGTGAAGGGAGAGGAGGGGGCCCTCTTCCCACACTCTGGGCTTTGTGTGGAGGGATGGCAAAAGGATACCTCCCTTGCATCCATTATCAACGCCTTAGTGTCCTGTATCCTGGGCCAGACCTTCTATGACACAGCCCCACGTCCCTTCTTCCTTTTCTGTTCCTGGACCTCATGGCCGTCATGATGAAATTGTTTGTTGCTGGGGTGTGCGGTCATGGATGTCTGGTTCACCTTATCACTGTGCAGGAAGTTCAGTGGTGTTAGCTAAAGAAAGGGGTGGTTGGAAGGATGATGAGGAATGGGGAGACCTGGAGGCTCCCCCGTTGCACTGGAGACCTGTGAGAGGGTTTGGTGTCTCCCCAGGAGGACATGGCGGGTACATGTAGTCCACTCTCTCTCCTGGCAGCCAACTGGCTGACAAGAATCTAATGACAGGAGTGTAATCTGAAGCCTGTGGGGTCAGGCCCGTGTTAAGTCTAGCAGGAAGAGGCTTTGAAAGATCATTGGTGAATTGAGGGTGTCTTCTATGTGCGTGGCTTTGAGAGGTGACAGTTGCCACCCTGTGAGGTTATCTGGACTTCAAGCACAGGAAACTTCCTGAAGGAACTCTCCAGGCAGACAGAAGAGCAAAGAGGATGAGGCAGGAGAAGAGCAGGACCAGGCATGGGGCTACGCAGTGGGCCACCTTACCTGGAACACGCTGTGAAGGGAAGCCATGTTGAAGGGTGGTATAGAATCAGGGCCTAAGACAAGGTCTGTCCTCTGTGATGTCCTGTGATGCTCACAGCCTATCCCATCAGCCACTATGTGTCTGCCCCCGGCTGACCCAAGGGCCCTTTCCCTGGCAGGTTGTCTCCTTTCCTTCCCAGTCAGGTTCAGGGCCCTGCTAACCAGGATACCCTTCCTACTTTTACCCCTCGGTTGTAATTGTTTCTCTGAGACTCAGTTTTGCCTTTGACCCTCCTAAGCTTAGGAGTTTGAGAGATTCCCTCGCCCCCTCAGCTTGCTTTCCTGAAGAGCAGAGCAGTCCCTGGAATTCAGCTTGCAGGATTTTTACCCTTCTCAGCTCTACCTTCATTCCTTTGTTTATTTTTCTTTCTTCCTTTCTTTCTTCCTTTCTTGTTTCTTTTTTGTTTGTTAGTTATTTTGAAATAGGGTCTTTCTATGTATCCTTAGCTGGCTTGGATATATTTGGGTCAATATATAGACCAAGCTGGTATTCTTCTGTCTCTGTCTTTCCTAGGTGCTAGGATAGGACTGCAGGCTCCTGGTCTACCTAACTCCCATCCTTCCCCCCTTCCTCCCTTCCCCCTTCCTCCCTTCCCCCCAGGTAGTGGCAACTGCCAGTGGTTATGAACTACTATGTGGGTGCTGGGAACCGAATCTGAATCTGAGCCCCCACAAGACTAACAAATGTTCTTAGCCTTTGAACCATCCCTCCATTTCCTCCCATCATCTCCTGAGTGTTTTACTTTAAATGGTTCACTTTTTTATGAGACTGGTCTACACAGCAAGTTCTTTTTTTGTTGTTGTTTTGTTTTTTTGTTTTGTTTTTTTGTTTTGTTTTGTTTTTGAGACAGGGTTTCTCTGTGTAGCCCTGGCTGTCCTGGAACTCTGTAGACCAGGCTGGCCTCGAACTCAGAAATCCACCTGCCTCTGCCTCCCAAGTGCTAGGATTAAAGGCGTGCGCCACCACTTCCCAGCTACACAGCAAGTTCTAGGTCACCATAACAAGACCCTGTGTAGCCCCTCCCAAAAAATCAACAATCAATCACGTTAAAATATAGCCCTAAGCTGTATAATAGCTCTTCAGTTGCTGATAAACCCCATATATAATTGCAGTCCCACATTATACCACCTAATGGCATCAGAACCTTCTTACTTTGCATAACATTCGTGTGGGGAAATCACCTTCAGACACAACGATGCAATTCTCGAAACTCCCCTTACATGACATGGGACTGTATTTCAAAAGAGAAATTTTTATGAGCCTCTTGTAAACAAAGCCAGGCTCACTTGCTCTGCATTGAAGGTTATCATGTAAGAGAAAGCCAGGCTGCAAGGTTCCTGGCCATTTTGGCTGTTGAGGCAAATTCATGGAGCTGTGTATAGTCTCGGTATACGTGGAGACCTCCCTTTCGCTGGAGTAGAAGGCTGGAGAGAGACTTGAAAGGGAAGAACTTTCTCAGACCATGATTCACTTGCCTACTGTAGGAGACTTCCTGCGAGACCAGCGGCAGACACCTTCCCCCATTTCCTCCCACTCCCGATACCCAAGGCACATGGCCTTGGCTCCTCTGGGTCTTCACCTTTTCTTGCCCTGTCCCCCAGCCCCCACCGCAACCCCCTGTCTGGGTGCTTCCCATACCTGCTGAGAGGGTATCTGATTCTATCTGGGATATTGCCACTTTTTGTTTTATTTTGGTTTGGATGTTTTGGGCTTGTGTAGCTCAGGCTCAGTAAAGATGCCCTCGAGCTGTTGCTGCTTCACCTTCATCTCCCAAGCATCCAGGTTATTATCCTGTGCACAACCACACCCAGTTCACATGGTACTGGGGATCAGACTTGGGCTTTGTGAGTGTTTGGCAAACTGCTACCAACTGACTGAGCTATATCTCAGCCTGATTTTAGGTTTTGAGACTGAGTCTCTTAGGGTAGCCAGGCTGGCCCGGAATTCCAAGTTCTACCTTTACCTCCCATTCCCTAAGAGTCCAAGTACCTGATGTGTCTTCCTCTTCTTCCTCTTCTTCCTCTTCTTCTTCAATTAATTAATTTATTTTATGTATATGAGTACACTGTAGCTGTCTTCAGACACACCAGAAGAGGACCCCATTATAGATGGTTGTGAGCCACCATGTGGTTACTGGGAATTGAACTTAGGACCTTTGGAAGAGCAGTCAGTACTCTTAACCGCTGAGCCCTCATATGTATTCTTGGTGGTGGTGCTTGGGTTATTTTCTTTACTTGTTTCAGTTTTGCAAGACAGGGTTTCTCTGTGTAGCCCTGGCTGCCCTGGAACTCACTCTGTAGACCAGGCTGGCTTCTAGCTCACAGATCCACCTTCCTCTGCCTCCCGAGTGCCAGGTTTAAGGTGTGCATCATCACATCTGGCTTCTGTATGAAGAGCATAGACACCAAAATCAGTAACTGAGTAGCTATGGGTTAGGCTTTAATAAAACATCACCTCTAATCTGCATGAAGTCTTACATGTTGCCCATTTTAGAGGTGAGGAAACTGAGGCTCTAGAAGGCTGACAAGCAGCCGAGCCATGTTTCAAACTGAAATCAGCTTGGACTCAAGTCACCCCCCCACCCCCCATCGTGGCAAGGGCATTGATTCACGCTGCTTTCTATGTAACCATACAGTTACAGCCTCTGTGTGAGTCTGCCCACAGGCAAAGATCTTCCTGGATCTCCAGGCCCTGCACTAAACCTGGTTCGTGACTGGGGCTCCATCAACCTCTAGGAATGAATAGAGTGGTCACATGGGGATTACAGTGAGCAGAACTTGAAGGTGGGTTTATGGTTTACCTTTAGCTGCACTAACCATTGCGGGAGCCAGTAATAGACTACCTGCCCAGCATGTGGTTCTATCCCTAGCTCTGCACAAGGAAAAGTCTCTTCAGTAGCCTGCCTTAGTAGGATGAAATCCTGGTCCACAGCAGTACTGGCTCCCAGTGGCAGCCCCAGCCCCCCAAAAAGCTATTTTGAAGGTGTGGGGGCTCCTGGCTCAGGCAGGAAGAGGGCATGGGGAAGTCATTTGCCTCTCAGAGCCGTACAGGCATGGGGAGAGGCTGAGCCCCATTTCTTGAACTGACTTCCTCTGAGTTTCCTGTCTGTAAGGCACACCGGCGAGGGTGCTCACCACCTCGTGGGCATCTATGGGTCATAGCTGAAAGCTCTGAAATGCATCCTAGGGCCCCTTCAGGCCACGGCAGTTCTTAGCAGCCGCTTCCTCCTGCTTTTAGCAAGGATTATTTTCCCTCACAGGCTGCAGCCAGAGAATCAGAAGCCAGTCATGTGCACAGCAAGGCCTTGTCTCACACAACCTGTAACGCAGACTTTCTTTTCTTTTTATGGATTGGGATGCTTTCCTTGCATGGATGTTTGTGTACCATTCTATCTCCTGCCCACGGAGATCTGAAGAGGGCATTGGATGTCCTGGGCCCAGAGTTGTAGGAAGTCATGAGCCACCATGAGTGCTGGGAATTGAACTCAGGTCCTCTGGACAAGCAGTCAGTGCTCTTAACCTCTGAGCTTCCTCTCTAGATGTTTTTACTGGGATGTGCCAAGCAGGCATAGAGTGAGCAGACATTCTGGCTCATTTATATGTATAGACCCCTTACCCACCACAGCCAGGCCTTGTACAGTATCCTGTGAGCAGTGAATGCTCCTGTGTGAAGTAATGAACTCATGGATGTCTTGGGAGCCATAGATTAAAATCTCAGCCCTACCTCATGCTATGGGTTATCTCAGTTCCCGTCTTCAGGATATGTGCTCTGATTCAGGGGTCTCGGTATATATACCTCGGTATCCTGTCTCCTCCCTGCTGAGCCTTAAAAGGCTCAACTTTTAGTCAGGAGTGGTCAACAAGTTGTCACTGATGGTAGTTGCTGGGCGGAGCAGGTGACAGGCACACTAGCTCAGTATTGCCTCTACAAGCCTCCTTTGGCCAAACTGTGACCTCTGTCCATTGTGTGCCAGCTCTCTGTTCCCTCTGAGTCTTCTTGGCAGCATCACTTCCTCTGTCACCTTTCTGGGGGGGAGGGGACTTCCCTACCAGGGACTGGAACAGGCTGCAAAGAGCTCCCTCCCTGCCTTGTGGGAGAGACCAAGGTTCCTCTGTGTCCTGAGGAGGATCTCTGGGATCCGGTGAGATTTCCAGAAGGTTCTCTCAACACTAGAGAGGGTCTGTGTCTGCCCTTCACTCCCGGATGGCTGCATTCCAAAGGTTTCTTTATAACTCAGTGTGTGTCAGTATGTGTATAGCAACAGTAACAGTGTCAGCTAATATTTACAAAGCTGGGCATTCCTCATCTGAAAATTCTAAATGCTTCAAAATCTGAGTCTTTTGTTTGGTAATTTTTTTCAGGACATGGTTCCTTTGTATAATCCTAGCTGGTCTCAAACTCACAGACAACTGCCTGTTTCAGCTTCCTCTGTGCTTGGATTAAAGGCATGTGCCACCACAGCCCAGCTTTCTTTTCCATTCCTTTCCTTTTCTTTTTTTCCGCACCAGACCTCATCTGACAGACTGCAGTCAAAACACAGGTGCACTAAAAATGTCACATAAAATTACCTTTGGAGCCAGGTGAGGTGGCTCACACTTTTAATCCCAGCAGAAGCAAGTAGATCTCTGTGAGTTCATGGCCCTGCCTCAAAACAATAATGGAAAAAACCCCTTCTAGTTATGCGTAAAAGACCTGTATGATACAGAAGGAGATTTCATGTGTGTTTTGGATGCGACTGTCTAGATGTGTCATTATGTATATGCAGATATTCCAAAATCTGAAAAATTGCCAAATTTAAAACATTTGTGGTCCACAGTATTGCAGGTAAGGGATACACAGCCTTCCCTGTGCTCTTGCTAAATAAATATTAGACATTGTGTTAAACCCACTTGGTAAATTCTTAGCTAATTCTCCCAGTAACACTCTGGGGTAGATTCCATTCTGTTCCATTTTATTTATTTTATTTTATTGGTTTTTCAAGACAGGGTTTCTGTAGCTGTCTTGAAAGTCACTGTGTAGAGGAGTCTAGCCTCGAACTCACAGAAATCTTCCTACCTCCGCCTTCCAGATGCTGGGATTAAAGGTGGGCACCATACTCCCCTACCCTGGCTTATTCAGTTATTTTTAGCAGAGAAGCTGAATGATTTAATCGGCCTCACTCAGTAATCGCTTGGGCAGAGATGCATATCCATATGTCTTATTGGCTCAAAAGCCCCTGTACAGACAGGGAGACAGTGCTGGGCAGGTAGCCAAGGCTGGGGCCATGGGGGCAATGGCAAGGGATTTGGGGTTTGGTATGGCATAATGCCAATAGCTTGGAAAGAGCCAGGCAATCTGCTGCTTGGTCAGGACCAAGGTCAGTGGCTCCTGGGACTCCAACCTCACCACAGCAGACAGGCTGGGACCGCCTGATTTACTGATCAAGAAACTGAGGCTTAGAAGTGAAAGGACTTCCTAGGTAACAAGTAGAATTCCATGAAGCATTCACGCTCAGTGTTCTCAGTCTTCTGAGCCTGTGCCTTGGCTTTCCCGTAAATGACTACCGGGTAGCTACTTGCCCTTTCTGAACTTTACAGCCTTGGGCATTTTGGTGTTCATCTGCTTCTTTGGGCATGACAGCCGTTAAGCAGTTTACCCAAAGCACCTGCTCTTAAGTGGAAGGGGCAGGACTTGAACCCCTAGCCCTCCTCAGCCTTAAAGCTTGCCTTCTTCTGCTTGCTGCCTCATAGTTCTTAGCCCCAGGACCACCATTGTGTCACCTTGTCCCCTCTCAGGAGATGTCTAGCCAGAGGGAGGAGGCACACACACAGGTCCTGTCACAGCATCAAGTCCTGACAGCTGTGCTCCGTGTGGTGTGAGAAGCAGGAGTCTGCAAACCCTGAGAACAGATGGAGGATTGGAGATGAGTTTGGGCCTTGTGAATCCTCGAAAGATGAAGGGGGGGGGGGCTAGGGTTCATGGGCTGGGGACAGGAAGACCAGAGCAGCAGCAGCTTGTTAGGGAAGGGACGAGGGAGAAAGGTTGGGTCCCAGGGTGCAAGGCCTGGAATACACCTACCTGAGGGATGTGTGTGTGTATGTGTGTGTATGTGTGTGTATGTGTGTGTACATATATGATCATGCCACAGTACTCTAATAAAGGTCAGAGGCCTGACTTGTGGAAATCTGTTTTTTCTGTAACCATATGGGCCAAATCATGGTTGGCAGTAGGCACCTTTACCCACATCTCCAGCCCATTTTACTGTTAGATTTTTAATGTATATAGGTTTTTTGCCTGTATATGTGTCTATATACCGTGTGCATGCAGTGCCCTCAGAAGCCAGAAGGAGGTGTTGGGTCCTCTGGAACTGGACTTAGGGATAGTTATAACCACCATGTTGGTGCTGGGAACTGAACTGAACTCTGGTCTTCTACAAGACCAACAAGTGCTTTTAGCCACTGAACCATCTCCCCAGCCTTGTTTAGTTTTAGCATTTATTTATTTATTTATTTATTTATTTATTTATTTATTTATTAAGCAGGGTTTCCCCACGCAGCTCTGGCTGTTCTGGAACTCACTCTGTAGATCGGGCTGGCCTCGAACTCACAGAACTCTACCTACCTCTGTCTCTTGAATGCTGGCACTAAAGGCACGCACCACTACCCAGCTCCCCTTGTTTATTTTTAAAACAGAGGTTTTTTTTTTTTTTTTTTTTAAGATTTATTTATTTTATGTATGTGGGTACACTGTAACTGTCTTCAGACACACCAGAAGAGGGCATCAGATCCCATTACAGATGGTTGTGAGCCACCATGTGGTTGCTGGGAATTGAACTCAGGACCTCTGGAAGAGCAATCAGTGCTCTTTACGGCAGAGAGCCATCTCTCTAGCCCCAAAACAGAGTTTTATGTAGTCCATGTTAACCTTGAATTTGCCATGTAGTTTAGGGTAGCCTTAACTTATGATTGATTCTTCTGCCTCTGCCTCCCAACCACCGGGATTGCAGACATGCCCAACCTGAACTTGGATTGGGATACTGGGGATTAAACTCAAGGAAGGTACTCTACTGTTGAGGTACAACCCCACTATGACATGGGTTCAAATCCTGGTTTTGCTCTCTGCTGCATGGCCTAGGGCAAGTCTCCTCATTTGCTGAGCAAATCTTAGTTGTAAGACTGGGAGGTGGTCTTACCTTTAAAACTTGTAGTTAAGGAGACGTGTCTGCCTGAGGAAGGTTAGGATTTTAAGTCGGAGACCAGATTAAACTCTTTAGTATTACCCTGTCTCAAAAACCCAGCCGGGCAAGGTGGATGACTCAGTTGGTAGAGTGCGTGCCCAGCATTCCTCAAGCCCTGGGTTCAGTCTCCAGCACCACGCAGAACCTGACGTGGTAGTTCCGTGTCTGTGATTCCAGCATGTGGGAGGTGAGAGGATTCAGGGCCATCACCAGCTACATAGTGAGTTTAAAGCCAACCTGGCCACACCACTCTGCTTGTTATTTCTATTTTGCAAACTAGAGAGCGAAGGCTCAGTGCCATGGAGTCAGCCTCCTCGGCCCCCATCCCCCTGCCTTCTCCTGCTTCCTGTTCCAGAGAGGAAACACTCAGGTGCTTAGCTGCATTTTAAACGTGTATAAAATGTGTCAAGGCTGTGCTAAGAGCATGTCTGGTGGCTGGGAGCGTGAGGCCAGGATCCATTTCCCTCACTCGTTGGTACATGCCAGGCATCTGGACGAGACTCAGTGACTGCAGGTTGGCAGCTAAACTGGAGACACTGTGCAGTACACTGCAGCTAGGAGTGTTCCCTGGATGCATGTGAGCTCTGTCCATATCAACACAATAAGTGGGTGGGGCGGTGGCACCAACATTTGGGAGACAGATGCAGGAAGATCTCTGTGAGTTCAAGGGCAACCTGGCCTACAGAGTGAGTTCCAGGCCAACCAGGGCTACATAGTGAGACTATTCCTTCCTTCCTTCCTTCCTTCTTCTTTCCTTCCTTCCCCCCCCCCCCCCTCTTTCTATTGGTTCTTTGAAACAGGGTCTCTTTACACAGCCCTGACAGTCCTGGGATTTACTATGTGGACCAGTGTGTCCTTGAACTCACAGAGATCTGCTTGCCTCTGCCTCCCCAGTGCTGAGATTAAAAGGGTATGCCACCACACCTGGCTACATACTGTTCTTATCTGAACACAGATCTCGTGGGTTCAGCTTGCAGACACTCATCTAATGGAATATGGAGAATTTGCAGACTTCGAGTAAACTTGTTATTTCTTCCATTAAAAAAAAAAAAAAAAGAAAGGAAAAGGTAACTTTAACAGGTGGCTCACGTGTTGCCTTTCTGTCTTGCAGTGTAGTCAATGAACATGTCTTTTTCTAAAAAGAAAGAAGAGGGAAAGAGACATTATAGTCCAGGTTGGCCTTGAACTCACAGTTGTACTGCCTGCTTCCCAACATCTGGGATTACAGGCATGTGCTTTCGTGCCTTGCTCTGACATTCTTTTCTTTTGAGGAGGGGGGGCAATTTTTAAAAATTGGATATTTATCTGCATTCCAGATGCCATCCCCTTTCCCCATTTCCCCTCCCTAGAAAACCCCTATTCCATCCCCCCTCCTCCTTTTTGCTTTTATACCATTTTTTGTTGTTGTTATTGTTTTGTTTTTCGAGACAGGGTTTCTCTGTGCAGCCCAGGCTGTCCTGGAACTCACTCTGTAGACCAGGCTGGCCTCAAACTCAGAAATCCTCCTGCCTCTGCCTCCCAAGTGCTGGGATTAAAGGCGTGCACCACCACTGCCGGTGCTTTTATACCATTTTAATTACATGCATGTATTAAGGTCAGTTCTAGGTTGAGGGTCTAGCAATAGATATAGATAGTCAAGGAACAAGCAAGACAATAAACACAAATGGTCAAAGAACAAGCAAGGCAATAAACAAAGTTCTGTGAACACTCCCATGATCATAGCTCTGATGTTCTTTTTTGTTTTCATTACATTTTTATTCATTAAGATTTTATTGTTATTGCAGCGAAAAATAAAATCAAAATACTTCAGATTAAAATAAAAGATTTTATTTTTAATTATATGTGAGGGGTGGGAGGTGTGCACGCGTAAGAATGCTGGCTTTGGTGTGAGGTCAGGCCAGTGGTTTGTCGGTGCCATAGGTCTAGATTCAGTTGCTTCTCTGGGAAGTTTATCTCCTTCCTTTCACCATGACACTTCCATGTATTAGAAGTTGGATGTAGGCTTAATTAGATGCATATGGCCTCCCTAGCCTTGCCAGGAACTCTATCCCTGATGACCCTTCTCAGGGTAAGGCCAGCAGTGGTTTGAGCAGTCCATGCCTGAAGGGAGTGCTGGGTTCTTGACATTTGTCCCTCTGTTAGTGTCCCCTAACCCCCCCCTCCCATCTCCCTTGTTCCTGAGCTTATTCTCTTTGAGGTGCTGTCTGTCCCAGCCAGGCAGCTGTGGCTTCCCGCTACCGAGGGCCGTGGGCTGTCTTGGGTATCCTCATTTTCTCTCTTCACACCCTCAGATAACACAGGCAGCTCCACATACCGACCGCCTCCTCGGACTCGGGAGGTGATGATCAACGGACAGATGGTGAAGCTCAAGTATTGCTTCACCTGTAAGATGTTTCGGCCTCCCCGGACCTCACACTGCAGTGTCTGTGACAACTGTGTGGGTGAGTGGGGGTCCCCAAAGAGCTCTGAGAGATTGAGTCTTGGATTCAGGAAATCACATGTGGGGCAAGGCAGGCAGCATCTGAAATACTTAGGGCTGAGTGGGAGGGCTGTGTGACATCTCTTGGCCCAGGGCTGGTATATACCCTGTCCCACTGATCCCCGAGCATTGTGGCAGAGACCTTGAGCTTGTCTCCTGGCTTCAGTATGCTTCTCAGTAGGTCTGTGATCCCAGAAGCCTGGAGCTATAACATGGAAGACAGGGTGATCTAACTGAGAAGGAAGGCAGCGAGGGTGGGAGTCTGGGGGAGTGAGGTGGAAAGCATGGGCCAGAACTGAAAGTTGGCTCTGCTTGGTTTGTTCCCCTCATGCTATACAGCTCGATGAAGACCCATGACAGTCCCTTGGGAGGGTGTCCCAAGGGAGAGTATATGACACCTAAGCGAGCTGAGCCATGGTGACAGTGCACAGTTCCCAGGGCAGTGACTTCATGGTGCCAGCTCAGCACTCCCTAAAGAGGAGAGCGGGCACAGCAGGCATGAAGTGGGTGACTCAATGCCTGTTATTCATCTCTGCCAGTCTGCCCCACCCACTACCTTAGAGGCACCAGCCTTTGGCATAAGGCCTGCAACGGGCTCATGACCCAGATTCCCACAGGGACTTTCCTTACCAGGGTGTGACTCCCACCCTCAGGGACTTAGCAATGATATGAGCTCAGTCCTCTGTCCTGGCCTCTGGTGCCAGCTCTGCATGAGTTACGTCGTGGCCCAGCCGTCTCTGGACCTTAGGGCAAGAGCTGTTGGCATGTAGCTAGTAAGAGGCCATGGTCTGTGAGTCTTTGAAGCAGACACTGTTGGACTCTGGCAGGGGTCTGAGGCCAGCACATGTCTAGTTCAAGGGCAAGGCTGTATAAAAGAAGAGTAAGGAAACAGACCAGGAGACCCCTACCTAGTTTGAGGCCATGGGAGACTTTTTAAGGGAGTGGCTTTGTAGTTGACATCTGAAGGAGTTACTATGGAGCTAAAAGAATAGACAGGGAATGTGTCAGGCAGTGGGTGGGACTGATGAGCAAGGACTAGAAGCAGGGTGTGTCCCAGGGAAGGACAGGAGTCAGCTGGTGGGGAGGGGGCTAGTGCCAGCCTGGGGCAAGGCTAGCCACCCACCAGTGCTGATTGGAGACCCACACTAACTCCTCCTCCCCTTTCTAGAACGGTTTGACCATCACTGCCCTTGGGTGGGCAACTGTGTGGGGAGACGGAACTACCGCTTCTTTTATGCATTTATTCTCTCCCTCTCCTTCCTGACGGCCTTCATCTTCGCCTGCGTGGTCACCCACCTGACCCTGCGTGAGTTGGGGGACAAAGGGTGAAGGAAGGCAAACCGGTGAGCTCAACCCTAGCATAGGGCAGTGCTCACCCGCCCCCTGAGCTGTGTCTCTTTCTTCTTCTTAGTTTCTCAAGGAAGCAACTTCCTCTCCGCTCTAAAAAAGACACCAGCGAGATATCCTTTGCCAGCTGGTCACCCTGGGTGGGGAATTGAGGCCTCTTCATGTGGGGGGACGGGTCTCCAGGGTGGGGTGACTGACGGGGAGGGCCGTATCTGTTCTTTAGAATCCATTCTACCAGCTAGTTTGTGAAAACCCAGGCTAGACCTGATCATGGGTCGTGGAGAGGGGCTGAGCAAGCAATCTCAGGAAAGTGTCTGTCTACAAAGGCTTGGCAGAGAGTGTATATCTTAATTAAATTTTTGTTTATCCTGCCCTTGGGCAGCAGGGAACATGCATGTGCCATGGTACACAAATAGAGATGGGAACAACTTGAAGTTCAAACTCAGGTCATCAGGCCTGGTGACAAACTCCTTTACCCATTGAGTCATGTCACCAGCTGCATGCATGTTCCTTCGGATGCCAAGCTCCCTGGACCATGCCAGGATCCTGTGGCTGGAATTTCCTCTGCCATCTCTAGGCCAGATCCTGCCTTGTTCCTCAGGAGCTTCCTCCTCCTCCTTCTGGGTTACAGGAGGTGATCTGCTGAGAAATAATGACTGGATCACAGAAAGGTCCCCAAACCTGTCACTTTTCAGGGACATAGCTCCAGGGAAGGGTGAATGACAAAGGCTGAGCCCAGGGGCCAGGGATTCTACCCTGTGCTGCACATGTCCTTGACAAGGCCCACTGTGCTGGAGTTGGTCATCTGCTTCTTCTCAATCTGGTCCATCCTGGGCCTCTCAGGGTTCCACACTTACCTCGTGGCCTCCAACCTGACAACTAATGAAGATGTGAGTAAAGCCAAGACAGCCTGGGGAACCTGGGGTGGCCAAGTGCAGCCAGTTGGGGGATCCAAGGTGGACACCTAACGTCAGACCCAGGGTTCCTACATGAGGCAGGTCCTTGGTGTATCACCTAAGTTGCCTTTCTTATAACTCCACAGAGTCAGTAAGCACACTAGGCTTCTGTGCCAGCTCCTTGCCACTTAGGGGCCTTTGAATGTCCTATGTCTCTCAGGGCATTGCATCTAGCTGTGACAGAATTGGGATGCATAGTGCCTATGCATGACTGAGGGATGTGGCCTAGGGTCTTTATGCTGGGAAGGGGTCAATCCGAGATTGATGCCAGAAATCCTGACCAAGCCTTCACATCCACCACTGCACACCTGTAGGCAGCAGAGCCATGACTGGGTGTATCCATTGAGAGGCATAGTTAGAACAGAACAGTGTGACTCTGTTGCCTCATCCCACCTACTCATGGTAAGCCATCCCCAGCTAGCAATCTGAGAGCCGCTGTCCCTGGTCCAGACATGACCTCCCCTGACTGTCCTGTTAAAAGGAAAACGGTACCGTATGTTCCCATGATTGCTGCATAACATTGATCAGAGACCCACTATCCAAAAGAAGGTGGATCCATGTCAGACATGGTGGTGCAGGCCTGGAATCCTAATGCTTGAGGCAGAAGGACCCTCTGGGCTGCATGGAAAGATGTTGACTTGAGAAGACAAAAAGGGGGTGGGGAATGGAGAAAGAAAAGAAAGAAGTTTGGCTAATGTGGTACAGGCCTGTAATCCCAGCTGCTCTGGGGACTGGGACAGGAGGATTGCCAATCCAAGGTTAGTGTGAACAGTGTCTCAAACAAAAACTAAAAAGAGGGCTCAGTGGTAGAACTCTTGCCTGGCATGTCCAAGGCCCTGCCTTCACTCTTGGTGTCAGAAGAAGGAGGGAAGGCTGGAGGGATGTTCTGTGGGTGAGACCACTGCCGCTCTTCTGGGGGATCCAGGTTTGATTCCCAGCACCCAAGTGGCAGGTTATAACTCCAGTCCATGTTTAGTGCACACCTCTGCCTGCATCTCTCCTCCTGCGTAACCCAGTGCCCTCTTCTGGTCTCCTATGGTACTGCACACACCTGATACACAGCCATCAGGCAAGACCCCATATGCATAAAATAAATAATACAGGTTTTAAAACAAGAAGAATAAGGGGGCTGGAGAAATGGCTCAGTGATTAGGAGCTCTGACTGCTGTTCCAGAGGTCCTGAGTTCAATTCCCAGCAACCACACAGTGGCTGACAACCATCTGTAATGGGATCCGAAGCGTTCTGGTGTGTCTGAAGACAGCTACAGTGTACTTATATAAATAAAAAATTTATACTGCAAAAACAAGAAGAATAAGAAGGAGGGAGCAAACTTCAAGGGGATACACAGATATTATCCCAACACTTGAAAGGTGGAAGCAGGGGACTGAGGAATTCTAGGTCACCCCTTGCTACAGGGAAAGTTGGAGGCCACCCCAGGACACATGACCCTGTTTTAAAAATAAAAATCCCATGACCTTTTACTCTCATTTGGGAAAACAAAGCAGAACACGTGTGTGTTGGTCATTGATAAGGGCAGAAATGACATCAGCCAGCAACCGCTCCCACCTCCACCCCACCTGTTTTTCTGGGTTCTGCATGAGTTTACCAGCACTTAAACAGCAAGGGGTGCTACAGCCCAGCCAGGGTAGAAAGTTCGGGGTGATAGTCCAGCAGGTGTTTCCTGCGAAGCCCCCCAGTGCCTTCAGCAGGGGACTTCCCAGAGGCAGACTCAGTGGTGCTGAGCCTGGTCATCCAGAAACGACCTGTCCATGATCAGGCTGTTGAATGGCAGGATCAGAGTGGCTCCGCCTGCTTTGTGCCCTTTGTGCTCTGGCCCCCTCTTAGTTGCTGTGATAAAACACCATGACCAAAGCAAGGTGGGGAAGAAAGGGTTTATTGGCCTACACTTCCACATTTCAGTCCATCACTGAAGGAAGTCAGAACAGGAACTCACACAGGGCAGGAACCTGGAGGCAGGAGCTGATGCAGAGGCCACGGAGAAGTGCTGCGTACTGGCTAGCTCCCCATAGCTCGGTCAGCATGCTTTCTAATAAAAGCTAGGACCACCAGCCCAGGGGTGGCCTCAACACCAGGCCCTCCCCCATCAGTCACTGGGAAAATACCCTACAGGTTTGCCAGATCTTAGTCGAGGTTTCCTCTTTTCAGATAACTCTAGCTTGTGTCAAGTTGATGTGAAACTATCTGTCATAGGTGGACAGCCAGGGGAGGGATGCTTTCTACCCGAACACTCTCTTCTGGAGACTTCCTTTTGGTTTTGTCTTCTGTGCTAGCTGGGGCCTGCTGACCTCTGCTGGAGAGCTCCCTGCTAGAGAGCAGTCCCCAGATCTTCCTTGACCCAGAACTGGTTTCTAAATGGCTGTACTTTCCCTGGCCTCTAGGTTGCCTTTCTAGAAAGTGGAAGCAACAGGAGGCAGCGGTGACCGGTGACCGGAGTTCCCGGGGAGAGGGCAAGGGCTGAAAGTGGAGCTCCATGGGAGACACTGTGCCCCAGTTTAATTCCCCACCCCCAGCACTGCTAGAGGGGGAGAGAGAGGGAGGGAGGAAGGAAGAAGGTAGCTGACCCAGGCTTCTTCCTCTTTCCAGATCAAAGGGTCTTGGTCCAGCAAGAGGGGTGGCGAGGCCTCTGTCAACCCCTACAGCCATAAAAGTATTATCACCAACTGTTGTGCTGTACTCTGTGGCCCATTGCCCCCCAGGTAAGTCAGGGCACAGGAGAGAATTCACAGGAGGTGGCCCTGCGGCTGGAGCCCTCATGGGAGTTCTGGAGCTCGGCAGGCCTTTCTCCCTGTGTGTACTTGGATTCCCTGTGTTCACAACTCAGGAATTCTGGGGAAGGCTGTCACTTAATCACATGTACTTATTTGTAAAATAAAAGTAAAACCTGTAACCCCAGTGTTTGAAGGCTGAAGCAGGAGAATTGGCTTCATGTTCAAGACCACCCTAGGACACAGTGAAACTGTTTCAAAGGCGGGGGTGGGGGGAATACAAAATGTTAAAAAGCCCTGGGCATCCTGTTTAATCCTGCTCCTCAGAGACACCACACTGTTAGGACCACACTTGAGTGATATGCTCTGCCTGTGCAGGGTGGGGTCCCAGCAGTGGCTCAGCCCTGACAGCAGGGGGCGCCAGAGCTCCAGAACAGGCGTTGACCGGCCCTGGGTGCTGCAGGGACAAGACCTTCCTTACACACTTGGGCTGTCTAGGGAGACAGGACACTGGGCCTCTCACCGCCTCAGGTAGCGATTGTTTCTTAGTTTTCTCTCACTTGCAGCCTGGCTTCTTGGCACCCAGACAGCTGAGTCAGTTTGAATTAGTAGTGAATAGGCTTGGGAGGTAGAAGCAGGCCTGTGGGGACCTCAAGGTCATCTTAAAGTACTTGGGACCCTGTCTCAAGAAATCAAAAACATTTTGTCCTGTTGGCACTTGCCCCAGAAGGTCTTGTTTTAAATGTATTTACTCACCTGTATGTGTGGGTGATTGAAATCCAAGTGCTTGCATACATACACCATGGTGGTCTGAGGACAGACAGCTCTCTTTCCATCTTGGGTTTGGTGGCAAACACCTTTACCACTGAGCTGTCTTACCAGCCCCAGAGGAAGGGTCTTAACCTCCTGAATGGGCAAAGCTTCCCTTCGCCCAGCTTTTCTAGGGCTAGATCCTTCCTGGGAGGACACAGACAACATTACCTGGCCCTTAGCCTGGAGCTTTGATATGTCTTGTCTTTATGTTTTGGAAGCCTGATTGACCGGCGGGGATTTGTGCAGTCTGATACCGTGTTGCCCTCACCCATCAGAAGTGACGAGCCAGCCTGTGGAGCTAAGCCAGACGCCAGCATGGTAGGAGGCCACCCCTGAATGTGACTGAGTGCTTACCTGCTGCCCTCCACACCTGCCGGGACCCTCCCCATGCCATCTGAGGGAAGCAGCCGCCAAAGACTCGAGTCTTTTCCTATTTATTTCCCACCCAGCATGGTTTTCTTTGAACTATACCATAGCTGTGTCCTCTGCTTCCCAAACCTAGGTTCCCACAGTTTAGGCCCTAGGTCCCCCAGCTGGTCAGTGGCAGGAGAGAAAGAGAGCCACAGCCTCTGGAGGCTACTAAGGAGACTATGCCAAGTCACTGCCTGAGCCCAGGGAGGCCCAGCATGAGTGAGGGCATGAACTGAATGGGCGGCCTCCCAGCTGAAGGCATGTTTGGACCTTGGTGAGCCAGGGGGTTCTGGGAGCAGGCCTGCTGAGTAGCTGGCTCTGAGCCACAGGCAACAGGTGGGGACCCTTCCGGGGACTGCTTTGGTTTGGGGCTCCTACATTCCATTTGTGATGACCACTGGGGTTCTTTGGGGAGGGGTTGTATGGAATTAGCCAGTAGGATAGAGCTGGGGTACTAGTAGAGGACATGGGTAGAGGATGAGAGGCAGCCTGTGTCAGAGGAGGTCAAACAAGCCATCCAGGTCCCCAGAACCTTGCTCCTGTAGAGTCCTGGGCAGCACAGTAGAAGTGGGGACCTGGCTTTCCCCCTGTCCACAGAGACTCTCGAAAGGATCCTTTCCTGTGCCCCCCAATCCCTCTTCCAGGTCAGGGCTAGAGGTGGGTGGATTAGCTCAAGCTGACAATACTTGAAACGGGTTTATTAATGCTGGGTATTTTGCACAATTTTATAGACTTCTTTTTTACATAGCCTCTTAAAAATAGGAGTTAATGTGTTACTATCCCTGTAGTGCCAAGTCAAGGGTTTTCAGAAGGTTAGGTAGTGTGATACATTTATTACAGCAGTAGCTATGAGGGATTGTGTGTATGCACACATGTGTGTTCATGCGTGCCGGTGTACAGATACAGCTGACTCCTGTGTCCTCTGGGCTAGTCCCTTTCCCCATTGCCCTGGGTTCAGAAGCAGCCTGAGATATGGGAGACTAGGGGGAGGCTGTGCGTTAGTCACGAGAGACCACTGGCTCCTGCCCACTTTCCTTTCACCAGGCCCTTTAGACTCCACCACCCAGCCCCCAGGTCACGCTCCCAGCTGTGACCTGCCCCAACAGGCTGAGGCTAGGTGTGGTGGGTGGGGTGATGGCTCTGGGGAGCGGCTGCTATTCTGCAAGCCACACCCCCTCCTAGGTGTTCTGCTCTGAGTGTTGGCTAGGGACTAGGACACAGAACGTTTCTGCTGATCAGGAATGAAGGAAGGGGCAGAGTGGACAGGAGGCATGTGTGGGTGTCCAGAAGCTTCAGCATGGCCTCTCAGCAAAACAGCCTTCTCCTTGGCCCATCAGGTGGGCTGAAACCCTTGGATCAAAGCATAGGAAGTCACTACTAAGTCCCTTCCTTGTTCCCAAGGCCAGTGGGTCCCAGACAGAGCTAGGAAGTGGTGGGTGCCAGGGGGCACTGGGAGACGGCTTCAGAGCCCCAGGTCGTCCCGGGTGGCCCTGGGAGGTAGGTAGGAAGGAGTGGAAGAGGCTCCCTAACCGCCTTCCGTTTGAGCCAGTATCTTTGTTCCTGCTTGTAATAAAGCTTCTGTTTTTAAGAGTTGATTTGCTTTGCTTTAGTTTTTATTGGCTTTTATTTTGCTGAGTCCCTGGCTTGCAGCTTAGCCTTGGGATCTTTCAGATAAGCTCGGGTCTTTGCTGGGAGTTAGAGAGCAGGCAGGCAGGGGGGCTGGCTGTCCAGCGATCGGTGGGAACTCTGCGGAGTAGAGGGAGCTGTGGCTAAACCACCTGTCCGTCTTCATCTTGTCTACCTTCTTGTGCCTCCAGGACTTGGTGCCTCCTGAGTTCTTCCCTGCTAACTTTCCACCCCGATCCCCAGTGATTGTTCAGCATGGTTGAGACAGTAGGTCCCAGTGGGAGCTTCTTGTTGCTAGCCCCAGCCCAGCCTCCTAGGCAGCCAGAACAGCCAGACAGATTATAACATAGGCCCACCTCTCTGGTATCTCCTCCAGGAGGACACTTGTCAGGACTTTGCCATCTCCTGCACAGCCTGAGGGGAGCTAACAGGCCTGTTTGCAGAGGGTTAGCTGGTAAGACCATGTGTCACGTGTCAGCCAGCTGTGCCCGCTCCTCACCATCATCGCATGCCTCACCAACCCCATGGAGTCCATCCATCTGTCTGGTGTGTGGTGTGGCACGTGTGCTGGCAATGGCCGTTCTCAGGGCTCCCCCCCACCCCCCACCCCAAACAGAAGACTCTTAGTCTTGTGCCACCTCCCCCTTGGGCTGGGCTTCTTTCGAGCACCTGTCCTTTCTAAAAGAAGGGATGAGGCTGGGAAGGGTGGTCCCCCTGCTCTGAGGGGCCCTCAGTCAGGCCGCTAACATCTGCATTCTGCTTCATGGCCCTGCCCTGCTCCTGCCTGCCTGTTGCCTGCTGCCTGAACTTTGCCCTTTTCTGGGAGAGAGGCAGGTACTGTGGTAGCCCTTGACTCACTCGGGGGCCCATGTGCTAACCCTCTCTCTTCTCCTTCTTTGCCATCCTGCCGGGAACATCCAGTATGTGCGGGGGCTTAAGGAGCTCCTGAGGACCGCCACTCTCTGCCTCCCCAGGAGTGGCCTGGGGGGAGCCAGGCATCCTGCACCTCCACCTGCCTAACCTGTGGCCCATCTGCCACCATCTGTGCCTACAGGGTCCGTCCCCCAGCCTGTCCTTCTTGTGTGCTCTCTAGAGCTTCCCCACCAGGCGCTGGGTTCTAGTCCTGAACCCCAACTCCTTGCTGGCCAGAGTGTAGAAAGCCATACTGCAGCCTCACCACAGTAATACCGAAGCACTGCTGAATCCCGCCTCCCCTCCTCCCCTCATGCCCCTTCCCCAGATTTGTGAAGTGTCCAGACTCTTTAGGAATCTTGCCTTGCAGCCTCCCGCCAGTCAGCAGAGCCATGGGCCAGCCTAGCAGGTTCCTTCAGGAGCTCTCTGGGTGTTGATGACGCTGCTGAACGAGTTTGGCAGCTGCTCTAAGCACAACGGGCTTGACACTGTTCCCACGCCCCCCATCCCCCCAGTAGGATGTGGAGTGTGAGCCTGTATCCTTGGCCCCAGGCACCAAGGGCTAGACAGCTCCATGCTCATCCAAGGACCCAAAGGGAGCCAGGTGAGACCTGGGGAGATGAGCTTCGTCCAGCACAGGGGCTGCCCACCTGATATTCACTACCTTTTGTAATAGAAATAAAGACCTTCCCCCTTCTTGCCATAGCCTGGAGTGTGTTGAGCCACTTTCCTTTGAGGTGCTGGCTGGGGTCTGGTATGGGTGTGTGAGAACAACTGCCTTGTACCCCAGCATGGGAGGGTGAAGGCTTGGAGGAGCCCTAAGCTTGAAGAATGCCATACCCAGGAGGGGGCTGCCAACCTCCTGTTACCAGTGGAGAGACCAAAGCCCAGGAGCAGGAAGGGACCTGCCCAAGGCCTCTATAAGTCAGCTGGAATGCAGCCCTGCATGCTGACCTCATTCTGCTCTGTTTCCATAAATTCCACACTGTCTGGTACCCTAGACGGTCATAGCGGAGGGGCTACTTCGAACAGCATTGCCTTAGAAGAAAAAGGCAAACAGCTGAATCACCTAAGCATCCTCTGGTGTCCCTTCCCAAAGGCAACGACGGGTACACAGCTCCTGAGCCAGGTACCAGGACTCTTACAACCAGACGCAAACCCCTCTGGTCAAACTGTTGAATTTGATGATTCCAAAGACAGAAATGACCTGGGAAATTATTAGAAAAGAAAAGGGTTTGCGAGTTGTGGTCGAGTCTAACTCTAATAAGAACCCCTCTTGCTGCTGTCAGATGCTCCAGAAAGGATGAGGAACACCCCCACCCCCCACCGGACCTCGGGGGCCCATCTGCTGACTCAGGCAGCCGCTCTGGAGTCCCATGCTCTGCCAGGGCCTGCTGCCTCCTGCCTGCCTGCCTGCCTGGGCTCCTGGACTTGGGAAGTAGAAGCCTGGAGGCAAAGGGAGGCAACTGAAACAGGAACTGAGTCAGGATGTGCAGGCCAGAGCTAGTAGGAGTGTCGAGGCCTGGCTTCCGTGGAGGAAGAAGAGTAAGGGATGGGCCGAGGGTCTAGAACCAGGCTGTAAACCCACACCAGGTTCCCGGCTTAATGGGCATGAGGAGAACACTCCCTTCGTAGGCTTAGAAGAAGCTTCAAGTTTGCCAAGCCCCACGGTCCAGGCTCCTAGTGTCCTGGGATTTCCAAGTTGCCCCTAGGACTTGGGGAAGCCCAGGCCAGGCTGAGAGCCAAGGAAGGCCCTTCAGGGCTGAGAGGAATTCTCCAGATGGAAAGGGAGGAGTCAGTGGCTATTATGCCTAACAATCTATCTGTCAGTCTGGAGAAGGAAGCGTTTGGGCTGAGGACCCCTTCTCTTCTGTGAGCACTTGGCTGGGCCACGGGGTACCGATAGTTCATGATCATCCTCATTCCATTGAACCCCGCTCAAAAACAACCAGGGAGGGGTCGCTGAGGATGTGTTCAGTTGGTAGAGTTCTTGGAACCCCTGGGCACGACCCCAGCACTACTGCTAAAGCAAGCATGGTGGCAGTCCATACGCAGACCAGACTGGGCTCGAACTCAGATCCTCCTCCCTGCTTCTGCCTCTTAAGTGTTAGGATTACAGCTGTGCACTAGGACTGGGGCTCAAACTCCATACATGCCAGGCAGGAACTCTACCCACCAAGATACACTCCAGCCTCTTTTTAACCGCCCCCCCCCCGGGCAGGGGCAGCATGTCTCCCTTGTAGCAAAGCCAGTCACCAATTGGAGTGTCTCCTGTGTGAGTTTAAATGCTGAGATGCTAGCTGTGCACCACCGTGGGCTTCCCTAACTGGATGTTTTAGTGTATAGTTCTGTGTTTGTGCTGTGACTTAAGCGAAGCACTCACAATCTCAGGACGGAAGTCCCATCTGCTTCCTGGGGAAACCCATAAAATTAGCCAGGACCCTGAAGTCTCCCAGCAGTCCCTACTCTGTGACACAAAGCACAGTCCAGTCTGTCTTGAGTTCTGGCCTGTAACATCCCTCCCAGAGGCAAGGTGAGCACTCAGACACTGAGAGGAGACAGGCAGGGTTGTGCAATAGTCCTGGTTCAAGGGTTAGACTGGCTGGGGCCCAGGGTTCTTTAGAAAGGACCCTGGACTCCCATCTAAATTTTGGGTGTGTGGTGGGGCATAAGCAGGGACTTACCCTCAATGCCCATTCTTTTAATGGGGCTTGAAAACAGGACCCAACCAATCAGGGATGGCAGGTTGGAAACAAAGATCTCCATCTCTGAGGAGGCTTCTCTCAGGGGTCAGAGGCAGGACCTTGATCAACCAGAAGGGACTGGATAGCCTCTGGGAACCAAGTGGGGGATCTCACTGAGCTGGAATCACTCACTGCTCCATAAAACAAAATGGCTATGTGTCATTACCAGCTCCTTCCCTTCAGCCCTGTCTTCCTCCCCAGGTTGATCGCGTCCCCCCTGGGGGACCAAACTGGACTGAGCATTCTGGTGGCCTGCTTCCCAGCCTCTGACAGAGGTAATCTGAGTCAGGCAGGGGAGTGGGACAGTCAGAGAGCTAGGTCCCCGCCCTCTGGGAGCCCTGCCGATACATGAGATACATGACGACAGGCAGCTTGGAAGGGGCGGGTGACCTGATGTGGAGAACCAGAGAGTAAAGTCTCAGACAAGTGTCAACAGGCCACCAACTTGAAAGGGAAAATTGTGCTGTAAGGTGGAAGGGGTCCAACAAACGTATTGGGTGACTAATTACAAAGGCTGGGCTGGAGCGTCAGAGGCCGCTCGTTAAACACTTCATTAAGTGGCACCCTGAAATGCCACCTGCGCATTCTGGGTGTTCATAGGGCATCTTGAGGGAGACCAGGACCAAGGGATGGAGCTGTCTTCGGGCTGACTCAGAAAGGAGTCCGACAGCTCTCACTTCCAGTTCATGGCTCCCAAGAAGAGCCAAAAGGAAGAAGGGGCACGGAGGGGGAGGGATTTAAGGGAGCTGGCAGCTTGTGACCTCCAGCCTATTCATCCCTTGAGACTTGATGGTTCTACCTCTACAGTCCTACAGAGCCAATTCCGGGGGGGAGGTTGCATCAGATCATGAATGTTCAAGTTTTTGGGAAACTGTACAGCCAAACCTATTACCTGAGTTCTCACCTCAACTCTATCCTAGCTCTCTGTACCAGCTCACTGGGCTCTGCCTGGGCTGAAGCAACCCAGTGGCTGAAACCATCCTTGCCTTTGGAAGGACACCCTGAAAGACAATCTGATTTGGTAATTCAAAACGCTCCTGCAACGCAGCCCTGAACAGCAGGGGGCAGTGTGGAGCCGAAAGGTGCCTGTGCAGGTGGAACCCGCGGCCAGGTTTCTCCTGCTGACTGTCCTGATGACTCACATCCCCAACCCCTCCCGTCCCAGCCCTTTTACCTTTAAGGTAGAGCCGGAAAGGGTGTGGCGAAGCAAGGAGGAGGCAGGACCCAGGACCCGGGCCCGCCCAGGCCACGCCCAACCCTTCTCAGGGCCATGCCACCCCAGCCAAAAGGCAGACCCAGAGCAAGCGAGCCGCAGAGTCCAGCGTTAGTCTCAAGGCAGCTAGTTTGCCCGCCTGTCTGTCCATCCTCGGAGTCATGGAGAGAGCCAGTCTGATCCAGAAGGCCAAGCTGGCCGAACAGGCCGAACGCTATGAAGACATGGCAGCTTTTATGAAGGGTGCCGTGGAAAAGGGTGAGGAGCTCTCCTGTGAGGAGCGGAACCTGCTCTCCGTGGCCTACAAGAACGTGGTGGGCGGCCAGAGAGCGGCCTGGAGGGTCCTGTCCAGCATCGAGCAGAAGAGCAACGAGGAGGGGTCTGAAGAGAAGGGCCCCGAGGTGAAAGAGTACCGGGAGAAGGTAGAGACCGAGCTCAGGGGTGTGTGCGACACCGTGCTGGGCCTGCTGGACTCCCACCTCATCAAAGGGGCTGGAGAGGCAGAGAGCCGCGTCTTCTACCTGAAGATGAAGGGTGACTACTACCGCTACCTAGCCGAGGTGGCCACTGGTGATGACAAGAAGCGCATCATCGACTCCGCCCGGTCAGCCTACCAGGAGGCCATGGACATCAGCAAGAAGGAGATGCCGCCCACCAACCCCATACGCCTGGGCCTGGCCCTGAACTTTTCCGTCTTCCACTACGAGATAGCCAACAGCCCCGAGGAGGCCATCTCACTGGCCAAGACCACCTTCGACGAGGCCATGGCCGATCTGCACACCCTCAGCGAGGACTCCTACAAGGACAGCACCCTCATCATGCAGCTGCTGAGAGACAACCTGACGCTGTGGACAGCCGACAATGCTGGGGAAGAGGGTGGCGAGGCTCCGGAGGAGCCCCAGAGCTGAAGCAGCCTACAGCCTCCCTGGCCCGCCTTGCCCTCCAGGCCCCAGCCCGCAGAGAGGACTAAAACGGAGTGGGACTCTGCCCTTCCCAAACCCTGAATGTTCTGACACACCTTGGAAGGCTCCTTGGAAGGGGTGCAGCCAAGCTGAGGCCACCAGGGCTGGAGAATCTCACTCTTCCACTCTTTAGACAGAGTAGCTGTCTGGTGGGTGGTCCCACCCCTGCTCTCTGCACCCTCACTTCCTCCCACCACTCCTGAACCTGTCCTCCCCCTGGGCCTCCTGTTGCTTCTGGATCCTAGGAATTGAGGAGGCTCCCCACCCCCTGTGGCTGAGAACTGGACTGTGGCAAGGGCTGGGTGTGTGCGTGTGTGTCTGGAAGACTGTGTGTGAGAGTGAATGAGAAGAAACACATGTTTGCTGGGTGTGACCATGTTACTCAATAAAGTTGCCCTGTGACACTCGGTCTTCTTCAGTTATTGGCCATGGATTGCGAATAGAATTGGAGATGGGTTAGAGAACTGGACTCTGAAACTGTGAGCTAGGGCTGTCCCTTGGGGCTGTGAGACGAGCCTTTGGGTCGGTGTCGGTGACCTAGAAATTTAGGGTAGGGTGACTTCAGGTGAGAGGCCATCAGGAAGTCCCCGCAGCGTTTAGGCTCACACCAGGTGAGCACAAAGGCAGGTCAGGAGAGCAGAGAGTGGGTACCTTGGGCAGGGAAGCCGCAAACCTCAGATGCGACGAGAGCCGCGAAGTCAGGAAAGTTTGAGCACAGTGGCCTTAGACTAGACTCGCTTCACGAGTGGCACTGAGGGCCTCACGTTGAAAAGCGGGAAACGGTCACATCAAGTGCTCAGATCTGAGCCGAGGGGTGCAATCTGAGGCAGGGGCATAGTGACTCCATAAGACAAAATAGATCTAATAAAGAAGTTCAAGGCCCAGGGACAAAAAGAAACCCACTGGCGAGGAGCCGGCGCGAGCTGGGTGGGAAGAGCCGCAGGGAGTCTGGCTGAGCAGCCCACGGCCCGCGCACCCGACAGGCAGAGACACGCACCAGCCCGCAGCAGCCCGCCGCCGCCTCCGCGGCCCAATCACAGGACGAGCTCTCTACAGAGCCCGCCCCCAGAACCCGGTTAGCCAATGAGAGAGCGAACGGCAAGTCCTCCCGCCCCGCCGGCCGGGCTAAGGTTCTCGAAAAGACGGAGCTGCGTCCCCGCAGCCCGTGGAGCGCAGCGGGGCGGTGCCTTCCCGGTTTCACTTAGACAAGTTGACACCCGCCCGACCCGGAGCTCGTCCCCCACCCCGGGAGCAGCAGGACAGGGCGGGGCCACGCGCGAAATTTAGTGTCCGCCCTTTGAGTCACCTGGCGGTGTCTGGACCAAGCCGGCGGCTGAAATCGGCTGGAAAATGGCCAAGATGCACCTCTCCGGAGCTTCGGAGGCAGACCAGCGCCCGTGGCTTGGGTTATGTCCCTGACTTGATTGCAGCCCGGAAAAAAACATAGCACCTCTCAGGGCCTCAGTTTCCCTTCTGTATCGCTAAAGGCTCTACAGTGAGAGAAAGGGAAAAAAAAAAAAAAAAGCGGGACTCTGCTTAGGTGCAAGGCTTGAGACTCCTAACTTTGGAGTCCTCCTTTGAATACGTTGCTTCTTAGGCATGGCATAGTGGCGGATGCCTTTAACCGGAGGCAAGGAGGATCCTTCCCGGGAGCTAGGGTGTGGCTCAGTTTATCTGAAGTCCAAGTACTGGTCTGCAGCGCCTGGGGGATGGGGTGGGGGAGTGATTAAGTAAACGAAGGACAAGACGGGGTTGGGGTTGGGGGTACACTCTCCAAAATGTTACTGATTAATTCCAACCAGTGTCAGTCCATCTGGGATTTATCTAGTATTTCTGAATCCAAAGCAAAATAAGCAAGGATCAGCTCGGTCAGTCACTGCCAGAGTTGACCTGGGTGCTCACTGGGTCACCTAAGAAGGCTGGCTAGCTTGGCAGCAAGAGAACTCTTTCTGGGAGGATTAAGGGAACCCAGCCCAAATTTACTGGATTCTCCAGAGTCCACGTTTGGCCACACCTAAGGTTCTCCGCTCTTGTTTCCGCCCCTAACTCTTCAAGGAAGTTGCTGGGCCTCTTTGGAGCATTCAGGGTCCTGTTTTCTCATTTCCTGGTGATGTGTTGGGTTTCAAGGCTCCAAAGCCACACAGAGTCTGGACTAGAGCAGGCAACTCCCCTCAGCTCAGGAGGTGACCCGGTTTCTTTCCACTAGACTGGTCTGGTGACTTTCTCTTAATTGGGTAGGTCCTGGGAAAGGAACTCCTTCTCTGTCTCTCAGCGTCTGCCTGCTGCATGTTGGCTCCAGACCACGTATGAGTGGATGGGAGCTGGCCTAAGGTACTGCGCTGGGCTTAAGGGGAATCAAGAGGAGATGCCCTGCCCTGGAGGTCATGAAGCCCGCTGTGTATTAGCACCAGACCATAGCTGATTAAGGTTGTAGGTTTGTACCAAAGTGGTTTCGGACCTGCTTGTCTATGATGCGGTTAAAAAAAAAATTATGGGGTGGAGAGATGGCTTGGCAGTTAAGAGCACTGTCTGAGTTTGGTTCCCAGCACCCACATGGTAGCTAACTTCTTCTGTCTGCAACTCCAGTCCCAGGAGGATCTGATGCCCTTTACTGACCTCCATGAATACCAGTGTATTACACAGGGAGTACCCACATGGGTGCAGATAAATCACCTGTACAAGTCAAAATCAATTTTAAAAAGTTTTAAATTAATGCTATCTTTTCCTGGTCTAGATTTGATATTTAAATTCAGGCTGGAGGTAGTGGAGCACACCTTTCTAGGAGAGCCAGGATTATGAAAACAAACAAACAAACAGACAAACAAACAAAACCTTTCAGTCTAGCTGGGCTTGATGCCCACAAAGGAGACAGATCAAGTGCAGATCTGAGTTCAAGGGCAGCCTGGTCTACAGAGTGAACTCACCAGGACAGCTAGGACCATGTCCAAAACCTCTGCCCCCCCCCCAACCCCCCCAAAACGGAGAAAAATGTTTTCAGTCCAGGCTGTCTGGCTAGCTCAGTATTGAGTACTTGCTGCTCTTCCAGGGCTCCTGATTTTGGCTCCTAGCACATCCTCAGGCTCGCTGTAATTTCAGCTCTGGGGGATCTTCTGGGATCTGTGGGCAACACACACACATTAAGACAAAAATATTTATTTACAATCTTCATTTCCACTAATGGGGACAGTGTCTTTGGGGTACTGAAGTGCTCTGGTTCCCAGTAGTGTGGACATTTAAACTGCTTTGTGGTACTCAGGAGCTGCCCATTATAAAGGGGTGACTTTTAGGATATGTCAATTGCATCTTAGGTTTATTCTTTTAAGATTCATTTTTATTTTATATGCATTGGTGTTTTGCCTGCACATCTTGTCCGTCTGTGTGAGGGGATCAGGTCCCCTGGAACTGGAGTTACAGACAGTGGTGAGACACATGCCCATTCTGGAAGTTAAACCCAGGTCCTCTGGTAGAGATTTTAACTTCTGAGCCATTTCTCCAGCCCCTACATCTTGGTTTTTACAGTCTGCTTCAGCGCTGTGTAGCTCAGTGGTAGAGAGCTTATCCACCACTTGCAAATCCTTGAGTTCAAACCAGAATACCAGAAAACAAGAACTCTGAGCCAGGAACTGCAGCATCAACCAATGGTCCCAAGTGTCTAGGAACATGAGATCATGTTCATGAGATCAATTGAGACAAGTAGATGAGACATAGTCTCAAAATAAAAGGTAAGAGCTAGGGAGATGTCTCAGTAGCTACTGGAGCTTGGATCCCCAGAAACCCATGTGAAGCATGTGAAGGCTGACTGGGTGTGGCTGGGTGGGCGTGGTGGTCTGCCTGTGATGCCAGTAGAAGACAGAGGTGGGGCTTCCCATAAGCAAGCTGACCACTTCAGCAGGCTCTGAATTTGATCAAGAGACCTGCTTCAGTCAAGGGCATGTGTGGGATGGGGTGGCACACACCTTTAATCCCAGCAGTCAGGTAGAATCTGAGTTCAAGGCCAGCCTGGTCAACAGAGTAAAATCCAGGACAGCCAGAGCTACACCTGACTCAAAACAAACAAAAGACCCTACCTACCTCAATGAATAAGGTAGAAGAGTGAACCAAGATGACTCCTGAGATCCACCGCTGGCCTCCACACACATGCACACATGCACCCATACATGCAAAAACATGCACACACATACATATCACACACAAATTTTAAAAGGAAAACTAAAAATTTAAAGGAAGAATGTGTGTGTGCACATGTGTGTGTGCTCGAGCGCTCAGATCACATTTCTCTCAGGGACTTCCCTGATTTGCTGGCTTTGCTCCATGTGCCTTCCTTTCTTATGGTGACTTGAGCAGTTTCTATGGAAGAACTAAGAACTTGGGGTTAATGCCATCTTTTTCCCCAGCTAAGTAAGCATGGTGACAATGGCCTTTAATTCCAGCACTGGTGGTGGGGTATCAAGAATTTCAAAGTTGGGTTGGGGATTTAGCTCAGTGGTAGAGCGCTTGCCCAGCAAGTGCAAGGCCCTGGGTTCGGTCATCAGCTCTGGAAAAAAAAAAAAAAGAGAGAGAGAGAAAAAGAAAAAAAAAAAAAGAATTTCAAAGTTGTCCTCAGTTACAGAGGCCAGCCTGGGCTACATGATATTAAATATAAATAATAATAATTTGAGTGGCATGGGAAAATGTTCAATCTAAAATTATTAGAAAGTATTCCTACTATTTTCTACTTTTTACCTTTTTTTTTTTTGGTTTTTGGTTTTTCGAGACAGGGTTTCTCTGTGTAGCTCTGGCTGTCCTGGAACTCACTCTGTAGACCAGGCTGGCCTCAAACTTAGAAATCTGCCTGCCTCTGCGTCCCAAGTGCTGGGATTAAAGGTGTGCATCACCACCGCCCGGCTTTTTGAGATAAGGTTTCAGTCTGAAGCCTAGGTTGGCTTGAACGATGTAGCTCAGGCTGGACTTCAAGTCTTTATTCTCCTGCTTCAGTCAACTAAGTGTGGCCTGTCACGCCCCGTTCCCGTTTAAAATTTATCTAGATAAATTTTCTAGATAAATTTTCCTAGATAGCGTCTCCTCAGCCCAGATAGCCTTGAACTTGGAATGCAGCAGAGAGTGACCTTGAACTCCTCACCTGCTGGCCCCACCTTCCAGGTACTGGAATGGAAGGCACGTGACACCATTCAGAGACTGCTCTTACAACTGTAGCAGCAAGAAAATCAAATTGGCTCTGAAAATCCAAAGGTACAAGTTACAGATGACAGCCACCAACATTACTCAGAACCAATCAGGCATCTTAGGAAACACATTATCAGAAGCCCACTGCCTGTTCTGCCAGGAAAGCAAAGTACTCTTCCCCAGGAACCCATATAGAAAAATATACACACATACACAAACATATACACTCATACAGACACGTACATATACACTTATAGACAAACTAAGACACACATACACACACACACACGTGTCTAATATCCAAATGGCAAATGTCTGGGCCTTTCCAGGAAACCTCTGACTTCAGATGTTGGCATGAAGATGGTTCTTCTGAAAAAGGGCTGCTTTCCTAGAGAGCAGGAAACAGTAACAATCACAGTTGTCATGATGAATATTCTCCAGGCAGGCTCATGTCTTTATCCTCAGGGTTACCCGTGACATCCATGACATCGTGTGTATCTGGTTTACCCATGAAGCAACTGGGGCTCAGAGCAACTTCATGACTTTACCCAAGATTAGACCACTGCTTATGCTGGGAATGGGGCAGGACAGGATCTGACTCTAGGCCAGGCCCATGGTCTTGGAACTTCAACTGCTATTTTCAAACTGTTCAGAGGCTCCCTCCAGGCAGGACCCAGGTGGCTAGGGTTTCCTGTTTCCACACACTGTAGCTAAAATAGCCACACATATGTCTGTTTTGTGTGTTAGGGTTTTATGAAGCATGCATTATGTTGTGCTAAACATAGCACTGCTCTGGACTCCCTAAAAAAGCAAAAAACAAACAAACAAACAAACAAAACAAAAAACCCAAACACCAAATCAAACCAAAGAACCCCTTTTCTCCCTCTAGTTACTATCGGTCTCCTTCAGCAGAAAGGAGTCCTCTTGGAGCCTGCTAGAGGGGGCCAGTTTCCAGCTCACACCCCTCGCTGAGGTCTCCTTAACCTACTTCCTCCTTGTTCCTGCTCTTCACCTGGTTCACGGGGCCCACACCATCCCCCACCTCTGCTCTGTGCTGGGTGGGGAGGGCAGGTTTCTGCAAAGTACGTCTCCCTCCCACGAGCCCCCCCTCGCTCTACCTACCCACTGAGTCAGGAGCCAGGAATGTTTGTGGGGGCAGCAGACAGGTATGCCACCCTGGGGTGTCCGGGGCTGATTCACCTCTCCTTTCCATCCAGTCTTCTCCTTACAGGGCTAGGAAATTGAAGTCTGTCTGGAGATAAGAGAGCAACCCTGGACTCTGGGAAGGGGAGTTCTTAAACCTGTGAGCGGGGAGAGTGGTTTGGGCTCCCCACTCCTGTGCAGACCTGCTGAAGTGAAGAGCCTGGGTGCGGTGGGAAGAAGGAAGACACGTTCCCCCCACTCTCACCCCCTCTCTCTCCCAGAGTAAAGCTGACCTGTTATCTCTATCTGACCTTACAGACTTGCAGGGCAGTGTGGAAGACTGGGGGAAAGGCTTACATTTCTATCTCCTTTGCTGTTTCTGTGACCCACAAAGCCATGTGAACACTGCAGGACTGAGGTATTGGGAGAGCAGCTCTGTCCAGAGGCTCTGAGCTCAGATCCCAGCACCCACATGTGCCTGTGCTACACATCTATCATCCCAGGGCTGTGGGCAGAGAGAAGGTCCTTGGGACTTGCTGGCCGGCCACTCTGCAGAATCAGCGAACCCCAGGATAGTGAGAGACCCTGTTTTGAGGGCTGCAATATAATTTAATGGCTGAAGCCACCTGCTGCCAAGCCTGATCACCTGAGTTCCTTAATTGTGACTCCACAGGGTACAGAGCTGACTTCTGTAAGTTGTCCTCTGACCACCGCCACCTTTGCAATGTGTGCAGCCTCTCACACACATGCACACATGCATTCTCTCTCTCTCTCTCTCTCTCTCTCTCTCTCTCTCTCTCTCTCTCTCTCTCTCACACACACACACACACACACACACACACAAGTAAACATAACTAAAATGTTTGTAAAGTTACAAAGACTAGAGAGCTCATGGGTTAAGAGTACCTAGTGCTCTTACAGAGGACCTGGGTTCAATTCTCAGCACCTACTACAGTAACTTGTAACTTGAGTTCCAGGGGATCTGATGCTCTCTTCTGGCTTCTTCAGATACCTGTATGCACTTGTGCATATATATCACACAGCCATACACACACACACAGACACACACACACAATTGTTTTTCTTTTTTTCTTTTTGTTTTTCGAGACAGAGTTTCTCTGTGTAGCCCTGGCTGTCCTGGAACTCACTCTGTAGACCAGGCTGTCCTTGAACTCAGAAATCCGCCTGCCTCTGCCTCCCAAGTGCTGGAATTAAAGGCGTGCGCCACCACCACCCAGCTTTTTTTTTTTTTTTTTCCAAGACAGGGTTTCTCTGTATAGCTTTGGTAATCCTGGAACTCACTGTCTACACCAGGCTGTCCTTGAACTCACGGAGATCCACCTGCTTCTGCTTCTGTCTCTTGAGTGATAGATAAGATGTTTGGTTGTTTTGTTGTTGTTCTCTGTCTCTCTCTCTCTCTCTCTCTCTCTCTCTTTTACAAATCTCATCATGTTGCCCTGTCTGGTCTAGAACTAGCTATGTAGGCAAGACTGGCCTTGAACCCAGAAATGCCTGCCTCTGCTTCCTAAACAGAGATTAAATGTGCACCCACAATTCTTTGAATCAGAACTTGCAGGAATCAGTTCTCCCCTTCCTCCAAGTGAGGCCTGGGAATTGAACTCATGTCATCAGGCTTGGCTGCAAGCACCCTTTCTTCCTGAGCTATCTCACTGGTCCTTTTATTTCTTTCTTCTTTTCTTTAAATTCTCTACTTTGATTAGGAAAGCAGAGCATGATCATAAGGCTGGCCGGATGTAGAGTCCAGCACTAGGATTAAAGGTGTACAGTGGCCAAGCCTGGCTCACTACCTAATTAGTTGAGATAGGGTCTCTCCTAAGACTTGGGGCTAAGATTCAACCAGCCCCGAGGTCCCCCTGCCCCTGTTCACTGGGATCACAGACATTTATTACCACTGCATGTGAAGTCTGGAGATCTGAACTTGGGTCTTCATCTTTTGCTCTTTGGCCTGTTTGAGACAGGCTGGCCTTGCATTTGCTAGGTAGTCATGGTCTTGCCTCTCCACTCCATGTGTAACCCCACAGTGCTGGGTTACATGTTTGTGCCACCATGCCTGGCTTTGGTATGTTTGCCATGGAATCTCACATTTCCCAGGTTCATCTACTTCTGGGCTTAATTCATCTTCCTGCCTCACGCTTCCACAAATCTGAGATTATAAACACCTCCAGTTCTGTTCAAGATGGTTTTAAAGAGGCATTGCACCCTCCACATCTGCCTCTAGGCTCTCAAGAGGAAAAATCTATTCTTTTAAAAATATTTATGTTTGTATTTTGCCTGTATCAGCGCAGCATGTGTGCAGTACCTAAGGAGGCCAGAAGGGGGAGTCAGATCCTCTGTAACTGGAGTTACAGACAACTGTGAAAGATCCCATGGGTTCTGGAAAGGGAACCCAGGTCCATATACATTTTTTTTTTTTCTCTTTTTGTTTTTTCAAGACAGAGTTTCTCTGTGTAGCTCTGGCTGTCTGTAGACCATGCTGGCCACAGATCTACCTGCCTCTGCCTCCCAAGTACTGGGATTAAAGGTGTGAGGCACTACACTCAGCTGTAATTTTCCTATTTTAACTAGGAAAGTGAAAACATAATCTGAAGGTTGTTTACAGATGGCAGCCAGACCGGAAAGTGGGCATTCCTGGAGAGGCACATTTCACATGAGCCACACCAGAAACCCAGTCATCTCTCCCTTTCTGGTTTTTTGTTTTGAGACAGGATCTCACTATGTGGCCCAGGCTTAATTGGAAGCCTGAGACTCACTAGATCCTGCCACAGTCCCTTCCTTTCTGTATTGAATGTTTCTCTTATCTCCTCAGTGTTAAGTACACAGTCCAGAAACTCCTTTTGCTAACAGAAATTACACGTGTGTGTTTATGTTTATTTTCAACAGATCTGATGTAACCCAGCCTAGCCTGGAACTTGCTATGTAGTAGCAAAAGCTGGGTCCCCGCCTCCAACGTCTGGGATTACAGATGTGAACCACCGAGCCTGGTTTAGAACTATATTCACCAAACGGGGGAAAATGCTTGCTGCCACACCAAGGTCTGGAAACAAGCTGTAGCTGGCTGCCCAGCTCCTGCCACAGTGAGTGCATGCTGAGGTGCATAGCTGAGCTGTAACGCCATAAATGATGCCTTCAGTCCCTGCATGTGGTTTGCTCTGGTGAGTTTGATGGGCAAGCATCAAAACCCATGGCCACAGCTACTGATGCTATTCAAAACACAGAACCCACCCTTCTACCCAGACAAGGCATTTCCCAGCAGCCTGGGCGGCGGGATTCCTGGGCTCCAGGCCCCAGGGTTGACTCACAGCAAACCTCAGCCTGTGGCTCCTGGTCTCAGTTTCCCTGGTTTGCTCTGTTGGTACTCTTCCCCCCACTGTGCAGGGCATTAATAAGGGTGAGGCGCTTTGAACTCCTCAGATGAAAGAGGCTGGGGAAACAGCACCCCATTATTATCCCTCCAAAGCCAGGCGTGGGAGCAAGGCCGGCTGCCCCCTCCTACTCTCAGCTATGGCTGCCCACACTGGGAAGCGAACAGCCACTTGAGAACAGACTTTCCTAAGCTGCACTCTCCATTGCTTGCAACACCAGAAATCCACCATTGATTTGATCAATTCTTGTAACCACATACAGATGCCTCAGTTTTCCCTCTTTTTTTTTTTTTTTCCAAGACAGGGTTTCTCTGTGTAGCCCTGGCTGTCCTAGAACTCACTCTGTAGACCAGGCTGGCCTCGAACTCAGAAATCCGCCTGCCTCTGCCTCCCAAGTGCTGGGATTACAGGCATGCGCCACCACTGCCCAGTGAGTTTCCCCTCTTGATTGACCACAGCTCCCACAGGATGGTGGTGGTAAGTTTTCACCAGTACATATACCAAAGAGGGGCCACTCCAGAGTCAGGTGGCAAAGTGAGCTACAAGGGAACCAGTCTCCTGACATTCCCTATCTTGTCTCTCTTCTGGTCACTGTAAGAGACATGAGGATTCTATGTTTATAGGCTCTTTGTAAAATGTCAAGCCCTGCACACGTGTAGCTGCATGCAATTGGTAAATAGATAAAACTGGTTTATAGATAAAGCCAGAAAAAAAGTCTTCTGGTGCAAGCCCTCCTTGGCTCACAAGGCCCTTCCAGCCCAGTTGTATGGGCAAAACTAAGCCTACAGTGCCACCTACTGTCTAAAATTGCAAACTGCAGTCCCCAAGTAGCACAAACAGTAAAGAGAAACATCACTGTTCCCAGACAACTGTCCTAGCATACGTTAAATATTTTATCCTTAAATAACTCACTTTGTACAAACTTTCTTTAGGCAAGGGCTTCATACAGCCTAGGCTTGTCTGATACTCACTATATAGCCAAGGCTGGCTTTAACTCCTGATTCTACCACCTCCAAATCTTGTGCTAGGATCAAAGGCATTTACCAACACACATAATTAAAATCACTTCATTTTTGAAGAGATCTTTTGCTTTTTTTTTTTTTTTTTTTTTTTTTTTTTGTAGTGCTGGGGGTTGATCCCGGCACCTTGTGCGTGCTAGCTACTACTGAGCTACAGCTCCAGCCCAAGTTATGCTAATCTTTCAAACTTTGACTAGTATTTGCCAAAAGCAGACTAAAATCATGAAATATACAGAATAAAAATAAAGCATTAAGTAGGGGCTGGAGAGATGGCTCAGTGGTTAAGAGCACTGACTGCTCTTCCAGAGGTCCTGAGTTCAATTCCCAGCAACCACATGGTGGCTCACAACCATCTGTAATGGGATCTGATACCCTCTTCTGGTGTGTCTGAAGAGAGCAACAGTGGACTCATATACTTAAAATAAAATCTTGGAAAAAAAAAAAAAAAAAAAAGCTTAAAGCTCAGTGTTAGCACTGAAGAACTAAATCAGAAAATGGGAGTCCAGTGCACAGACAGCTGTGTGAGCCGGGGCTGTGAAACACTGAAGAAACAAGTACATCAGGTAATGCACCTGTCACCAAGTCCTATGACTTGAGTTCAATTCCAGAACTCAGGAGAGAACCAGCTCCAAGTTACCCTCTGACCTCCATCCACATGCCTGCCCATCCACCCACACACACATGCTCCAATAACACTGACACATACAAACACTAAAGAAACAGAATTAAAAACAAAGAAACAGACTATTTGGAGGAACAAAGACTTTTTTGTTCTCCAAATCCCTGGGTTCAGAGGGTTGAAGAAAAGTTTAAGGTCATAAAAAATAGAAAATAATCTCTAATCATAGTAATGCCACCCACTGCAGCCCAAATACAGCCGTTTCTCAGCGTTTGGGCCCCACCTCCTGGGGGTGGGGCCCAAGCTTTCGGGCACCACAAAGGGTGCTTGCTATGTGTGGCTTCTTATTCAGAAGTCCTTGGCAGGGATGAAGTCCCTCCCAGACTCTGCTCTGGCTGACATGGGTTTTGGGTCCGTAGCCTGCTGAGTTGTCCATGGCTATCCAGGCCCATGTGTCACAGCTGCATGGCTTCCTGCTCTGCAGTCTGGTCCGAGGATGCTAAGTACTTCTCCTGGATTCCCAGAGTGCTAAGGGAAGTTGTGTTAAGGCTTAGAACACAAGCAGAAGATGGGGACTGGCCTGAGCTGCCCTCTTCTGATGACCAACATCAAACACATCTGTTCTGCCCCAGTTCCCACAGGTGGGTGTGAGACGCCCCACGCAGCCCTTTCTCAGGGCTCCTGTTTCTTCCCCACACTGACCACACCAAAGAACCAGGAAGCACTGGCCTCCAGCTTGTGTGGCAGGTGCTCTAGAGCCAGACCTGGGTGTTCAAATCCTGTCCCTGCTGCTCCCTTCTTCTCTTCTGTAAGGTCAGATGAGACCTGTGACCACAAAGTGGATGGAGCCCCAGCGGACACCTGGCACACAGCAGGTGCTGAGAATCTGGGCTCACCTCTTTCTTCCTACCAAGGCAAAAGCTCTACTCTTCTTGGGCCACAGGGTCTTTTCCCTCCCTCTGGGACAAGACATAGATCACATCACAGAAGGAAAGCAGAGGACATGCTAACACTGGTGGCACATGAGCCACTGCCCTGGCAGTCTCATGAGGGACCATGTGTTCTACTGCCACTATTCCAGACACTTGTCCTCAAAGGCCTGACTGAGGCATCTCAATTCCCATCCCCTGAAGGACCAGGCCTTTCCTTTCTGCCTCCTCAACAGCATCTGACCCAAGGAACACACAAAGTGGTCACATACCAATGCCAGCTGCCTTTTGCATAGCTCTGGTTGTCCAGTGGTGCCCTCAAACCCAGCTCCTCTGCCAGCTCATCCCAGGTAGACCTGTCCTGTCGCCTCTCCCCTCCATGAACGCTCTGTCACTAACCGTTGTAATCTACATCTTTCATATTTTTCAAGCCATACCCTTTCCTCTATTCTCCTTTGTTACTTTTTGAGACAAGCTCTTAACTTTGTAGCCCAGGCTAGCTTCAAACTTTTGGTAAGCTTCCTGCCTCAGTTTCCCAACTACTGGTTTACAGGCATGAAACCTCACGCCTGGTTCCTCTCTGCTCTCCCACTACTATCTAGCAAGACTTGAAGAACTCTGCCGCCCTAATTACACCCTCCACATGCACTTTCCACACTTACGGGGTAGCTCCTAACATGTGCAGAAGCTCTCAGAAAACTAGGGAGGAAGTTTAAGAGTTTAAGTCTAGCCTGCACTACACAGGCTGTTGTAGCCAGCGAGGGGTAGAGAGACCCTGTCTCAAAAGAGCAAAATAAATAAATCCTTTCCCTTGAGCTAATGGCAGAAGGCAAGGAGTCTAGCCTGGGCTATACCCCACCCTCCATTACCAGCCACACCTCCTTTCCATCCTCCTGCTCCTCTTTTTTCTTTAAATGGAACACAGCAGGGAACCAGAACCCTGCAGGTCTCCAACAGCCCAATGCCATTTTGTTTCTGGGCTTCCGTGTCTGGGGCTCTTCCATCCGTCCCTTCCCACGTTCCCTAAGGATACGAGGAGAAGTGGAAATCAGCTCCCATTGCAGCAGACATCATGGCTTCCAGACTTCGCTGCTCTTGGACCCCAAAGCAGTAGCCATTGGCTTTATCCACAGCCTGCAAGACTCGCTGGATGCTGTCCTTGTCCTGAGGAGAGAAGTAAGTCAATGAGTCAGTCAGGTGTGGGGAGCTGAGACCAGGCTGAACTGGCCTCCTCTAACTCCTATGACAGCTCCACACACGCACCTTCCTTGGCTCAGGACAGCCTTCCATTCCCCAGGGGCCTGGCTAGGCAGACCACGACGACTGCCCAGACTAGAAGGCCAGCTCCACCATGCAGCCCTTGCCTAGGGCCTCCTATGGGAGCCTCCCTCCCATCCTAGAAAACTGTCTCACTGTTCTCTTCCTGGGCCAAGCAGCCTTTACGGTCAGAAGTCAGTGAAGGTCAAGGTATCCTCAGTGTCTGGTCTGTGAGGTACCCGACGTTGTTTGGCCTGTAACGGTTTCCTCATCCACATACAACAGTGAGAACAGACCATGTATCTCAAGGAGATACACAGATCAAAATAATTCGTGCTCAGCCCTCAGCACAGCGCTGGCAGGGAGAGCCTTCCGCAGGCGAGGGCCAGCAAGCACACTCTTGTCACAGTGCAGATGCCAAGTGTGGTGTCAGAGCAGTGTTCTCAGCCTTCCTAACACTTCGCCCTTTAATCCAGCCCCTCACGCTGTGCTGACTCCCGGCCATAAAGTTATTTTGTTGCTAGTTCATAACTGTAATCTTGCTACTGTGATGAATCCTTATGTAAACATCTGATATGGAGGGTATCTGTTATGTGACCCTCAGAGAGATCACAACCCCCAGGGTGAGAACCACCAAGTTAGAGGGAAGTTAGCTCAGGTCCCCACTGCAGGAAGTAATCTAAGCCCACACTGTCTTCTGGGTTATCCCTGCTTTAAAAAGACAAGAGACATGGAGGCCAGGGGCCACTCTGCAAACTCAACACAGACGCTCAGCTAAATGGACCCCTTGGTCGTGGGTCACCTTGCTGGTGACTCTCTGGGCTCACTTATGTTCATTCACATGTGGGAGGAAACACAAGCAGAGGCCTGGTGGCTCAGAATCAGGACTAAACATCAAGTCTAAGCCTTTCTATGTTCTTGGCATGTCAGAGCTGCAGGCACAGGGAAGAGAACCTTAACTGACCAATACCTGGATGTTCAGAGGGATGAAGGAGACCAGGCTGTAGTCTTCAATGAGCTGTACCAGCTTCTCATTGAGCTGTCGGTAGTGACTGAAGAAAGGGTCAGATGCCAGGTGGTCCAGCAGGTAGGAGAGGTCCAGGACTTCAGTGTAGTAGTCCAGGTTGAAGGCTGAGGAGAGAAACCAGAGTTAGAAGATGCTGACACTAGGCTAAAGGCCTCAGGACTGGAGGGGCTGAGGGCATAGCTCAGTGATAGACATGTTCAACATTTGCAAGGCCCTGGGTTCTATTCCTAGCATCCTAAGGGGAATTAAAAATCATAACCAGGGCTGGGGATTTAGTTCAGTGGTAAAGCCTTGGGTTCAGTCCTCAGCTCTTGGGGGTGGGGGTCATAACCAATTGACTTGAACAGAACAGGCATTGGAGAGTTAGCCTGGATATATGCAGTGCTGGAGAGAAACGAGGCCCAAAGCCTGAGACTGTGTCTTCTTTGTTTCTTTGTCTTAATTTCTCTGAGACAGTGTCTTACCCCTCAGCTCTGGCTAGCCTGCTGCTCACTGTGTGAGCTGCCCAGGCTGGCTCTCACAGCTGCTCCGACTCAGCCTCTGTGTGCTGAGAGGAAGGGCATGAGCTGACTCCTGTTACGCACACTCACTAAGACACCTGCTGTCGCAGTGAAATGTCACTAAGAAGAGAAATACTTCAGGGCAGTGGTGGCACACGCCTTTATTCCCAGTGCTTGGGAGGCAGAGGCGGGCGGATCTCTTGAGTTTGAGCCCAGCCTGGTCTACAGAGTGAGTTCCAGGACAGTCAGGGCTACACAGGGAAATCCTGTCTCAAAACAAACAAAAATAAAGAAAAATATTCTCTTGACCTGGTGGCACAGGCTGGTAATTCCAGGTATGAGAGCAGCCAAGTCAGTGGGGTTCGAAGTCCAAGGCTAGCCCAGACTACTTTGTAAATTTAAGGTCAGTCTGGGTAATTCAGTGAGACCCTAATCAAAACGACTGTGCTGAGATTGCCCATGTACAGACATCTGGAGCCAGTCCTGACATGAGGTCAATCTCTGGACCCAGACAGGGGAAGGAGAAAATGGAGTCCACACAAGCACATGACCCCGCCCCCCCAAATGAATACATTTAAAGGTGCAACCTGAGAGGTTAAGAGTGCTTGCTACTCTTCAGAGGACCTGAGTTCAGTCCCCAGGATCTCCATGGGAGGCTCACAACTGCCCGTGCTTCAGCTTCAGGGACTCTTTCAGCCTCTTTGGGTATCACATAACAGACTGGCCTTGAACCCAATCCTCCTGTCTTCCTCTCCCAAGTGCTGGGATTATAGACACCGCTACATCTGGCTAAAAGGCTGGATTTCATGGACCATTTATTAGGCAGCCATGTGGACGGACCGTAAACCCATCACCTGCCTTGTTCACAGAAACAATCTGTCAGTGGTTGTACACAGCAGTGTCAAACAGGTACCGAACTATGCTTAGTCCCTGCTTCCTTAAGCTTGGTCAGACCCTAGGGCCTTAGGATACACACTGGAAGGACTTAGTAAATGCTGGTCACACTGGATCGCTGTTCAGTCCAGCAGCAAGGCCTCTTGGGTAAGGCACCTTCCCTTCCTGGTCCAGTTCCTTAAAGGAGAACCAGAGCAGATGCTCGGACATCAGGCTTTCGTTCATGCAGTTTCCTAATACAAAGGAAAAACACCCTGATAGCCACTGGGCTCCATGGTCAGCTGCCTCAAAGATGAGCTGAGAGACTTGGCTGACATCCTTCCATGTCATTTTCCCAGCCTCCCTCCCTGCTCACATGCTCGACATCAGCTTTCTTTCCTTTATTCCTCTATGACTTCAGAGTTTAAGGAGTCCATACTACAGGTACAGAGAAAGAATCTGACTGAGAAATACGCTGGCCACTAAGACACTACCCAACTCCCAATGATTTTTCCTGCCTCTTGCCATGTGAGGATGCAGGTTTAAGATGGCCATCTACAAGCCAGACCCTGCCCACCCTCTAGGACATGGAGGAAAAAAATGGCCATTGTTTTAGCCACTGGATTGATGGTAGTTTTATTTTAACAGCTCAAAGTAGGATAACACTTTGCGTCCACTGTACAGGCTAGAAGTTACCCAAAAGTCAGGGTGCCATGACCTCAGAGCAGTGAGCTGTGATCCACTTCCTTCAGCCAGCCACTGTCCGACCACCTCGTTTTAATTCCTTTAAAGCCCACCTGTAGCTCTCGTCTCTAAATCAACTGTGGCATCTGGCACAGCACACAAAGAAATGGTCAGAGTTCAGGAGCTGCGGGCAGGTCTCTTACCCAGCTTCCCATAGTGTTCAATAAGGTCCATCTTGGAGAGGAGGTTGACATGGGGCAGTTCCACATGTAGCATGGTGGCCAGGGAGGTACACAGCACGGAGATGAACTTGCCTGGGTCTGTACAGTAGTGAGAGTCCACAAGGTGGACAGCAGTCAGCTGTGAGCAGAAGGTACAGGGTGAGAGGAAGACTGACCTGGCATGGGAGGAAACGTCTGGGCCCTGGTCTCCCTTGGTAGGCTGGTGCCTGGGGATCCAGTATCCTTCCTCAGTACCAGTCTGCTTTTATTTCCTTCTACATATGTGCGCTCGAGACAGGGTTTTATAGCCCGGAACTCATGATCTCTCTGCCTCCACAAGCCGCGTGCTGCGGTCACGGGCCTCAGCCGCTTTCTCTGCCTCCTGTTTTTAATCCTAATAACATCATGTTCTCCTCCCAGAAGATATGGGGCAATTTTACCATTTTGTCTTTCCTACTATTTCGGGGACCAAACCCAGGGACTGTGGCCTCTGCTTGTTGGACAAGATCTCTCCCACTGAGCTAAATAAATCTCCAATGTCTCTTGCAGAGAGCCCTCTCGGTAGGCAAAGGGTTCGAATTACACTGCGCCTGCCTCTCTTTCATTACACTTCTGCACACCAACTAAACAATCGCTGAGCCACTTTCTGGGTAATCACTTTACTTCCACTGTTTAAAAAAAAAAACCCCAATTGAGAACACATTCATTTTAGAGATGACAAAACTGAGTGAAAGGAACTTTCTCAGACCATAAAATGAGTTGGGGGTGGAGCTAAAATTCTCTCTCAGAGGCTTTAGTTTTGCTTCAAACTCAACTCAGCCCCTATCTCGAAGTGTATTTGGGGGCGTGGCACCTATCCGCCTCCCTGTCTCAGGAACTCCATCTGCCCGTCCCAAGACACACCCTGAGGTCCCACTGAGCCATCTGGGAGAAGATGCTTCGTAGGGCGGTGTGGTGCGTGCAGAGCTCCACCTGGCCGGGGCAGTCGAAGAGAAAGTAGTGGCCTCGCAGGGGCTCCAGCTTGGCGCGCAGCCAGTCCAGGTTGGCTTCCAGGTATTCCATGCAGTAGAGCAGGCCACCGTTGGGCCCCAGACGCAGGGCGTCCATCACGTCGCCCAGACCCACCAGCTCGCCCACGTCCACAGCACACTCATAAGGCAGTCCTTCGTTAGCTGGGTCCAGGTTCACCACGGCCACGCGCCGGCCCAGCGCGCGCAGGAACTCACTCATGCCCAGGCAGTACGTGGTCTTCCCCGAGCCCGGGGGCCCGATCACAGCCTGCCCGAAGGCCGTAGTGAGGGCGGCCCCCGCCATGGGTGGAGCAGGCAGACCACGGGCACCTCCCTAAGGAAACCAAGGAAACCCAAGCAGAAAAAACGAGCAAACTACCCGGCAAGGAAGTGGAAAGCTCCAACTTCCGGATTCCGCCGGAACTTGTCAGAGAGGAAGTCCCGCCTACACGACCACGGCATAGGCTGTGGTCACGCAGCCTCGTGTTTCCTGCTGCTGTGCAAGTCTTAAGATTTCCCCAGGCTTCACTGAGGATTCACAGATTTCCATGCCGGGTAAACTGGTTTATTCTCGCGCAGATCCGTCCCTAGCCAGAGGGCAGAGGTGGTGAGGGACCGCCGACCTCTCTGGACCAATTCTCTGGTCCATTTTCCTTGCTTCACGGAGCTCTCCTACAGACAACCCCCAAAACAGACTTGACTGTGCCACAGGCAGTCCAGATCGTCAATGTTCTGGGGTAAACCCAAACAAGCACCAAGAGACCAAGCAAAGGCCTTTAGGCACAAACACCCCAGGAGACGAGACGGAGGGGCTTTGTGAAATCTTTGAGGTAGAGAAACAATGGGCATGCGCAGGTCTGCCCTGCTGCCCAGACTGCTGCTCCCAGGCTGTTGGCTGCTTCAGAGGTCCCCACGGCAAGACCCGGGTAGAGGGCTATGTCCCTGCCACAGAGTGATCCTGACCAAGGACTCAGGCTCACTCAGGCTCTGAAGGTCTGTCCAAGGCACAGCTAGAACTCTTCACAAAAGTCCTATCTGTCCGAAACTTCATGCTGGTGGGTGGCTGGCGCCGGAGCAAGGACTCCCTCTGGTCTTGGGGCAGAGGCTCATCATAGATTGTGGAAATGAGCCCCAAGCCAGTCCCACGGGGCCTCTTCAGTTGACCAAATGGCTGTAGCTTCTCTCCATGGTATCTGGATAAAACAGGGCTCTTGGTGAAAAGGCTGCTCTCTTCAAAGTCAGGTAAAGAGGTTGGCAAGAGACAGGAAGTAACTACTACATATCTGGCTTGTCCTAGCAGACAGAATGGTCTCAGGCCGATAGCGCCTGAACCCAGAGCAGGGCAGACATTCATCCCTGAGCCATACATACTTCCAGAATTCTGCTCTCCAGCCTCTGGAGAGCTGTGTCAACTATCAGGAACCTGGGAATTTTCATTCCCACAACAGACTCCCTTGTCAAGCCCAAACAGACTTGAGGAGATGACTTCCCCAGGGGCCCATGATCCTTTTAAGTTGTAGGATTGGGTTTAAAATGAAGATAAAGAACAGTGTCACCTACTTCCACGAATGCTATGAAGCTATTTAGGGGAGCCCACACCCACTCCAAGAGCAATGGCAGGAGGGAGACCAAATAGCACAGCTGGATTATGACCTAGGGAGTCCCTCAGCTGCACTTACCCCAATCCACGCTTGCATCTAGGGTGCTGGCCATCCACATCCAGGGCCTCAGGCACCCCAGAGCACCTGCTACCCAGGCCCTGGCCTTCAGCCCAGCCCTGGCGCTCCATCACCTTCCGGCCAATGCCCTGCAAAGGAAGAAGTGAGGCTCCAGAGAAGTGCTCAAGTGTGGCAGCTGGTGCCTGTCCATCACTTGGGAGACGGGAGCAGGAGATCTGAGTTCAAGGTCAGGATGGGCTACGTGAGACCCTGCCTCAAAGGATCTAAGAAGAGGACGGAATGGGGGGAAGGAAAGGGAAGAAGAAGGGAGAGGGGGTATGTTCCTTGGAGTAGGAGAAATGGAGGAAGAAGGAAAGTCATCCATGGTTAACCATGCTCACTTACCTTGGTGTGGTGCTCAAAGGTGCCGACTTGGCGGCCTATCACAGAGCCATCTTCCTGACCCTCACGGAGTCTCCGTTCCAGGCGCATTTGGACAGAGTCACGGGCATCCTTGTCTCCACCATCTGAGGGAACACAACCTATCTTATAAAAGGGTCCCTGTCCCCAGGAGGATGTGGTTCCAGGTCCTCACAAGCCCTCTGAGTCATTTTCAGTGTCTGTAATCTCTTTTGTGAGCTTGGGAGCTCAACACGAACAAGAGCCACAGCTCTCTGCTTCCAGATGATGGATAGTGCAGAAAAGCCAGAGAACGGATGCTCTGCAGTCAGAGGGTACTGATTCTCTACAGGACCCGGCTTCATTTCCCAGCATGCATTTGGTAGCTCACAACTATCTCTAACTCCAGTTCCAGGGGATCTGATGCCCTCTTCTACACTCCAAGGGTACCAAGCACATGGTATATTTACATGCAGGCAAAACACATATTTGTATAAGACAAAAATAATAAACCTCAGCTGGGCATGGTGGTGGCACACGCCTTTAATTCCAGAACTTGGGAGGGAGAGACAGGTAGGCTTCTGAGTTCAAGGCCAGTCTGATCTACAGAGTGAGTTCCAAGACAGCCAGAACTACATATCGAGACCTGACTCAAACAACATTACTTTAAAAAGGGTAAGAGATCATGGCATACATCTTTAATCCCAGCATTTGGAAGGCAGGAGGAGGAGGATGGCTGTCTGTGACTTTAAGGCCAGCCTGCTGTACATACCAAGTTCTTGGATAGCCAGGGCTACACAATGTCTCAAAAACCAAAACAAAATTAAAAAGACAAAAATAAAACAAAATTCCAGGTTGTTTCTCACTTCAGAATTATGAATTGACCAAAATCCAAACTTCTAGTTACTTAGAGCCTGTTTACCCAGAACCCACTGAGGGGTGTTCTCACAAGCCTGTCACAGAGAATCAGTGGTCTGCTGACTATCAGCACTTAAACTCAACTATAGGTATCGCGTGCTCAGGTAGAGAAGGTAAGCACTGGCAGCCTCTTTCTACAGGCTCTGCACCTGCAGATCCGAGCGCCTGAAAGTACTCAGAAAGCAACTGCATCTGCACCACCACGCACCGACTCCCCATGCCCGTCATTATTCCCTCAGTAATATGAGTCCAGAGCATCCATATCCTAGAAAACATCTACAGATAATTTGTCGGCTTCTTTTGAGTTAGGATCTCACTCTGTAGCCCAGTATGGTCTCAAACTTGCAGCAGCCTTCATATTTCACTTCCCCAGTGCAGGAATTTCAAGTGTACATTACATCACCATGGCTGGTGAGTATTTTGTTCCTGGTGCTGGAATTGAACCCAGGGCCTAACATAGGCTAAGAAAGTACCAGTGAGCTGTAGGCCCACCCCTTGATAACTTTTTTTGTTGGTTTGTTTTTCAAGACAGGGTTTCTTTAGCCCTGGCTGCCCTGGAACTCACTTAAAAACCAGGCTGGTCTCAAACTCACAAAGATCTGCCTGTCTCAGCTAGGGTTAAATGTCGTCACCACCACTGCCTGGCAATGATTTTGTTTAGAGAGGTTATTTTAAGTATGCACGAGGATGTGTGTAGGTCTAAGCAAATAATATACCACCGTGTAAGCAAGCATCTGCTGCAGATTTTGGTGTCCATGAGGGTTCTAGAACCATCTTCTTTGATCACACTGAGAATGAGTGACAGTGGGTTGGTTGCCCCTGGTTCCCCGACTTGGCCTCTGACAAGCGGGTGTGGCTAGCATACAGGACTAGGGCAGGGGATCCTCCCAGGACTGCTACCCCTCGCTCAGTACCTTTGTCATAGTAGACACTCATATCCACGTCCCAGTCATCGGCCGTTTGCTCATCAAAATCTACAGGGATAAAAGCATATGGAGGCACGGGTTAGCGACTTGGAGTTCTTTGGTTCTTGGACTAGGGATCAGTGCCAGGACCTTGAGCAAACTAAAAATGTTCTACCACCAAAGTCTATGTGCCACCCCAGCGACTCCCAGATGTGTTTCAAGCTAAATCTAGAGTTAGACAAATATTGCATATTCTAGTCCACCAATTCCCCATTCCAAAATAGGAAGACCAGATTACATTTAGATAGAGAAGCCATTTCCTAGCTTTTTAAAAAGACTGTCAGGAAATCTATCATGTGGAGTGGAGACCCCCAACCTTGGTTTGACAGCCCTTGCCTGGGCACCAACCTAATGGTCTGGGTCCTAAACATCCCCACAGCCCCACGCATTAAAGGCTTAGTCCCAGGTACAGTGGGAGGTAACGGGAGCTTTAAGAGGTGAGCTTCAGCAGCCAAGCCAGCGCTTCCAGCCAGAAGCAGCCACTGGGATAGACCACCATCTTTACAGACGCCAAGGAATTGAACCGTGTTTGAACTGAAGTGCATGGTGGAGGGCATCCTCAAGCAGCCGCCAGAGGAGCAGTGGCTGTACAAGATGATGCCTTTGAAGCTCTGCGCATGGAGCCCTTCTCCAGCCCTCCGGAGCTTCCAGATGTGATGAAGCCACAGTATTCCGGAGGCAGTGCCAGTGAACAAGCTGTGCAGTGAGGGCCCCAGGCCTACCCCTAGAGACCCACCCATTCCTCTAATAAAAACAGAAAAAAGAAAACAAGAGGTGGAGCTTCATCACGCCCTCAAAAGGGACTGTGGGACCCAAGTTTCTTCTCCTTTCGCTCTCCTTTGCACCCCAGCCATGAGGTGAACAGGCTTCCTGTGTCACATGCTCCAATTATAACATGCAGCCTCACCACAGGCATGAGAGCCCACTGCCATGCCTTGAGACCTCCAAACTGAGACCACCCTCTTCTCTTTAGTTCATCCATCTCTGGCACTGTCCCACAAGCCGACAGATGCCTGGCCTCACCTCCTTCCTCCTCCTGCCAGAACTGAGCATCGGTGTAGAACACGAGGCCAGAGCCTCCCTTCTCCCACTTGAGCTCAATGTCCTCCTCAAAGAGCCGCTCAGCAGTCCGCTCCTGCCCCGTCACGTCCTCGTGCAGAGCTTCATGTCGCTCCCACTCCTCACCCCGGTCATCGTCCTGGGAGGAGGGGGAGGAGAGGTGACCTGTATCTGACTTCCTAAAAGGAAGAAGTTTCTGGGCCCAGGAGGGGACATGGGACCTGGACCTCCACAGGATGCCTTCAGGAGGCAGCATATTTAGACCTTAAAACCCTGGCCGCCCTGCTCACTCTTACGCTCCGTGCTTTTGGCCAGCAGTTCCTCCCCACACTCCCTTTGCTTCTCTACTTGATCACAGCCTCATGCTGAGCTCTGCAGCCTACGTGCACAAAGCCCACTGAACACACAGCTCTCGCCAGTGGTGTTAATCAGTACGTGACATTTAAGCCTTTCTCAATTATGTCATGAAAAAGAAGGAACAGGACAATTGCTATCTCCTGCTGGTCAGGCCCTTCCTCTAATTGGGCTCCTGAAATCGTCCCATTTTACAGGAGGGAGCCTAGGTTCAGATGTAAGGTGATTTGCCCACAACACTATGCCAAGGGCAGCAGAACCAGCAGGCAAACCCATGGCGTCACCCCACACAGCTTTCCTGTGCTTTCTCCTTTCAACACTCAGGTTCTTTAAGGGCAGGGAGGGATAGGAGAAGATCTTTAGAACTGAGTGCTGATTCTTGTTACAGTGTGCTTAACTGTGGAATGACAGCATGATTCTTGCCTTAACTCCTTGGGTTCCCATCCTTGTTAAACCCTAAAATGCTGCAGAGCTGGAAGGAGGTAAGGCCGGATATCAGGTGTAGTCAGAGGGACAACACCGGAGCTCAGAAGCTCAGTCAATAAATGATAAAAGGCTTCACGACAGACTCCATCACTTGATTCTATTTTGGTGACAAAGTTAAGACTGAAGGCTGATGCTCTGAGGCCAGAATAGAGACAGACTAAGAGATCCGATGAAAGCGGAGATTGGAGAAGCCCCGAGAAGGAAGTGGGCTCCCATCCGGACTCTACTCCTACTTCCTCACGTGCTCTTGGGTAAATTTTTGTTCATGTGGTGCTCAGTCCCTTCCATCTATGAAAAGAAGCCTATGTATAGAATATAATACACTTGTACACTTGGCAATCTTTTGATAAAAACCTGGAATCCCCCCTCAGAAAAGGCATAAATGCATGTGTAAACGGAACTGTACATTCACTGTTGGAGACCTACTCTGTGGAGGACCCTCAGTCATACACCTGACAGAAGAACCTTAGCTTTTCTTTTTTTTTTTTTTTTTTTTTTTTTTTAAAAGATCAGAATCTCATGTGATCAGGCTGGGTTTGAACTCTCTATTCAGCTGAGTATGACCTTGAACTTCTGACCCTCTTGGCTCCACCTCCCCTAGGTTAAGAATACAGATGTGTACCACCCTGCCATGTTTATGCAGACTAGGATTCAAACTCAGGGTCTGGTGCTTGCTGGGTAAGCGTTCTACCAATGAGCTCCAAACCCAGCCCTGGCGTGGCCTCTGCAAAGTGCTAGACTACTTACATCTTCTGAGCCAGACTTCTCTTCCTCTTGCTGCCCTTCATCTTCAGGCTCATCAAAGGAGCTTGCTGCTGGGTCTTGCAAGCAGGTTCCCTGGGGGATCTCCTCCCCTTCTGCTGTGTACACATGCTCTTCTTGCTCCACAGTCTCCGAGTCCTCATAGAGAAAGGGTACATTGCCATAGCGCCGGGAGGAGCCGGTCTTGGGGAACTGGAGCTGCAGCTGGGTAATGATCCGAGGCGGCAGACGGCAGGACCGGATCAACTCTAAAAAGATGCGCAGGGGCGTGCCCACATTGCCATTGGGCATCAGCACTGGTGGATTCAGTTCTGGAAGCTGCCTCAGGTCGGCCAGGGTAAAAGCTTCATTCTCCGCCCTTCGACTCTGTAGCTCCTTCCGGGTCTTAAAGGGAAAGGACCCCAGATCTTAGGGAGGAGGGAAAAGACTGGATGTTAAGCTGGATTTTTAGCAATATTCAAGCCAGAAGTAAATCCCAGTTTAAATCTGTTTCCTATCAAACATCAAGAAAGTGAGGCAGGAGGATCCTGAGTTAGAGGCCAGTTAGGCTAAAACATAGTAAGACTTATTTCTTTAAAAATAAAAGGCTAATAAGATGACCGTACCACAAGCTGTTCTCTGACCTCCACGTTAGTGTATATGTTTCCCCTACCCCCACACATAAATGTAACCCTAACACTTGTCTGTGCATATACCTAGGTGTATATTCCTAGAGGAATACACAACTTTCTTCAACACTTGCTTCCCGATGACCAGCTTTTACTGGTACTAGAATAGAACCCTTACCTCTCAACTCTATTCCAAACCCGATCTGTCTCCCACTGCACATATCTGGTATTCCAGACACAAATGGTGTTTTTTTAATATGGACTGGTTGGTGTTTTGCCTGCATGTGTGTCTGTGTGTGTTGGATCTGCTAGAGCTGGAGTTACAGACAGTTGTGAGCTGCCATGTGGGTGCTGGGAATTGAACCTGGGGCCAATTGGAAGAGCACCCAATGCTCAGCTATCTCTCCAGCCTGATTTTTTTTTTTAAATTGATGTTGTTTCTTTATTGTGTGTGTGAACATTACAGTGTACCTATGAAGACCAGGATATAACTTGCTGGACTTGGTTCCTCTCCTTCCACCATGTGGGTCCTGAGATCCCAGTCAGGTCTTCAGAGCTGATGGCAAGCACACTTACTCGATAAGTCATCTTACGAAAATGACGGACTGATCAGATACGGTGGCATGCCATATCTGATGTACTATGCCTTGACAAGACACTGCTCCTAAAGACTGCACTTAAACCATAGTCTGCACACACACACATTCGCACATGCACACCTCTTTTCATGAAGACGGCTGCTCAGCAACTGTTCAACTATGAGCTGATACCAGTTTCTCATTTTTATTTTATATGCTTTTTTTTTTTTTTTTTTTTTTTTTAAATTTTAAATTTTTGAGACAGGGTCAGAGCTACAAAATCTTGGCTGGCCCGGAACTCACTTTGTAGACCAAGCTAGGCTGGAACTACAGAAATCCACCTGCCTCTGCTTCCCAGGACTAAAGACATATGCCACCACTCCTGTTAATGACTCTTAAGGACAAACTGTTTCAAAATAATTTATTTAAACCTCTCCATTTGGCATTTTAAAACATCTGGCTCCCTTTTCCCCAATGGGCACACTTGTGCTTCCCCGGCACCCTCTCAGCTCCCTGCTGCCTCCTTTGGCCTACTGTTTCGGGCTACTGGTTAAGTCCTGCAGTAAGCCCCCAACTCTAGAGTTAACTCTTTCCTCTGCAGAGCCCATCTTCCAGTCGCTAGGTTAGGTTAGAAGAAACAAAATTTCCTTTGTTTATTTCAAGATAAGGTTCCCTGGCTGTCCTGGAATTCTCTCAGAGATCCTCCTGCCTCTGCCTCCTGAGCGCTGGGATCAAAAAAGGGGTTCCTTAGTGCGACTGGCTCCAAATGTCCTTTTTAAGAAATTATGTCTCCCAGCACTCGGGAGGCAGAGGCAGGCGGATTTCTGAGTTCGAGACCAGTCTAGTCTACAGAGTGAGTTCCAGGATAGCCTGTCTCGAAAAACCAAAAAGAAAAAAAAAAAAAAAAAAAAGAAATCATGTCAGTGTAAAATCAACCCCCTCAGAGAAACGGTCCTTAAGAAGGGATAAATTTGAGACTTATAGATCTCAGTTGTTTTGTTTTGCCTTTTAAGTCCTTGAGTAAAACTAACACGCAAATTGTGCTGAAAACTTGTAGCTTTGCTCGTAACGAACTTAAGCTCCTAACCTATCTTTACTACAGCAGGAAATATGCCTCCTTCCCAAGGGCCGCAAGTCCGGTCCATTCCCACTTCCTCTTACCTGAAGCCTCAGTGGGTAGCCTAAGCCTGCGGATGAGACAACGACCGGGAAGCCAGGTCCCCTGAGAGTCCAGCCACCGGCGACCCGAGTACATGCGAAGCAGCCGCTGAGCTTGCGCCACGCCCCTCACCGAGACGATGCAGCAGCGGGTGTGGGTCTGGACCGCAGCAGAGTCCCGGGCGGGGACAGCGCGGGCATCGGAGGCTGTTGCCTGGGCGAGGACCGGATCCTCAGCAGCAGGGTCGGGGGCAGCTCGGGCCGCGTCGGGACTCGCCTGCGGAGGGCCCCTCTCGGGTCGGTGCCGGTAGTGGAAACACAGAAAACCTCCGCCGCGCTGTTCCCGGAACTGGCTAAAGTAGCTCCGTAACTGAGCCGAGCGTAACACCGCCGGAATCCCACTCACCACCAGGTAGACCGTCGACTCTTGGTCCAGCTCCCTGGGCGTCGCCATCTTGAGCTGTCACATGACTGTGTGACGTCAACTCTCGCGAGAACACCAGGTCTCGGACTCTGGAGTCCGCGTTTGATGAACGAGGAATCTGTGGCGGTTTGGTACTTCAAGCTTTGTTTTAGTTGCTCTTGGGCTGTGTGTCCAGTTCCACAGAAGATAGGAAACTCCTGCGAGCGGCTGGGCTGTAGCTCAGAGATAGCTGGCCCAGCATGTGAGAGGCTCTAAGGAGGAACCCGTGTGGAGCACCGGGATGCTGAGCGGGAGGTGGCGGGAGTCTGCTGCAAAGCTGGTCTGTATAGTATTAACCCAGCCAGGGCTACCTAACGAGACTATGTCTGAAATAAACAAAAGTTGAAAAAGCCGGGCGTGGTGCCTCACGCCTTTAATTCCGGCACTCGGGAGGCAGAGGCAAGCAGATCTGCTTGGTCAACATAGAGACTGAGACAGGGCTATGGAGAGAGGTCCTGTCTCGGGGCAGGGGACGGGGGAGATGAAGAGATGCCTCAGTAATTAAGAGCGTTTGCTGCTCTTACAGAGTACTTGGGGTGGGTTTCCAGCACCCACATACGAGACAGCTCCTCCATCCATAACTCCAGTTTTATGGGATTGGAAACCTTCTGACCTCTAGAGGCACCAGGCATTTACGTGTCGCACATACATCCATGCAGGCAAAACTCTCATACAGATACATCTATCTTTAACAAAAAGAATTTTTTTTTAAGGTACAAGTACATTCATAGACATAGAAGACTATTCCCAGAGCCATCGGCTATTAGGTGAAAACCGTATTACCAGCAGTGGACGACGTTTCCCTACAACGTGTTTGTGGCCCTCACAGACAAACAGTATAGCTCTTGTTGACTGTGTGCAGTGCTCAGGGAGGCCAGAGGGGGGCGTTGAATCCTCTGGATCCATTTTTAAATTCATAGCAACAGCAACTCTGCCCAAAATTAAGCCCCTCAACTTCCTGTCATGGAGGAGGGAAAGGCTCATGAGACCTCACCCACCCCTCTCTAAGAATTTTTATATAGTTGCTGGTGGATGGTGGGTGTGTTTCTGCTCAGATGAAAGGGTACACTGGAACTCAGAAGCCTAGGAACCAAGGAAAAAGGTATCCCAGTGGAAGGGCATCCAGTCGCATAGCCCAGGAACCTTACAGCTCTGAGATGAAGTCTCCTCAGCAGAAGCATTGCAGCTCCAAGGGGAGGGTCTCCCCAGCTGAACCCAGGAACTCAGGAGCCTCAGCCCCAGTCCGCATCTTCACGTCTTCCCTTCTCTTCATGGCTTCTTGCGATGAGAGAGTCACACCAGGAACCAAAATCTCATGAGAGACATGTATTGGGGGGTCCAAGGTGTGGAGGGATGAATCCAGGGATGGCTGCCCTTTGCTCCTGGAGAGGACACCAGGGAACTGGACAAAGGGCAGAGATTGTATAGGATTTCTTTCTTCTAAAAAATTATAAGTGAACTGCCGGTGGCTCGGCCCTTAAGGCGCCCGCCCGCAGAGGGCGCGCGTCTCTTGGTGCGCGCGTTTTAATCCCGTGCTCCCACTCCCGCGTCTTGTGGGGAAAAAAAAAATTATATATGTGAGTTTACTGTTGCTCTCTTCAGACACACCAGAAGAGGGCATTAGATTCCATTGTAGATGACTTTGAGCCACCATGTGGTTGCTGGGGATTGAACCCAGGACCTCTGGAAGAGCAGTCAGTGCTCTTAACCTCTGAGCCACCTCTCCAGCCCTTGTATAGAACTTAGGGGCAGTGCTTTTCAGGGCAGATTTCCAGATTTAGGATTGGTGGAATTTCAAGTCCTGAGCTTGGGGAGCTCAGAGATTGGGGCTTTTTTTTTCACCCCCTTTTTCCTTAATCGGGCCCAAGGATTAGGATGGAAAATCCTTCCTAGCCGAGGCTAGCTTTGACGGAGGCCCCATCTTTGGGAGGCTGTTACCGTGGACAGCTCCTGGGGAACAGCTCCTCATAATGGCAGTAGGCTGAGGCAGGAAATGTGTCACCGTGGACAGCTCCTACTGAGGCGGGAAAGGAAATGTCCACTGTGGACAGCTCCTACGATGGTTGCAAGCTGAGACGTTGTGGTAGCACCATTTTGACAAGAGCCACTGTTTTTGACAGCTCCTGTGGTGGCATAGGGAGAGAAGAAAGGTCTTGTGGCCACTTTGAATAGTGGTGGATAGTCCTTATGACTCCCAAAGTAAACAATGGAGGCTGGAGCAATAACTCAGTGGTTAAGAGCCAAAGGACACAGGTTCAATTCCTAGCACCCACAGGACAGTTCACCACTACCTGTGATGCCAATTCAATGCCACCTTCTGTCCTCTTGAGGATGCCAGGTATGCACATGATCCACAGATAAATTTGCAAGCAAAACAATACATATAAAATAAAATTAGAATAAAATTTAGAAAAGTAAGCAACTCACAAGTCTCAGTTCCTAAAACATACAAGATTCACAAAGTCTTCTCTTCAAGCATATATGAGCAATAAGGACTGCTGGAGAGAAGAGACTTTCCAACCTATCCAGCTGCCTTCAAGTCCAGCAGAGAACTCCAGGGATGCAGCTTTTGTAAGTCATGCTGGGGTGACTTTTTCTTGGGTGACTTTTCAGTAATGCAACTGACTGATTTTGAGTCATCGGTGCGCTTATATGTAACCCCAATAAACTCATTGGTTCACCAAGTTAGACATACGGCAAATAGTTGCTGGTTAATTTTATGCAGACTTTGGTCTGTCCTTGGTTTCCTGTCTAGGATGAGTAGACAATAGTTTTCTCTTTTTAAATTTTTATTTATTTATTTTTTTAGTATAGAATAGAGTTTATTCAGGGCATGGGGAGGGGAATTAAGAGGGTAGTAGAGGCAGAGAGAAGCAAAGAGAAGAAGGAGAAGAAGAAGAAGAAGAAGAAGAAGAAGAAGAAGAAGAAGAAGAAGAAGAAGAAGAAGAAGAAGAAGAAGAAGGCCATGAGCACGTGGAGAGAGGGGGAAGGGAAAGGGGAAGGAGCAAGCGAGCGGACAGAGGGGAGCAAGAAGGCAAGAGAGCAGGGGATCAAGAGTTTTTTGTTTTTTGTTTTTTTTTAATTTTGGGTAAGTTGTTTGAGTAATCCTTGTTAGCACAAATTATGATTTTTTTTTTATTTTATGAATGTAAGTACAATGTCACTCTCTTCAGACACACCAGAAGAGGGCATTGGGTCCCTTTACAGTTGGCTGTGAGCCACCATGTGATTGCTGGGAATTGAACTCAGGACCTCTGGAAGAACAGTCAGTGCTCTTAACCGCTGAGCCATCTTTCTAGCTAACCCGACAATTGTTTTCATTTCCCTCAGAAAAATCACACTAAAGGGAGAAAGAGACATTTTCTACAGTAGTGTAGCCACTGGTAAGATGTCAATACTGTAAACACCCCTCTCCCATGTTCCTATGAAGGGCCTGAACTCACTGGTTCACCAAACCCAAACAAAACCCATGGAGTATAAGGGGTTAGGGGCTGTAGAGACAGCTCAGCAGTTAAGAGTGCTTTTTGCTCTTTTACGACCTGAGTTTGATACCTAGCACCCACAAGGCAGCTGGCAACTGTCTGCAATTCCAGTTCTGCAAGTGGCACCAGGCAGATGCATGGTACATAGATATATGTGTAGGCAAAACATCCATATGCATAAAAAATGTAAAGGTAAGAAAGTAGGAAGAGCAGTAACTGAGGAAAAGGGGATGATCAATGGAGTGGGAGGGAGACAGAGGGCAACAGAAAGGATGAGAATTATGAAAATAACATTATATACATGTGTAAAAATGTCAGAACAAGACTAGTGTGTAATTATCATATAGTAATAAAACATTAAAAAAAAAAAAAAAAACAGGCAAAAACACGGGGCTGAGATGTGGCTTCATTGGCTGGAGTACTTGCCTAGCATTCGAGAAGCCCTGATGTCAGTCCCCAGCACTGCATAAGTCATGCAGTAATCTCTGTAATCCTGGTGCTTCAGAAGCAGGAGGATCAGAAGTTCAGAATCTTTCCTGGCTGTGTAACATGTTTTTTGGTCTGGTTTGGTTTGGTTTGGTTTGGTTTTTTTCAAGACAGGGTCTCTTGGTTGTCCTGATACTTTGTAGACCAGGCAGAGATGCACATTCTGCTACTGCCCCACCACCTGACTGCATAGCAAGTTTAAGACCAGTTTGAGCTTGTGAGACTCTGCCTCCAAAAAAAAAAAAAAAAAGTCTCATATGTGTTTGTCGTGATTTTTGACAGTGTAGCACTTGACCAGAGAGCCCTGTGATCCAGTATGGCAGTGAAGGTTAAGGACCCCAGATTGTTATTCTGTATTCCAGAACAGAGTTCACTGCAAAGAATCGGTTCTATTCATTGGATTTATGTAAGAGACACGTGCACGTTGTTTACCTGTGATGAAACCAGACAGATTCCAAATTCCAGTTCTTTGCCTCATAAAAGCTTCGTTGGCCTTCTTGTCCCCGCTCACTAAGCTTTGAATGAGCTTCCTTCTTTCCCTCCCCTGGGTCTCGGACCTTGAGCCAGCTCTTCCCTCCTCTCCTTCAAAAGCCCCTCTCGAGAATGGGGTGGATTCAGAGCCAAATATTTCTCATTTCCTGACCCCATTGACCCGCCGAGTTCCCGCTGCTTGCCCCACTTCCTCTCCCGAGCTTTTCCTGGCCTGTTAACTCTCTCCTGTGAAAGAAAACCCTGGAGACCTCGGAGATGTCGTTGCCAGGTTTCAGAGGCTCTGGAAGCACTGCCTGCCTCAGTGCGATGATTTCTGAGCCCTGGTAATTACAGTAGCTCCTGTCTCCCCTTCTTAACACCCGTAGATCTATTTTCTTTTTCTTCACTTATCGGTATATGCCAGTATTCACAGCGGATGTGTTCACAAGGTTTTGTAAAACATTAGCATTAATAACCTAATTATTAATTATTAGTTATTATTAACTAATAACCTCAGGTTAGGAAGTCAGAAACCAGAATTGTTTCATTTATATAAAGTTTGACCTTGCAAACTAAAAATAAAATTTAGGGATGCATAAATAAATATTCTTTAAATCTGAAAAACAACTCAGGGCATGCAGGTGATCTCAGCGCCTGGGAGGGTGAGGTAGGAAGTTTACAAGTTCAAGGCCAGGCTGGGCTACAGAGCGTGGACCTGTCTCAATCAGGGGGTGGGGCGGGTAAGGTGAATGACAGAAAGAAAGCAAAACTCAAAGAAATTATTAACTGAAGTTCAGGGTAGGCATTAGCTTTGGAGGAAATGATGAGTTGAGAAAGAACCCTGAAGGTTGGTGGAGGTAATTACCGGTGCCACAATGGTAAAGGTCGTTATGCTGGTTTGTTTGTTTGTTTGTATCTAGTAGATATAGTTTATAAACAGTTTTTTAAATTATTTATTTTTATTTATTTGTTTATTTTGGACTTTTGAGACAGGTTTTCTCTGTGAAGGCCTGGCTATCCTGGAACTTACTCCGTAGACCAGGCTGGCTTCGAACTCCCTCTGCCTCCCAAGTGCTGGGATTAAAGGCGTGTGCCACCACCACCTGGCTTTTAAACAATGTTTGCTTTTTTGTTTGTTGGTTGGTTGGTTGGTTGGTTGGTTTTTCGAGACAGGGTTTCTCTGTGTAGCCCTGGCTGTCCTGGAATTCACTCTGTAGACCAGGCTGGCCTCGAACTCAGAAATCCGCCTGCCTCTGCCTCCCAAGTGCTGGGATTAAAGGCGTGCGCCACCACTGCCCATTCCAATGTTTGCTTTTTTAGAAGATTTATTTATTTATGTTTTTATGATATGGGTGCTTTGTTTGCATGCTTGAATTAACACCAGAAGAGGGTATCGGGTTCCAATATAGACATTTGTAAGTTTCCATGTGGGTGCTGGGGATTGAACCTCTGGAAGAGCAGCCTGTGCTCTTAATCACTGAGCCATCTCTCAAACCCCAGTTTTGTTTTTTATTATGTGTTTATATATTTGTGTACCATATTTGTTTAAGTACCCCTGAAAGCCAGAAGAGGATTTCAGATCTACCAGACCTGGAGTTAGTTACACAGGCATTTGTGAGCTGCCAAGTGTGCTTCGAAGCAGCCGAGGGGCCTCTAGAGAGCAGCTGTCATTGGCCAAGCCATCTCCTCAGCCTGGGCATGCTTTTGTATTAGTTTATTTTATGCATATGTTTTGTCTGCCTGTATGTTTGTGTACAATTTGCACGCCTGGTATTTTTGGAGTACAGAAGATGGTATGGGATCCTCTGGAACTGAAGTCACAGATGGTTTTGAGCTACCATGTGGATGCTTGGAAGTGAACGCTGGAAAACAAATGTTCTTAACCACTGAGCAATCCCTTCAGCCCCACTCCAACATCATTCTTGGGTTTTTGAAGACATGTTTCACTATGTAGCTCAGGCTGGCCTCCCAAGTGCTGGGATTAAAGGAATGCACAACCACACTAGGATGAAAAAAAAATTTTTTTTTAAAGATGTATTTATTTTACATATATATGAGTACATGGTAGCTGTCTTCAGACACACCAGAAGAGGGCATTGGATCCATGTGGTTGCTAGGGATTGAACTCTGGACCACTGGAAAAGCAGTCAGTGCTTTTAACTGCTGAATCATCTCTCCAGCTCATCCCCCTCCTTTTTTTTTTTTTTTTTTTTTTTTTTTTTTTTTTTTTTAATTTTTATTTTTTTAGACAGGGTTTCTTTGTGTAACCAGGCTGTGCTGGGACTTGCTTTGTAGTCAGGGTGGCCTTGAACTCAGAGACCTGCCTCCCGATGCTGGGATTAAAGATGTGAGTCACCATAAGCAACTGAAAAAAAAAATTCTCTTAAGACAAAGTCTTGCTATGTCCAGGCTGCTGGGAACTCATAGCAGTCCTCCTACCTCAGCTTCCCAAGTGCTGGGATTACAGTTGTATACCATCAGGCCCAACCTAAAAGGGGAAAAAAAAAGAAAGAAAAAAAGAACTCTAATGACTGTCATGTTTAGATTTTATTTGTTTTTAGTACCGTGTGTGAGATTTACATATAGGGACAAACATGCCATGGCACTGGGGTCAGAGGACAGGTTGGTGGCATTCACCTTCCATCTTTACATGGGTCCCTGTGATTGAACTCAGGCATCTAGGCAATAAGCACTTTTCCCAATGAACCATCTCACCAAGCAACCACCTATTTTAATGTCTGGATTTTTAAATCTGATAGAAATATGGATTGGTGCAGCCACCTTGAAAAACTGTCAAGATTTAATAAATCTGAGCATATAGCTGTCACTTGGTAGTCCTTATTCTGATTCCATATAGATCTATAAACAGCTGTATATTTTAACATATGCAATGAGGGGAAATGTCTCAGGGAGTAAAGAGCTTGATTCTGGGCAAACCAACAGTTTGACATGGGTTTCGTGTAAAGTGTTTGTAATAAAGAGAACTGAACAGTCCTGAAAAATAAAACCAAAAAAGTGCGAGGCCGGAGAGATGGCAGTGGTTAGAGCACTTCCAGAGGTCCTGAGTTCAATTCCCAGCAACCACATGTAATTACATGTAACCACATGTAATTACAGATGGCTCACAACCATCTGTAATGGGATCCGATGCCCTCTTCTGGTGTGTATAAAGACAGCTACAGTGTACTTATATAATTATATAATAAATAAATCTTAAAAAGAAAAAAAAAAAAAGAAAAAACCCAAAGAAGTGAAGCCGTATGGGTATTTATGACCTGCTCACTGACTTGAGTGTCTTCGGTCTGGCAGCCAGTGTACTGATAAAGCAAGTTCCAGGTCCAGCAAAAGACCATGCCTTATAAAGCCAGATCTACAGAGCTAGTTCTAAGCCAGTCAAAGCTACACAAAGAAACCCTGTCTCAAAAAGCCAAATTTGAAAAATGTGGACTAGACAGAAGAGGACATTCCAACATCAACCTCTGGCCTCCGATTACACCTGTGCTATTGAAGGCACCTGTATACATGCATATTCAATGAAAAAGCACACACGAATAGATAAATATGTAAGCAACAGTCACTCAGGCAGTTGAATTTGTAATATCCATAAAATGTGAGGCAAACCATATGTTAGTCAGCAGTATAATAAGTAAATGGATTGCAGCATAATCAGATACTTTAAAACAATGACAGTTAATAATACATTATTTCCACACAGAACAGGGAGTCATAATACTGAGTGAAAAAAGATGAACAGGGGGCTGGAAAGATGGCTTAGAGGTTAAGAGCAACGGCTTCTCTTCCAGAGGACCTGGGTTCAAATCTCGATATCTATATCAAAGATCACAATCCTCTGTCAGGGACCCAGAGCCCTTTTCTGGCCTGGAAGGATACCACGGACTCAAGTAGTACAGACACCCACAAACATAAGTAAAATAAATAAAATGATAAACAGGAAATAGCACATATAAACTCACGCAGAACCATATAAGACGAGCAATCTCATTTATAAATTATTTATAAATATAATTATTTTTTCTTTCTTTCTTTCTTTTTTTTTTTTTCTGTTTCTTAGTTTTTCCAGACAGGGTTTCTCTGTGCAGCTCTGGCTGTTGTAGAACTTGCTCTGTGGATTAGGCTGGCCTCGAACTCACAGAGATCTACCTGCTGAGTGCCAGAATTAAAGGTGTGTGCCACCACCTCCCGGCTTCTTTTCTGTTTCTTGAGATTGTTTCACGTGGGTCAGACCAGCTTCAAACTCACTATATAAGTGAGGAAGGCTCTGGACTTAGAATATTCTGAAGATTAAGAAACCAAACCATTTGTAAAAGTTTGGCAGTGGCGTGGCATGTGGCTTTAAGCCCAGCACTTGGGAGACAGACACAGGAGGGTCTTTGTGAAGGCTACACAGAAAAAGCCTTGAAAAAGTCTTGAAAAGCCAGAAAGGAAAAAAAAAAAAAAAGGATCAGTTTTGAGTATCTAGAGAGATGGCTCAGTTGTCAAGAGCACTGGCTGCTCTGGTATTGGACCTGGGTTTGATTCCCAGTACCTACATGGCAGCTCACCACACCACCTTTAACTCCAGTTCTGAAGGATCTAGCGTTCCATTCTGGCCCCCATGGCACTGCTCACAGGTGCACAAACACACAAGGAGAGAAGACTCATACAAATAACATAAACGGGGGTGGGGACATCTTGAAGTCAGGGGGGAGGAGCGGGATGAGGAATTGTTGGAGGGTGGACCAGGAGGGGGATAAGGACTGGACTGTTAAAAAAAAAAAAAAGATTAAAGATAAATATTTAAAAAAAAAAACCAAAACAACATAAACATAAATAAAATCTACCAAGGTGTGATAACACCCACCTAAAACAACTCTGTGAGTGTGGGTGGGTGTGTGGGGGGTGTGGGGGTGTACTTGTAGATGCCATGTTGTGTTAGTGACTGCGGAGACCAGAAGAGGGCACCAGATCCCCTGGAACAAGAGGTACAGGTGGGTATGAGCTGCCAGACCTGTTGCTGGGAACTGAGCCAGAGTCCTCTGGAAAAGCAGCTTACTCTCTTAACTGCTGGGCCATTTTGAAGCCCTGTCATTTTCTTTTCTAAAATTTATATTTTTTTCCTTTTACAATACATTGAGCAAAGTCCACCCATTGGTTTTTGCCAGGGCAGGGCAGTGGTTTTTCTGTGTAGTCCTGGCTGTCCTGGAGCTTGTTCTGTAGACCAGGCTGGCCTTGGACTCACAGAAATCCACCTGCCTCTGCTTCCCACGTGTACACAACCATACTCAGCTGCCCACCATCCTCTTAGTCCCCCCCCAAACACACCAAATCCTTCTTCTTCCCAAGCCTCTCTTCATATTTCCATGCATTCCTTTCTGATCCAGTGCATTTATTAGGGTTCCCTGCATGAACATGGGTATGTGGGGGGTAAGTTTTATTTTTAATTTATTGTCATGGGAGTGGGGGGGGCTGCACATGCTACAGTGAGCATATGGGGGTCAAAAAATCGTGAATTGATTGTTCTTCCACCACAGGCTTATTTTTTATTAAAGATTTGTTTATTTATTTTATTTATATGAGTACACTGTCGCTGCCTTCAGACACAAACAAGAAGAGTGCATCTGATCCCATTACAGATGGCTGTGAGCCACCATGTGGTTGCTGAGAATTGAACTCAAGACCTCTGGAAGAACAGTCAGTGCTCTTAACTGCTGAGCCATCTCTCCAGCCCAAGAGTTATTTATTCAGTATACAGTGTTCCCAGGCATATATGCCTGCAAACCAGAAGACAGCACCAGATTTCATTACAGATGCTTGTGAACCACCATGTGGTTGCTGGGAATTGAACTCAGGACCTCTGGAAGAGTAGCCAGTGTTCTTAACCTCTGAGCCATCTTTCTAGTTCCACCACAGGCTTTCAGAGACTGAACATGGGTTATCAGGTTGGCACAACGAGCACTTTTACCCAGTGAACCATCTTGAACTTCTGATCCTCCTGCCTCCTGAGTGCTGGGTTATTGACCTGTGCTATCACCTCCTAACTCCCTTATGATTCTCGAAATCAGCATAGTGAAAAGCTTAGGAAGAGGGTCGGGAATGTGGTCTGAAGTTTTCTGAGGTATTTTGTTAGGTGGTTGTTGTTGGTGGTGGTGGTGGTTTTGTTTGTTTTGAGACAGGGTCTCTATTATGTAGCCCTGCATGTCCTAGAACTCACTGTGAGACTAGGCTGGCCTTGAACTCACAAAGACTCACCTGCCTCTGCCTCTCTGGTACTGGAATTAGAAGTATGTGCCACCAAACCCTGGAATATTGAATATTGTAGTTAGATATTTTTTCCTGTGCTAAGAATTTTATCTCAGGACTTCATGTATAGTAAGCTATCATGTTACCTCTGACCTACATCTTTAGCTTAACCTCACCATGTGTGTGTGTGTGTGTGTGTGTGTGTGTGTGTGAGAGAGAGAGAGAGAGAGAGAGAGAGAGAGAGAGAGAGAGAGAGAGAGAGAGAGAGAAAGAGAGAAATTGCATTGGAATGTGCTATTTTAGACAAGGTCTCAAGGTCTCATATACCTCCTGTCTGACCTCAAATTTTGTTTTTGTTTTTCAAGACAGGGTTTCTCTGTGTAGCCCTGGCTGTCCTGGAACTCACTCTGTAGACCAGGCTGGCCTCGAACTCAGAAATCCACCTGCCTCTGCCTCCTATGTGCTGAGATTAAACGTGTGTGCCACCGCTGCCTGGCTCTGACCTCAAATTTGTTATGTAGTAAAGACATAAATCTAAAGACAGACTTTAGATTCCCGATCCTCCTGCCTCTACAGCTCTGGGACTACTGGCATGAGCCACCACACCTGGTTCGCTCTGACTCTTATAAAGTTGGCACAGCTGCACCCTGCCATGAACATCAAGTCCCTTTTGGTGACCTTGACCCCCTTCAGGCTGTCGCTGGGCTGTCACCAGATTCATTGGCATGTCCTTTCTCTGTTCTGTTTTGTGATACAAACCCTATTTAATGTCCTGTGTACCAGGTGTTGTCCATGAGGATCTGTGGGGCTCTGGCCAAGCCAAATCTCTTTGAGGGGGAGCTGGAGCAAGGCTGGCTGTCAGGGCTCTCCCAAGGCCACCACTGCCCCAGAGTTGGTGGCAGGCGGGACCCAGTGGATGGGTGGCTAGGAGCCAAGGCTGGGGCCACAGAACAGGAAATGGCTACAGTAGGTTGGAGCAGCTTTTGCTACAAAAGCTTCAGAAAAGACTATTCCCTGGAGTGTTACAGCTTGATGAGACAGGCACTCTCAGATGGTCTTTGGTGAAATAACTCTTGAGCCTTTATCCTTGTGCATAGGATCTTATACACATTTTGGGATGGGTTGGGGTCTAAAGGCAGATGCTTCTATTGGCTTGGTCTGAGATGTTAGGGATGCCTCATCTGCATGTGGAGGGGCTTCAGGTGTTGCCCCTATGAGACTGATTGTCACAGTCCTCTCCATGGGGTATCATGGTCACATGTTCCAGGACAGGAACCTGGTCGGGAGTAGATATAAGCACCTACTGTTCTCAATTATGAGAATCGCTAGGGTTTCTGAATCTGCTTGACTTTACCAAGCTTTTTGTCTGGTGGCACAGTCCCCTGCCCCACATTGATTCACACACCCGGGTCCATCTCTCACCGCCCTTAGACCCATAAGGTCCTAGGTCACATTCAAGAAGCATTCCTTGCTCTCTGGCACCTCTGCACCTTTGGATATTTTCCTCCCTTTGGAAGGCCGCACCCTTGCAAACCCCTAGATATTTCCAAACAGTCGGTACTCGAGGGAAGCACTTTCCCACCTCTGGGCACCATTAATCATTGTAGTGACAATTTTGGAGTTTTGGTTTCTTTAAAAAAAAATTATAAGAGTGTGCACCAGACAGTGTTGGTGCACGCCTTTAATCCCAGCACTTGGGAGGCAGAGGCAGGCGGATTTCTGAGTTCGAGGCCAGCCTGGTCTACAGAGTGAGTTCCAGAACAGTCAGGATTACACAGAGAAACCCTGTCTCGGAAAAAAAGAAAAAGAAAAAAAGAAAAAAGAAAAAGAAAAAAAAAGAATGTGCTTTCCTCTTAATCGCAGGGCTCTGGGGACTGCCCGAAGCAGCTGACTGTGATTTGCCTCGCGCTCTATCAGAGGCATGGTTTTGCCAGCTGTGGGTCTTTTCTGCAATTGTGTGATGGTGTGATTGTTTGGAATTCTGAGAACTTTCCAGAGTGTATACAAATGCTAGGGCATCCAAGAGGTAGGGTTGGTGGCTGGGGTCATTCAGGGGGTGGTGGTGGTTGTGGTTTGTTTGTATTCCTGTTCAAAGAAGAAACAAGAAGAAAGAAATTAGAACCAGAGATCTCTCTCCCTCCCTTCTATCCTATCCTTTATCTAGTGATAGGGGACAGAGGGTGGGGGTTAAAGGTGGGAAAAAGAACCCATAAATTAGCAAAGACCAGGAACAAATCATCCCTCTGACTGCAGTCACACTGTCAGATCACTGTGTTATAATTACTTAGGTATCTTCATTTGCATGGAAAGTGTCCCTCCAGGGCCAGGTCTGGGTCCCATTCATTGCATCCCTTCCCCTGACATCCAGCAGAGTTTAGGCTGAGTAAAAAGTCAGGGGACATTGAGTGACACAGTATGTGGCTGGGGGGAGGGGAGAGGGATCATGGAAGATCACCTCTTTTTTTTTTCCCCACTATCATCAAAGATTCTAGTATGCACAAAGGCCCGGAGGGCAGGCTGGCTCAGGGCACAACTCTGTCAGCCGACAGCCGTTGGCTGTTTAATCCACAGCCTTTGATTTGGCTAATGAAGATAGAGCTAATGATGGCCATAAACCATCATCCATAAACCCAGAACTGCCCTGGAACCACAGTCAGAATCCAGTGAGTCATGCTGGCTGAGCCTCAGGACAAGGACCCCCTTCTAGATGTAGCTGCCTGGTAACCAGTGGCTGAACTGACCCCAGACTCACTCCAGCCTGTGCTGAGGGCAAGGATTCTGCCTCTAGAGTCACAGGAGTCTGCTCAAGTCTCAATACAGAGCGGTCGCCTTAGACCTTCAGAAAGTTCCATATCCCAGCTAGACCTGCATGTTCCTCTTGCTGGAAATGAGAGACAGACCTGATCCCAGGATGCTGGTCAGATAGCCAGTTTTCCTGCTCTGAAAAGCTCACAGCGAAGGCGTGTCTCTACCCTCTCTCCACTAAACATGATTTATTCTTTGGGTTGGTCGTGTTTTCTTTATGTTCTTAGCATAAGAGTTTGCATGAGGGGCTGGAGAGATGGCTCAGTGGTTAAGAGCACTGACTGTACTTCCAGAGGTCCTGAGTTCAAATCCCAGCAACCACATGGTGGCTCACAACCATCTGTAATGAGATCTGATGCCCTCTTCTGGTGTGTCTGAAGACAGCTACAGTGTACTCATATATAATAAATAAATAAATATTAAAAAAAACCAATTAATAAAAAAAAAAGAGTTTGCGTGAGGGTACAGAGAGTGACCAGGGAGACATGGAAACAGGAGTGGGGCCAGAAAGAAGGCTCAGCCTGTAAAAGCTCTTACAGCATGAGTCTCATGGGCTGAGTTCCATCCCTCCCCCATTCCATGGTGCAAGGAAAGAGCCAGCTCCTCAAGGCTGACTTTGGCTGGATCTCCAGATGGGTGGTGAGGCAGCAGATGCAAACACATCTCCACTCGCACACATAGAAATAAATAAAAAGTGTGTGGGGTGGAGGAGAGCTCACACTTCCTGACTACGTAGAAAAAGAAAGAAAAAAAAAAAACAATTTTTTTTTTTTTTTGAAAAGGAACAAGGCAGAGTTAATAAGTAAAACTATTTGGACTTGTGGTTGGTGCACACCTCTAATCTCAGTACTTGGGAGGCAGAGGCAGATGTACTCTGTGAGTTCTAGGCTAGCCAGTCTACAGAGTGAGTCCTAGGACAGCCAGGACTACACAGAGAAACCATTTCTGGAAAAACATACACACACCCAAAACAAAAGGGGTGTGGGAGGGGAGGCTATTTGGGTGATGAAAGGCTGGGGTATTGAGGAGAATATCCCGTGATACTTGGTAGCCTTGGAAGAGGAAAGAGAGAGGCGGGAAAACGGCTTGAGTATTTGAGGTTGTGTGCTGTCGTTAACTAATAGGCCATTCATGAAAGGCATCAAAGAGAGAGAGAGAGGATGGCCCAAGTCCCTGATTCCTCTTGATCAGGTCATGTGGAGGAAATACACCTCTGCTTTTGCAAGAGAGGCCTCCTATGTCAGCAATGTGGGAGGGACTGGGGATGTTCTAGAGGCTATGGAAGTCAGGCAGGGAGAGATGGGGGGCGGGGGGCTCGGGCCAGGAGCTGGAGGTCTGGTGGGAGGCCGAGAGATGAGGGGCTTGTTCAGCCTCAAAGGTAACTCCTCCTGGGAAATTCTCTAGGGCTTGGCTGGTGGGGAATGGCTGAGGAAAGGGTGAATGTCCAGGTCACTATTAAGAGTGATTGTCTAGTTAAAGTTCCAAATGCTATCAGAGCAGGTTGGCCTGGATTGTAGATCCTGAGAACAATCTGAACATGGGTAGATAGATCTATACATTTTTTTCAATTTATTTATTTTCATTTCATGTGCATCGGTGTTTTGCCTGCATGTATGTCTATGTAAGGATGCCAGATCCCCTGGAACAGTTGTGAGCTGCCATGTGGGTGCTGGGAATTGAACCTGAATCCTCTGGAGGAGCAGTCAGTGCTCCTAGCTGCTGAGTGGTCCACTGAGCCTCCAGACCATGACCTGAGCTACCTATCTCTCTCTGCCTGGCCTCCAAAGCCTCTAGAACACCCCAGTGACTCCCATGTTGCTGACATAGGAGGCTTCTCTTGCAAGAGCAGAAACATGTTTCCTGATCAAGGGGCTTTTGTGAATGGCTTATTCATTCATTTGTTTGTCCATCCATCCATCCATCCATCCATCATCCATCCATTTGTTGAGATGTAGTCTCCTGTAGCCCAGGCTGGACCTGAACTCACTATGTAGCTGCAAATGATCTTGACCTCCTGGCTATCCTGCCTCCTCTCTCAGGTGCTTGGATTAGAGGCGAGCCTCGTTCACAGGGCTGGAGGTCAGTTCAAGATGTTTTTACGCTGGCAAATGCTCGACCATGAGAGCTACATTCCCCAGCACTAATTTAAATTATCTTTCTTACTCGTTTCTTTCTTTGTTTGTTTGAGACAGGGTTTCTCTGCTGTTCTGGAACTTGCTCTGTAGACCAGGCTGGCCTAGAACTCAGAGCTCTGTCTGCTTTTGTCTTTTGAGTGCTGGGATCAAAGTTGCTTCTTGGTGTTGGTGCTGGTGTTGTTTGTTTTTCAAGACAGGGTCTCTGTGTAGCCCTGGCTGTTCTGGAACTTGCTCTGTAGACCAGGCTGTCTCTGACCTCAGGAATCAGCCTGTCTCTGTCTCCCAAGTGCTTAAATTGAATTAAATTAAATTAAATTAAAAAGCATACACCAGAAAGAAACCTCAAAGCCCCCTCCCAGTGACACACCTCCTCTCCCAAGGCCACACCTCCTAAGTCCTTTCCAAACAGTTCTACCAACTGGGGACCATACGTTCAAACATATGAGGCTAAGGGAGCCATTCTCATTCAAACCGATACAGATGGCTTGGCAGTTAAGAGCACAGGCTGCTCTTCCAGAGGACTCAGGTTTAATTCCAAGCACCCACATGGTGGGGCACAGTCATCTGCAACTCCAGTACTGGGGGAGCCTATGCTCTCTTCTGGCTTCTAAGAGCATTAGGCATGCATATAATACAGGCAAAACACCCAAACACATTAAAAAATGAAATAAGCAGAAGAATATGTACGGAGTGAAGGTATCCCCAAGCAATATGCCCATTCTTGGGGGCACACGCGCATTGTACTGTGACTGTGTGCCTTGGGTACATATGTGTCTTTTGGGGTGAGGAGTCTGCTGCCCTGATCCTTGCATCTAAGTTCTGTGTATCTTTGTTGTGGATTCGGTGCTGTGTTGCTCTGTAATAAGGAGTCACAGGGGTGTACTTGATCCTGGCACTGGGTGTCCATAAATGGGGACGAGGAGGTATGGTCCTAAGCTGGGAGCTTTAGAGGCAGGCCTGAGTGGTAACTCCTAGGCTATTGCCCTGAAAGAATGACCTTTCTGAGCAATCATTAACTGGGCCCCGTGAGAAGGATCCAAACTGTGGAGGTGAGGGGGTGGAGCCTGATCAGGGCAGCGGGAGGTCTGAAAGTCCTGGAGACAACTGCTGTCATCATTTCCTCCCTGTTCACCCTTCAGGTCAGTCACCCTGACCCAGGGTGACCGGGTCAGGATATTCAACAAATATTTAGGCACGGACATTAACCAATCAAAACAGGTCCTAGCCAGGCTCTGAATGGAGCAGCACTGGAGGCTGTGGACCAAACAAGCACAGCCTCTCTGGTGGCCAGGACAATGGGAATGACCCTTTGAGAGGAGGGTCCCAGGACTGGGTCATCAGGGCAGAGGGGCAATGGAAGGGATCTCCGGGCTTAGGACACAGTGTTCTCAGGCTTTAGTGGTTAGAGTGTCCATGCCATGTGCTAAACCTCTGCCCGCCTCTGCTTCCGAGATGCCTCCAGGGCAGCCCTGGTTCTCTGTTCCTTGGTGCTGGGAAAGCAACAGACCGGTCTCTTCTGTCAACTGCAAGAATGGGGGGCGGGGGGATGGGGGGAAACTCAGAGGACCAGAAATTCTAGAAAGAGAAGTGGCCTTGTCTGTTTTGGGTCATTTCTGTGACTAGCTGCAATCCCAATTTCTCTGAGGTGAGAGACTCCCTCTAGAGAACTGTAACCTGGAAGAGGACAATGGACGCTCTGGAGATGAGGACAGAAAACACCTCTGCTGGGGAGAAAGGCAGGAAGGTGACAGGGAGTGAGCGAGAGGATGCTGTCTGCTGGCACATTCAGTTCAAAATTCAACTGTCACAGTCAGTTGCAAAATAGACCTTATCCCCAGCACTGATGTTATCATCCCTCCCCAAACCATCAGGGAGCTGGTCTCTGGCACCTTTCCATGAGTTCCCTCCAGGAAGACTAAGGGGCACCCTGAAGACTGGCTGGTCCCTTCCACAAGCAACTACAATGTCAGCAGGTCATACCTTTTATTACAAAATCCAATAACTTAATTTAGTTCTATCCAAAGTCAGGAGGGATTCTGGACTGAAGTACAGCCTCCTGCTCCCATCCCTACCGGGGCAGGGAAAGGCAATTTGGCCCGGAGGTTTTGGGAGCCATCAAGGGCTTGCCGGACAGTTAGTAGTCTACACTGTATCCAAACCAAGGAAGTCCAAGCTGTGGGTGTGGCTGAGGGCTGCTCCTGGGGAGCTGAGTGCTGTCTTTCAGGCGCCCCTTTGGAGGCACCAGACCCAATCCTGCAGGTCACCTCAGCAAAAGCATGTCTTCAAGCAGTTCAGTGATGTCGACATCTCCAATGACGGGGCGGAAGAAGAGGTCCACCAGAAGGGCACACGGAATGTTCTTCAGGGTGGAGGCCATGAGGAGGATTCGGGCCAGGCGGCCTTGGCTAGCTGGGTACCAGGGCTCCAGGACTTCACACAGTGCCCAGTGAGCCTCCTGTTGCAGGTGGGCGATGTGGCAGGAGGCATGGAGGCCTGGCACATCTGTGGCAGAGAGGGTGAAGGCTGGTGAGCAGCTAAGTCTGTGGAGGCTAGCCCAGGGTGTGAGAATGTCAACGGTTCCCTCCCCTCATGTGCTGGGGGGGCAGCCCAGGGCCTTGTGAAAGCTAGTGCATGCTAGGCAGCCATTCTACTATTGGGCTGTACATTGATGGCTCCTTTAACATGCTAGTCAAGGCTAGTCCTTAAAGACAGGGAAGTGAGATGATCCTTCTGTGGAATCGAATCCAGGCATGTAGCAAAGGCAATCCTTCACTATCACTTACTTGCCTCAGGCCCCTCTGCCACCTTGGTGGCTCCACCCACCACCACCTTCGTTATTTACCATTTTATTCATCCATCCACTTATGGAGAGGAAGCAGATAAGGGGGATATAGTGACTAAGACACTCGGGCTGGAGAGATGGCTCCAGGGTTAAGAGCACTGACTGCCCTTTCTGAGGACCTGAGTTCAATTCCCAGCACCCACATTGTGGTTTACAACTCCCTATAACTCCAGTTCCAGAGGATCTGACACTCTCTGCTGATATCTTTGTAACATCTCCCACACAGATGATGCATACATAATATATACATATATACATGTATGTATATATGTATGTAAGACCTCATAGACATAAAATAACTTATAAATACATCTTTTTATTTTTATTTTTCATTTGTTTTTTTTTTTTTTTTTTTTTTTTTTTTTTTTTTTGAGACAGGATTTCTTTGTGTAGCCCTGCCTGTCCTGGAACTAGTTCTCTGTCTGGCCTTGAACTCAGAGTGCCTCTGCCTACCAATGCTGGAATTAAAGGTGCGTGCTACCACCACCTGGCTAAATAAATCTTAAAAGCAAAAACCCAAACCAAAACCAAAGCAAAACAAAAAACCCCAAACAAACAAAAAAAAACCCCAAAACAACCAAAACAAAAAAACAGAGCCAGGCTGCCTGGGTTTGAATCTCAGTGCTGACACTTTATCAGCTGAGTGACCTTCGATACATTTTAATAGAATTAAAAGAGAACTTTAATCTCTGTGCTTCTCTTTCTTTGTCTGTCAGTGGGGCTAATGACAGTACCTGTCACCCACACTTGTTAGACGTTTAACCAAACCGGTATTTGTAAAGCCCTTAGACTGAGTCCTAACATATGGTAAATGCAATGAGATGATTTGGGACGGCTAGTGTATGTGACACTACACGTTAACTTTCAAGGCCTCTCTCTTCTCTTCCTCAAAGCTATGAGGAATATTCTCCCATGCCAGGCCAACTTGGTCTACACAGTGAGTTCTAGGCCAGCCAGGGTGACATGGTGACACTCTCTCTCAGTTCTCCTCATCCATCACCCCTATCTCTCTTCTCCTGGCTTGACTTCATAAGGGGTGCCCTTACTCTCTTTCTCCTCTGTGTGGCCTCTCTGAACCCACAGAGGACCTTAACCTTTAGAACCTCACTATGTAGCCTGGCCTTGAAGATATGGCTGCGGTGCAGCTGTGTTCACCCCGCCCTGTCTACCCTCCCACACTCCCTAAGATTCAGGCCAAATTTCTCAGGGACCGTGGCAAAGAGTAGTCTCTGCATTTGCTTGGTCTCCCCTCCCAGCCCTCCTCTGCCCCCGCCTTGCTATGTGACCTTCAGATAGTTGCTTAACCTCTCTGTGCCTCTCTTATGAGCTATCTATTTGAGGCTAACAAGGACCCAATGATAGAATAGGTGTCAAGCCCCAAGAAAGCACTTTCCCTGAATGGGCCCGGTCCCCTCCCACCTTGGCCACCATCCAGGCATGTCTGGAAGCTCACCTGGGTTGAAGAGGATAGTGCCCTTCAGGAATGCATACTCCTTGGGACCCAGCTCAAGGCTCCAGAAAGACTCCAGGCAACGCTGCAGCCACTGTACAGCAGCCAGTGAGGGCTGTGGCCGGTCTGGAGGCTGGGCACCCTGGGCACCACTGCTGGGTTCCTCTAGCAGAATCTTTTTAAGTATACTGGGCACCGGAGCCTCAGCCACCTCAAAGGTTACAGTATCCTGGGCCAACCCAAGCAGGAAGAGAGGGCCCCAGCAGCCCTCGAGCAGCCGTCGCTGATCCTCATGGGGCAGGTGGCAGAAGGACGGCAGGTTCCTGAGGAAGGCTACTGTCTTGGCTAGGACATCCAAGGCCTCCCTGCAGGTGCGGTGTGGAGCACACAGACGTACAGGCCGGTGCTGCTGGCACAGGCAGTGGCTGCGAGACGCAGGCGCAATGGGCCTGGTTCTGGGGCTGGGGCTCAGAAGTGCGTACAGAATAGTCGGGCGGCCTGTAGAGCCCTGGCATGGGCAGACCCCTGACTGGCTGGAGCTCATGGTTGATATCTTGTTCCTGTTTCTTCCCAGCTATCTGGCCCTCTCTACTGGGAGTGCTATTTATATCCTTGATGGGCGGGAGGGGGACTGGCCAAACAACCTTGACTCCAGAAGTCATGTTCATTGAAAGAAAAAAAAAAAAACATACACACACAATGCATACACGGTGAGCCTGGCAGGACTGGTGGGGAAGTGGTGGGGGAGGGGCACTGGAAGCTCCACGTGGCCTTGCTATCACTTTAGTCAATGAAGTGGCCATTGCAGGGCACAGGGCCACCTGCCCACTGCCTGGGTGCCCTTTATCGGATGACTCAAGTGTATAAACAGGGTCATTAACCCAGGCTGTACCAGGGCACCAAGGTCTCAGGCGCTCAACCAGCCAGTGGCTGGGACCGCTGTTTCTATTGGTGCCCATTTTCATGCACACAAGACCAGGGTTCTCACTGAGCCAAGAAGCCAGCTGGGGAGCTGGCCAAAGCCTTGAATACATGACCCAGCCTGGAAGTGGTTTATCGCTGCTGTGTTTGCCTAACCTTGGGGCTCTGTTCCTGTCGTCCGTAAGGAACAGGCTGTAGGGAAGGGAGCCAGGTCGGGGGGCGGGGGGGGGGGGACTTTGCTCACTGTACAGTCTAGGAGTCTGCCCTCCTGTGTCTCCAGTATAGGGACCCTTTTGGGAGGAAGACTATTCAGAGCCCCTGTTCCCAGCCTGATATATATATTCCTATAGCTTCCGAGAGGCTGGATCTGCACTTGCAAAACTGCAAAACTGTGGGGATACATGACTGACTTTTATTAAGGACCCCACTTGTGGGTCACTTTCCATTGTGACACTGAAGACTTTCCAGTGAGACTACACTCTTACTCTGTGATACTCCAAGAGGTGAAGTGTCCTACTCAAAGTCACTCCAACTGGAAGGGACAGAGCACAGGTGTGTCTAGCCTCAAAGTCATCTTTGTCCCCCTGGATCAATTGTTCAGCCGAAGTGTGAGTTTCCCAGAACTGGTGGCTAACAGGCACTGCCACACACACACACCTGGTCTGCAGGTATGGCCCACTTATGGGATGGGTAGAAACACATCTCTGCTAGCACATGGCTCCTCTGTCCTGGACACTTGTCACAAGTGGTCAGAGGTGAGGGACAAAGGACAGACATGGGAGGTCCTCAGTTGTGTCCGGTTCCTGACCTTGGCTAGCCTTGCCTAGCAGGCTCCCCGTTGCCACATTCTTGGGTAACCTGGTGCTGTGGATAAAGAGAGGGCTGGCATCCTCTGCTCTGGCACCTGGTTCAGGCGCCACGCTTCCCAGTCCCAGTGTGACTGTCAGCTCCTCTCCAGTGTTCAGGGTCTCTCTCTCTCTCTCTCTCTCTCTCTCTCTCTCTCTCTCTCAATTTTGTTTGTTCCAGTCAGGGTATCTCTGTGTAGTTCTGGCTGTCTTAAGAAATTGCTCTGTAGATCAGGTTGACCTTGAGTTTATAGAAATCCACCTGCCCTTGCCTCTCTAGTACTTGGGTTAAAGGCCTGTGCCACCCTCACCCCCAGCTGAGCCTTGGTGTCTTAGCTGGGACTTTAAGGTCTTCCTGTGGTGCTGATTTGAGGACAGAGCGAAGTCCTGACTAGACTATGAGACTGGTACCCGACTCCATCCCCAAAGACAAGCAGGCACACTGCTTTTTCTATAATGGTGTATTCCCTCAACTCGGGCCTCTGTTGGAAAACAGGAGACGATCAAGGATCGAAAGGAAGAGTCACAGGGAGAGAGCAACACAACTGCACAAGGACTGATGGAGCCTAGTGGGGTGGTCCATGCAGGAGCCCTAGAGATTAGACTCAGGTCACAGGAAAGATGATGCTTTGTTCTTCCTCTTATTGTTCCTTGTTTTGTGCTGATGTCTTGCTTGTAGTCCAGGCTAACCTTGAATTTGCACGGTGTTGCCTCAACCTCCCAAGTGCTAGGATTGCAAGTCTGAGATATCCTACCTGCTTGCTGGAGGCTGCTGCTGCTTTTAATTTATTGGATATGACAACAAAGTGCAAAAATAAAAAATGGGGTTGTGTGTGTGTGAAGTGGAGTTAGTTCTGCCTTCCACCTTTTGGTGGGTTCTGGGGATCAAACTCCGGTATCCAGGTTTGTCCAGGAGAAATGCCTTTGTCTGCTGACCCACGTCTCTCACTCACTTTTTACAAATTCATATATTTGCTTTGGGTTTTGAGACAGGGTTTCATGTATTCCAACCTCTCCTTGAGAATGCTGTGTAGCCAAGGGTAACTTTTAAGTCTTGGATCCTGCTGCCTTCTCCTCCCAAGTGCTGAGATAGCAGGTGTGGGCCACCACACTCCGTCGGCATCCTTCTGGTCCTCTCCCTCTCCTTTTTCTTCTTCCTCCTCTTCCTCTTCTTTTTGCAACATTAGTTTGCTTGTGTTAGATAAGTACTCGGCTATACCACCCCCACGTCAATCAATTTCCTTTTAGATTTGCGGAAGTGTTTTGCCTGCGTATGTATGTATGTATGTATGTATGTATGTATGTATGTATGTATTGCAGCAAGTACATGCCTGGTGCCCAAGGAGGTTGAAGAGGGCTCCAGATGTCTCGGAACTGGAGTTATGCATGATTATAAACCACCCCAGGAGTGCTGGGAACCAAACTTGGGTCCTGAAACCAAACCTGTCATTACTCAGGCTGGTGTTAATCTCACTCTCCTAGTCTAGGCAGGCTTTGCAATTGAGATCTCCTCCCCAACCTCTAAATTGTATCAGTTGTAAGATTTTATCTCCTAGCTTCTTGGTAGTAGTGGTGGGTTATTTTTGTTTCTGTTTTTGTTTTTCTTTTCAAAAACAGGATTTTACTATGTAACCTTGTGTGCTGGCTACTTTTATGTCAGCTTGATACAAACTAAGTCAGTTGATGGGAGGGAACCTCAATTAAGAAACCGCCTCTATAAAATCAGGTTGTAAACAAGTCAGTAAGGAATTTTCTTAATTAGTGATTGATGGGGGGAGGCCCAACCATAGTGGGTAGAGCCATCTCTAAGCTAGTAGGCCTGGGTTCTATAAGAAAGCAGGCTGAGCAAGCCATGATGAGCCAGCCAGTAAGCAGCACCCTTCTATGGCCTCTGCATTAGCTCCTGCCTCCAGGTTCCTGTCCTGACTTTCTTCCGACTTTAATTTGGAAGTGTAAAACAAATAAACCTGGGGCTGGAGAGATGGCTTAGTGGTTAAGAGCACTGACTGTTCTTTCAGAGGTCCTGAGTTCAGTTCCCAGCAACCACATGGTGGCTTATAACCATCTGTAATGGACCTGATGCCCTCTTCCCGTGTGTCTGAGAACAGCTACAATGTACACATTATTTAAGTAAAATAAAAACAAAATATTTTATTAAAAAAAAAAAAAACTAACATCAAATAAACCCTTTCCTTCCCGACTTCCTTTTCGTCATGGTACTTCACTGAGGTGATTTGAATATGCTTAGCCTAGGGAGTGGCACCATTAGGAGGCGGGGCCTTATTGGAGCAGGTGTGGCTTTGTTGGAATAAGTGTGGCCCTGTTGGAGAAAGTGTGTCAATATGGGAGTGGGCTTTGAGCCTTTCATCCTAGCTTCCTGGAAGTCCATCTTCTAGCTGCCTTCGGAATAAGAAGTAGAACTCTCAGCTCCTCCAGCACCATGCCTGCCTGGACACTGTCGTGCTTCATGGACTGAACCTCTGAAACTATAAGCCAGTCCCAACTAAATGTTGTCCTTTCTAAGACTTGCTGTGGTCATGGTGCTTTTCACAGCAGTAACACCCTGACTAAGACAATCATATTAATAGTAATCCTAGATAAGATTGTTGCCTCTGTGCGTACAGAGGTGTGCATACAGACATCAGAGGTGTGATACAGACATCAGAGGCTGACTTCTGTGCATACAGACATCAGAGGCTGACTTCTGTGCATACAGAGGTGTGCATACAGACATCAGAGGCTGACTTCTGTGCATACAGAGGTGTGCATACAGACATCAGAGGCTGACTTCTGTGCGTACAGAGGTGTGCATACAGACATCAGAGGCTGACTTCTGTGCATACAGAGGTGTGCATACAGACATCAGAGGCTGACTTCTGTGCATACAGAGGTGTGCATACAGACATCAGAGGCTGACTTCTGTGCATACAGACATCAGAGGCTGACTTCTGTGCGTACAGAGGTGTGCATACAGACATCAGAGGCTGACTTCTGTGCGTACAGAGGTGTGCATACAGACATCAGAGGCTGACTTCTGTGCATACAGAGGTGTGCATACAGACATCAGAGGCTAACTTCTGGGAGTTGATGCTTTTTTCCACCTGGGGATTGAACTTGCATCATCAGATTTGGCAACAAGTGCCTTTACTTGCTGAGCTATCTCAGTGGCCCAGTGTTTGCACTTATACGGCTTTGAATTTACGCCATCCTATAGAGTAGCTTACTAAGTATGACTCTCATCTGTACTGGTGATCAGATGACCATTGTCACCAATCTGGCAACTAGGAGCCCAGTCGAGCTGGCGTCTATGTCCTTCTGATCTGTCACATCATTCTGTGAAATGGTTTTGTTTTCTGTTATAACAGGACAGCAATCTTTCCAGTTCCTAGACCCAGCCAATCCTCTGGACTGATTCTGGGAAAGAAGTGTAGTTAGAGAGAGAGATTGCCCTACCATGTGCAAGACCCTGGCTTCTATGCTCAACCCGAGTGAGAAGGGGTAGAAAGAATACTGGAAACCACATTTCTGGAGGATGGAAGATGGAAATACACTAGGGACAAACCCCAGTACAAACCCTATCACATTGGATGGGAATTGATGGTTAGCCTCTCATTTCTTTAGCATATATAGGTCAGAGATAAATGTACGGGCTGAAGAGATGGTTCAGTAGTTACAGAGCTTGATACTCCTCCAGGTGACTAGGGTTCGGTTCTCAGCACTCACATGGCAGCTCACAACCAACCACTTGTAACTCTAGTTCCAGGGGATCCTTCACCCTCCTCTGGCCTCTGCAGGCACTGCACATATATGGTGCACAGGCATCCAGGCAAGCAAAAACACTTTTTGTTTTTGTTTTTTTGAGACAATGTTTCTCTGTGTAGTCCCCGCTGTCCTGGAACTCACTCTGTAGACCTGGCTGGCCTCAAACTCACAAATCCACCTGCCTCTGCCTCCCAAGTGCTAGGATTAAAGGCATGCACCACCACTGCCTGGCGCAAAAACACATAAAAATTTTAAATTTAAAAATTATTTTAAAAATTGAATCAAACCATTTTATTTTATTTTATTTTTTTTGGTTTTTTGAGACAGGGTTTCTTTGTGTAATTCTGGCTGTCCTGGAACTCACTCTGTAGACCAGGCTGGCCTTGAACTCAGAAATCTGCCTGCCTCTGCTTCCCAAGTGCTGGGATTAAAGGCGTGCACCACCACTGCCTGGCCAAACCATTTTTTTTTCTTTTCTTTCTTTTTTTTTTCTTCAGGTTTTCCAGTCAAGTTTTCTCTGTGTAGAACTGGCTGTCCTTGAACTCACTCTGTAGGCCAGATTGGTCTCGAACTCAGATTCACCTGATTCTGTCTCCCGAGTGCTGGGATTAAAGACATGTGCCACTATTGCCCGGCTAATTTTCTTATTTTTCTAAGCTTGACAGAAACTTTGCTTTGACAGTGCTTTTCCTTATTGTCTGCAGGCTCAAAGTGGTGTTTGAGGATTTAAAGCCCTTGCACACTTGGGGGCTTCCTGAGGACAGACTGATATCATGGTTGTTGCTGTCGTCCCTATTCAGGAAGAGAAAACTGAGATGAAAGAATCCCTCTTTTTTAGTTTTTAAATGTATACTAAAAATCAGACACACCAGAAGCTGAGTCTGTGGCGAGCTGTATTTCCTGTGCCCTGGGTATGATCTTAAGGCCAGGTGTCATGTCTGGAACACCTGGAGAGTGAGAGAGGACTGGGACTAGGAATACTACATCCCAGAGTCTGAATGGGAGCCGTTTGCTCAGAGAAGTCCAGGCCTATTAGGGTCTCTATTTCTGTGATGAAACACACGACCAAAAACAGATTTAGGAGAAAAAGGTTTATTTGGCTTATACTTCCACACAGTAGCCCATCTTTGAAGGAAGTAAGGACAGAAATTCAAACAGGGCAGCAACCTGGAGGCAGGAGCTGATGCAGAGATCATAGAGGGTGCTGCTTACTGGCGTGCACCAAGAACTCAAGACCACCGGCCCACAGATAACCCCGCCCACTATGGGCTGGGCCCTTCTCCACCAATCACCAATGAAGAAAATGCCCTACAAGTTTGCCTACTGCCGGGTATTATGGAGGCATTTTCTCAATCGTGGCGCCCCTCTCTGAGGATTCTAGCTTACGTCAAGTTGATATAAAATTAATCAGCACAGCTTCTAACATAGAGATGACAAAGACCAGCCCTCAGAGACCTCAGTCTGAGAGAGGGGATGAGTCCTGCTTTCTCGAAATGTTTATCTGAGGTTGAACCCTAAGAGTGTGAGACAACCAGGCTCTCTGGAAAAGTTTATGGTATTATTCTTCTAACAGTATAGCACTCTCAGGTTTACAAAGTAATAAATAAATGCACACGTGGGTGCCGTGGGGAATCTTCAGGCGATACAAGCCTGAGATCTCAGTGCTTGGAGGTAAAGGCAGGCAGATCAGGAGTACAAGTTTGTTTTTGCCTTGGATACACCGGGCCTGTCTCAACAAGACAAGCCTCCGCTACCAACAGCAACAACAAAACAAAACCCAGAAAAACTAAGGATTTCCAGACAGTAATGGAAGAGTATTAATCCAAGTGCAAACAGTTTGTCAAGCTGTTTTACGCAAACTACAGTTTTGTGCTCTTTTCTTAAAAGTCTAGTGTTGTAAGATGGAGTAGGTTGTCCCTTTGGCGAGTGCTTTCTTCCTGAGTCTCAGTTGCGGCTTGTAGGAGGAGAAGGCTAACGGTACCACTTGATCAAAACTTCCAGCCCTCTTAAGATGTGAGCTCACAGCTTTCTAGAAAGCTCCTGGGTATCTGGTGACCATAGCAACTCAAGCCAAACTCTGCGGCCGCGAGCCCCGCCCACTGCTTTGGGGCCGCGCCTGTTGATTTGCTCTTCGGGTTAGCCAATGACCGGCGAAGCGGGTTGTGTTTCGGGAGCTCAGTGGGCACCGATGGGCAGGGAGGCGGGAAGAGAGCCGGGAAGGGCGGACCCGCACGGCCGGGCCCGTGCGTGTTTCCGGCTCCGCTGCGGAAGGCTAGCGAGGGGAACCGTTGGGCCCGAGCGAACCGTGCCGAGCGCGGGCATCGCAGAGCGCGAGTGCGGAGCTCGGAGCGCAGCACGATGGGAGGGGAGCAGGAGGAGGAGCGCTTCGACGGCATGCTGCTGGCCATGGCGCAGCAGCACGAGGGCGGCGTGCAGGAGGTAAACGACGTGGCCCGCGCCGCAGCCCTTCTCCGCGGATGGCCGAGACCTCCCCCACCCCGGCCGCGCGGGTTCCCGGGTCCCCGCGCCCCAGCTTCCGGTCTGCCCACCCGGCGGGTGAAGTCTCGCTCCAACGCGATCAGCGCCCAGCACCTAGCCCCCAAAAGCAATTTTCGTTGTCCTAGAGTGACCCCAGCGCTTCCGTACCCACTCCGCGCTCCACGCGTGTTTCTGCTTTCATTTTAATGGTTACTGTCTAGAGCATCCCTGGGCCGACTCTTCTAGATGTGATCTGCATCTTACCCAGAGTGGAGCCTGCCTATCAATACTGTGTAGGGTAGTGAGAGCCAGGGTGAGATTAGCACGTGGCCTCTTTATGCTTGCAAGTATACTGACTGAGGAAGTGAACTGGAGAACTGTAGGTTAAGCTTCCTCCTGGTCTAGCCTCGGTTGCCTAGTTTGTGAGGTGAAACTTAGGAATACCAGTTCCTGGTTTTTGCTTTTTCTTTTCTTGGGTCAGGGTCTTGCTCTGTATCCTTGGCTTGCTCAGAACTTGCTGTGTAGACCAAGTGACTTACAATTCAGAGTCATCCTTCTTCCTCTGTCTTCCAAGTGCGGAAACTTGGATGTGGGCCACCCTTCCTGTCATCTAGGTATTTGTCATTATCGTTTACCAGACACATAGTAAGACTGGGTCCTAGGGATGCAGACATGGACAGAGACCAGGCTTAGGCTTTGCCTTTGGGGAGTTCCTTGAGGATTTCTTGCTTTAAGAAATTATTATTTGTAGCCGGGTGTGCCTTTAATCTCAGCACTCGGAAGGGAGGTGGCTTTTCGAATTCGTGGTCAGCCTAGTCTACAGAACGAGTTCTAGAACAGCTAACAATTATTCTAGGACACAGAAACCTTGTCTCGTTAAAAAAAAAAAAAAAGCAAAAATTTATTATTATGTGTGTGTGTTTGTGTCAGGACAATTTTGGGGGCCAGTTCTCTTCTGCCACAGTGTCTGGGTTTTTAGGGTTGAGTTGGTAGGATTTTGAGGCAGTCACTTTTACTCAGTGACTCATCTTGCTGGTCCACAATGAACATTTCAAAAGTTTAATTCAATGCTGGATATGATGGTGCATGGGTGTAGTCCTGGCACTGGAGAGGACGAGGCAGGAGAATTGCTAGCCTTAGTTAGAGGCTAGCCTGGTCTTTATAGCAAGTTCTGAGCCAATCAGGGATATAATAGTAAGACCCACAGATAAAATAACCCCCAAGTAACCCATAGGTGGTGTTGAATGACCCAACCTAGTTCATATATAAACTAGTATGTAGTTTATGGTGTTGAATGACCCGACCTAGTTCATATATAAACTAGTATGTAGTTTATAAGACACAAAGATGAGCTGGCACCGGTGCCGGTATGTTGATTTTTTTTTTCCAACAGAAATCCTGGTAGATGTGGAAAAGCCTAAGGCAGTCTTCACAGAAATTCCATTCTATAAGCACATGAGGGTCAGAGAGTGACAGGCTTACCCCAAAGCCAGCCCTCAAGTCTGAGGAGAGTGGCTTGGGCCACTTGGGGATGGTCTTTCATTTAGTTTTCTTGTTTGTTTTTGAGACAGGTTTCTCTGTGTAGCCTGGCTGTCCTGGAACTCACTCTGTAGACCAGGCTGGCCTCGAACTCAGAGATCCGCCTGCCTCTGCCTCCTAAGGGCTAGGATTAAAGGCGGGTGCCACCACTGCTCAGCTACCATTTGGCTTTCCATTCTGTCTTAGTTAGAGGTGAGACTGGAAGAGCAGCTTGTGAGGAAAGGCTTTGCCTTTCTCCTGGTCCATAGAACAACAATTGATCATCAGAAGTAGTGAGGGCCAGAACTGGAGGGGGGCAGGCATTGCTTACTGCCTTGCTCCTTCCTCATGGCTTGTTGAGCCTTCTTTTTTATAGAACCCAGGGCCACCAGTCCAGGGATGGCACCACTCCCAATAGGCTGGGCTCTTCCGTCAATCACTCCTTTGAAAATGCTTTAGAGGCCCCACAGCCTGATCTTATGGAGGCATTTTCTCAACTGATGTTCCCTCCTTTCTAATGACTTTAGCTTGTGTCAAATTGACATAAAATTGGTCACTACGCATTCTAAGTCTTTTCTCTAGGTGCCTTTGTTGACCAAGGACTTCTAGATTCCTTGAAGTGGGAGAGCGTCTAATCTGCAAGTGTGAGCCTTCTTGTCTATGCGTCCCTTAAACTGACACAATACAAAAGTATTTGGGAGTGAGTTTACTTTGTTTCAGTGAATTTAAACTGTCTAGAAGTAGGGGTTGTACCCATTAGGATAAGATCTGGCTTCAGATTTAGAACACTGGCTGGGGCAAATAAGAGTTGTTGTGCTGCCTGGGGGCCAGGAATTTCCTGAGCGTAGACCTATCATAAACACTTGAGCTAAGACGAGCATTCGTTGCTCTGTGCTTCCTGTGGACATGACAGGACCATCTGCCTTATGCTTTTGCTTCTTATCTTTCCCACTGTGATGGGCCAAACCTGTAACCATAGGCCAAAAGAATCCCTTCCTCCTTAAGATGCCTTTCCCAGGTCTTCTGGTTTTTTGTTGTTTTTGTTGTTAGGTTGTTAGGGTTGTTGTTTTAAATCAGAGCACAGGGATAAATAACTAAACCAGCACTTCTGTGGGGGAAATGAGAAAGGTCCCACTGCATAGCTGAGGCTGAGGCTGTAAAGCCATGGTCCTTCTGCCTCAGCATTGGGATTATAGCCTGTGCCACCATGTGCAGTTATTCTCATTCGGAAAGTTATTTAGTTGGTTAATGCACACTTTGAATTCCAACACTTGGAAGGCAGAGGCGAGTGGGCCTGTCTTTCAGAGTCTGAGGCCAGTCTGGAAGGTAGCAGCGCTCTGAGAGATGGCTGAGTTCAGTGCACATCCTCCTCTTCTGAGGACCTGAGTTTGATTCCTAGCACCACCTAATTCCAGCGTCAGGGGACTCCTACGCTGGCCTTTGATCCGAATAAAGTCTGAGGATTTAACCCTGCAGCGTTACAAAGTTAGGAACATCTATAGCCAAGTCCCTGGCAGAGCTTAGCTCCTGCTCAGCCGTAGCCCACGGCAACTTTCCTGTCTGGAAGGCAGGGTCACCCCACTCAACCTTTGGTCCACCAGTCCTAACTTCTAGTTACTTAGCTAGGATTGTTATTACTAATGAGATGAATCTCTTGTATCCCAGGCTGGCCTCCAGTCTCCCAGTCTTGCCTTTAAGTGCTAGGATTATAGACGTTCACCAGTTCACCATTGTGCTTGGCTTTATGAGTTGCTGGGATACCGAGGCTTCAAGCATGCTGGGCAAGCACTCTGCCTGGGGCAGGGAGGTGGAGGGAGTGGTTCTTCCTTCTGCTATGTGGATTCTGGGAATGGACTGGGTACCACTGAGCCATCTCAACTGATTCTTTGTTTTTGTAGGATGATGTCATAACTCAGGATGCCTGCAATTTGCCATGTAGCTAAGGTTAGCCTTGAACTGGTTCCTGCCTTAGCTTCCTTATGCTGGGGTTATAGACCTCTGCCACACTTCTTTGTTTGAGACAGGGTCTCACTAGCCTTTGTCAGTATAGAACTCTCAGTATTCAAGTTTAAGACCAGGCTGCCCTTGAACTTAGAGATTCCCACCTGCCTTCCAAATGCTGGATTTAAAGTGTGTGCTACCATGTCTGTCCTTCTGCACTCTTGATACTTCAGGCTGTTCTTGAACTTGGAGTCCTCTGGCCTCTCTTGTGTACTTGAGAGGAAGGACCCCATAGCCAGCATCTCTTTTCCCCCAACTCCTTTCGAGACTGGGTTTCTCTGTGTAGTCCTGGCTGTCCTGGAATTTGGTCTGTAGATCAGGCTGTCTGGAACTGAGGGATTTGATTGCCTCTGCCTCCTTAGACTGGGATTAAAGGTGTGTGCTACCATCATTCAGCTTCATGCCCAGCTTTTTTTTTTTTTTTTTTTTTTTTTTTTTTCAAGACAGGGTTTCTCTGTGTAGCCCTGGCTGTCCTGGAACTCACTCTGTAGACCAGGCTGGCCTCGAACTCAGGAATCTGCCTCCCAAGTGCTGGGATTAAAGGTGTGCACCACCACCACCCGGCCATTCCCAGCTTTTAAAAAATTAAATTTTATTTTATTTTTGAGACCAGGTCTCATGTAGCCTCGGCTAGTCTTGACCGACTTCTACTTTTGACCCAATTGTTAGATGGCAGGCATGCACCACGCTGTGTAGCTCACAACCCAGTTTTTTGTTTTTAAATTTTATTTATTTGGTGTGTATTCGGGATTGTGTGTGTGTGTGTATGTGGGGGTTGTGTGTGTATGTGGGGGGGTGTGCATGTGTGTGGGTTGCGTGTGTGTGGGGGGGGAGGGGTTGTGTGCATGTGGGGGGTTGTGTGTGTATATGAGGGTTGTGTGTATTTATGTGGGTGTGTGCATGTGGGGGGTTATGTGTGCATGTGTGTGTATGTGGGGGTTGTGTGCATGTGTGTGGGGGGTTGTGTGTGCATGTGTGTGTGGGTTTGTGTGTGCATGTGTGTGTATGTGGGGTGTGGGGATTGTGTGCATGTGTGTGGGGGGTTGTGTGTGCATGTGTGTGTATGTGGGGTGTGGGGTTGTGTGCCACAGCTTGTGTGTGGAGGTTGGATGATAACTTTCAGGAGTTGTTCCTTTCCACTGTGGTTTTGGGTAATGGAACTCAGGTTGTCAGACTTGCACATTCCTTCCCATCGAGTCATCTGTGGGCCTTTTGATGGCTTTCCTGTCTGGCGATGAAGGCTTGGTCCAGGCAGTTCAAATCACAGATGCAAAGGAAGCGTTGTCTGGCGGTTTAGCACCGCTGTGAAGGTGGACATGTATACGTACACACAAGATGAGCGGACTTCAGGGGCCTGCGGGAGGCCGGCTGCTCAGCTGGGAGGTGCAGAGTAAAATGCTCAGGTTCAAATTCTCCCCTAAACTGGGGAGTTGTCTGGAGTTGAGGGCCTCCATCCTGAGCCCCAGGGCCTCAGCCTCCTCCTCTGTCTTTCAGCTTGTGAACACCTTCTTCAGCTTCCTTCGACGCAAAACAGACTTTTTTATTGGAGGAGAAGAGGGGATGGCAGAGAAGGTGAGTGCTGGGGACCCCTTTTCCTCGGGCGGGTCTGGAAAGCTCAGCTGGCCTTCCCAGGCTGCAGCAGGATAGGGCTGGGGAAGGGAATGCCATGACGTCCACCCACTCCATCCTTTTTCCATGAGTTTTCTGTGGTTCTTGACCAGCTTAATGATGTCAGCCATCCCATTTTATGGAAGAGGAAATTGGCTCAGGGATGCTTTACATTCTGCAAAGTCTTGAGCTGCACTGTAAGAGAAACACTGGAGACGAGTTTGCTATAGGCTTGTCTTATGTCCTGACTCACACTCCACCCCACAAGGCTTTTACTAGTTATCTTGTGGCAAGAGTTGACAGAGAGTAAAATGTGAAGCTTAAAACCAGGCATGGTGATACATGGCTTAGCACTGAATTTGAGGTCACCCTGAGCTATAGTATGAGATCCCATCTCAAAAAAGAAAGCAAAAATTAAAAAATTACAAGCACAATACCTCAGACCTATAATCTCAGCATGCAGGAGGCAATTGTACAAGACTAGGAGTTGGGTCATCCTTGGCTATATAGTCACCCTGGGGTATATCACTAGATCCTGTGTCAGACAGCTTTACTACCCCTTTTCCCTCAAGTCACAGTGAGCTCCTGCCTCAGACTCATTACAGTGGTTCCCGTGGGAAACAAACAAAACAAAACAGGAAATCTGTGGTGCTACATACGGTTCCAGGGCAGGCTGAGGCAGGAGCATGGCTAAAGCCTTCGTGTTTGAGGCTAGCCAGGTACACTTAAAAAGGAGATAGGAGGGCTGGAGAGATGGCTCAGTGGTTAAGAGCACTGACTGCTCTTCCGGAGGTCCTGAGTTCAATTCCCAGCAACCACATGGTGGCTCACAACCCTCTGTAATGGGATCTGATGCCCTCTTATCGGGTGTTTGAAGACAGCTGCAGTGGACTTACATATAACAAATAAATAAAAACCTTTGGGCCGGAGCGAGTGGGGCTGGAGTGAGCGGGAGAAGGGAAGGGAAAATACAGAGATAGGAACAACAGGAACTAAGTGTTGACAAAGATGTGCAGAGGTTGAAATCCCTGGACCCAGTTGATGGCAATGTCAGGGCGGCTCCTCGAGTATAAAAATAGAATTACCATACACAATAGTCCGTTTCTGGACAAATTGGGAAGACTTGCTTCCACGCGCCTGTGATCCTGATAACATCATTCAGAATAGACATGGGTGGGAGGGGCCTGGGGAGAAGGCTCTGTAAGAGGCAGTGGCAGCAGAGGGGCTCAGTTTCTCCCAGCATCCATTTCAGGTAAGCTCACTGTTGCCTGTAACCAGCTAGAGAGGATCCGATGCTTGCACTCAGGTGAGCACACCAGCACAGAGGTGTTACAGAGAAGTAAGTGGTGAGAGAGCCTGTCTACATGGCCCTGGCTGACTTGGCACTCACTATGGAGACCAGGCTGGGCTCCAAGTCAGACTCCACCTGCCTCTGCCTCCTAAGTGCCCAGGGTGAGATGTTAAAAAGCCCAGTCCTTTGACATGCTCCTCATGTCTAATAGGAACCTAGACTCAGGACTTCGCTGAGACTCAGCTCATTGGACGGACTGACCTTGCGGGAGTGCTTTTTCTATAGTCTCGATTTTCAGTTTTATTGTAAAGCACTCAGGAGGCAGAGGCAGGAGGCTCTCTTGGGTTTGAGAGCAGCCTGGTTTATGTAGTGAGTTCCAGAGCAGTTAGGCGTGCATGCACTTGTACACACAGCGATACAGAAGCAGAGTGCAGGAGGGTGTGGTGCTTCTTTGGGCTCTCTGGGCTTGTGCTTCACCTCAAGATCTTCATGTTCAGGAACTAGAAGTGTTTTAGATTGCATTGTTGGGGATTTGGTGGGGGTTTAATTGAATAAGCTACTAAACCATTGGCTGCTCCTCCTCAGTCTGCAGGTTCTTCCCATGCCTTCTTGTGCTGGGGAGTGGGCACTTCAGATCCAGCCCTCAGCTCCTGCTGAGTCTTCCTAGTAACCAGCCCATCCTGAGCTATGATACAGGGTTCTAATTGACATGGTTTCCGTCCAATATAAGATGTTCCCATCAGGGCCGGGCGGTGGTGGCGCACGCCTTTAATCCCAGCACTTGGGAGGCAGAGGCAGGCAGATTTCTGAGTTCGAGGCCAGCCTGGTCTACCGAGTGAGTTCCAGGACAGCCAAGGCTATACAGAGAAACCCTGTCTCGAAAAACCAAAAAAAAAAAAAAAAAAAAATGTTCCCATCAGTCTAGAAGTATGAAGGACTTAGGAGACTTGGTTTCTTACTAGAGCTCATGCCCCCTAGTGGGTGTAGTGTTTCTTTGCTCTGCATATTTGGGGGATGCTGACAGCTAGACCTCCAGGCTTGCTGTTTCCTTTTTTCTCTCTAAAACTGGATAGTCAGTGTTTCTCTGTAGCATGTGCTGCCTGCTGCTCAGTGGTGCTCTGTCATTCCTTATCTGTAGACGTCTCACTAACCATTTGCTTCTGTGGAGAGGCTGTGCAGGAAGAGCCCAGACTCACTGCTGTCAGAATAATGAATAATTACGAGTGTGTTTTCAAGGTGACCCATGCGGTGGGGTTTTCCTCCACTGTTAAAACTCGTGGGCTTGAGTAAAGGTGCACCAGGGTTGTTACCAGGTCAGTCAAGAGGGAAGCCTGTGTCATCGGACATGCCGGTTTGGCTTTCGATGTCTGTGTGAGACTGCATATCAGCACGAGTGCCAGGCCCGTGTAAAGAGACGCTGTCAGCCTGTCGGGAGCGTGTCATGCTTTCCCGAGTCCCTCTGTCTAGATAAGGTGAGCCTCACCTCCTCCTCTGTCTTTGTCAGTGAAGGATCCTAAGTTTTGGTCATTTTGTTATTTTTGTGTGTGGAACTGGGGACTAACCCTTAGGGCCTTACCCCACCCCAGACAGAGTCTTGATTTATATAGGGCATAGTTAACCTCAGACTCGAGACTTCCTGCCTTTGCCCTCTGAGGGCGGGGTTACAGGAGTGAGCTGTCACACTCTGCTGTGCCACTGATTTTTTTTTAATAAAAATTATTTAAATTCTATAAATGTTTGAATTAGCATAATAAGAAATGTTTTGTAAAATAATTCTATGTTCAGAAAAATGGTTGAGGTGTTTGAGATGCTGCAAAGAGAGTTGAGGGGGATCTAGCTTTGGGGGCGGGGTGTGAGGCATGGCCTTCATCCTTTCCCTCAGGAAGGAAAGTGCTGCTGACAGCAGGGTGAGCTGCAATTCTGGGCCTTGTTCTTCAGAAGATGGGGAGCTTGACTTGGTGAGAAATAGAAAAGGTGGCCTGAAAGCCACAGTGGGGTGAGGCTAGCCCAAAGAATAAGGTTGGCCCAAGTAAAGGAAACAAACAGCAAATGCAGAGCTGTGGTAGTTAGTTAGTCAAAGAAAAAGTTACACACGCCACACAAACCCACGCTCCAGCTAGGGGTGAGCAGTGTACTCTGCACACAGTAGGTCTGACCTTACGGGCTGAGAAAGAAGAGTCAAAGTCAGCAAGGGGCAGGCCAAACAGAAGGACCTGGGCAGATCCTGAGTGTCCTAGGCTGCAGGCAGGGAAGAGGGGGCCATGCTGTGTGGGGCTGCCAACTCTGTGCCTTCCCCACCCCAACTCTAGGCGTTCCCTAGCTGGGGCCTATGGGACAGTTTAGACGTTGAGAAAGGGCAGAGGCCTGGTCTGCCATTCCAACCCAGGCTGGGAAAGAGAGGGAGATTGGTCAGGTGGAGCTAGAAGACAGAATCAACAGGACCCACCCTTGAGCGTCCCTGATCGGACGAATTCCCGTTGTCCACTGCTTGAATGTGTTGCTAACCCTGAGTGTGTCAGGGTCGGGTTCTTGTGCTTTTGGGTTGTCTTTAAGTGTGGTCTGACCTGCCAGACTGGTGGAACCATTCTTGTCCCTGTCAGCTCAGTAAAGAAAACTCGTATGCTCGACCACCAGGCCCAGCTTTTCCTCCTGCCAGCGTGTAGCTCCTAACAGTGTGTCAGGACTGAAGCTTGACTCCATGACCTCCACGGCTTCTGCCTAGGCCACCGCTAGTGTGTTCTTTGGTGGGAGGGGCCTGGGAAGAAGGGTCAGAGGCTGCTCTAGTTGGCCTTGACTTTGCCCAGTAGCTCTTCTCTGCCCTCTTCACCTCCTGGGGCTAGGAAGTAATAGGACGAGTGGGTTGTGACATGATTTGTGGGACTGGAAGGGGGGGGGCTTGCTCCTGCCCCTCCTTGCCCACTGCTTGTCAAATGGCTCGAGTTCAAGGGCCCCATGATTACAAGCTGGGGACGAGGCTCTGCTGCAGTTGCTTCATGCCCTCTGTTTCTCTCCACAGCAGATGGCTCTGAGTGCCTCAGTTAGTTCCCTCACTCCCATCATCCCCTTATTTATGGGGACACTTGGATGTCTTTTACCTTTACAGTCTGAAGCTCTTGGTGTGGCATGGGACTGGGGGCTGGGAGTGACGGTTGGAAGGGTCGCAGGTGAATGAGAGTCTGGGGTGTTTGGCAGAACCTTGGGTGTGGGAAGCCAATAGGTGACTTCTGTGACTTCTCCCAGCAGCTTAGGTACAGAGGTGCTTCAGAGATAGCGGTTTATTGAGCACTGGTCACTTGAGTGTGTGCTTTGTTTCAAGTGCTGGAAGCCACAAAGTTCCATTTTCCAAGTCTGTTCAGAGTTAGCTGAAGGTGAAACTTGAGACATTTATGCTGGTTCTGGAGGCTGGCCAGTGAGTAAGGCAAAAACCTCATTCTAGTGAGAACAGCATAGGCCCAGGATGCATTTAGAGAGAAATGACTCAGGGTCAAACTCAAGATCCAGGACAGGTGCTATGTAGTCAAAGCATCATGGGAGCTTGCTCAGTGGATGTGAAAGGACTTGAAATCGGAGGCTCTCAGGTTAGGGATAAACCTAGCTTCTTCTCTTGGGAGGGTCTAACCTGCTGATTCTGGTTGTGAATTTTGTTTTGTTTTGTTTTGTTTTTGTTTTCGAGACAGGGTTTCTCTGTGTAGCCCTGGCTGTCCTGGAACTCACTCTGTAGACCAGGCTGGCCTGGAACTCAGAAATCCGCCTGTCTCCCAAGTGCTGGGATTAAAGGCATGCGCCACCACTGCCTGGCTCTGGCTGTGAATTTAAGTGCTGCCATCTGGAGTTATATGCCAAGATGGATGCAGGCAGGAAGAGGCAGTCAGAGAACAGAAGTACGGACTGGGTGCTTAGGGAAGGCTTCCTGGAGGGGCCGAGCTTGAGTTGCATTTGTAACAGGAGCTTCTAGGAGCGGGTCCTCTCCAGTGTGCACTGTTGGACCTGGCCGCAATTGTAACACAGGAGTAGGCAATTTTCTGTCCCTAGGCTTTAAGACACTGTCCCTACCTACTCTGATGCTTTCCTGTCCTCAGCTTATCACACAGACTTTTAACCACCACAACCAGCTGGCACAGAAGGCCCGGAGAGAGAAGCGAGCTCGGCAGGAGACTGAGCGTCGGGAGAAGGCAGAGCGGGCAGCCAGGCTGGCCAAGGAGGCCAAGGCAGAGGCCCCCGGGCCACAGATCAAGGAGCTGACTGATGAGGAGGCAGAGCGACTGCAACAGGAGATTGACCAGGTGAGGCCGGGCTTCCACCCCCACCCCGACTGCATTGCCCGGGAGGTAGGACTTTATTCCAACTCTGCCCTTTGCCACAGAAAAAGGATGCAGAGGATCAGGAGGTCCAGCTCAAGAATGGCAGTCTTGACTCGACAGGAAAGCAGGTAAGAGACTAGCAGGGCCTGGGCATCGGCTTCCTCCCTTCAGCAAAATTCCCTCCTCACCCTTCCTGTCCCCAGCCTTGGGACCCTTCCATACTGCAAAGCCCCACTCCAAAGACATGGGAAACAGTAGAACAGAGCCAGTACGGTGGCCATGATGATAACTTAGCACTTGGTGGGCTGAGGCAAAAAGATTGACACAAATTTGTGCTCTATGGTGAGAACCTATCTCAGTAGACATTAAAACAGTATTTTCTTATAACCCAGGCATAAGCCTTTAATCCCAGCACTCACATGGTAGAGGCGAGTGGATCTCTGCGTTCCAGGATGGCCAGGGCTATGTAGAGGGAGGTGGGGGTGGGGGTGGTGGTGGTAATAGTAGTAATATACTGTCTTCAATAATAATAGCAACAACAATAACAATAACACTTTCTGATAACCCTACTGGCCTTAATCCTGGGACAAGAAAACTCACAAGTGGGTTGAAAAGATGATTCAGTAGTTAGGACCCTGGTTTGGTTCTCAGCACCCATGTGGTGGCTCACAACGGTCTCTAACTCCAGTTCTAGGGGTCTTCTGAATTCTGTAGGTACCAGGTATGACACAGTGCAGAATACTCATCTACTTGACATATTTATTAAAGTGCCCCTGAGTCAGAGGCACCATGAAAAGTGGGCTGAGGGGTGAGCCCTTCTGGCACATCGCAACCTGTTTTTACCTTTGGTTCCCAGTGGCCTAGGGTGTGTAGGTCTGCCATGCCTAGCTTGCTTTCTTGTGGCTGTCATGTCTAGCGGTAGTGCTGGACCTGGGCTGGTGGAGTCTGCTCTGTCAGGGAAGTCACTGAGCTTTCCTGACTGAGCAGGATGCTGAGGAGGAGGAAGACGAGGATGAGAAGGACAAAGGGAAGCTGAAGCCCAACCTAGGCAATGGGGCTGACCTGCCCAACTACCGCTGGACCCAGACCCTGTCGGAACTGGATTTGGCAGTGCCCTTCCGAGTCAGCTTCCGGCTGAAGGGAAAGGATGTGGTGGTGGACATCCAGCGGCGGCATCTCCGGGTGGGCCTCAAAGGACAGCCGCCAGTGATTGATGGGGAGCTCTACAATGAAGTAAAGGTGGAGGAGAGCTCATGGCTCATCGAGGATGGCAAGGTGGTGACAGTGCATCTGGAGAAGGTATGGGTGGTCCATCCTGCCTGGGTGCTGACTCCCACTGACTGTGCTTCAAGCCTTGTTGGCTCATTCCTCACTCTGCTCTTTAAGTCAGGAAATAGCTACGGTTTACCTGTGTGCTTTGCTTGGGGTGGGGTGGGCAGAGTCAGGGTTGAGTAATTTTGTATGCCAAGCCTAGTCCTTTCCATCAGCTTGCACATGGGTTCTGTTCCACACATGCCTGATCGCCTGCTGTGCCAGGCACAGTTCTAAGGACTAGAGAAAGAACAGCAGACAAAATGTAGAGAAATCTGCTCCCAGAGAGCCCACATGTCTCCCACTTTGCCTTCTTAGAGATGAGATATTTACTCCTAGGTGTCTGGAAAGAGCCGAGGCTCATGGACACTTCTCTGGCACAGAAGGTGCCAGAAGCTTTTTAGCTGCAGCTCACTGGCCTCTGGCCTGGTATTTGATTTTCTTCCCAGCCAGAATCTCCTTTCTTGTTCTTTGCTTTTTTTTTTTTTTTTCTTTGTTTACTTGCAATGCCTTAAGGTCCAGTTGTTACTCTAGCTTCTCTCCTTCCAGCCGAGTGACCACGCTGCAGGTTTTCTTGCCCCAGTTGATTGATTTGCAACTGTTGGCCACTGTGTGTGTCTTCCCCAGCTGCTGGGCGGGCAGAAGTCTGGTTCTTCTGTACTCCTGGTCCCAATACAGGCCTGCAGGGGACTTTTCTATAAGATGTGGATGGGAGAGAGTTTAGCTCTAAAAGGGTTGAGCTGTAGTTCCTAGGTCATCAAGTGGGTTCTCCTTCCCCATGGATCTCTTCCTTCTCCTTAGATTAATAAGATGGAATGGTGGAACCGCTTGGTTACCAGTGACCCCGAAATCAATACCAAGAAGATTAACCCTGAGAACTCCAAGGTGAGTCCTGGTTGGCTTAGGGAAGCTTTTCTGTGTAGTTCCAGGGGTGGGCAGGCCAGTGCTGTACTCATTCTTCTCCCTGCCTGTCCCTAGCTGTCAGACCTGGACAGTGAGACTCGCAGCATGGTGGAAAAGATGATGTATGACCAGAGGCAGAAGTCCATGGGCTTGCCCACCTCTGATGAGCAGAAGAAACAGGAAATCCTGAAAAAGTAAGCAACTCGGGGATGAGGAGGATTTCTGGGGGCTTAGACCTGGGTGACAGCTGTGTACCACTAAATGGGACTTCAGACTGCCCCCTGCCCACTTGCAGCACAAACTAGCCAAGTTTGTGGTTCTGTCTTGGCTTGTGTACTGTCACCTCCAGGACAAGGCTACCTTAGGAGTAGGAAGCAATAGCTAACAGGCAGTTGTTGCCACCTGCTGGAACCTGGTGCTACTGCTGGTACTTGCCTTTCTGGCCTAAGGGCTCAAATGCAGGCATGGCTCCAGGTTTTTCAGGGTTCTGAGGAGGTCAGGCCCAGTGTCAGGAACTAGGGTAGCTTGGGGCTGAGGGACAGCTGAGATCACTTTTTCTACTTCTGCTTTCCAGGTTCATGGATCAGCACCCAGAGATGGATTTCTCCAAGGCCAAATTCAACTAGCTCCCGTTTGCCTTCCTGAACTCCTGCAGTTGAGCCCCTAGCCACTCAACTTCCTTTCCTGGGATCTGGGAACCTTAGGGCTGGCGCAGGCATGAGACTTCCCAGGCGTGTGAGCTCCAGGGATTCACTGGAGAAGGGCTGGGTCTTAGGGGTCTTGTCCTCGCCATTGATCCTGTTACACATTAAAACTACCCTCTTCCACCTACGTTCCCCCGTCTAGACCCTCTGTGGCTGCTGCTGGGAGCTGGGATTGTGGCTTCTAGCCCTGAGTGATGTATAACATTCTACCTACTAGGTTAGGTTCTTGGGTCTCGGGATCTGTTTCTCCTGACTTTAGGGAGGATTATGACAAGGGATTTAAGTTTTAATTTACATTGTATGTGTACTTGTGAATATATATATATTTTAGCATGTGCATGAAGTTCATAAGACAGCTTCCTGGGTCAGTTCTCTTCATGCTTACATGGGTTCTGGGGATGGAACTAGATGGTGAGGCTCATCCAAGTGCCTTCCCACTGAGCCACCCTACCTCACATGTGTGGTTCTAAGCAAAGGTGAGTCTGGCTACAGATTCCCATTAGACATCAGAAGCCAAGTTCCAGAATTAAGTATTCAGACTGGACTGTGCCAGAGCCAGGAGAATAATAAAGCTGGTGACACGGCCTAGGAGCGGGAGGGTACGGTCCAGTAGAGCCACACTATTTGTCTTCACCTGTTCTCAGAGCCACACAGTAAAGGGTCAAGGAGGTGCTTCTGCTCAGATCTGGCCCTTGGAGCGTCTGCTTCCACCAAAGGGTCGGGCCATTGAATGCAGAGGTGATACAGGCTAAAGTTAACTACCCAACTGTTCTGATAGAGCTTTTTCTGGAAATGGAAACAACTTCACAAAGCTGTTGGGAAATTGGCTTTTAGGGCAAGGCTAGAATTTAAGGACTATTAAGTCTCAATTCTGATTTCCTCTGTCCTACAGCATTTTCCTTTAAAAAAAAATGTAATCAATTTATTTAATGAGAATGGATGTTTTGCCTGGTGTGTGCAGTGGTCAGAAGGGGGTGGGATTACCTGGAAATGGAGTTAGGGACGGTTGTGAGCCACCATGGGATGCTGAGAACATAGGTTATCCTGTAAGAACTAAGTAAACTAGCAAACCAGTCACTGTTACACACCCCCCCCCCCCCCTTTTGAGGCAGGTCTTGGTATACATCCCTGGTTAGCCTTGAATTCAAAGAGTAGACCAGGTTGGCCTTGAACTCAGCAATCCTCTTATTAGTATTCTTGGTGGGATTACAGGTGAACAGCATCACACCCTTCTTGCAGTGCTGGAAATCAATGTAGGAGCCCACACATGTTAGGCAGCACTATGGACACACCACCTGGTTATTTTATTCATGCCTAGTTCCGGATAATTCAACAGTACCCAAGAGAAGAGGCCAATTTGATTGCTGTAGCTCTACCTGGGTCCTGTGGTCACAGCCCCAGGGGATGGCTGTTGTATCCATTAGGAAACTAGATAAATAGTAGTTAACCACTTCCCAGAGGGTGCCCAGAGACAGTAAACAAGGGCTGCCCTGGGTAGTCTGTGGTCACTGGGCTACCTAAGACTTTTAAGGTGGGGTCTGTCTTTGTGCTAATGGGTTGAAGAACTGCCCAGGCTGACTTCAGACTTACTAGTGGGCTCTGTACTTGTAGCTGTGACTGTGGGTCTGTACAAGACCCAGCAACCTGTAAAGAACAGCTAAGGGCCCTGGACAAAGTTAGCTCCGGTGCCTAAACAAGGGAAACCTGCTTCTGCTTCAGGTAGCCTGGCTCCTAGGTTTGGTGCCCGTTGCTAGCTACAAGGAAGTCTTTAAACACCAGGCCCCCTCAGGTTGCCAGTAAGAGTGGGATTAGGTGAAAACCAGTGCTGTGTTAGCAGTAGCAAAAGGTCAGAGGGGTCACTGACCAGTCCAGGACTCTGCAGATGGCTCTTTATCTTCTAAAGCTAGTCTCTCTTGCTTCTACCTTGCCCTTGTATTCCACAATGCTGAGCCAGATTAGGTGCCTGTGTCCTATGCAAAGCACCAATCAGCAGACAGCACAGGGTGGACTATGTAACTCTGATGACCAGGCAGGTGTATGTACTTGCAACTAGGGTCATGTTATATAGAATAGCCAAGAACCAATATGAACTGCTTATCACTATAGCAAGTGGGCACTGCCCACAGAATCACAGAGGCCATGCTGTCCCCAACCCAACCTACTTAGTTCCCGTAATTGCTTAGGGTATCATGGGAATGGAACTGGGAAGCTATTTCCCAAGGCTTTGCTTTCAGGCCACAGGAAGAAACAGGCCCAGCCAGGAGTCAGTCCAGCTGGAGAGCGAAGGATGCAGGCACCATGGCCTGGTGAAATGTATGTGGTCTAAGATCATTCAACAAAAGCAGAAGCCAGAGAGGTCACTGTCTCTGGGCTCAGAGTCTGGCCTCCACACAGAGGCCCCGGTTCCTCTCCGCTGGCTATGCTTCTTCCAAGAGGGACTGTGACTGCTGGGCCAGTAGGGGTTAGCAGTACGCCTGCAGCAGGGGTGCCCCTGAAGAGTCTGTGTCCGTGCCCTGGAATGATGAGTCTTGGCTGGCTGGGTACCCTGGTTGGAGGAGGAAGCAGAGGCTCAGAGAGGGGAAGGGAGCTCATCCAGGGTCTATAGCCAGGGAGAAGCCTGCTGAGATGAAAGAGCAGGGCTTAAGCCTGGTCAGCCATAACAGCCTGGCAACCCACTCTCGATGTTTAAACTCCAGCTGTTGTCTGTAAAAGGGTAATAACCTTGCTCCTAGGGGTTGTGACGGCCCACAGGACAGCAGTAGAGATCATAAAGGAAGCGTGAGTAGATGCAGGCTGGATGGCTTTCTGACCACCTTACTCCCCAGATCATTTCTAGCTGTATTCTAGGAACCTCCATTTAAGCCAGCTTCCACGGTTGCAGTGGGTACACGGTCGCTTGGGCCTTTTTTCCATTTCTGATCCCATCCTCACCCACCCTAAAGAGAAGCTGGAAGGTCATCTGAAGGGCACCTAGTGTAGTTTCCCACCCTCTGGTCAGGTCAGGACCACACCTGGGGCTCCATATGGCCTCAGCTTCCTGGCAATGGCATCTGCGGTTGTCTCCTGGGAGATCTGCACTGTCAGTTCTAGGGAGGGAATATGAATAAACACGGTCAGTATCATTTTTTTTTTTTTATAAAGTTCTGCCCCTGTCTCTACTGCAGCTCAGTGAAGAAGGGTGCTTACTAAACAAAAGACTAGAGAAGCATGCTTAAATAAGGGTGGGCGTGTAATGTATAGGCAGGTGGGTGTTTGGCTAGGCTGCGTCAGTGGTGCAAATTCTCTACCCCAGGCTGTCCTGGAACTCTAGGCAGATCTTTTTTCTCAGTCTCTGGAATTCTGGACCAGCCCTGTGACTGGCTATATTCTTGTGCTTTGGGAATTGCTAGTCATAGAATAGAGAAGGAGCTTGACAGATTCAAGAGTTTAAAAGAAGTGCCGGCTGGCTAAGGGGACGCCCCACAAAGACCCAGCCCAACCCTCCTGTAGCTAGATCTTCCCTACTCAGGCCCACCTACCGTCCTGGCTGAGGCCAGAGCCCACCATGGTCTCATGGCCACTGTCGGGGGCAGCGGCAGGGGCAGTAGAGCGGGCTGAGCGTCCCTCGGAGGTCTGTGGGCGGGAGCGGCTTTTGCGGGTACTGATGCGGATGATGCCTCGCACTAGGCGGCCCTCGGCGTCTTGCTCATCCAGGTGGTAGTCCTGCGTGATGCTGCTGATCAGGTCTGAGATCTTGCTGGTCTTCTCCAGAAACACGGTGTCTGACGTGCACTTAGCCAGCTCGTCAATCTGGTGTACACTGAACAGCTCTGTCAGCTTCTTGAAAATAAGCACGTCGATCTCCCGGCTCGACATGGAGCCACTGCCCATCTCGGGCAGGTCCAGGTCCGATTCATGGAAAGAATAGTACTCCTCAGAGCCACGGGGGCTGCTGGTGAAGGTGCTAGGCAAGCTGTGCCGTGTGGGAGGAGGCTCTGCCAGGGGCTCCTTGCAGCAGGAGTCCGCGTCAGGGACTGGGGAGGTGGCATGGCGGTAGGGGTAGACCGGGATGCCCTTGAGCTTAACATCAGGGTAGCTGAAGCTGCTGCCCATGCTGGTCTTGAGCCTCTGGCCATCCCGGCGGCTGGGGGGTGCACGGTCCGGGCTGGGAGGCACACCGTTGTGTTCCTTGGCCCAGGCCGCTTCCACAGACCCTTCATTGGGGTCTCCGGCAGATAAGCAGGGGCTGCAGCCCCGCACACAAGCCCCACAGCGCTGCAGGCAATCCCTGCAGCGGCGGAAGCAGAAGGCAGCCCTACACCAGTCCCAACCCCAGGGGCGCCAAAGGTGGCAGCAGGTTGGGGGCTCGTTGGCTGGTTCTGCAGAGCCTGAAATGAAGGTGATACTCTCCGGCCCGTGATGGCCAGGGTCCTTAGGGTCTGGCCTCCGCGTGCGACGGCCTGGTGGGGGCTGGGAGCGCTCATCATTCGTTTCCAGGCATAACTCTGTTGGCCTCTCCCAGGGCCCCAAGCGTGGAGGCCCAGACGATGGGCGGGGCTGTCCCGGCCTGGGCATGGCTCAGAGCATGGCTTGCTGCAGCCAGGCACCTGCAGAGGAGAAGCCAGGAGGAGGTCAGGGACAAGTTCCTGGGCTGACCTGAGAAGTCTTAGACTTCTGGGAAGCCTGGGATGAGGACGGATGAAGCATCCTGTAAACCCTTGCAAACGTTGAGCTCTTCTTGTCCCAAAGAGAAAGTTCTCTTTGTGGTCTAACTTAGGCTTTAAAATCTCCTGGATTCTCAATGAATGGCTATTATTGAAAACAAAACAGAAAATTACATATGTCAGTGGAGATGTGAAAGGTTTGATATTCTGGGAAACAGAGCATTTCTTCAGAATTGAAGCATGGGGGTTGGGACTGTAGCATGGATGGCCTACAGAGCATGAGTGAGGCTCTAAGTTCATCCCCAGCACTGAAGAAAAAACAAAAAAACTAGGCTGGCTGGCTGGCTCAGCAGTTAGGAATGTGCACCACTGCCCGACAGGTTCATAACCACCTGTTATCCAGGGATGGAGAACATCCAGGGATGGGACACCCTCTTGTCTTCTGCTCACACTGCACTCACAAGCACAGCATCTCTCCACTCCTCATACATATACAAATAAATAATTTTTTTTAATTTTTAGATTTGTTTCATATATATGAACATTTTGCTTACATATGTATGTGTGCTACACAATGCCTGGAGTCCAAGGAGGTCAGAAGAGGGTTAAAGATGCTCCTGGAACTGGAATTACAGACAATTGTGAGCCACCTATGGATGCTGGGAATTTAATCTGGGTCCTCTCAAAGAGCAACCAGTAATCTTAACCACTGAGCTATCTTTCCAGCCCTTAATATTTAAAAAAAAAAAAAAAAACAACAACAACAACAACAAAAACAAAACAAACAAACAAAAAAACTGGTGTGTATCTGGGGGCTAGAGAAATGGCTCACAGTTAAGAGCACTGTGAAACCTAGTCTCACAAACAACAAAACATCACGCATGAACTTTGAAGACGTTCTAAATGAAATATGCTACACAGAAAGAACAAGTACTCTGCTGTTGGGTTTATATGAAATATCCACAGCTGACAATTTAACAGAGGTAGAACGGTGGTGTGGTGGATGCCAGGGCTGAAGCAGAGGACCATGGGAGTTATGTTGAGCAAAAACAGAATCTCAGCTGGAGACAGTGTCATGTTATATCACAATTCTGAAAATGGCATGGATGTATTTAATGCCACAGGATGGTGTGCTAAAAAAATGGCATGAAGATATTAAAATAGTAATTTTAATGTATATTTTACCACAAACAAGGAATGCTCTCCAGAGACCTTGCTTCTGAGAACTGCTCTATCTTCCTACTAAGACATCTGTTCATGGATGCCTTTCTGTCTGACTGGCCAAGAATATCACCATGATCCTTCCCTCCCTCATACCCTTCATCCCAGATATGGGAATGAATGAGTCTCTCATCTTATTCAGATCTGTCCTCCTAGAAACATTTACCATCAAACAGGTTTCACTCTCTATCTGGAAAGGGAAGGTGGGTTCTGTTAAGATAAGAGGGTCTCATCTAGTCAGTCTGGCCTCAAATTTGCTAGGAAGCCAAAACTACTCTTAAACTCCTAGCCCTCCTAACTCCCTTCTCAAATACTGGGACTAAAGGAGTGTACTACCTTGCCTGGGAAAACCAAACAGTTTTGGTTCCTTGCTACAAAAATAATCTTCATAGACTAGAGAGATGGCTCAGTGGGTTGGAGACAGATGCATTGATAAACACCTGTAATCCCAGCATTCCTATGGTGAGAGAGCAGGCAGAGAACAGCCTGAAGGCTCACAGGCCAGCCAGCCTGGAGTACACAGCACAGCACAGCATAGCAGCAGAAATGAGAGACCATGCTCCAGAGAGGTAGAAGTTGAGAGCCAACTCTCAAAAGTTGTCTTTAGATTACCACAAGTATGTACCTACAAGTGCAGACATACACACAAAATAGATTTTAAAAAAATCAATAAAGGAGAAAATATCCTTCTCTTAAAATAGCCATGTTAATCTTCATTCCTCTTTTGGTTTGTTTGCTAGGAATCCCAGACCTATGACTGTTTTCCACTGATGAACACTGAGCCTGGCCATGAGTCAGGCAAGGCAAAAGCAATGAGAAATGAACTTGATGGTTCAGTTTTCTAGAAAAGCTTCCAAGGCTTAAGACCTGTCTGAAAACATAGCACTTGGGAGACAGAGGCAGGATTAAGAGTTCCAGGCTAGCCAGCCCAGGATATGAGATCTTATTTAAAAAAAAAAAAAAAAAAAAAAAAAAAGCTTGCCAGGCATGGTAACTCACAATTTTAATGCGAGTATGGGAGAAGCTAAATGACCTCTGTGAGGTGGAGGATGATCTGGCCCATGTAGAGGGTCCTGGTCCAGCCAGGGCTATCTCTATCTATATACTATCTCAAAACCACCCAAACCTCCAAGGATGAAGCATGTGGGACCTGAAGGAACATCTGATGATCTCAGATGAGCCACTGAGGAACCCTGACGGATGATGCAGTCCTATACTCAGGAGGGCCTTAACCACAGTAGAGGCTTTGCTGGGCAGTAACTGTCCTTAGCCTGTATTTTGAGCCACCAAGTGGGTGCTGGGACTGAACTCAGGTCCTCTCTCCAGCCTGTTAGCCTGTCTTTTGAGATGTTGACCCTTTATCCTTGTAACCCGATCTAATCATGAGTCCCAAGGGCTAGTAAGTAACGTGAAAGGAACAAAGCTGTGGACACCAGGATCTCTGGCTTCCAGTTCCTATTCTGCCCCTTATAAATTGTATGCCTAGGGCTGGACAGTGGTGATGTACATCTTTGATCCCAGCACTCGAAAGGCAGAGACAGGAGGATGGATCTCTGAGATCAAGGCCAGCCAGGGCTACACAGAGAAACCCTATTTCAAAAACAAACAAACAAATAAACAATATATTGCATGCCTTGGGCAAAACAGTGCCACTTCCACAAATAGCAAGTGCCACCAGTACTCCTGCTCTGACCTCTGCTGCTTGCTGTGGCCAGACAGATTTAAGCCCCTCCAGGGCAGAGAGATCTCCCAGGTGCTGCTTTAAGCAAATAATCAAAGGCAATGTCATCAACAGTGAGATGAAGTGACATCAAATATAGGAAGGAAGCCTGAGGTCTTCCTGCCTCAAACACATACTGGGGTGTGACCTTGGGGAGAGGGCAGACAGCCTGGCTTCAGACACATTTCATCTAAATCCAGTGTGGTCTGCATAGGGCCAAGGATCAGGAGGAAAAATGAAGATAACCAGTGCAAATAGAAAACATCATATATTTATATGTACTATATCTAATTTTATATTTATTTTAGTTTTTCAAGACAGGGTTTCTCTGTGTAGCCCTGGCTGTCCTGGAATGAACTCAGTCTTTAGACCAGTCTGTGGTCAGATCCACCTGCCTCTGCCTCCCAAGTGTTAGGATTTACACCCAGCTGTATGTATGCATGCATGTATGTATGCATGTATGTATGTATGTACGTACGTACGTACGTACGTATTTGAGACAGGGTCTATGTAGCCCTAGCTGTCCTGGAACTTGCTACGTTGACTGGGCCGCCCTTGAACTCTACCTGATTTTACCTCCCGAGTACCAGAACTAAAGGTACGCCAGCTGAACCTTCTATCCAGCCCCAGATACATTTCTATGAGAAACAGAATAGCCTAGTGCCACTGCTTAGGAATCAGACACTATGGTTCTTAGGGGTAGAGGGACACACATCTGAAGTGTGAACTTGAGTGGTTTAAACCAGCCAGCCAGCATGCGCATGGACAGCTCATGTAGAGACAGGAAGACAAGGAACACTCATTGTACTGGGTAAGGACATAGGATTCCTTCTTCCTGAAACTTTACAGTCTTCTCTGGGGCCCACTCAGCTTTTCTTCTCCAAGGACTTCCAGGACCTCTAGCCAAATGGGAGCCCCTCTTTCCACACCCCTCTGTCGAGATCTCTTGATGACTGGGTTTGCCTTGTACCCACTGTTTTAGGATAATCATATCTCCCCAGGGATTATGGCCCTAAAGGCCAGCCCCCTTTCTGCTTCTAGTCCTAGAATAGGGCCGGTTTTGGAAGGCACTATCATGGCAAAAACATACTCCATGTGACTTCATGGGTAAAGGGTAAGACCACTGGGGGGAAAGACAAAGGACTTAGACTCTAGACATGTCAGTGCAGGAACCGGCAGTCTTAGGGAGCAGTGAGTGCCTGTGAAGGAGAGTCCCATCTTTGCAAGTATATAACTGGAAGGAGGTAATTCCCCTTTGAATACCTCCCACCCTGCTGCTTTTTTAAGTATACAAACAAATTGTATTAAGTGATTTTAAAGTTCTAAACAATTGAATGTGGTGGCACACAGCAGTCATCCTAGTACCACAAAGGCTGAGGCAGGAGGATCATGACTGAGATGAACACATACTATATAGCAAGACCCCATTACAACAAAACAAAATGTTGTTCACAATCCAGCTGGAGATAACTAAATGTTTGCCCTGATTTGATTAAATGTGAGTTTGGACATGGATTCATTCAGTCATTTAACAAATAACGAAGACCTACTGTGCATTCTATGGACCCAGTGATAAAACAGACTAGCTGTCTCAGCTCAGGAGCTTCCGCTCTAGTGAAAGTGACTGTAGACAGCTTAAGTATGTTGCCTGTAATAAATCTATTCATTCTCAAGGCCTTCTTAGTATTATCCCACACTACTGAAGCACAAAGGTTAAGTAATTCGTCCAAAGTCACACGTTTCTTAAGATAGGCTCTTAGGTATCCCTGGGTGGCCTCAACTCACAGTGTAGCTGGGAGTAGACTAACCCACTGATTCTCCTGCCTTCACAAGTGCTGCTTTAGGCATAGCTGGACATCTAACTCGGCTCTAATGTACACTAAGTGTCTACCAATAGAACTGTATCCCCAAGCCCCCACAAGCACACTTTTCTTTTTCAACTGCACTCAGTTGGCCTGACCTCAGACCTTCACCCACTCCTCACCCAAGTTCTCAAGAGAATTCCTCTACTACCCCATCCCACCTGTGGATTTGTGAGGAAAGGGCCAGTTAAAGCTGCCAGCATGAGCTGGCACCTCTGGAGGGCTTGCATCTAGAGTCCTCTCATCCATCCATGGCCCACACACGTTCATTCACTTGGTGAGTCTGTAGGAGTACCATGGTTACTGACACCGGGCTGGGTCACTGTTTCTCTCCTCACCACCAAGGGTTTAGGACTGACTTCTGCTCATTACATTCGTATCCACCATATTTACCACGGGCTGGCACTGTGCTTAGCACTGAGGAAACAACCGTGAATGGGCTAGAAACTGGCTCTAGCCAGAGGTCTTCCACATTATTCAGTCCTTACAACTGCCATGTGAATAATTTACTGTCACTGTGTAGTTCAGGAATCTGAAGCTCAGAGAACAGAGAGGATAGATCAAGGTGACAGTCTGGGAAGGAACAGATTTGTTGTGTGGTAAGCAGGGCTCATCACCCCAGGTGCTCTGCTCTGTGCCACATCTCCAGTTAGGGACAAAAGAAGAGAAAGGACAAAAGATAAGCCAGGTTTGGTGGCTCCCTCAGGTAATTTCAGAATTAGAAAGGCGGAGGCAGGCAGATTCCTTGAGTCCAAGATCAGCCTGCGCAACCCAAGAGAGACCCTGTCTGAAACCCAACCAACCAAGCAGCCAACCTTCCTGTTTGTGTTATGGATAGTGCTCCAGCGTCCCTCAAACAGTCCATCAATGCGAGGTTACATCTTCCTTTTCCTACTACTGTCCCTGGTCCATCCCTCCTCCAATCCAGTAACACTGCTCACTAAATATAGTGGGATCAATTTTTGCCTCTATTTTGGCCTAGGACAAGACTCTCGGTCCCAGCTTCCTCATCTTTAAGTAGGTTCATCTTAGAGTAGTGAGGTGGCCCATGTCTGTAATCCCAGTACAAGACAGGATGATTAGAAATTCAAGCCATCTTTGGCTGCATACTGGGTTCTAGTCTAGCCTGGGCCATATGAGACCCTGTCTCAAAGGTAAAACAAAATATATATTAAATTAATTCACTTAAATATAATTATAGATAAATAATAAACGTGGTGTAAAATAAAAATGGAAACACCTCATCTCTCAAAAGGAGAGAGAGTAGAGTCTTTCTACTGCTCTATGGAGGTATGGGGGGTAGTGGGTGGAGCTCAGTGTTTAGCAAAAGTCTGGAGAGACACTCTCTTGTCATTCTCTCACTCGGCAGCATTCGAAGGCATAACAAGGATGCCTCAAGGTCTGGGGGTCCCAGGACTCTCTGACTTCTCACTGCCTTCCCTTTGCGACAGTCCCTGCAAAACGCAGAGACGCACCGACAGACAGACAGACAGACAGACAGACACACACACACACACACTCAGGGGCTCTCCATGGGCCCTCCTCCCTGCGTCCACAAGACGAGCCGGCTGCAGCAGCCTCTGCCCAAGCAAACTTATGGTCAGCAAGCCAGCCGCGGGTCAGCTCGGCTCGAGCGCAGGGTTACGGTGCACACCCCCCCAACCCCGGCGCAGCCTCAGCCGCCCTCCTCGGCAGGCAGGACCCGCGTCCAGGCGGCAGGGTACGCATTGCCGTCGGGGCGCGCACCGCCTCCCTTAGCCACAAGCGCCATGGCCGCTGTCCCACGTACGGTGCCCGGTCCCAGCACCCCAGGCCTCCGGGCCCTCCCAGCCCCGCGTCCATTCGGGCCGCTCGGGGCCCGGCCCGCGCACCCCGGAAGTGGACGTCGGGGCCTGAGGCGCAGGGCCCGCGCCCCGCCGCCGTCCAGGCGCGACCTCTAGGGTCACCCACCCGGGGCTGCACCGCTCTGCGCCCCCGCGGACCCGCGCCGGACTTACCTGCCCGGCAAGGTGAGCCACCTCCGCTCAGCCCTTCCCCCGCCCCCTCTGCACTCACCTGGGTCGCAGGTAAGCGTCTCGCGGGAGCGCGGCACGGGCCGCCGCTGGGGACACACTTCCTGCCTCCGCGAAGCTCCTCCGCGCACCTGGCCGAGGCTCCGCCCAGCTCCGGCCTAGCCTGGAGAGTGAGGCCCTGAGAGGGGTGGCCTGGCACCCGCCCTCGGGTCCCCCCTCTGCTCTACAGTCCAATGTCCTGGAAGTGTCGGAGAGCCCATGGAGCACCAGCAGACCTCAAAGCTCCTACTCAAAGAGCATGGCTCCTAGAAAGCCGTCCCTGACCCCAGTGTACAGGGCCTGGCACATACCAGAAGCTTAGCAAATATAATTCACTGTTTGAATAGCTAGGCAATGATCTGTCGTCAATCTATCTGTCTGTCCATCTACATAGTCACTTATTTAGGTTTCTCTTTTTACATTAATTTTTATATGTATGGATGTATTGCCTACATGTACATCCGTGCACCAGTTGCATATCTGGTAGGGTAAGGGAGCAGAGGAGGGCATGGGGTCCCCTGGAACGGGAGTTACAAAAGGGTATAAGCTGTTATGTGAGTACTTGAGAATTGCATTTAGGACCTTGGAACTTGGAAGAGCAGCCAGACTTACTAAGGTCTTCCCATCCAAGTATCAACCACATCCTATCCTGCTTTGAGTCAAGATCAGACTAGATCAGGTGTGTTCTGAGGGGTACAGCCACAGTAGACTGTTACCGTTTTCTGAGACCAAGTCTCATGTATCCCAGGCTGGCCTCTAGCTCACTATGCAGCCAAGGCTGGCCTCGAACACTTGCTATTCCTACCTGTGGAGTGCTGGGATTACAAGCATGTACCTCCACACCCAACACAGGCCCTGATATCCCTACACACACACCCGGGCCAGAGCTAGGAGCTTCCAGTTGGCTGGCCAGTTAAACTTCTCATCAATTTTTTGCAAATATGCAGCTGAAAACAGAAACCTCAGTTTGCAAGAGACCTTGAACCCTGAATAGAGTAAAGAATTCAGTGCTGTGTGGCCCTTAGAGACAGAGACCAAAAACCACTTCCCTAGGAAGACTCCATAGGAGGCAATGGCATTGGGTGGCAGGAAGTCAGGCCTTACTCTACCCAAGCATCTTCTCTCCTTATCAACAGATGAATAACTGGACGTCAGTGCTGGTTGACATGAGCGCTGAGGAGGGTCTCTAAGGTCTGTGCTAAACCCCTTACTTGCATAGTATTATTAACCTTCTACTAATCTGTGAGATACAAATCTCGTGCATGGTAAGCCCAAACTGGGACCATACAAATAACACTGACAGGAGATAAAAAAAAAAAATGTGGGAACTATCTGTGAGTCAGGGATTATCACACACACACACACACACACACACACACACACACTACATTGCTGATGTAGAAACTGATGCAGAAGGAAGACATAGATCAGAGTGTTTGCATGAAGTGTTTGACACAGGAGCAAACACTTTCTGTCTGCAGTTTCCTCTCTGTAGATATGGACCTCTCTAGCCAGATATGGTGGCACATTGCCTTTAATCTCAGCACTCTGGTGGCAGTGAGAGGCAGATCTCTGTGAGTTCCGGGCCAGCCTGGTATACAGAGTGGGTTCTAGGACAGGCCGGGCTAAGTAGAGAGACCCTGTCTGAAAAAATACATAAATAAACAAGTAAACAAACAAACAAATTAAAAAGAAGGTACCTCTGTCCACTGGGGAGGAGGATGAAGAAAGTCACACATGAAAATACCAGATTTGTGGGAGATCCCTGTGGCAAGTGCACACAGTGTGCTGTTCCCAGCAAAGGCCTGATGACAGAACTTCCCACAGTATATCACGTTTCCTTCTGGGGCAAAGGGCACACCATATTCTCCACTGGGTCTTAGAAAATGAGTCCCATGGTGTATAGTGGCACTTCTGCATACTCTAAGACTAGCAAGGCCTGTTCTAGGGCATATTCATGAGAAACTCTTACCATGCTGTGGCAAGAGGAAATGTATACAAGGGACTGGTAGAAACTGTTCAGCCCAGTGGTGCACACCTTTAATCCCAGCACTCAGGAGGCAGAGGCACATGGATCTCTGTGAGTTCGAGGCTAGTCTGGTCTACAGAGTGAGTTCCTGGACATCCAGGGCTACACAGAGAAACCCTGTCTCAGTAACCAAAGAAAGAAAAGAAACTCTTCCACTAGGTGTACTGTCACAGCCTGTTACCCAAGCGCTTGGGAGGTGGAGGCAGGAGGATCAGGATTTCAAAGCCATCCTGGGCTATAGAAGACTGTCTCAAAGACCAAACCAACCAAGCAAGCAGACAAAAACCACTGTTCGTGGTGGCCTCAAAAAGGAGATACAGACGCCACTAAAGGGCATAAAGGAGATACGGAGGTGCAGGAAATTTACACAGAGCGACCTTTTTAGAGCATAGGAAACAAACGGAGACCAGAAGTATGGCTGTACCCACTGAGTCCGAAAGGCCAGTCCGTGAGTCCATATGAAAGGAGTCCTTCTCATGTAGTCCAAAGCCAACCAGATTTGCTATGTTAAGGCATAATATTAGGCTGAATCAGACAATATTGCTGTTATTTGGGCTCCTTTGATCTAAAAAAAAAAGTAGCAAATTCATTTGGTCCAGCCTATTTCATAAAACAAACAAACAAACAAACAAACAAAGAAGACTCAGTGGGGCAGATGAGATGGTTCAGTGGGTTATGGTGCTTGCAGCCATGCCTGATGTTCCGAGTTCCAATCATAGAGGGAGAGAACCATGGAAGTTGTCCTTGGACTGCTACGTGTGCTTCATGGCATTCGACGCCCAAATGAATAACTCAATAGGTGAGTGAATTTTGTTGGTGGTGGTTTTATTCTTTTAAGTTGTTTTTAACTCTGTGTCTATGTGTGTTAGCTGTACACATGTGAATATAGGTGCCCACAGAAGCCAGATGCCGTAGAGTCCCCTGAAGCTGGAGTTACAGGCGATTGTGAGCTGCCTGATGTGGATGCTGGGAATCGAACTTGCGTTCTCTGGAAGAGCAGCATGTGATCTTAATTCAGCTATCTCTCTAATCCTTGCTGTTATTTTGAGACAGGGTCTTACTTGTAGCCCTGGCTATCCTCAAACACTTAGAGACCTACCTGACTCTGCCTCTCAAGTATTGGAACTAAAAGTGGACATCACCACACCCAGGTAAATAAATTTTTTTTTTCAAATGAGAATGATAACTGAGTAGGGGGCACATACCTATAATAATCCCAGTACTCAGGAGGCTGAGACAGGAAGATCATAGTTTACGGTCAGTCTCAGCTGTTTAGTGAAATCCTGTCTCAAAAGGGCAAGGTGTGATCTTATTTCACCCACAGAGTGTTGTTTTAGTTATTTTTCCTGTTGTTGTGATTTAAACCCAAAGCAGAGGACTGAGAAAAGCAACTTGAGGGATAAAGGGTTTATTTTGGCTTAAAGTTCCAGGGTTTGACCCATCATAGTGAAGCTATAAAGGCAGCTTGAAACAGGTGGTCACACCATATCCACCAGAAGCAGAGAGCAATGAATGCATGTTCAGGGTCCCAGCCAGGGAATGGGGCCACCCACAGTGGACAACAGGTCTTCCCATCTCAGTTAACCATCCCTCTAGCTGATCTCTCACAGTCTCCTAAGCCATTCTATATCTCATCAAACTGACAATTGAGATTAACTGTCACAAGTGTTGTATAGACTGTTTTTAAAATAAACTCAAGGTAACTGAGACTCAAGCAGATATTTGTTCATTGTTCATTGTGACATTTTTCACAATTACCAAACAACTCAGTGTTCAATGAGAGATGACTGAATAAATGATACATATGAATGTTGTTTAGTCATAAAAGGGAAGACATTTCTGATTTTACACCGTGTTACACCATAGATGAACCTTGAAGACATCTATGTTAGGTGAAATAAAGCATGTAAGAAAGGACAAACAACTGTATGTTTCCACAAATATAAAATGTTGCTGTCTGGGTCTATAACTCAGTGATAGAGTGTCTGTCCTCAGTACATCAGTCCCTAAGTTCAATCCCCAGTACTGCCTAAAATAAAATAAAATAAACATGTGAAATATTAAGAATAGTCAAATTCACAGAGGCAGAAAGAGTGGACTCCGTGCTAGATTGGAGGCCATGGGCAGCTATTGCTTCTTAGGTACACAGTTCTTGTTTGAGTGATGAAAATGTTTTTGAAATAGAGGTTGTATAATATTATAAATGGAGTTATTGCAGTTAAAGTGATGCTTCAAAGTGCTTTAAGGGGCCTGGGGTGGTGGCTCAGGGTGACAGCACTTGCTGCACAAGAGTACCTGAGTTCAAATCTCACCCTCTGACCTCTGCATGCACACAAGCCTGTTTCCTAGGTGATTATAGATCTCATCATGTGTAAAACACACACAAACACACACACAGACACCACACACACATGCATACCACACACACACAGACACACACATATCACACACACCGCACACACACAAACATACACACCACACATGTATACCACACACACATACCACACACACCACACACATATACCACACACACACACACACACCACACATGCATACCACACACACACACATATACCACACATGCATACCACACACACATACCACACACACACACACATACACTACACATGCATACCACGCACACACAGACACAGAAATACAGACACACACACAGACACACATATACATATCACACACACCACACACACATACAAACACACACACAAACACACACAGACATACACACAGACACACACATACAAACACACACACAAACACACACAAACATACACACAGACACACATACATATCACACACACCACACACACATACAAACACACATACAAACACACACATACCACACACACATACACACATGGCAAAATAACTAAAAACTAGTTTAAGCCAGGTATGCAGAAGGCTGGAAGTGGGGATTTAAAATCGAAGACCAGCTTTAGTCACATGCTGAGCTTGAATCCAGCCTGAGCTGTGCATATTGAGACCCTGTGTCAAAAACTATAGAAAATGAGAATAAGCAAACAAACAAAAAAGAAAAGAATATTTATGATTTTTTGTTGTTGTTGTTGAGACAGGGTTTCTCTGTGTAGCTCTGTCTGTCCTGGAACTTGCTTTGTAGACCAGTCATGAGTGCTGTGATTAGAGATGTGCACCCCCAGCCCCCCAATGCCCAGCCAAGAATATGCTCATTTTTAAACTTCTTGTTAAAGCAGACAAAACAAAAGATGACATCCTGAAAGCACAACAGAGTCTTGTTGGACTCTAGGCTCGCTGGCCTAGAATCCAACAAGACAAGGAACAGAACAGGCTCCCGGGACGAAAGATCCAGGTTAACAACCTTTCTCTTGAGTTTTGTTTTTTTTTTTCTCTTATAAAACAAACACTTTTTAATTTAATTTTTTTGAGACAGAATCTCATGTTACCCAGGCTGGCCTCAAACTCTCTAATTGGCTGAAGATGACGTTGAACCTCTGCTCTCACCCCTCTCCGCCCTCCCCAAGACCTGTCTGACTTATGCTATGCTGGGATAGAGCCTAGGACTTCACACATGTGGGTGAGCACTCTACCAATTGAGCTATGTTCTGAACAGAAAACGTTTTTTTCTACTTTTAGTTAAATACTTATAGTTAAAAGTTAGTCTGCCCCCCAACCCCCCAGTATTAGTGCTAAAACCCGGGGGCCTTGCACATGCTAGGTAAGTGTTCTACATTCCAGCACTGAAATGAAAATTTTTTCCTTCAAACCTAGAGCATGCTGGGGACATCCTGTACCCAGCGGGTCACTTCTGTCCAGGTCACAGCCTGGAGCCCTGGCTTTGTAAGCAGTGCCTCCTGACCTTATGCCTGATAGCTTTGACCTCAGGCCTCTGCTTTTACCATCGTTTCTCTGCTATGTTTGATTATATTTTTCCAGTCACCTTCTCTGGTCTCTACTTCAGGCTTCTGGCTTTATGGTCTTCTGATAGAAGAGATATGTATCAAAGATCATCTCCATCTTTGACTCGTGCAACTGGATGGACAGAGAGCTTGGGGTATAACGATGTTAACTGAGGTTGGACCTGTTGGGTTTCAGGGTCGCAAAGCAGTCAAACACATTACAACTGCACAGACGGATGGCTGTTTTGAAGCTGACACACAGCCATTTGGGGGCTCAGGGGACTGTAGATGGGCACCATAATCAGGCTCTGCAAGGCTCTGGGTCCTTCCCTTGAGGGCTGCCTGCCTCTGCTGTGTTCTTCCATAGGAGCACTAGAGGGCAGCACACAACAGTGGAAATGCCCAGAGTTGGCTCACAGGCTCTGAGTTGGAATTCCCGGTGTGGGCCAATCCACATGCTGTGTGAATATAGACTTTGAACTTCAATACTTCTCACAGAAGATGGGCCCAGCTTCGGCTAAGATAGCACATTTTTTTACAGGGTGAACTTGGAAGCCAGAGTCTTTGGACTGTGCTCAGCTCTATTACTGGATTTGTGAATCTGGTTAAGTCACAGAATTTCTCTGTGCCTCTGAAATATCTGTAAAGTAGTGGGTGGTGGCACACTAGCCTTTCCCTGCTTACAGCTTCATTTTCTACAGTTTCTGTTACCTGTGGCCAATTATGGTATTACAGAGAAATTTCAGAAATAAAGACCAGTATGGCGCCTTACACCTGTAATCCCAAAATATTCAGAAGCAGAAGCAGGCAGATTGCTGCCAGTTTGAGCCCAGTCTGGTCTTCATCATACCAGATCAGGCAGGGTTAAATAATGAGAAATGTCCCCAAAAATAAAACACACAGACATGCATACACACACACACACACACACACACACACACACACAATCAAATGTTGTATGTTGGGACTGGAGAGATGGTTCAGTGGTTCAGAGCACTGGTTGCTCTTACAGAGGATCGGGGTTCAGTTCTCAGTACACACATGGAAGGTCACGGGAACTTGGTGCCTTATTTTGACCTCCACAGGCACAATGCATACATGTTGAGCAAATACATGTAGGCAAAACATGCATACACATACAATTAAATAAATAGTTTTAAGGGCTGTAGAGATGGCTTAGTAGTCAGGGCACTGGCTGCTGTTTTAGAGGCCAAAAGAGGGCTTTGGAGGTACAGACAGTTGTGAACAGTCATATGGGCCCTGTCTGTAACTCCAAAGCCCTCTTTTGGCCTCTGTTGGGCATAAGGCACACAGATGTACATGTATGTAAGCAAAACACCAAACACCTAAATAAAATCTAAAAAATAAAGATTTTTAGAGATTTGTTTTTTTTGGGGGGGAGGGGGAAGTTTCGAGACAGGGTTTCTCTGTGTAGCCCTGGCTGTCCTGGAGCTCACTCTGTAGACCAGGCTCAGAAATCCACCTGCCTCTGCCTCCCAAGTGCTGGGATTAAAGGCGTGCGCCACCATCGCCCGGCTAGAGATTTTTTAAAAATTAAATTATATGTGTGCGTGTGCACGTGTGTGTGTGTGTGTGTGTGTGTGTGTGTGTGTGTGTGTGTGTGTGTGCATGTGTGAGTGCAGGTGTTCATGGAGTCCAGAAGAGATCATTGGATACACTGGAACCTGACTTACAGGTGGTTTTGAGTCACTAACCAGCATGGATGCTGGGAACTGAACTCTGCTTCTCTGCAAGAGCACTGCTCCGCCTGACCCGCCGAGCCATCTCTCCAGTCAGTCTGTAAGTTTAAGTTAGGTGCTGTTTTGAGTAGCATGCTAAAATGTGTGCCGTCCTCTGCTTTGTCCTGGCCTTTTGACACCGTATGCTACCCTCTCTTTAGTCACTGGTCAACCTCTCAGATCAACTGTCTCCACATTGCAGAGCTTGTGCTGAAATAGTTCTTTTACTTACTTGCAGCCCCAAGGTACAAGCACAGCAATGCTGTCCATCCAGGCAAGCCAAGCAGGAGCTGTCAAGTAAAAAGGTGTGTAAAACGAATGCTCTATTCTAGATAGCCTATAACAGACACACAATCTAGGTGTTTTATTTACAAGCTGTAAACCTAGATTGGGCAGGTTTTGGAGCTGACGTTCATCTCAGCCGCATGTCCCTTGTTACTTGCTGTTTCTCCTGGCTGTGTGCTCATGGTCCATCTTCTCTCATGGTGGCTTCCTCCTCTCTTCCTTCTCTCATCTCTACCTGTGATTCCCTCAGCCAGGTAACTGAAAACCTGCCTACCTTTATCTATTGCCTAATCACAAGCTTTAGCCTTTTATTGACCAATTAACTTGGGGAGCAAAGTTACATAGCATCACTTGGTGTAGTGAGAATCTCCTCATTAAGGGCAACCAGGTCTTGGGGGCTGGCCAGCACTTCGAATTTGAATAGATGGCAGCACCAGACCAACCCTAACAAAGCTGAGCGTTCTAAAGAAGAAAAATAAAGCTGGGCATGGTGGTATACATCTGTAATCTCAGCACTCGGGAGGCTGAGGCAGGTGGATCTTTGTGACTTTGAGGTCAGCCTGGTCTACAGACCAGAGTGAGTTCCAGGTCAGCCAGGGCTTCAGAAGGAGACCTGTTTCATCACAAAAAGATGTGAGCGCACAACTTCCTGCTCCAGATGCCATGCCTGCCACGTTTTGCCACGCTTGCCCACCAATGTGGACTAGCCCTACAACTCCTTACTCTAGGATAGACTCTCTCTTCCACAGTGGCTTTTGGTCAAGATCATTAGTCAGGGTTTCTATTCCTGCACAAACATCATGACCAAGAAGCAAGTTGGGGAGGAAAGGGTTTATTCAGCTCACACTTCCACACTGCTGTTCATCACCAAAGGAAGTCAGGACTGGAACTCAAGCAGGTCAGGAAGCAGGAGCTGATGCAGAGGCCATGAAGGGATGTTACTTACTGGCTTGCTTCCCCTGCCTTGCTCAGCTTGCTTTCTTATTATAGAACCCAAGACTACCAGCCCAGGGATGGCACCACCCACAATGGGTCCTCCCGCTTTGATCACTAATTGAGAAAATGCCTTACAGTTGGATCTCATGGAGGCATTTCCTCAACTGAAGCTCCTTTCTCTGTGATAACTCCAGCTTGTGTCAAGTTGACACACAAAACCAGCCGGTACAGTCATTTACCACAGAATGGAGAAGTGGCTAATATCACCCCCCCCCTTTGTAGATACAAGGTTTTACATAGCCCAGGCTGACCTTTAAGTCACTGTGTAGCTGAGAATGACCTTGAACTTCTGAGCCTCTTGCTTTCATCTCCAGAGTGCTGGGATTACAAGTGTGTGCGTGGACGCTCGGTTTATGGATGCTGAGGATGGAACTCTGTTGACTTACATTTTTTCAAAACCTACTTTAAAAAAATTATTTATTTTATATATGTGTACACTATTATTATATATGAGTATACTGTTGTCTTCAGACACACCAGAAGAGGGCATTGGATCCCATTGCAGATGGTTGTGAGCCACCATGTGGTTGCTGGGAATTGAACTCAGGACGTATAGAAGAACAGTCCATGCTCTTAATTGCTGAGCCATCTCTCCATCCCCTCAAAACCTAGTTTTAATAACTGTCCTTAAATGCTTTAACCTCCCTTCTAGCCCACCACCCACCTGAGGTAGTGGAAAAGAAAGGTTATCAGGATACAGGGAAAGTGGACCTGTTTAGAAATTGTTCTTTGGGACAAATCTAATCTGCCTTGTTAGGATACACACCAGCGGTCCAGTTCAGTAGTGTCAGGATAGCAAACACGAATCAGCAGCGGTGACACGAACCAACCAGCAGAAACAGCAAGGCCTCCGTTGAGTCTGCATGAGTCAGCAGGAGTGATCAGGACCAGCAGGAATGCCAGAAGGTTTCTGCCATGCCTCTTTCAACAAAGACTGGCGACCAGGATGCATTGCAAAGCTATCTATGCAAGCCCGCCATCACTGTCCATTGAGTCCTCTTTATACTCCCTGCAAACATCACGTGTTCTCCATGGTCTTCCCTCAGTAAAACGCGGGGTGAGTCTGTATCAGCTGACATTACTCTGCCAATCAGCCAGAGTCTATGGGAGTAGTTAAGAAGCTGTCAGAACACCAACAGAAGTTTTTTTTTTTTTCCTATGAAGTCATTACCAATGATGACCATTAAGCCACGGCAAAGTGTACCAACACAATCCAGTGTTGTCCACTGTCTGGCAGGTCCTTCTTAACAGCATGGGTTCTTTCATGTGTTTGCTCCTTCCAGTGTCTGCTTTAGGAAAACATCCTTTCACCTGTGTCTGCTTCAGCAAAACATTCTTTGATATAACAAAACTTTCCAGAGAAACCAGAGTTTCCACTTCAGAACTCAGACCCTGAGCAATTGGGGCAGACCCTGGTCCTGCCTTTGCTACCAGGGTCTCTGTTTGGAGGGGTCTTCTCTCCTAACGTGCCCACTGCATGGTTTTTTTGTTGGGCCAACTAAAGTCCATCTTCAGAAATGGGCTTATCATGCTGTCCTGGCCAGTGAAGCTATATTCGGATGTTTTCTGGACAAGATTATGGACAAGAGAAACCCTAAGTGGATTGTAAACTAGCTACAGGCTCTGTACACCTAGGGCTACAAGCGTCTGCAGATGAGCCCGTCAAGAACCAAGAAAAATCTGAGAAAGGCTTCGAGTACCCGAGCTCCTCATCCCAACTCTTCCCTGACATTGTGCTCCCTGTGAACTTCTCATTTAGGTGAGTGGGTCTGCTCTCCTATTTTTCCTTAAGCCTTATTTTTTTTCAAAACCACATTTATTTGTAGTGGTAAATATTATTTGGGGGTTTCTACCCCATCTCAGATCATTCAGTTCCCAAATAAAAGACACAGAACCTTTATATTTTTAAAAGCCTTAAAGCACTGGAGCTGGGCAGATCAACCCTCTGTGCTATCTTGTCTACTTCCCTGTCAGTAACCCTGAGATATCACTTGCCATGTTCTGTCTGGGCTGCTCCTACTCCAACTGGCCAGCCCTCATGGCCAGTGCTCATGATCTACCTACTTCAAGATGCCTCTTTCTTCTCCTTCTCTCTCCCTCTGGTCTTTCCTGAGACCCTAAGCTCAGAATGCAAAGCTCTGCTTCCTCTCATCTGCTCAGCTACAGGCTGTCAGCATCTTTATTCAACCAATAATTTTAAATTAAGGAGCAAGGTTTGCACAACAAAAGCTGATACGTGTGAGAACTCACTCTGAAGCAACTAGACCTTGGGATACAGAATTTAGCATTACAATACATAGCAATGGAACAGACCTCAACATTTATTTAAGTTATGTGTGTGAGTTAACTGTCTCACATTGCTTCAGACAAGGTGAGGTCGATCTCTCCCACGTTCCTCCTCCACAGAAAAAGCCTCATCTTCTGAACATGATGGCCAAAGACTGCCTCTGCTTGTGGTACCATGGAGACTACAGGAGCCTGGGACAACTGACTAAGTAATAGACTTTGGAATAGTCTCTGTTATTTTAATTGATACATAAGCCATTTAAATTACAGTTTATCTTTCTCGGGTCTCTGAGGGGTTTAAAAGACTAGTATAAAGTTTGAAAAGAAGTATAAAGTTTACGGGCTGGAGAGATGGCTCAGCGGTTAAGAGCACTGACTGCTTTTCCAGAGGTCCTGAGTTAAATTCCCAGCAACCACATGGTGGCTCACAACCATCTGTAATGGGATCTGATGCCCTCTTTTGGTATGTCTGAAGACAGTAACAGTGTACTCACATACATTAAATAAATAAATACATACATAAATACATTTTTTTAAAAAAAAAGTAAGGTCTGAGAATATAAAAGCGTCTAAGAAAGTGTTTGAGGGTCTAGGAAGTTGTTTTGAGGTTGGCAAATGCAGCTTATGAAGGTTGGAGGATGGGAAACCTTGAGTAGTGATAGGAAAATGATGGAAGGTACACGGGTGTAACTTTAACTTTTTTTAAAGCCTATTTTTAATGATGGTTCTTAAATGCCTTAACCTCCCTTGTAGCTCATCACCCACCAGAGTTAGTGGAAAAGAAAGGATACAGGAGAAGTGGACCTGTTTAGTAATGGTTCTTTGTAGCAACTCCCATATGTGTTGTCTGGAAATCGGCAGTTCAGTTCACAGGTCAGCAGGCAGCAGCAGCTCGATCCACTCAAAAGCATTTCATGGTGTATACCAGCAGCCCAACTCGGTAGAGTTGGGATAGCAAACAGGAATCAGCAGGAGGGACTAGGACCAACAGGAATGTCAGGAGAAGTTCTTGGCTGTGCCTCTCTGAAGATCAGCAAAGATGTGGGACCAACAAGCACTGCACAGCTAGCTCTGTAAGCAAGCCTAGCTCAGCCTCCACCATTGTCTGTCAAGTCTCTTTTATACTCCCTCCAAACATCACATATTCTCCACAGGTCTTGTCTCTGCATGTGTCTTGCCTCAGCATGTGAGTTTGTCTCAGCTGACATCATTCTGCTAATCAGCCTGAGTCCAAGGAAGTGGCAAGAAACTGCAGCACACCACCCAAAAGTTTTTGGTACTTTTCTCTCTGTGGAGTCCCGACAAATGGATCTCAACTATGAATGTAAGGTGGACCAATACATGCATGTTGTTGGGGAAGAATCCTTTATCACCTGTCCCTTCACATGCGTTTGCTTTCATCCTTTCACCTGTATCTGCTTCAGCGGACAGTTTCCTTCATGTGTTTGCCCCATCAAAACATCATCTAACATAAATGACTTTTTAAAGAACCCTTAAGTTTCAACTTCACATGGGAGGAAGGAAAATGCTTTAGATTTCTTCCCCTTGCTGTGCTACTGTTGCATTGAGACTTTAAAGTTCAGAGTTTTAACATTAAACAGTGGTAATACTAACATATCTGAAATCTATTTCTTTTTGTAAACTTAAAAAGATTTTTATAAGCTTCGGGAAATCCACTTGGTTCCCCCTCTCACAGGTCAAAGGGACTCCAGATAAGTACTGTCCAGATAAGTACAGCCTGTTTCCCTCCACACCTGCTTTTCCTGAGGGTGAGATCTAGTTCCCTTTCTTTGGTCCTGAGACCCACTCTCCAACTACCATGGACCTAAAACTTTCAAATGTACACCCAAAAAAAAGTTCTTCTCCCTAAACTCCTTAACTTTATCTTTTAAATACACACACACACACACACACACACACACACACACACACACACACTGTTCTAGCATCCTGCCAGGTCCAGACATTTTTCTAGAATCTGCATCCAGGATAGGGCCAAAGCAGTCACTCAGGTATTCTGGCCTCGCCTCACAGACTGCTTCAAATGGGCCTGCACACTTTTACCTCCATATGGTCCCACAGCCTGGACTGTAGTGAATCAACTAGCTCTCCCAGGAGTTGACTAGCATCCAAATTTTTTTAGGATCTCCAAAATAATGACACACCAATGTCAGCAGGAAGTCGTCATAGATCACCCCCCCCCTTCATTTATTATCAACAAAAGGCTGCGGTGTTGGGTTTCAGACCCTGGACAAATGGCTGAGGTGCATATTTTACGTGCCAAAGTAGACCTGGCCTCCAGGTTATCCCAGTATCCCTCAGTTCATACCTGGCAAACTCCACTCTCTATCTTGAACTTTCCAGCCCAGGGGCTGGGCTTCCCCTCCCCCAGAATCCCCCCAGAGGCTCTCTCCAGACATTTTGGTTCCCCCTTCTCTCTTTTCTCTCCTTCTCTCTTTCTCTTCCCCTTCCCCCCTGTTTTCCTCCATGGTGACTTCCTTCCCTGACCTCCTTTCTTGGGACCAGAGAACTCATCCGAGAGTGTTTTCCCAATAACATAGCCTTTATATACTCTAATTTGGCTTGAATTGGCTCATTTCACCAGCAGAGAAATAACTTATCAACATTTACATATGTGTATGCATGTCTTTGCCTTCTGTCACATTCGAAGCAGGCTCTGTTTGTTGTTTGATGCTTACCCACCAGGTTAGCTGCCCTGTAAGCCTCCTCTGGGGACTCTCCTGTCTCTGCTTCCCCTCTCACACAGAAGTGAGGGAGAGTTACATAGACAAGGAAAGCCATAGTGAGCCCCCTAATACAGCACTTCCTAGTCCCAGAAGACATTGCAGAAGGGCACAGGCATATGGGGGGGGGGGGGGGAATCTAAACAAGTCCAGGAGGGGAAAGGGAAGGACCCAGCACAGAGTCTATTTAGCAGACTCCAGTTAAGGACTTCTCCCACGCTAGAGGGAGCTGTTTACACCAAAATTGTTCTTTTGCTTTTTCCCAGGCTGGGCCTTCTCTTTTCTTCCCTCAGGAGTCCTGTGTCAATCCCACTTGGTGGGCTCTGTAGTCCTCCAGATGACCACCAGCACCCGGTTACAGGAGCACTGGGTTACAGGCATACTCCGACACACTCAGCTTTCATGTGTTCTGGAAGTTCAAATTCATGCTTCATGCTTACATGATGGATGTTTTATCCACTGAACTGTCTCCTGGGCTCAGTCCTGCTTTCTTAATAATTTTTTTTTTTTTTTTTTTTTTTTTTTTTTTTTTTTTTTTTGGTTTTTCGAGACAGGGTTTCTCTGTATAGTCTTGGCTGTCCTGGAACTCACTCTGTAGACCAGGCTGGCCTCGAACTCAGAAATCCACCTGCCTCTGCCACCCAAGTGCTGGGATTAAAGGCGTGCGCCACCATCGCCCGGCTCTTAATAATCTTGTAGCCAAGTGTGGCGACACACACCTTTAGTTCTAGCACTTGGGAGGCAGAGACAGTCAGATCGATGAGAATTTGAGGTTAGCCTGGTTTACAAAGTAAATGCTAGGCAGCCAGAGCTACAAAATGAGACCCTGCATAATTAAAAATAACAAAACCTCAAAAACACAAAACAAAACAAAAAGACAGACAGACAGAGAAACTTTCCCCTGAGTTATTTTGCCTGATCAATTCCATGGATGTACCAAGGTGCTCCTAGACGCACATTTCACCCCAGCCAACAGAAGCCCTTAGGTACAACTCCCAGCCTTATCTTGTTCTTTCCCAGGGTCTTCTGTCACCCACTACTACCACGGGAAGCTGGCAGTCACATAAGCAAGGAGCGGAACGGAGGGAAGTGAGTGGAGTGTGGTCTCCCCTGTCACGATGGAGTCTGAACCAGCATCAAATGTCAAGAAGAGCTGGCTAAGCCAGTCTCAGAGGAGGCAGCAAATGCCAGACCCAAAAGCAGATGGCAGGGGTAGAGCTGTGGGCTGGCACCATCACCAACTGCCTGTCAAAGCATTTCAGGCAGATGGCAGGGCCTCGAATGCAGAAACCGATCCAATGTTGCTGGCCAAAGGATCACACAGTTGTGTCTTATTGATGCTGGGTCCTCACAGGGTACATGTAAGAAAATATAAGAATAATCAGGGGACACACAGAGGAATTGTGAGTATGGATCCAAGCAGCCGTGATGGGAGGGAGGACAGAGTGAAGTTTGAGCCTGACACCATTTGTCTTGCTGGGCAGCCTGGAGCTAAGGGAATGGACTTTTCTAGGCTCTCAATTTGTCTATAGGTCACATGAGGTGTCAGGTTTAAAGTCACCTCAAGGAGGCTCCTCATGACCATGCTCACGAGGCAGCCATCAGTGCTCTCTATACAAGCCACTTTGGCCTAGCTCTGGTTTTTCTCCTAGTCCAATAGCCAGCAGTGCTTGACAGCTTAGGGCCATAGCTCTTATGTAGACTGATTTGTGTGAGGAGAAGGAAGAAGAGGAGGAGGAGGTGGAGGTGTTGGTGATAAGTGGTGGTCTCCGTGTGTGAGTGTGAGTGTGTGTGTGAGTGTGTGTGTGTGTGTGTGTGTGTGTGTGTATGTGTGTGTGTGTTTCTGCTATATGAACTTTGCTTGGGGAGATGAACAAATGTCTATTTATTCAAAGGGCCCCAAAGGGACAATTCCATCCTAGTTGAGCCTGGTAAACCAAAGAGCTTAATTAGGGTCCCTTATAGGAGCAACCATTGTAAAGGGTTATTTACAGGAATAGGGAGACTTGTAGGCAACTACACCACTGAAGAAAATGTTTATCTTCAGAGGGAGGCAGGGCCTCACAACCCCCCACCTCCCTGTGAAGGAGAGGTTCCGTTTTTGGGCAGGTCTTTGGCAGGTACTCACAGCTGCTGGGTGTTCAAGATGACCACATCATGCTCTGTGAACAGTTTTCTACACGTTTTGTTTTGTGATTTTTGTTGTTGTTGTTGTTGTTTTGGAGACATGGGCTCACTTGGTAGCCCAGGCTGGCATTGATCTCCCTAGGTAGCCCAGGATGGCCCTGAACCCACAATGTAGTACAGTCTGACCATAACCTTGGCATGGCTGCAGATGTGCGCCACCAGCCCCAGCCCCTCCCACATGCTCTGGGATCTGTCTGCATCCAGCCTGACCTCCCTGTGATGCTGTCTGTATGGTGACATCACACTGAACTTAGATCTCCATCCCAGACAAATCCTTTTCTTAAAATTAGATTTATTTGTTTATTTTGGAAGTGTTTGTGGGGGTGCACTGCAGTGGCACATGTAATGTCAGAGGACCCCCTTCAGGGGTCTGTTCTCTTCTCCCACTCTGTGGGTTCCGGAGATTGAACTCAGGGAGTCAGGTTGGGTGGAGCCATGGCCTTTGTCCACTGAGCCATCTCACTGGCCCCGCCCACTGTACTCCTGCCTAAGGCATCCAGAGTCTTCACACAGGCTTCTCCATCCCCTATGCAGAACCTAGCAGGAAATGCACTTTCCTTCTTCTTTTTGTCTCTCCCCGCCCCCTTTTTGAGACAGACTGAGGGTGGGCTAGAAATCCCTACGTCAAACAGGCTTCAAGCTCCTTCTGCCTCATCTTCCGAACCACCTGAAGCATAGACATGAGCTACCAAGGCTGATCTCTTTGTCTTCTTGGTTTCTTCTTTTTAAAAAATATTTATTAGCCAGGCACCAGTGGCACACTGTGATCCTAGCACAGAGGCAGGCAGTTCAAGGCCATCCTGGACTACAGAGTAAGTTCCAGGTCAGCTGAGGCTACACAGAGAAACCCTGTCCTGAAAAACAAAACAACAAAACTATATATACATATATGTGTGTGTATGTGTGTGTATTTATGTATGTATATATCTTCAATGTGTAATATAAATTATATATGTATTATTGTATGTTGTGGGAGCACATGGCACTTATGTAGACGCAAGGGACAACTTTATGGAGTCAGTTCTCTTTCTCCATTTGTTTCTTGTATGTGCAGGGCATCTCAAACTCAGGTTGTCAGGCTTGTGTGCAATGTGTTACTGGAGCCCAGTCTTGGGCCCACACTGCCTTGTTTCTTTTGTCTTTCAGGTTAGACTAATCCATAGTGAGCACGGTTTTGGAAGTCAGATACTCATTTTCTGGAGTCTGGTGACTCAGTCAATTTTATCTGACCTGAACTCATGTTGTTAAACTAGGCTTCCTTCAAAGTTGAAATCTTCCTGCCTCCATCTCCTCAGGGTGTGATGGGCAGGACAGTACAGAGGCCCCTCCATCTTGGATTCCTGCTGAGACCATTTCGGGTTTTAACCAGAATTTGGTCTCCTTGATGGAGAACTCCATGGAAAATTACCCAACACTATCTGAGGAACCAAAGGTCAGGATAATCTATCTCAGCTTCTGTTAAAACTGCTTGCTTCCGAGAAGCCCCCCTGCAGCTGTCCAGCAAAAAGCCAGGATGTGGTTTCTGCCTTTAAAACCCCTGTATTCTGGACACCCTGGGCCACACCTAAGTTCTCCAAACACTTGCATGTAGTCCCAGCATTTTGGAGTAAAGCATTTGGACTCTAATCTGTGTCTGAGTGATTGTCTGGGGAAAGAGGGTACCGAGGCTCTCTGTAACAAGAGCTGGGATTACAGTGTGTGTCCCCACCCCAGCCCCCCCTGCACATCTCTGGGCTGCTGTCTGCATATCACCCCTGGCCATTCCGTGTGATATTTACATCTTCAGCACTGACGCCTCAGTTCCTCCAAGGGATAGGGTCTTGCAAAGAACAATGTTCGTGTAGAGGTCAGAGGTCAACTCCACGGAATTGGTTCTTTCCTTCCACCTTCATACAGGTTCCAGAGGTTGAACTCAGACGTAAGGCTTTCATAGCGAGCTCTTTTACCTGTAGGACCATCTCAACAGCCACAACATAAATCCTTGACCTTGATCTCTCTACCAAAGCTGCTTCTCCCCCTGTTCTCCTCTCTGCCAGGAGCACCATAATCCCTCTGCTATTTTGCGGGCACTCCCAACCCCCACTAATCCATTCTCAAGTCCTCTCCTTTCCAAATTGAACCCTAACGCATCCCCTTCTGCCCCAAGCCATTTAGGCCTGGCACTGTCCTCTCTCCCATGGATTACCAACGTAATCTCTCCCTCACTCCCTTCCAGCCTAGTCTCTCCAATCTACCTAGCAAAAGCCTCATCTTTTAGAAATGAATTAGATCCACGTTGATGCCCAACCTGACCAAAAGCAGGCTCCACTTCAGAGCTCCAGCCTCCCGTTTTCAAGCAGGCTCACCAGACAAATGAGACACCTACTTTTCTGCCCCAGGGTTTTCATACTCATTATTTTTGATGAGAAATCTCTCTCCCCAGTTCTTCAAGACTGTTTGCCCATCATCTTCTTTCAGGTCTCAGATTAAATATCACTCTTAACCTGGGCTGGACCAACACCCCCACATACATGTAGCAGATGTGCAGCTTGGTCTTCATGCGGTCCCCACAACACCTGGAGCAGGGCTGTCCCTAAAGCTGTTGCCTGCCTGTGGATCCTGCTCCCAGTGGGAAAGAATGCCCCTAGCTCTGCAGAGACTTGATGTGCTGTGGTGGGGGGATACTCAGGGGGCCTCCACCCTCTCAGAGAGAAGGGGGTGGAGAGATGTATGAGGGGGTACTGGAAGAAGGGGAGCAGTGATCGGGATATAAAGTGAATAAATAAATAATGGAAAAAATATCATTTTCATAGAGGAAGTCCTTGCTGGACTCCCTTTTCTATGAAGTCACTACTCTCTCCCTCATTTCCTGGATGGTGTTGTGTTTTATTTAAAAAAAAAAAAAAAAAAAAAAAAAAAAAAAAGGAGTGGTACCCTAGAACTAGAACTAGATGACCTATGACCTGGGGCTGGTCCAACAGGCCTTGGCTGTGTGACATTGACCACTCCCCTCTCTCTTTCTGTTTCTTCACCTATAAAACACCAGGTACAATAGCATCTCTGGAAGCCATTCCTGACACAGAGGGAGCACACAGGAAACAGTGCTGGCTATTTCATTCTCCTTCTAAGATGCATTTCCTAGGATTTGACTGTGCTTTACTTCTGGGATGTGAGATTTGTCAAACAGGGATCACCTAGCATCACATGATGGATGGCTGTGCATATAGGAGGTGCTTGATTGGGTTGTTGAATGAATCCATGAGAGGAGGTATTTTATCTCCCCCCACCCCCACCCTTTGTCCTATTTATCGTTCAACACCAGGTTGTTTTAGTGATGTGGAAACTGGAGCCCTGCCCAGGGATGTGGTGCAGAGGTAGAGTGCCTGGCTAGCACGCAAAAGGTCTGAGTTCTTTAAAACAAACGAACAAACAAACAAACAAAAAAAAAACCCACCTAGCCCTTGAGAGACTTGGGGCCCCAGGGAGTGGGGAAGCCTGGTGGGGTGGGGTGGGGTGGGGGGTGGAGAGGGGTGGGGACATCCTCTGGGGGGGGCAGGAGGAATGGGATGGGGAATTGTTGGAGGGCAGGAAGGAGGGGGATAGCAACTGCACTGTGAAAATGATTTAAAATATTAAAAAACAAACAAACCAATGCCCTCCCTTGAAAAAGCAAACAAACAAACAAGCACCCCCCCCCCCATCCTGAGATCCTTCCTAATGGGGGATTTGAGAAGCACACGCAGAGGAGAGGAACATGATTTCCACTTGCCAGCAATGTGACAAGGTATCAAAAGCACGTGGCACCTACTGCCTCTGTTGTGAACACTCACAGTCTTTTATTCCAGGAAAAATAAGTAGGGCAAAATTTTCATCACTGAAGAGATTAAAAACAAAGAAAGACTGATCTCTCTGGGTGCACCGGCAGGCGGATTGTAGGCTGTGGGCAGGGTGACATTGGCAGTGTACTTGTGGCTTGCTGGGGGAAGACATCCAGTCTCCTGTTCAAGTAGCCTCCTCCTCCCCCCAACATTTAGGAAGCAGAGGCCTCATATTACCAATGCAGGAACAGAGGCCCAGAGAGAAGGGACATACTCAAGCCGCTGTGCATGAAACCGAAGGAGGATTGCTTTAAGTCTTAATGGATTCCCAAGTTCTCTATATGAGAGAGGAAAGAGGAGGAGAGAGGGAGACACACACAGAGAGACAGAGAGACAGAAACAGAGACAGAAATAGAGAGAGAGAGACAGAGACAGAGATAGACAGACAGACAGAAACAGAGACAGAGAGAGACAAAGATAGAGAGACAAAGCTAGAGGAGAGAGAGAGAAGAGAAAGAGTGCAGTGTCCACTGGTAGGCTCAGGTGCTTGCAGGTGTGTAGGACAACCAGAGAGCCTTGGTGATGTCTGCAGGAAACAGGAGCTGGAGGCTGGGACCTGGCTGCCTTATTTTCAGAACTGCTATCTTTGTCTGCATCTGCTAAATTATTAAACTGCCATCGCATCCTCGAGGGTGTCAGGCCAGCTTGCCAGGAAGATGTTAAGGGGGTGGGGGGCTGGGGAGCTTTGTGCTGGGACCTTGAATTGTCTAGGCTGGAATAGAAGTGAATTTCTCAGTCCTTGACCTTTGTCCTATCTCATGCTCAGCTGATGGAGGTTCCTGGTGGGGCTATGGCCACACTTGCCACTCCCCCTGACTTCCTCTACAGCTCGCCCCTTCCCCCTTCTAAGTGGGGCTAGTCCATACTGGGCGAGGCTCTGAAAGCTGGTCTTTGCTTCCAATGTTTTGGACTCAGACGTCGGGCTTTGAGTCAGATAGATAGGAACAGGTTCTTGTGCAAATCCTCAAGTCCTTGTCTGTGCCATAGGCAGGACCAGAGGTTAAGGGAAAGAGCTCTTCTCAGCTTTGCAGACTAGGGAAGGACCAAACTCCATCCAAACACAAGCTCCTGCTCCCACGTCTTCCCCCCTCCTCTTTTCTTTCTGATCCTTTTGTTGTTATTGTTGTTGTTGTTGTTTTGAGACAGAGTCAGCTCTAAGTAGCTGAGAATGACCTTAACCTCTGAGCCTCTTTCCTGCATCTCCTGAGTACCGGGGTTATAAGTGCATGTCACCCTGTCCCCATAACCAGCTTTTGTGGTGCCAGGGGTTGCACCCAGGGCCTTATGTATACCAAGCAAGCACTCCACCAATGTATACATCCCCAATCTTTTCTTGTTTTTAAATTTTATTTTTCTCTACAAGAAAAATGTGTCATTCTTACAAAGATCAGAGAAAATGTAATGGTCCTAATGGAAAAAACAAACAAAGCATCTCCTAACTGGGGATGGTGGCAAACCTGGTCATTTCAGCATTAGGAAAGTGGGAACAGGTAGGTCAGGAGTTCAAGGCCAGTTTCAGGTGTCCGGCCTATTTAAAAGCAGGCTGGGTTAATGAGACCCTGTCTCAATGTGACAAAAAGAGTCCAGCAGGCCAGGCAGTGGTGACGCACGCCTTTAGTCCCAGCACTTGGGAGGCAGAGGCAGGCGGATTTCTGAGTTTGAGGCCAGCCTGGTCTACAGAGTGAGTTCCAGGACAGCCATGGCTACACAGAGAAACCCTGTCTCAAAAAAAAAGAAAAAAAAAAAAAAAAAAGAGTCTAGCAAAGTGTCATGGGGGCCAAAGCACTTGTTAAAAAGTCTGAAGACCAGGGTTAAATCCCTGAGAGCCACCTGTGGAAGGAGAGTATTGATTTTCACAAACTGTCCTCTGACTTCCAATAAGGCCAGTAACACACACATAAGCACGTGAGCACACACACACACACACACACGCACAGACACATACACACACACACACACACACGCACAGACACATACACACACACACACACACACACTTCACCTCTTACTGCTTTAAAAGAAAATTAAAAGTACATTTTGTCATGTTGGGCATGGTGATGCACACCTTTAATCCCAGCACTAGGGAGGCAGAGGCAGGCAGATCTCTGAGTTCAAGCCTGCTGTCCTACATAGTAAGTTCCAGGCCACCAGCGTAGCATGGTGAGATCTCCTGAATGCTGGGATTCTAAGCTTGTGCCACCATCCCTGCTTAAGATTCCTGGAATCTAACCCAGGACCTTAGACATGAGAGGCAAGTACTCTTCCGGCTTAGCCACACCTTCAGTCCCCAGCTTCCTTCTTCAAAGTGCTCAGGTTCTTGGGCTAGTGGTGTACTAACAGGTGGTTGATTTGTCCACTCCTGGAAGTGTGAAGTCACACAAGATAACAGAAAAACAGGCAGTTGCCAGCCATCCCCTGGTCTCCTGCACGGTACTCCTGCCCTGAATCTGCCCATCTCTGTATTATTCATATTGACTCATCCTGCTGTTCTCAGTTGAAATACCACTTCCTGTACCTCATCTTCTCCAGCTGGCCTCACTGGGCAATATGTTCCTGCAGCCTCTGTGTTTCTCCCATGCAGGTACAAACGGTACTGAACTGCCTGTCTGATCACTTGTCTCTGTGCTCTGCCCCCTGAGGTCACCATGGGCAGGGCTTATCCTGTTAATGGATGGACCTCCCCTCCCATCAGTCATCCCAGCAGTGAGGGAAAGAAAATGAATGAAGGAGGGCAAGAGGGGATGTCTCCATGCAGATGACGATGCCTGCTTCAATTCAAGCAAGTGTTTATTAGGTCGGGGTATAGATCTGTGGTGGAACTCTTGCCTGGTGTGCACAATGCCCCAAGTTCTATCACACACACACACACACACACACACACACACACACACACGTGCTTTTAGACTAAAACACTCTATTAAATGTCAAAAGATTCCATTAATAAGGAAAGCTAGTATAGAAGGGAGACTTTATTAACAATGAAAAAACAAATATATATGTATATATATTATATAGTGCACATATATAGTATAGCCTATACATGTATACACAGAAGACAACAAAAAATATTGAATGCCTGATGGAATAGGAACTGCCTTTAATCCCAGTACTTGAGAGACAGAGGCAGGTGAATCTCTGTAAATTCAAGGCCAGTCTGGTCTACAAAGTCAGTTCCAGGTTAGCCAAGGTTACATAGTAATATCCTGTCTTAAAAAATGTTTATAAGTTGTTATTTGTTATTATTGTTGCATGTCTGTGTATGAGTGTGTGTGTGAGAGAGAGAGTGGTATTGGTGTGTGTGTGTGTGTGTGTGTGACACAGGGAGCTTTCAGGAGTTGGTTCTCTTTTTGTTTTCCCACCATGAGTTCTGGGAACCGAAATCACATTGTCAGGCTCGTGCTGTGTGTACTTTTAGCTGACAAGCCCTCTGGCTGACTCTGCCCTTCATCTTTTTGAGACAGGGTCTCTCACTACAGGGTCAGAGACTGGCCTCTGACCCACCGCCTCCTTATTGCCTAAACGTCCTGAACACTGGGGTTACAGCTGTGAGCCACTGCGCGCAGCTCAGTTAAGTGACTTTGAGGGGGATTAGTTTCCTATTGGGAAGAAAAGCCTGCTGCCTCCACGTCTAAGGGACGATGTGAAGGGGCAGAGAACATGGCTGCATTCAGTGAGCACTTATTACTTAGTTATTTGAATTCTGAGACAGATCTCGTGTAGCCCAGGCTGGACCGGTGCTTGCTGTCTGGCTGAGGATGACCCTGCTGTCTTCATCCTCTTGTGCCTCTCCCATGCTGAACAACAGGCATGAGCCATCATAGCTGCCTAGTTGTTTCTGTTTTTATCTGGTGCTGGGGATTGAACCCAGCGTGTCTACTGAGGCACACTTCCAGCCCCTAGTAAAAACACTTTGATCACCCTCTTAGAGAGACCAATGTCCAAAGTCTCTGGAAGGATTTGGAACCCACGTCTGACAGGTTCTCTGGATCTAACCAACGGTTGGTAGGATTTCCCCACATACATACTTCCCTTTTTTCTTTCTTTCCTTCTTCCTTTCTTCCTTTCTTCCTTCCTTTCTTTCTTTCTTTCTTTCTTTCTTTCTTTCTTTCTTTTTCTTTTCCTCTCTTTCTTTTTCTTTTTTCTCAAGACAGGGCCCTGGCTGTCCCTCTTCTCTGCTTCTGTAGAGATTTGCTGTCATGCCTAGAGTTCCTGTCACTTAATCAAAAGGCACCTGTAAACATTTAGAGGCTGGTGAACCCCACCTCAGTTGGGGAGACTGAGGCCTTCCTCTCCCCACTAGCCAGACTCCTCTTCATGTTTTTTGACACTCGGGGTGCTGTCCACACCTTTGGCAGATACTTTGAAACCTGGGGACCTGCTGCAGTCCTTCCCAATGGGGTTCGGAGCTTGCTTCCTGCGGGGGGGGGGGGACCTTGTCCTCTCCCACTGAGACCCCCACCCCCACTTTCAAATAGATCCAATCAGAGGTAAAGCCCTCGGTGTCTAGGCCAGTATTTGGAAGGGGAACAGAAGGGTTACTTGTGCTGAGGGGAAAGTGGGCAGAGCTAGGACGGTTAAAATCCTAGATATGGAGGGATTTGGGAATTGGAGGAATCCACGCATCTCAAAGGGCTCTGATGAATGGTTGAACTTGTTTGTTCATTTCCGTTCAGACTCAGCCACTATCCTACAGTTTGACCTTGAGAGCCGGGCACTGAGGCTCCTTCTGAGTTTCTTTCCCTCTTCATGTAAAGGGTATCGTATCGGGAGGTGTCTTGTGTACTAGCAGATGCACACACAGGCAGAGTTGAAGCTGGAAAATAATTTTGCACATTTTGGGGTTCTCTAAGGGCCCCACGAAGGTTGGCGGAACGGACCAGAAGCAGCGGCTGTGGTGTTCGGTTTGCAAGCTAAGTGCCTCCTGGTGTGCGAGAAATCCAGTCATATGCCCATCTTCCCGTGGACACCCGTCATTCATCTGCCTTAACCAGACCACAAACCCAAAGACATGGGCTGGGAGGGCGTCCTAGCGAACCTTGTGGCCTAGGAGACTCGGAGCGCTAAGTTCTATGCTAGGCTCTCACTGTCACGCGGGTCGGGCAGGGGAGTAGAGGTGACGCCCAGCCAAAAACCTCTTCTGGGTGGAGACTGAAATGTATGACTTTTAAGCATTACCATCGAAGTTTACTGAGGTGACTCCAGGCGAGGAAAGTCACTTATCCACCCAAAACTTGGGGTGATGCCCAAATAGAGCCTATCTGGGAGAAGGACAGGGAACTTGAAGCACTTGGGGACACGCTCCCTGGCTGGAGGCAGGGCAGATTCGCAAGGGACATGCAAGTCTCGGATTGGCTGTGCTGCCATCGCTCCGCCCCATGTGCTATAAGATGCTGGGCGGTGCGTGCGGCCTGGGTGTGGGCTCTGCGGCCGCCTCTCACTAGTCTCGTGCCCAGCTTCTCTCCTCCCCACGCACCAACAGCCCTGGGCCGCCGCGGGGCGGGGGATGCCGGGCTGCCGCATCAGCGCCTGCGGCCCAGGGGCCCAGGAAGGGACGGCAGAACCGGGGTCGCCCCCGCCGCCACCCCGGGAGGCCCTGCCGTCCCTCCAACCCCCTCCCCCATCGCCGACCTCGACTTCGACCCCCACTCAGTCACCGCCGTTACCCGAGGCGGCCGAGACACCCGTGGAAGGGCAGGAGCTGCAGCGCTGGCGCCAGGGTGCTAGTGGGGGGACTGGGGGCGCGGGCCCGGCGGGGATCGGGGGCGCGGGCGCGGCGGCAGGGGCAGGGGGCCGCGCGCTGGAGCTGGCCGAAGCCCGGCGGCGACTGCTAGAAGTGGAGGGCCGCCGGCGCCTGGTGTCGGAGCTGGAGAGCCGGGTGCTGCAGCTGCACCGAGTCTTCTTGGCTGCCGAGCTGCGCCTGGCGCATCGCGCCGAGAGCCTGAGCCGCCTGAGCGGCGGCGTGGCCCAGGCCGAGCTCTACCTGGCTGCGCACGGGTCGCGTCTCAAGAAGGGTGCGCGCCGCGGTCGCCGGGGTCGTCCCCCCGCGCTGCTGGCGTCCGCGCTCGGCCTGGGGAGCTGCGTGCCCTGGGGCGCAGGGCGGCTGCGGCGCGGCCAGGGTCCTGAGCCGGACTCGCCCTTCCGCCGCAGCCCGCCCCGCGGCCCCGCCTCCCCCCAGCGCTGACCTCAGCACCCCAGACCCGGACCCCTGGCCTCCCGGGACAGGCAGTCTCCAGGTGCGGGAGGACAGACCGACGGATCCAGGTGCTGGCTAGATGGACGGCGTCATCTACGCGGAGGAGACAGCGGGGGTCCATGGGGGCCCTGAAAGTGACACTGAGGTGCGGTGTTGTTGACTGGTGTTTTCTGGGGTATAGCGTGTGTCTGTGTCAAGGGGTGTAGGATCCGGGATCTCCCATGTCTGGGCATCTGTGGGACCCTAATAGAGTCGCGCGGTTTTTTTCCCGTGGCTTCTTTCATAGCGGGTTAGATGGCAGCGCCAAGTCCCCTTATAGAGCTGAACTAGTGGAGGGTGTTTGGCTTCCGGAGGGATTTGGTGGCAAACTTTAAGCAAGCTAGAGCTTGCTGCATTATTGCAACATCTGCTCTCTCACCTGTGCTTGTGTGGTCTCTCCTGGTCCCCTGGGACTGTAAAAGCCCTGCCCTCAAAGTTTCTCCATAGCCCCAGCTGCATCCCTTGTGATGAGAGGAATAAAGTTCCAGGATGGAGGAGGGCTGGCTCAGGGCTGTATGACTGGATTCTCCTCCTCTGAGTCTGTGACTCCCATTGGAGGAGTCAGAAACCCAGAGAGATTGGAGGCTTGTCTCCCCCCACCCCCACCCCCATCGTACTTAGGCCTCTCTGTTTCTTGGGAACAGTGTTTCCCATACTCCTAATCACTTTGTTACCTGTTTACAGCCCGATGGAGATATTCAGAATGAGGTGTTTGTCACCTGCTCAGCTAGCAGCCCTCCCCAAAGCATCTCTAAGATAGCTCTGCCAGGGATGGAACCAGGTGACACTCTTTAACCCCCCCCCCCCCCCCCAGGGAGCAGGCGTGGCATCAACTTCCAGAAAGGGGGGGGGGTCTTAAAGGGCCAGACTAGAAATGCCAACTACTTCTTCCTGACCAGGTGCCCTTCAGGCCTCTATTCCTCTGTCCCTACTTGGCTGTGAGTGACCTGGCTGCAGCCTCACTCATCAGTGGAAAGTGGGTATACCCACCTCTAAGGAGGGTTGTGGGGAAGCTAAAACAGGGTCTAGGATTCCTTTTCCCACTGTAAGTCAACCTTTTACTCATTTAAATCACACCCAGAGATGGGCTCAGCCTCTGTTAAGGAGACAGGAGTTAAGTTAAAGTTCTTGGTTTACAAACTGGAAAAAGGATTTCTCAAGGTCACATGGCAGAGAGAGAGAGGGTGAGGTGAAGGGGAGGGGAGGGGAGGGGAGCCTGGTCCTAGGCCTGTGTGTATCCTTTTTATCATGTTCCAATTAGGGAGAGCTGACCTCTGGACCCTGGCTACAGTGACCCTTCTCTGGATCAGGTTCCTTACATCTCTGAATAGTGTTGTCCCTCTTGCCAGAGAAGGGAGAGAAGGAGGAGGAGGATGTCAGAGTCACTCGGATGCTGTCATCCTGTGAGTGAGGTATATTGTGATAGGCAGGGGTCCTCAGATGAACCTGTCCCCTCAGATGAACCTGTCCTATCAGTCCTTCCCTTCCACAGGTAACTTACTGCTGAGGTTTCAGAAGACCTTCCTAAAGTCTTACCTGGAAATCTCAGAACTTCTGAGAAAGCCATACATAGCCCAGGGGTAGTGGGGACTCTGGTATATTCTGGCCTCCCCAGAGGACTTATTGAAGTCCCTCAGGTTATTTTGGAGTTCTGAGGGCCAGAGAACACAGGACTTTCTGGAGGTGACAGCTGGAGTTCTGGCTGCAGGCAGCTGGGCTGCTGCCAGGACCCACTGCTTTCTGGTTTGCAGGGATGGGGCCCTTGATCTGAAGGAGCTTTTAGCTAATGGCATAGAGTGCTTTCTGTCATCACAGTTAGGATTTTCTCTGGGATTTATTGTAACCAGCTTTGACCTGATTCAAAAGTAGTGTGGGTGGACACATGAAGAGTTAGAGATGATACCTGCTGGAGACGGATGGGTGGGTAAGTGGGGGTACAGGCAGTTCTGGATCCTCCCTCCCCTTCCAGATGCCAAGCTGCTCCCTTGCCAAAAAAAGAGTCTGAGCCAGGGCACACAGCTCAGTGACTTGAACCTCAGGCCACCAACCTTCTCAACCAACAAAAAGTCAGCTTCTGACCCTGCCTGGCCCTCCTAGGATCCTGTATGGAGTTCCCGTGTCTGTTCCATTCTCTTCTAACTAATCACCAATCACCACTTACTCCAGGGGTTTCAGGAGCAAACAGGCAGCAGAGGGTCTTTGCCTTTAAGGGTTTGCCTTCCAGGTCTCTTCCAGGTAGCTCCCTGGGTGTCTCCATCCCAGGAAACCTAACTGGGGCTCAGATTATTTTAATTTTTTTTTTTTTTTTTTTTGAGAGAGGCTTGCCTTAACCTCCATTTATAGCTGAGAATGACCTTGAACCTTTTAAAAACATTCATTATTTGTATGTATACAGGAGTGTGTGTGCATGTGTGTGTGTTGGGGGTGGAGCAGGCAAGTGCCACATTGATGTGTCAAGGTCAGAGGAAAACTTGCAGGAATACATTTTCTTTTCCACCAAGGGAGTGCCAAAGCTTGAGCTCAAGTGGTCAGGCCTGGCAGCAGGCACTGTTACTGCTGAACTACCTGTCTGGTCCCAACCGTGAACAGTGATGTCTTGCCTCTACCTCCAAAGTGATGGGATTTCAGGTGCACACCTCACCATGTTGTGCTTATGTAGTGCTAGTATTGGACCCAGGGCCTGGTGCATGCTGGGCAAGCACTCTACCAATTGAGCTACACCCCCAGCATCTGCAAGTTATGTTGTAGCATTTGGCTAATAGTCCTCTATCCCTGAGCAGAAAACACTCTTCCCACGTGACTTCTTGGGGGAAAAAAAAAAAAAAACAGGGCCTCACTGTGTTGTGTTGCTCTGGCTGAAAACTTTCTTGATGGACCCTAGCTTGCAGCTGGAGCAAGGTCAGGGACCCTTGGTGCATTGAGGACACTATGTCAAGCAGTGAATCCGGTTAAGAGATAGGAGAGGAACAAGCTCCTTTGCTCTCTTTGACTGGGCCCAACAGCTTAGCAGTGCCACCAGAGGGCAGTGTAGAGCTTCTTCGTGAGAATTGGGAGCGGAACCTGGAACAGGTTCAGTGCTAGGTGACCCAGTCCTCAGTCACTCTTGTCTGTGGTTCTGGGGCTTTCAAAGACTTTGGGATATGAGAGTCTGCAGAATAATCAGGAAGTGGTGGCACAGGCCCCTAATCCTGGCACTCGAGAGGCAGAGGCAAAAGCAGGTGGATCTTGAGGCCAGCTGGGTCTACAGAATGAGTTCCAGGATAGCCAGGGCTACATAGAGAAACTCAAACCAGACTCAAACAACCAACCAAACAAATGAGTCTGCAGAAGAAGCAGTGGTGTCGGTCCCCTGGGCCCATGAATAAAGGAGTGATTTCAGTGCTGGCTTCCAGCTTGGCTGGGCTAGGATCCTGAACTGTATCCATCATCCCTGGGTGTGCAACTCCAGAAGAGGCACAGGAGAGACTCTAGTAGGAAAGATATGCTTGGATGAGACTCCCACCTGAGGCAGTTCTGCACTCATGGATTTGTCCCACTGGTGACAGCAACAGGTCCTGCCACCACCTGACGACCAAGGTGGCCTCCTAGAGATTAGGCTGAAGTCACTCGTCCAGGCTAAAGTGATCCAGACCTTCAGTGGGCAGTGGCCTGGGTGCTCTGACGTCTCAGCAGCAGAGGAGACTCCAGGCAGGGAGGAGGAAGTAGGATAGCTGGGAAATCCCCAGCCCAATTCTTCCTCCATTCCTCCTTTGACTACGCCCTGACCAGTCGTCATGAGGAAAGCAAGCCCTTAGCTCTGAGCTCTAGATTGACTAACTCCCTTATGCCAGGCACCATGCTAGGCATTCTATACCCATTTTCTGTTCACATTCTTTCAAATTCCTCAAAGCAAGGCTCTAATTCTTTCCATGTCTGCTGAGGTGGGCAAAATGGCTTCCTTAAAGATATAGATTGTAATTCTATACCTGTAGTTCAGTGGGCTAATGACAGTGTTGTTTGAGGGATTTCTGGGTTCTCACTTTTAAGGGGTCAGGTCCCAGGAATGGAAGTATAAAGTACTGGAGGGGTGGCAAAGTGTGTCTTGTGCCTGCTCCCCCCACCCAGGACTGGACACACCCTTGCCAGTTGTCTGGGTTCTGGGGTTGAGTCAAGCTGATTCAGCATACCTAGCTTATGGCAAGGGTGGGCCAAAGATGTTCAGGGCTACATGTGGAGCTGAGGCTTGCCTCTGGGTGTCTCCCCTCCCTGGAGACTTGGGCAGGAGTGTTTGTTGCCAAGGGAGCAGAGAGCTTAGACGCCAAGACAGGCGCTGGATTGAAGGTGTGCACCACCACCTGGCCTTAAAAAAAAAAAAGAACAAAAGAAAAGAAGAAAAAAGGGTTTATTTTTATTTTAAATAATGTGTATGTATGTGTGCAGGTGCTGTTGGAGGACAGATGTGTTGGAGCCCCCAGAGGTGAAGTTACAGGCTTTTGTAGGCTGATTGACATAGGTTCTAGGAACTGAATCTCGGTTCTATAAAAGAGTGGCACAGGCTCTTAACTTCTGAGCCCTCTCCCCAGCCCTTGAGTTTTGAGGGAGGTCAGGACACTAGAGAGGATCGAACTTCTCGATATAAGAAGTCCTACTGAGTCTGACAGAGGTAGTACACACCTCTAATCCCAGCATTCAGGATGCAGAGACAGGTGGATGTCTGAGTTTGAGGCCAGCCTGATCTAAGAGCCAGTTCTAGGACAGCCAGGGCTCCACAGAGAAACTCAAAAAAAAAAAAAAAAAAAAAAAAAAAAAAAAAAAGAATGAATGAATGAATGAATGAATGAAGTGGTCCTACCAAGAAAGAAGTCACCTTACTGAGTGGCGAGTACTGGGGCTCCGTGAATGATGGGACCACTCTGCCAAACAGCAGCATCAGAGGGCCGCTGCAAAGCCTTGGTTTCCACTAGAGCAGAGGTTCTCAACCTGTGGGTCCCAACCCCTTGGGGGGATGCATATCAGATATTTACATTATAATTCATAACAGTAGCAAAGTTAGTTTTGAAGTAACAAAGTACTTTTATGGTTGAGGGGTCACCATGTTAAAGGGGCACAGCATTAGGAAGGTTGAGAACCGCAGCTCTCGGGGAGCATCACCATATCAGGAATTCCTGCAACAGCCCTGGGGAGCTCCATATGCGGAGAAGCGGGGGAGGGGCAGGCTCTTCATTACAGGAACATTCCATTCCGGCCACTCAGACTGGTGGGGATCCCAGCCAAGGACAAAGACCCAAGGGAACCTCTGCTTCTCCGAGCCCCTTTCCATAGCAAACCCTCTTGCCCTGTCTCCCTATGATGGGCCTTCTCAAAGAGACAGATGTGGAGGGTTTTGGTGGGGTGGGGCAGCTTCTGGAAAAAGATAATTAAGGCTCTTGGCATTATTCTTCCAGCTCCTCAGAGCCTCCACTCTATGGGTCTGGACTGACTTCTGCATTCCGCACCTTCTTTGGATACCCCGCCTCCAGGAAGACTTCCAGGACTGACTGTACCCAGTCTCACGCCCTCCTCTCAGGAGCCCTTACAGTGGCAAGGGACTGGGTCCTGGGAACGTGATATACTCCGAATTGCTTTCTATACACTGTACTTGACTTTGCTTATACAGATACCCGAGATGCTCTCAGATTAGCTGAGACTGCAGCAAACATTGCCAGTGTGACGGAGAGAATTTCTTCTTAAAGATAGACTCCTCATTCTTACACAAGTCACAGTGTAGCCCGAGTCCCCATCATGCCTTTTATACCCAGCAGGTCCAGGAGGCCTCTTTGAGGCAAATCACTGCTGTAGGAAACCCCAGTTTCCCCTTACCCACTGCCCTTGTCCTTCCCCTGTGAGTGAGGACATGCCTGTAGCTCCTTGCAGACAATCAACTGCTGCCTCCTAGGGGACACTTTTCTCAGGATGAGGCAACATCAAACTTCCAACGCCAAGTTACATGCACAAAGGAAATCCACTTCTTCACATATCCTGATAGAGGGAAGGAGGTACATTTACACACACTCTGCCCAGAACACATAGGCTTCTGTAAAGTGGCTGTATATCGACTCCGTTCCCAACTATATACACGCAGGAAGAATAAATATAACGAGAGGCTGAGACGTGTGGTTTTGAGGTTCATGTTGCCAGTGTCCTTCCTGCCTTTCCTCTGGGTGGGTCATGTCTTAGTTGACAGCTCCTGATGGGGCTTCTGTTTGGTTTGGGAGTCTGGGCCTGGCTTGCAGACTGATTTTCCCCTTGATTTGGTTCAGAGCGGACCCTTAGGAAGTTTCTCTGTCACCAAGGGTGTGATGGAGAAGCTCAGAGATAGAAATACACATGTGAGAAAGGCTGGCACCCGCAGAGGCTGGGTTACTGTGGCAGTGCATGGCAACAGCCTATAGTGTAGGGTTGCAGGTGACTGTCCTTTGGGGGTCTCCTCAGGAGACTGCATTGAAATTGGGAAGTTTTTTTGTTTTTGTTTTTTGTTTTTTTTTAGGAACTCTTAAGGTGTGGGATTTGCCTAAGAAACCAATAAAGAGGAACCAGGTCTGGTGGCACATGGCAGTAATCCCAGCACTTGGGAGGCTGAGGCAGGAAGATAGGGGAGTTTAAGGCTAGCCTGGGCTACATAGGGAGCCCCACCCCCCCTCCCCATCTAAAAAAAACAGTACTGGAGATATAACTTCAGTAATGAGGTGTTTGCCTAGAATGTAGAAAGTCAAAGGTTCCAGAGAGAGAGCTCATGAAAAAAAATCCACCAGAATGGAATGGAAGTTCCCCACTGTGGGGCCTACAGGGAGGCAAGGGTTAAAGGATTGCTGCCATTGTTGAAGGATGTGAACCATGACAACCCAGGAGGGAAGGAGCAAGGAGAGAAACACCAGTCCTTTCAGGTTCCTGCTGGGGCCTCTCACTGTTAACAACTGGAAACTGGGGAACAAGGGAGCCATTGAAGTTGTCCAGAGCCTTCCCAGGGCCCTGAGCCAGAGAAGGGTGGCCACTGTATCTGGAAAGGCCAACATGGAGTAAGTGCACCTGCCTGGGAGCACTTCCTCAAGCTCACATCCCCGTCTTCGTTTTGGCCCTCTGGCTTGCAGATAGGTAGGAAGGAGTAGACGGTTGTGGCTGGTACCACAGTTGGAAGGTGAAGGACAGAGAGCTCTCTCCTCTCAGTCGTCTTCTGGCTGCTTCCAAATTCCTGATTTTTACACATATGCTGGCCTTGAAGGTGTCGCCAGGGATGGTCCACAAGAGCAATGTCCTGCACAGGTATTTTTCTCACACTGGGAAACAATGTACCACACCCACAGGCTGACAGGTATGTAGTTACCACAACCGGCCCCAGACAGTCACCCCAAGCCATGACTACTGGCACAGATACATCAGAAAATGTATGTCTTGGCATGTTACCACACTCTGCCAGTCATACAGCGAATAGCCTGAGCCCTCCCACATAAGCAGAGGAGACAGACTGTCACCATCATCCCTGGGGAATCATGATGTGATGCAGGGGTGGAATGCAGCATCTGGAGTCTGAACCTCTTTGACCACTTTGGCCTCTGCTTTTGACTGTCAAATGTAAACTTAATGCTATTCTCTGGAGTTGTTACAGGGGTGAAATGTGAAATCACGTTCACACGTACCGAAGCACGGCGTCGGGTCTGGAATAAGCTGTGCCAGACACAGCTGTTGGTGTGAACTTCCGCCACTCGCCCCACCCCCTCGCATCCACACACGTGTGTGTACCAGCTCCAGAGAGTACCCACACCCACACAGTACTGGCCAGACATCTTCAGGTACACGTGCCCTTCTTCCGACAGGCCTGCCAGGGCACGTGTACATTCACAGACAAGTTCCCTTGGCCCAGGATGCTTTCTCCAGCCAGCTCCATGGCTCACTTCCCGTGACCTTTAAATCTCTGTTCAGTTGAATGCCATCTTTCAAGGAGGGATACCTTAAGTTCCTCGCTACCTACCTTTTTATGCATTGCTACCCTTCCCTTCTGTTTTAGGGTATACACTGTCACAAGGTGAGGGACCCTAGAACCCAGAACCATAGGCTCAGATAGGGCATACATACAAAGATCAAGACTTCTGGGTTTCTTATTTCCTGAACCAAGCGCATCCAGGTGAACCTTCAGCCCAACTCACAGAGCCTGCTATGTTTACACAGTTTCCAGTTCATAGTCAGGGTCACATGGCCAAATCAGGAGGTAGGATAAATTATGTCTGAGAACCTTAGGTGGCAGCTTTCCCAATTGCCTTTCCAGCCATTTGGAGCCATGAGCAGAAGGAACTGAGCCACCTAGCCAGACCCACCAAGCAGGTGAGGATGTCCTCTGATGAGGATGTCCTCTGATGACCGAGGCCTCCTCGGCTGCATTATTTTTTCCACCTTGGCTGGAGCCATCAAAGCCACCACTTCAGAGGAGACTAATGAGGCTGAGTATGTTAGAGGCTTTGCAATCAGCAGATCAAAGAGACAGGGTAAACAGTGTGGGCAGCGTCCAGAGGTGAGTGGCCATTGCCCTGAGGGAACATCTCCCCAAAAGCTGCACTCCTGGGCCCAGTTAGCTGGCCGGCCCCATCTAGCTTCCGAGAGATCCCGCCCCTCTCCGAGGGACCAGTCTACAATAAGTCAGAACATGCCCACGTCCACTTGCTAGCGAGACCCTACCAAGGCTCTGGGGGACCCTCCAAGTCCTCCAGCCTCATCTTTCATTCCAGATTGACCCTGCTCGCTTCCTGGGGAGATGGAGTGGGCAGACCTGCTCGCCAGAGGCCAGGTTTGGGGCCTCTAGGACTCCAGGGACAGAATCTGGAGAGATGAATATTTATTCCCTTTAACAAGAGGTCTAGACTTCTGAGGCAACAGGAGACCAGCCATGCTTCCAGTTTATGGTTGCCAAGCTGTGGACAGTAGAGACACTCCAAGGCCACTCCTTGTCCCCTCCTCCCACAGTACAAGTCAAACTCAGCCTGGGGAGGTAGTGCCAGCCTTGTGCCATAGAAAGCCTTTCCCCAGGAGGAAGATACAGTTATGTTCAGTGTAGACATTTTTATTGGTGGGAAGAGTGCAAAATAGCAACAAACCCAGAGGAGTGGGGAAAGGATGGGGTGTACCTCCTTCCCGGTATGTGAGAGTCCTATTACCAAGCAAGTGGGGGGAGGGAATGGTCGGCTTGACTGTGGCAGCTTTGAACCCAGCAGCCTCCAACAATAGTGCCCGGACAGTAAGGCTCCTGGAAGGCACAGGGAAAGGAGATGGGGGACGCACTGGGAGGTGTATGGGTCGAATCCTACTCTGGCTGTTTGGAAATCAATCCACCATACACCTTGGCCCTTAGGAAATCTTCATAACTTAGGGCAAGGACACGGGTTTCAGGAGATTGAACTGCCATCCCACCCAAAACTCAAGGAGCTGCCTTGTGCCTTAGTTTACCTCTTTCTAATGATCAGAGGTTGGACCACCAGGCTCTGTGAATGACCCAGCCAGACCCCAACTGAATAGCCCTGTCACATGATATCATATTGTGGCCACTATAGGAGTGTCTGGGTCCCTTTGAACCGACCCTAGGCCATCGAAACCAACCCAAGGTGTTGCTGTTGAGGCTACCTCACAAGCTGACTTTGTCTTTTCAAGACAAGTAGCCCCTGTGTCCTGCAGTCACGAAGGTCTAAGACTGCAGTGTGATGACCAAGAGGTCCTTCTGTCAGGAACTCTGACTTGGCTTTAAGCCCTTTGGAGCCTCGTGCAGGAAAGTCTGGTCTGTTCAAGGCCCAACCCTATAGTGCCGGGCCAGCTGGCACATGTGGCCTGTGTCTGGTTACATCCTCCACACATACCTGATGACCCCACCCCCACCCCGTGAAGCTCATTCCCTTCTGGCCAGGATCAGAGTCAGTTGCAAGGCAGCCAGGTAGGATAGGAGTGAGCTCGGGGCAGCAGAGGCTGCATGGGGGTCACATAGTAATTAACAGTGGCTGGTACAACCCCATCTGAGCCAGGCCGTCGCCAGGCCAGGGCAGCCATGGCAGCAGGGCCTTGTTCAGCTAGTGCCTGGAGGGCTAGCATGGCAATAAGGTCTAGAGTCTGGCGGCGCTCATGGCTCATGAGGCACACTGTACTCTCGTTGACCACCTGGTGCAGTGTCACAAGGCAAGCATACCGGCGGGCTGCTTCTGCTCCACCGAAGTGGGCCTCCAGGTAGCGCTCCAGAATGCGCCTCTGTTCCACCAGGTCGGGAAAGTCGATGAAGAAACGGGAACACATGTATCGCTGTAGGGCACGAACGTCAGTGCTGGGCCTTGGCCGGAAGCCCCGTACCAGGAGGTGGCAGTACTTGAGAAGGCCACCACCTCGGATCTCCTCGGGGCTGCGTGTGGCAATGACACGGTGCTGCAGGTGCTCCAAGGCCTCAGCGAAGTCCCCATATAGGCTCTCACCGGTCACCGTAGGGTGGAAGGTCTCCGACATTGGTGTGGATGAGCACTGTCCAAAGAGAAGCAGCGAGTCCAGGATGATCTGGAAGGAGTCGATGCTGAATTCGAACTGGCGCCTCACAGAGTCCACAAACTTGAGTTCCACGTTCTTACCGCTCTTGTTGGATAATGAGATGAGGCTCCAGCGGTCCAGGTCTGTGCACACTTTCACCAGCTTCTGCACGTAGGCCTCCTTGAGTGTTAGCGGCGTGATCTTGGCCCGGCTCACTCCCACTGGCAGGAAGTCCAGCAGGCAAGCCAGGACCACTGCCTTGGTCAGCTGGAAGGATGCTTCGCTCTGCAGGTCCATCTGGAACACCAGGTCCAGGTCCTTGTAGCCCAGGCCACTCTCGGGGTGCAGCACATGACTCGCCGCTGAGCCGTGCAGGCGCACACTGTGTACACGCAATCCCTGTTCTTCCAAGCTGCTGCGGACCACCTGCAGGGGAGGAGAAAAGGGTCAGGCGCCTGGGCCCCTCCGGTCTGCACCAACCGCCTCCAGGATTCATCATCCTACCATCCATCACTGCTGACCAGCTTCGGTGCGAGCCTCTGTGAACCCTTTTAACTCACAAAGCCTCGATGTGCCAATCTGGAGAAGGGCCCAGTTGAAAGGACTGACTCAGAGAAGCAATAAAAATAACAAAGGCAAGCGGAGAACTTACTAAGCGCTTTACTTTAAAATACAGCCTCACTTAATCTTCATAATAACCCGCTGAGGCAAGGTTTAGTCCTGCTTCACGGGTTGGGAAATAGAAACACAGCGCAGCTTGAGAGCTGTCCAAAGTCACTCAGAGCTGGGCATTCAGCAGCTCAGAACCGTGGTCTTCCCACGGGGCTACCCGACCTTCCTAACACTGCCAAACACACACCTGGTATCAAACCAGGCACTGAGTGTAACCAGCTCAGCGGGGCTGCTTGGCACCCTACATGCCTGCCTGCACGCTACCATCTTTGACAATCCTTTTTGAGGATTACTACCCAGTCGGCAGACAGAAGACCCGAGGTACAGGGGTGTAAAGAAACATGTTCAAGGCCATAGAGTCTTCAGGCTAAGACCCAGAACCCAAGTTGGTTAGATTTTGCAAGGCCACATATATTCTCTTTTAATTTTTAATTTTAATATTTGAGGTCTTTTGAGACAGGGGTTCTCTGTGTAGCCTTGGCTGTCTTGGAATTTGCTATGTAGAAGACCAGGTTGGCCCCAAACTCAAGAGATCTGCCTGCTGAGTGCTGGCATTAAAGGCGCATGCCACAATGATAAGTTTTAAAATTTTTCAAGTTTTAAAAGATTTATTTTTATTCTATGTGTATGTGTGTTTTTACCTGCATAGATACATGTGGACCACCCATGGAAGCCACAAGAGGTCTTAAGATCTTTTGGAACAGGAGTTACAGGTGGTTATGGGATGTCATGTAGGTGCTGGGAATAGAAGCCAGTCTTCTGCAAGAGCAGCCAGTACCCCTAACTGCTGAGCCATCTCTCCAGACTATGACACACACACACACACACACACACACACACACACACACCCAGCCCACCCCAATGAACCAGGGAAGCAAAATACCACATAAACTTTCCAGATGGGAAGACTAAGGTTCCAAGCTGTAACCTCCAGCCACTTAGAAGGCTGAGGCAGAAGCATCTGGAAGACCCCACCTGGAGCCCCAGGGCTGATGGTGTGGGAACAGGTCGAGGACACCTGTGAGTCTTCTGGAACTTGGTTCTTAGCTAGAGCCCTGGGCAGTAGGAGCCGTGGGAGGAGTGGAGCTGGGGTGAATACAGACGTTAAGTTTCTCAGCAACCCCAAGTCCTTCACACACGGTCCTGAAAGTGACCAGGCAGCATTCCTGCCCTTAGTGACTCTGCTACCCCACCTCACTGCCAAGTCAGCGCCAGCTCTGGGGCAGGTTGTTCTCCAGCCTCCCAGGGAATTAACTGCAAAGAATGCATCTAAGTGCTGAGGCTGCAAGCCCTGGTGGGGCAATCCGAGGCGGGTGGCTCCCTCCAGGAAGACTTCCGGGAGGAGTTGTCATGGTAATGGGGGTGGGAAGGAAAGGACTGGCCATCAGAACATTCAGCACAGGGGTGGGAAAGGGAGGAGTACCACGGTTAGGTATTTAGTAAGCACCAGAAGTAGGACCTCAGCAGAATTGATGGTGGGGGAGGGGACTGGGGTGTGGTTGATCTGCAGGGGACACGCTTAACATGTGTAGGGCCCTCAACTCCATCCCCAGTATCAAAACCTAACAGAAGTAACCAGTGAGAACCTACAGGGACAGGTCTTCATGATCCCCATATTATAGATAGGGAAACTTAGATTCACAGGCATGAAGACACTTCCTTAAGATCAAACCCAGGTATGGCTGATTCCAAGCCGGTCTTTATATTTTATTGCTGAGTAAGGACCAAACCTAGAAGTCATGTCTGCTAAGTTCACTCTCTACAGTCCTCACCCTCCCACCCCCCCACCCCCGCCCCAGGATAGACTACTCTCCTCCCTACCGCGTGCACCTCCAGGCTTCAGAAGCAACAGATTATACCCACTTGTACATAGTTCTAATCTTGCTTGCCCTTTCAAAACTTCAGCCGGGCATGGTGGAGAATGTCTGAAATCCTAGCACTTGAGAGGCTGAGGCAGGAGGATTACTGAGAGTTGGATACCAACCTGGGATATTAGAGCAAAGCTGTGTGTCAAAATCAAACCAATTTCTCCATGCCTGCCATCTATCTATCTATCTATCTATCTATCTATCTATCTATCTATCATCTATCTATCTTATATAAAAATTTTTTGAGACAGAGTCTCAGTAGCCCAAGTTGGCCTCAAAATAGTTGAGTTGAGCTTTGAACTTCCAACCCACCTACCTCCATCTCCTAAGGGACAGAACCAACCGAAGGGGCAACACTACACTTTTTTTTTTTCAAAGTGAGAATGAACCTCAAATCATCGAGTCCCAGAGCAGTGAGTGGTGGGAAGGTGGGGGCTGGGAACTTACTGCAGCTATCATAGGATCTTCTAGGACACACCTTGACAACTGTCCCCAGGAAACCAATGAGAGAAATGCAGACTATCCCCCTCCCCCAGTTCTAGGTGAGCTGACTGGGCCTTCGTGCCAACTCCTGTTCCCAGCTGTTGCCCACCCCAGGGCATGGCTTCTGGCCTGGTAAGTAGGGAGCAATTCCCTTATTAAATCCTCTGCGTCAGGGCCATGGGGCCAGCTGTGTCACCCAACCATTGGCTGTTGTCTCTTTCCCAGGTATGACTACAGCCAGTTTGACAGGCGGTCCCCAGATACTGCCACACCCAAGGACTGCAGGGCAGCTTGCAAGCTTCCCAAATCAGACTTTCCAGCCACGGAGGGGGCAGTGACTATAGTCTCCTCTCTCCTGTGCTGAGGCACCCAATTCCCCAAACTGCTCAGTCCAGGGTTTCTGCTGAGACCTTAGTAAGGCTGAAGACTTTGCAAAGCTTGCAAGAGCCAGCCCTCTGGCTGCAGCTGGAGAGATCAGATTGTTCAATTCAATTCTTAGGGCCCAGAGAAAAAAAGCAAGTGACTCGTTCAAGGTCACAAAGTCAGTAAGTGGCTGAGTTGAACTAGGACCTGGTCTCCAGAGCAAAGGGGACTCCTATAAGAAAAGTGGGTCCCTTTAGCCAGGCACAACAAACAAGGATCTGTTTTCCCAGCTGCACAGACTTGCTGCTGGGAAGACCTTGTTGGGTGCAGAGGCAGAAGACAGCTTCCATTCTTTTTTTTTTTTTTTTTTGGTTTTTCGAGACAGGGTTTCTCCGTGTAGCCCTGGCTGTCCTGGAACTCACTCTGTAGACCAGGCTGGCCTCGAACTCAGAAATCTGCCTGCCTCTACCTCCCAAGTGCTGAGATTAAAGGCGTGTGCCACCACCGCCCGGCGACAGCTTCCATTCTTGAACAGGGAGACAATTTAGCACTGATGAGAAGCCCTTAGCAGGCTCCTCCCTGTCCCCCACATCTCCCTCCTGCAGGCCCTCATATCTCAACAGCTTTAAGAGCTGTTGGCTGTGGATCCCCACCAGGAGACAGCTGGCTGCATAGGCAGGTGAAGTCTCGTGGTCCCTTGGGAGTCTGGAACCAGAAAGGATACTGCTGAATAGTCAGACCCACATCCATTGAACAGATGGGGCCACTAAACCCAACAGAGGGAATAAACAATGAACCCAGTAGCCTGACTTCACAGTTTAGCCCGGAGTCTCTGCCACCTCTCCACAGCTACAGCTCCCTGTTCTGGGATGACCAGCCTAGAAGGATCGCGGCTCCTACTCACTCCCCTCACCTGACTGGGAGACGGAGGTCAGTATGCCGTCACATTCCTGCTCTCAGTGTCAGTTTGGATACTTGTTCTTGCAGAGAGGCCTAATCATGCCGAGTGGAGCACCCCCTTTCCTTCCCTTTGTGCCTGGGATTATGGGATTTCCTCAAGAGAAAAACCAGCATAAGGGTAGCAACACACCTGTAATCCCAGCTACAGAGGAAGCTGGGGCAGGAGGATCATTTAAGTTTCATAGGTGCCCGGACAAAACAAAACAAGCAGAAGCCATTTACTAATAATCCAGGCAATGTCAGGAGACCATGGAATGCCTTAGCCAGCCCCACTGGGACAGCCAGTGAGTCAGCCCAGGAGAATCCGTCCCCACCCCCTCCATCTCATTCCTTGTTCCTAGGCAGTGAGGGCAAGACTCCCCCAACAGCCACCCACCCTCTCTGTCGGAGGCTATAATAAGGGGGTGGGAGGATAATATGTCCAGCTTTACCTGGCTTGTGTGTAAAGCCCATAACTGGCAGTAACACACTGGAGCTATCACTAGCTAATTTTTCTGGTTTTCATTATCCAGGGACTCCAGGACTAGAGGTTGAGCTTGGGAACTTGGGGAGGGGTGGGAAACTGTTGAGCAGGTACCATCTGCTCCTGGGGAGCTCCAGGACTCCTTTCCTGAACTTGACCTCCACTTCACTGGATAGCCTTAGGTAGCTCATCCTCTCACCCGAGGTCTCAGTCAGAATTGGGGATAAGAACGGGCATCCTCTGGTATTTCTGAATATCACAGTGCTCGGGCTGAACACGGGAAGAGTAAAGACTGGGGTCTTACAGGGTTAGGTAAAAAGAAGAGCTGGAGTTTGCTGGGGGGGGGGGGGAAGGGGGGGACAGCTGCCAGAATCTGATCCTCAGGAGGGAGATAGTGCTTTGGGGTCTGAACCTTGGACCCGCCTTCATTTTCAGTCAGTCTTAAGGGAGGAGGAACACCTAAAATGGAAATTTGATGCTATCTTCAAAGGGGTGAGGTCTCGGGTCTGGCCGCAATATGTGGGAGGCAGGGAGCTTTCCCAAGGATTTCTGGGTTGTTTCTTTCACCTAGCCAAGGTTTCTTGAGCCAAGAGCTGTGGGAACACAAAGTGCCTCTAGAGTGCCCCTAGAATCCTCAGGATGCAGGAGATCCAAGGATGTAGAGTAGAGGAAGAAAAGCTATTTTGGAACCAAGTACACACATTCCTCATTGGCGGCTGCCAGGGCGATGCCCTGTCTAGTGCCTCCTTCATCTCCACCCATCTCCCTTGGTGAGTGGTTCCCAATAAGGGGTTCCCAGAACGGCAGACCGGCAAGCTCAGCAGGGCGCAGGAAGAGCCGAACTGGTGGCCAGGGTTCCCGTTCCTTAGTTTCTCTAGCTGCCGGGCTAATCGCAGATTCCAGGTGCCTTGCAGCAGAGCACCACCCCACCCCCGATTCTGCCAGGGCCCCCTCACCTTCACGATCTGCTGGGGCTGCACACTCAGCGTGGGGAAGTTGCCTCGCCCGTGGATGGGGATCGGCTCTTTCAGCAGCGCGTCCAGCCTCTTCACCTGTGGCCAGCTCAGCCGGCTCTGGTGCCGTCCCAGAGAGGCCGAGGAGGCCTCCGGGTCCGGGCCGCCGCCGGCCGCCCCAGCCGTGGCCACTGCCGAGGCTGCACCGGTCCCCACCTGTGCAGCTGGCTGCTCCAGGCTCTCAGCTCCACTCTCCGACGGCATCATTCACCCGGCCCCGGTGCCTGGACGGCAGAAACCCGGGAATGGTGAAGGCGAGGAGGGCAGGGAGAGTGGCTGTGCACGGGCCAAGGCGGGGTGCGGGGACCCGGCGGCGGCGAGGCAAACCCAGGGAATACCTCCGACGGCAGGGAGGACTAACAGATCTTAGAGCCTGGCGGATCGGGGCCAGCTGACACTTATAGGCCGCGGGCCGCACGCCCATTGGTCGACACAGCTGTCACACAGCAGGAGATGCCCTCCTCTCGTCCCTCCCCTACCATTGGCCCACACTGTTTAGCAAGGGAATCGTTGGCTCTCAGGAGTTTCTGATTGGCCGAAAGACACGCCCCTTCCCCGCCCCCTCTCTCCGACGGAATTCCCTCCTTTGGTCTTTAAAGAACTGTTGCTTGTAATTGGCCCGAGCCTGCCGGGACTTAGAGGGACACCGCCCTCTAGCGGCAGAGGTCTCTGTAGAGAAAAGTTGCCGTGTTTAACGAGGCGGCTGCTTTCTAATTTATTTCCTTGATTGGCCCTTCGAATCACAGCATGCCTGGCGTACCTGTTCCATTTTAGGTGAGGTGAAATCTGCTTAGAGAGAAGGCGTTATTGCCCATCATCAGTAGCGTGTGAGTGCCGGCTATGGTCCTGATGGAGGTGTAAAGATCAATGCAGCATTCTGCTCCATCTGGGCCGACTGGGGTTTTTCTGGGATGGATATTACTATTTTTTTTCTCGTTCTCTTTACAGATCATAGAGGCTGAGGCTTATTGCTACTTTTGAACCTTACCCCCTCCTCTTCAGATTTTAAATATATGTGTCATGGGAAGGAGGGAGACTCAAAACCTCCCCGTTCGTCGCTGTAGCATTTTTTTTCTTGTCATTCTCGTAATAGTATATAAAATTCTGTATCCTTGAATTTTCTTATAAGGCAGGCTAAGGAGTAAAAGACAGAGAAGGAGAAACTGGGACTTAGAAACAGCGACTACACCCCAGTGTCTGTCAGGGCACAGCTTGGCCGGCCTTGGACCAGAACACACACATTTCTTCTCTCTGAAAGCCAGCCCCAGCATCAGGCTGCTCTTGTTTTCTTCTCCTGGAAACCCCTGGAGAAGTCATCATGCGCTCGACCAGCTATGTAACCCCAGCATTCCAGTGGTGTGGGCAGGAGGATCAGAAGTTCAGTTATCCTTGTCTACCTGTCGAGTTCAGGTCAGTCAGGGCTATATAGTGAGACCCTGTCAATAATAATAATGATAATAATAACAATAATAATAACAATAATAATAATAACAATAATAATAATAATAACAGAGCTGGAGGGGTGAATCAGTGACCATTGCCTGCCTTGTGTGCTGGAGACCCAGGCTTCAACCTCTGGTGCCACAAAACAGGGGAAACAAAAAGGAGATCTTTGGCTGAGTTGTATCTGAACTCTAGATCCCTGAGGCTACTGATGAAAGTGTTTTGAGGTCCAGCTGTAATACTCTCCTACACATGGATTTGCTCAGTGGCTCAGAATGCATGCCTAGAACGAGAGCCCCGTTCTAATCCCCAAGCATCAAAAACAACACAAAGCACCACGAAACCACAACATAGCCCCGGCACATTCTTCCTCTCATCTTCCAGCAGAAGGGGAGGAGGGAGAAGGAAAGGTAACTTCTTTTAAGCCTCTGCTGTGTACTAAATCATGTTACATATGTAACTATTCATTCCTGAGAATATGCCTCAGCAGATGAGATCATTTTTCTAGATATGTGGATTAAGAAACCAAGGCTCCAGAGGTTGTGATGTTCCCAAAGTCATACAACCACTAATTGGTAGTATAGGGCTTGAATTCAGGTCTCCTGACTCTGTTTTCAACCCCTCCTCTTAGAAGTTGGCACAGGTCACAGGGTCACATTTGGCACAGCCCTGGCACTACCCACAACACCCATCCATTTGTTTCTTTATTCCTTAGTCAACATATGCTCACAGGGTACTAGGTACCAGATGCTGAACTGTGAGATAGGTCAGGCAAGGTCCTAGTCTTTCTAGAACTTTCGACTGTAGAAAGACAATGGTGATGTAAATAAGACATTTTGGATGGTATGCTAAGAGGAAAATGGAGTTGGACTATGGGAAGGAACAACTGAACTGGGGAGAAGAGACCTTGGATGCTTGACCAGGGCAGCTTCTTGGCAAGGTGAATCTGCTGGAGCCCCTTCTGCCCTATCTCTCTGTGTTTGTCCCTGAATAGTCAGGGCAACCAGAGAGATCCCAGGCTACAAACCCATAGACATCTAAAAGCTCCAGCTAAGAAGGCTGTTGTCTTCTACTGCCTTCATTTTCTCAATTTATAAATGGAGAAAGTGGGGTTAGGAAACAGGAGAGGTTTATTTCAGGTGGACCAGCTGAAATCCATTCAGGGACAGGCTGGGGCAGTGCCCTTCAAATAGACTTGATCAGGTTGTCTAAGGAAATTCAAATCTCATTTTCTATCTCCTTCTGTCTAGGCCAAGGAGAGCAATTAGCCAACACATGCACTATGAATCACCCTTTGTCAACGCTTCCATTAGCAGAGCTAATGCTGTCCATGTTTGTCCAATGGGGCTAGGGTTGACTTGGGGATATAGGAAGCCGAGAAAGAGAGAGAGAGAGAGAGAGAGAGAGAGAGAGAGAGAGAGAGAGAGAGAGAGAGACCGGCCACAGATGTGCCCAGTAAGATCTTTTGTTTCCATTAAAATCAGCTTTGAGAATACCCACAAATGGAGGGAATCCACTCAGGGTGCATCTTGAGTCTGGGTGCATCTGGTGGCTTCAGAATTATATAGGTGAGCCTTTGCCAGGAACCTGTACATATTCCCAATCTTGATTATGACTCCAGCTGATTTTAAAGGGGAACTTGCTGTCTATGATAATGGAGTCTTAGTGACAGAAGGCAGTCTCTGCCTGTCTGGACCCCAGCTTCTTATTCTGTAAGAAGGGAGAGAAATAGGGGCAGGCTCTCCCATTCAAACCATTTGACTTGAGGACTAGAAGCAAGAAGCTTGATTGCTACATTGGCTCCTCGGCTCTGGGAGTCCAGAAAAAGGCATTCTGGGAACCACTGTGTGGCTACTTAACAAACCCACCTCACTGAGCATGCTCTCTGCCTTACACTTGCCATGCCTCCTCAGATTTCAGAACAGTCTCCTGACACAGGAGAGATACATCTCTCACTTTACCTAAGAGGAAACGAAGGCTGGGTAAATGAAGTTACTTTCATGGGGCCTTAGAATTGAAAAGAGAAACTTTGTATCTAGGTCTGGCGGAACCCCAGGCCTAAGTCTTAGTGAAGACTTCACCTGGGAGGGTGACTTTGGGAAGCCAAATTATACACAGGTGATCCTTCCCTGCAGGAGTTTACTGATTCCCTCTTCCTGTGGCTCTTGGCCTCCAGCCTACTTCATGTGCTCATGGCCAAGGTAATGGACGTTGTCATTACTGATAATTGTACCCCTAGCAGGCATCACCTCTCCTCTGTTCTACTTACTCTCCCAACCCCGACTTCATTAGTTTCTCCACTCACCAGCCCCTTAATCTACCGAACCTCCTTTCTCTCACTGTTCCTGGACCCCCTCCTGTCCTTGATTCCTCCCCCCACCCCCTGAACTCCCTCAGTGTCCAGGGATAGAGCAGTAATTACTTCCTTGCATACACCCTCGACTCCCTAGTTTTCCTGCTCAGCTCATTAAATTGCTGCCACCTGCAAAACCACACCCCAGCTCATCCTCCACAGCTGACTGTGGCTCAGGAGGGGCGATCTGCTGATCTCACTTCTCCTTGGGCCCACCACCTACCATGTGACTCAACCATCTTATTACTCTCTCCAGTCTTAGAGAACAGGGTCAGGCCTTCTTGTCTCTCCTCAGCTCCAGCATCTATCTTCCTGTGTCCTTTCCTCCGGGTGGGGGGTTGGGGTGGAAGATAATGACCTTGCTTTTTATCTCTCTAGAACAGTGGTTCTCAACCTGTCCAATGCTACAATCCTTTGCAGTTCTTTATGTTGGGGTGACCCCCAACCATAATATTTTTTGTTGCTACTTTATAACTATAATTTTGCTACTTTTATGAGTCATAATGTAAACATTTGTTTTTCCAGCAGTCTTAGACCAAAAGGTGATAACCCACAAGTTGAGAACAGAACCACTTCAGCATCCCCACCACAAAGACGTGCCCGTTTGCGTTTGCTTGAACATCCCAGGTCCCTTCTTCACACCCATGGGAGGATTTTCCCTCTCTCATTGACTGGATCATTCTAATCTGCATTAAGACATAATTTTGACAAAGCTGGCTGTGTGCTGTGATCCCTGTACACAGGAGGGAGGAGACATTTGGTTCCATCCTTCTACCTAAACTGCCTTTGTCAGGGTTAAGGCCATATTGTTAAATCTAACCCTCAATTTTCTTTCTTTTCTTCTTCTTTCCTTTTTGTTTGTTTTGATTTGCTTATTTATTTTTAAGTATGCAAGTACACTATAGCTGTCTTCAGACACACCAGAAGAGCACACTGGATCCCATCACAGATGGTTGTGAGCCACCATGTGGTTGCTGGGAATTGAACTCAGGACCTCTGGAAGAGCAGTCAGTGTTCTTAACCACCAAGCCGTCTCTCCAGCCCCCTCTCCAGCCCCTTTCCTTTTCTTTCATCCTCTTTCTTTTTACTTTCTCTTTCTCCTGTTGGAGGAAGATTTTGTGCACTGTGTGTTCAGATGCTGATTGCTGTGCCTGGACATTGGTATTGTTGTGACATTTGTAGCATCTCCTGTCTCAATGATGTGTAAAGATTCTTTTCCACCACCGCTGATTGGTTAATAAAGAGCTGATTCAGCCAATAGCTGGGCAGAAGAGAATAGGGTGGGACTTCCAATCCCAGTTAGGGGGGTCCCAAAGAAAAAGGAGAGAGACCAGGGGAAGGAGAGGGACCAGGACATAGAACAGAGAGAGCAAGACTCAGACTGCAGGTAAAGGGCCACATGGCTGGAAGAGTAGGCAGCCACAGAGATGAGAATAGTGAGTGTCTGCCTGGCATAGTGCCATAAATTTATTAGGTTTCCATGTCATCTATTCAGGAGTTAAAGTGGGCTAGAGCGGGTATAGAAATGCCCTGCCGTCATTTGGGAGTCAAAGGGATGGAAAAAAGCCCCTAGAATTACTTTTACATTCTCTTTGTTTTCTCCTTTCCTGTTACAGCACCCCTGCCCTTCCCCCATCCCTTGTAGAAGAATTCAAGAACAAGCCAGCATCCCTAAAGTGATATAAAGAACAAAAATGAAGGAGGAAGAAACAGTGCTGCCTGGAGTAGCCACCAGAGACCTGGGCAACCTTTGGGATGCAGGGGAGGCGGCAGGAGGGAAAGGATGCTGAATAAAGCAGGTACGGGAACCCTTCATGGAGCAAGGCCACATCCCAATTGTTGAGATCAGATTGTCAGTGTTCACTGATCCTCTTAGCTCTGGCTGTGGCAGAACATCCAGAGAAGCAGGAGGCAAAGCCAGTGTCTCCTTTTGGCCCCTTTGCCATTTCTAGAAATATTCCTCTACTCAGACTTGTGTGTCTTCTGATTAGAGTGTGCTCTTTTAAACAGCACCCTGTATCATGACACTAAATTCCAATACTAAAGAAGTAGAAGCAGGCAAACCAGCAGATCTCTCTCTCTCTCTCTCTCTCTCTCTCTCTCTCTCTCTCTCTCTCTCTCTTTCTCTCTCTCTCTCTCTCTCTTTTTCTCTCTCTCTCTCAACTTGCTCCATATAGTGAGTTCTAGACCAGATAGAGCTACATAGAGAGACCCTGTAAAACAAAACAACAAACAAACAATCCACACACAAAATCAACAACAGAAAACACCACAAACACCACAAATTAAGATTGTCATTTTACTCAGTCTTGGCTCTGGGTCGCATTAGAACATGAACCTTTTTTAGTTTGTACTGCAAAGTTCTGGATTCATCTCAGGGACTTCTGTGTGAGTGGTGTCTGGAGTTGCATCTCATACATCAAGGCCAAACAAGCTGCTGTCATCTGGATAACATGGCAGACTCCAGACAATGAGATGGATGTTCATGCCACCAGGGCCTGCAGCTCACACACCCATGCCAGAGTTCCATGGGATGACCTCCTTGGGACTTGGGGTGCTGCTCCCTCTAGTCTCTGCAGAAGTCACTTACCAGCTCCATAGATTTCAGACTGCCCCTAGGCCACCTGGTGGTGAGACCATACAGCCTGGGTAGTGTCACAGTCACCTAAGGCAAGGATGGAGATAGGGCCTGTCCATAGGTCCTGGGTCTGACATAGGTCTTTCCCATCAGTATGCTCTAAGTGCAAGGTGGGCATTGCTGATTGATTACAGATATTTCCCTCCCTCCCTTCCTTCCTTCCTTCCTTCCTTCCTTCCTTCCTTCCTTCCTTCCTCTTCCTCCTCCTCCTCCTCTTCTTCCTCTTCCTCCCCTCCTCCTCTTCCTCTTCCTCTTCTTCCCCTCCTCTTCCTCTTCCTCTTCCTCTTCCTCCTCCTTCTCCTCCTCCTCTTCTTCCTCCTTCTTCTTCTTCTGTTGTTGTATTGGTTTGGTTTTGAGTCAGAGTTTCTTTTTGTAGCCCTGGCTGTTCTGGAACTGTAGACCAGGCTGGCCTCAAACTCAGAGATCCACCTGCCTCTGCCTCCTGACCTGAGTGCTGGGATTCAAGGAGTATGCCACTGCCACCCAGCTGATCACAGTTCTTATAAATGAAACCCAAGCACAAGTGAGTACCACAAACCCTTAATCCAGGACCTAGAAATTTATGTGTTCAGAGTTAGTATCATGTGGTGCCTAATGACACCCCTGGCCTACGAACACCTTCTGAGTGCCAGGAGCAGAGCAGAGACCAGCACAGACAGCCTTGGGTGCAGTGAGTCCGAACAGCTGCACCTGTGAGAGCCACTTGAGAGGTAACATGTCTTTGTAGAAGAAATCTCTGTGGACATACCTACTGGAAGAAAAAACCATAAGGCAAAAACCACGTATTGGTTCATATGTAAACTGCAGGATAAAGCAAAAATGTTATTTAAAAAAAATCACCTGTAGTACAGCATGTAACAGGACCTTGTATTTTCCGCCAGCACAGTGATTAAACCCCTCCCCCATCTTTGCTCCCACACACATATAAAGCATGTGTTCTACCACCCAGCTACACCCCATTCGGATTTTCAGTTCTGGTTTTCCTTTCATGCCCACTATATTTTACTGATACATGATAGTCCATGTTTTCTTTATCTTGTATTTATCCAGCAGCTGATGGACATTTGGGTTGGTTTCACTTCCTGGCGATTATGAAGAAGGCTGTGAACATATCAGTGTGCTTTTCTGTTACCTGGTTTTATTTATTTTATTTTGGAAACTGCTATGGTGATTCTTGTTAGGCCTTATGGGAAACTGCCAGACTATGTTCTGAAAGCAAGTGTGCCATTTACCTTTTCATGAGCAGTGTACGGTGGCTTTATTTCTCTACCTCCTTGCCAACACTTGTTACTATGGGACCTTTTTCACTATAGCCATCTTAGGCAGTGTGGTATCTCATCGTTTTTAATTCTTCATTCTAGTATTTATTGAGGGAGGGCTGGAGATATGGAGGGCATAAGCATAGGATAATTTGTATGAGCTGGTTCACTTTTTCCATTATATGGAAACTGGGGATCAATCTTAGGTGGTCAGACTTGATACCACATGCCTTTACACTCAGGCTCTAGTGATTGTTTTGATTTGCATTTTTCTATAGCTAGTAATGTCTTTTCAAGTGCCCATTGGTCATCTGAGGGTTTTTTTTATTTTATTTATTATTTATTTTACATCCTGATCACAGTTCCCTCCTTCCTTTCTTCCTAGTCCCACCCTTACAAATCCCTGCCCCCATTGCCCCACCACTTCACCTCAGAGAAGGGGAAAGATTTATTTATTTGTTTTATGAATCTGAGCTTTCTGTCTCCTTGTACACCTGCATGCCAGAAGAGGGCATCAGATCCCATGGTTGTGAGCCACCATGTGGTTGCTAGGAGTTGAACTCAGGACCTCTGGAAGAGCAGCCTTAACCACTGAGCCAGCCCCTCATTTGAGGATTTTTAGGGAATGTCTTCAGACCCTTTGCTTCTTTTCTGTGTTTCTGGTGGATATTAAGCTGCCCCTTCCATGTGTCCCACAGTGCTAGGTTTACAGGCCCAGCTTTTTGCATGAGTGCAGGGGACTTGAACTCAGGTCCTCATGATTGTGCAGCAAACACTCTTAACTTTTGGGGCCATCTCCCCCTCCCCTTTATTCCATTTCATAAGATGTCTATCCCAGGCTAGGCCTGAAGTTACTTGAATTCACAGTAGCCAATGCCGGCCCTCAGCTCTTACCCTCCTGCCTCTATTTCCAGAGTGCTAGAACCGCAGCCACCAGGCCTGTTCTCTTATAATAGTTTTATCAGCATATAATTGCACATATTTATGGGGTACAGGCTGTACTTTAATGTATGTATATATTATACAATGAAAACATCAGCATATATTTCACATACAAAATCCATCACTTCTTTTTTGCTGAAATAATTTGAAATCCTCCTCTTAGCTATTAGGAAATATCTGTTACATCATCTAACCAGGCGGTGGTTGTGCACGCCTTTAATCCCAGCACTTGGGAGGCAGAGGCAGGTGGATCTCTAAATTCCAGGCCAGCCTGGTCTACAGTGAGTTCCAGCACAGCCAGGGCTACATAGAGAAACCCTGTCTCAAAAAGCCAAAAACCAAACAACAAACCACCACCAAAAAAACCAAAACAACAACAACAAAATAAAAGCAAAACCATAATTTAATACATAATAATTTATTACATAAACATAATCTGTTAACTGTGGTCCACATCTGTTAACAGAACACCAGAGCTTCATCCTCCTGTCTGATCTCTCTTCTTCCTTCTATTTCTCCTAGTGTTTGGTAACTACTTTTCTATTTGCTACTTTTGTGAGAACAGTGCTTCATTTTTAAAAAGCCTTATTTAATACTATTTATTTATTTATTTATTTATTTATTTATTTTTGAGACAGGGTTTGTCTGTATAGTCCTGGCTGTTCTGGAACTCACTCTGTAGACCAGGCTGGCCTTGAACTCACAGAGATCTGCTTGCTTGTCTCCCAAATGCTAGGATTAAAGCACCACCATCTCCATCTCCTAGCTAAGATGTATTTATTTTATTATTATTATTATTTTTTTTTTTTAAATTTTTTTTTTTTTGGTTTTTCGAGACAGGGTTTCTCTGTGTAGTCCTGGCTGTCCTGGAATCACTCTGTAGACCAGGCTGGCCTCGAACTCAGAAATCCACCTGCCTCTGCCTCCCAAGTGCTGGGATTAAAGTATTTAATTTTTAAAATTGATGTGCCTCTGTGTGTGTGTGTGTGTGTGTGTGTGTGTGTGTCTGTCTGTCTGTCTGTCTGTCTGTCTGTCTGTCTGTCTGTACACATGTATATGGTACCCAAGGAGGCCAGAAGAGGGCACTAGATGCCCTGGATCTCGAGTTACAGGAAGTTGTGAGCTGCCCAATGTGAATTCAGGTCTTCTGGAAGCTTAGCCAGGGCTCTGAACCCAAGGCATCTCTCCAGCCTAAAAATAACACTTTAAGTTCCATGTTATGAATGAGATCATGTGGGTTTTATCTTTTTATCCATGTACTGACAAAGACAGGATCCCACCTTTCTATATTTTACTGTTTGTATATAACCATATTTTCTTCATCTGCCTCTTTGAGCAATTGTTATAGTAAACATGAGATGCAGATGTCTCTTCATATGCTGATTTAAATTCTAACTCTGTTAGCATTCCTCGAACTCAGAAATCCGCCTGCCTCTGCCTCCCAAGTGCTGGGATTAAAGGCGTGCGCCACCACTGCCCGGCGAGAAATCAGTGTCTTAACTGAAATGTAAAGAAATACTGGAAAGAATTACAGAGTCCCTCTGCCTCTGACTTGTATGTACTTAGCCTGACTTTTGTCACAGGCATGCCTAAGTGTCAGGTGAGGACAGATTGATGCAGATTCTGAAGTTACCAGCGGGCGGAGGGAGCTAAGAGTACGTTTCCACTCGCGGCTGTCCCTCTGCTGTTCCCCTAGCTGCAGGCAGAGTCACCCCACCCCACCCCCGAAGCAGTGGGCAGCCGCGGAGCTCAGGGCGGGTAAGGCCCTCGGGCTAGAGCTGTCCCCTCCCAGACCTGAGTGAAGGGCAGCGCCGTCCTGGGCCCGCCCTGCCGCTCAGCCTCATTCCCCGCACCCACATGGCTGGCACCAGCTGCAGACACAGCAGTTCCCACGGGACTCGTGGGTCCTAGGAACACACCGCGGGCGAGGGAGGAGGCCCGGGCATTGATGTCAGAGAGGCGGAGCCTCAGCGCCCCACCCTCTGCCTGGTCGGTAAATCCCAGCCCTGGCGTGGATTCCCTTGGCTCCCTTCTGTCACCTCCCTTCTCTCCGTCATTCTCTGCTCTGTCTGGTTTAGGTCCCTGCAGTGGGGAGTCCGAGGCGACTCAACTGCCTCTCCATCCTGATCTTTTTGCAAGAAGGCAGCTCGGAGAGCTAATGTGGTTCTGGGTGAGGGAGCGGTGCGTCCTGGAGAGGCTGTGAGCTCTTCAAAGTGAGGCCAGAGAAGAATGATCCCCGCCCAGCGCTCCGCTGGCAGGTGAAGCTTTCGCCGATACTAACGCCAGCTGTCGCCCTTCCCTGCCAGGACGATTGCGACGGCGTTCTACAGTTTATAAAGTGCTTGTTTTAATTATAAAAGTTTCCAAGGGTTCTGGAGAAATGGCTAGGTGGTCAATAGAGCCTCAGGTTCTTTTAGAGGGCTGGAGAGATGGCTCGGTTGTTAGAAGCACTTGCTGCTCTTGCAAAGGACCTGAGTTCAGGTCTCCAGACCCACAAAGACTCACTGCTCGGGTAACCAGGTCTAGGTGAGCTGGCGCCCTCTGCTGGCCTCTGCCTGCACCAGGCATATGACTGCTACCCATGTATACCCTCAGGCAAAACATCCATATGCACAAGATAAAAATAAACATACTTTTAAAAAAGAAAGTAGCCTGGCGGTGGTGGCGCACGCCTTTAATCCCAGCACTTGGGAGGCAGAGGCAGGCGGATTTCTGAGTTCGAGGCCAGCCTGGTCTACAAAGTGAGTCCAGGACAGCCAAGGCTACACAGAGAAACCCTGTCTCGAAAAACTCAAAAAAAAAAAAAAAAAAAAAAAAAGAAAGAAAAAAAAGAAAAAAAGAAAGTAATGTGTACGTGTGATGGGTAAGCACTAGCCGTGGCTAGCATGGGGAGGTCAAAGGCTGACTCTATGCAGTCTGACTTTTTCTCTCCTTTCACTTGGCTTCCAGTGGTGGAACTCGGGTCCTCAGACTTGTGTAGCTTCCACTGAGCCAGTTTGCTGACCCCAAAGCATTTCACTAGGGTGCTTTCTTGCCTCCACCACATTCACAAATTTACTGATATTGTCATTTGATGGGGGACAAATCAGGCCCAGAGAGGCCAAGTCACTAACACAAAGTATCTGAGCTAGGAAATGGGTCCAGGATTTGAACCCAGATTCAATTGAATGCTAGATTGTACCGAGATAAGTTTCCTGAATCTCCTGCATTATTTGGGAAGTCAAACCATTGTCATGCTTGCATCTGGGGGCTCTGAGGGACCAATGAGACCTTTAGGTTTGGATGTCAGAGATGCAGTGTGGAGAGGGGGGGGTCTTGCTCTCAAGGTTAGGTAAGGCTCTAGACCTACCACACACACCACACACACACACACACACACCACCCCTCATTCAGCTCTCTCATACAGTCTCTAGGACTGACCCAAAACTGTCTCCTACCAGCTCCCAAGGGGCAGTTAGGATACAGGAGGTTGGGGGTAGGGTAAGAGTTCTCCAGATCAAAAGAGGAGCCTGACAAGGAGGGAAGGGGATCTAATGCCTTAGAAACTATACTTTGCCTTTAGGCTTTATTTCCTAAGATAAAGACACATCACTAAGATGATATAAGATGGTTCTTATTTGTCTGTTTATTTTGCGGTGCTGGGAATCAAACCTAGGGCCTTCCTTATATATGCTAGGAAGGTTCTTGGTTCCTAAACCACACCCCCCAACCCTAGTGTAACTTTAATTTTTTTCAAATCCCGATTTTTAATGGTGGTTCTTAGACACTTCACCTTTCCTTATAACCCACCACCCACCAAAGGCAGTGGAAAAGAAAGGATGGGGGAAGTGGACCTGTTTAGAAAGGTTTTTTTTTGAGCAACTCTCTGTGTTGTCTGGAAATCAGAAGTTCAGTTCACAGGTCAGCAGGCAGCTTGATCCGATCACAAACCCTTCACGGATACACCAGCCGTCTGGTTCAGTAGAGTTCGGTTAGCAACAGCAGTGGCATGATCTACCAGAGACAACCAAGCCTCAGCCTTGGCTCGAGTCAACAGAAGGGACCAGCAGAAACACCAGGAGAAGTTCTCAGCTGTGCCTCTCAGGGAAGCAAAGATGGAGGAAGACTCAAGACACACAAGCCTTGCACAGCTAGCTGCACCAGCAAGCCAAGTTCTGTGTCCGTCACTCTGTGGAGTCCTATTTATACCCTCCAAACATCCCATCCTCCACGTGCCTTGCCCCAGCACGGATCTTCCTCAGCATCCAATCAGCCTGAGTCCTAGGAATCAGCAGTAACAAACTGCAGCACACCACCAGAAGTGTCTTGGTGCGGTTTTTCTCTATGGAGTCCCAGCAAATGCAGCTCAACTGCACAATGTAAGGCGGACCAATACATGCACGTTGTTAGCAAAGACTCCTTCATCACATGACCTTTCACCTGCTTGCTTTAGCAGAACATCTTTTCACTTGTCTGCTTCAGTGAAATGTTCCTTCACGAGTCTGCCTTAGCCTCTCACACCTGTGTCCACTTTAAGAAAACACTCCTTCGTGAGTTTGCCCCAGCAAAACACCATCCAACACAACAGACTTTCCAAAGAGCCCTTAGGTTTCTACATCACCCTTCTTCTTTTTCAGATTTAGGTTTATTATGCAGCTCAGGCTAGTTAGTCTCTAAATAGCAATCCACCTGCCTCCATCTCCAAAGTGCTGGGAGTACAGGTGTATGCCACCACACATAGTTTTAATCTGGCGTTATTTTTCCACGTTTGATTTCCCAGGTAGGAGACTCAGGCCTGGGTGCAGAGAAAGCTGCTGAGTTAGCTACCTTGGAGCCTGTTTGGGCTCATGGGCCAGGTTTGTTATGATTTTAGAGTTGAACTGGGGCCTGCTCTAGGTTCAGATGGAGGTATGAATGTTTTCTCTCAAGTAGACGGAGCCCCAGCCTGCCACAGAAGGAACTTTGTCTGGGCTTCCCACGCTCTCTGTCAACATGTCCAGGCTCAGTTGAGATCAGGGTCAGGGATCATCCTAGGCTATGGGGCAGGGAGACTCACCCTTGCTTGGTCCTTCCCAGCCCAGATCCAGCCCAGGATTCCTGCTCCAAATGACTGAGTCAGGAAGTGGCTTGGAGCCCATAGCCCTGGGCTCCTGGGCTGGCATGAAAGCTCTTGGTGAGTGGGCTGGAGGGCAGTGGGGAAGGGGCGGCTCAGCATCAGATGAGGGCTAGGGACCTCTCTTACCCCAGAACACACCTACCAGGACTCAGGCACGTGGTGGCCATCTTCAGTGCTTTTCCGTTCAAGGTTCTGCTGCTTACAGCGGCTGGAGGCACCAACGTCAGCTCTGGTGTTTGGCTCTGCCTAGGGACGGGTGGATGAGTGTGGGTAGGCTCTGTCGTGGCCTGCAGGACTCTGTTCAGACAGAGATATATATCCTGGAAACGCGCTGGTTGAAGACAGTAACTGAAAGTCCCCACCATAGCTGGTTTCTGCCATGACACGCCCAGCATGCCTCCTGTTGTGTACCAGGACAGCTCTGGAAGGGGCTGGACCCCTGGTGACCTGCTTGGCCAGGGTGCTATCACTTTGTGATTGTTGGTGGGAGGGTGGTCAGAACCACTTTACTAGGGCTTTAGTTGGTATGATGATTTTGATTCTTGAGGCTCTCCTTGCTGGTCCCAGTGACAGGGAGTGTCTCTGTCACTGAACTGACAATGTCCAGGAACATAAAGGCCACTTGGGAGCTGTGATGGTTTATATATGCTTGGCCCAGGGAGTGGCACTATTAGAAGGTATAGCCCTGTTGCAGTAGGTGTGTCACTGTGGGTGTGGGCTTTAAGATCCTCATCCTAGCTGCCTGGAAGCCAGTATTCTGCTAGCAGCCTTCAGATGAAGATGTAGAACTCTCAGCTCCTCCTGCACCATGTCTGCCTGGATGCTGCCATGCTCCTGCCTTGATGATAATAGACTGAACCTCTGAACCTATAAGCCAGTGCCGATTAAATGTTGTCCTTATAAGAGTTGCCTTGGTCATGGTGTCTGTTCACAGCAATAAAACCCTAAGACAGGAGCCAAGTCACTTTGAACTACAGTGTCTCTAGCTAGGACACTTGGCCTGATATGACCTAGTGACATGTCTTTCTCCCCTTCTGCTCTGTGCAGTGACTCCTGGCCTCACTCCTCACTGAGGAGACAGGAGCCCACCTCACTCCACTCCTCTTGAACTGTGCTCCCATTTCCATTTTGTCTTTACTCAGTTAAACCTGGGTAACCATGAGGACATGTCCTTAATTTTATCAAAGGACAGCCTGAGTGGCTTCCAGGGGACAAGAATAGAACACTAGGTCTTTCCCTGGCTGTCTTAGGCTTCCTCTCCTCCCGGCTCATGGCCCCTTACACTCTGGAGTCTGAGGCTGGGCCTCAGCTCTGCAAACACAGCAAGCTTGCTCCTGCTTTGGGGACTTTGAGACGCACCTGCCTCTAGTTTTCCCACCTGTCCAGTTCCTCATTCTTTCAACCTTAGCTCAGAAAGGCTTTTCCAGCCCTGCCCTCTCCACAGGCTTTCACAGGGTTCCCCAGCCACCCCCACCTCCCCCTTCAGTTTCCCCGTTACTGCTGGTTCACCTTCATTTCCTGCCCCTAGTCAACTTGTCTGGTCCACAGTTTCTTTATTGCTGTTTTGGAGACAAGATCTAGCTCTGTAGCTCAGACTTCTGTGCCTCAGTTCTCTGAACAGCTGTGACTCCGGACCTGGCTGGTAGACTAGTATTTAATCCAGAGAAGTAAGAATTCACACAGTATCCAGGGAGGCTGACTGAACCAGGCCTCTGGCAGTGAACTCTGAATCACACAGCGCTGACCACTAAGCAGTACTAGAGCTACAAGCTGATGAGACCTCAGACATGCCACTCCGGGGCCCTGAAAGCTGGGTCTCCAAAACACCCACCACTGCTTCACCCACTGCACTGGAGCTGGGCAGGCAGGAAGCCGGACACCTAAATATCCACTGATGTCACTCATAGCAGCTGGGTAGGCTGGGCAGAGAAGCGTCGTGTTACTTACTAGCTGGTAAACCAGCAAGAGGGCGGCAGGAAGTGACAGAAGAAAAAATTCCTATGGCAGCCAAGGGTGGAGTTTAGTGGCCATCTTCCTTCTATCCATTTACTTTTGAGGCTGGTCTCAAACACTGTATGTAGTTGAAGGTGACCTTGAACTCCTGATCCTTCTGCCTCTGCCTCCTGAGTGGCAGGATTGTGCTGGGGGAGGGGGCGAGAACCTAAGGCTTCCTGTAATATGTACCTGTAAATGCCCAGGTAAGCCATTTAGACTCCCTACCCAGCTATCCTTATTTTACAACAAAGAGAAGGTATAAAGGTCCATGATCTGTCAAAGAATGATACCCTGGACTCAAATAATACGTAAATGCAAAGAGTCTTTTATTCTGCAGAAGTCCAGCATGCTGGGGTCTCCCATCATGAGAATAGAAAGACAATCAAGCAAGCTTGCAGGCTTGATTTAAAGCATATTATGGAATTCTGGGGTAGGTGACCTCTATGTTAATCTGTTGGGTCCATTTCTACCGACATCTTATTACCGGGTTGTGGGGAGCTAGAAACTTGCTGGGGAGGTCTGGAAACTGTTACTGAGAAAGTAGCTGAGGAAGTCTAGAAACTGCTGCTGATGCACTGTTCTTGCCTTAGGTCAGGTGGTTGGAGCAGCTTCTGAGGCCTGGACTTGCCTGGAATCGCTCAGTACTTGGAAATAGAGATTTAGGCCCAGTCTCCTTAACTGCCATTTTTTTCTCTTTTTTTTTTTTTTTTGGCTTTTCGAGACAGGGTTTCTCTGTATAGGGTTTCTCTGTATAGCCCTGGCTGTCCTAGAACTCACTCTGTAGACCAGGCTAGCCTTGAACTCAGAAATCCGCCTGCCTCTGCCTCCCAAGTGCTGGGGTCAAAGGCGTGCGCCACCACCACCCGGCCTTAACTGCCATTTTGAAGCCTGTCATGGAATCAGCCTAGCCTTCTCAAAAGTGCCAGAAGACTGGTGTCCACTTCTGCCCTCTGCCCCTTGCTTGGATTGAGCCACTACAAGGAAGGAGATGGGGTTGTCAGCTGTCCAACTGTCCAGCCAGGAGGGCATCGTAGGAGTGTTAAACACTGAGCTCTCCTGCCTGGCCCACGTCACCTGTCCATCAAGGCTACGATGTGCCACCACCATTTTCCATGGACAGAACTGCCACCTACTCATTACCAGCATTGTCCCTGCTCTTTCTGACACCAAGATCTAACAGCCGTCACCTTTTCCACCACTGTCCCCCCCATTGATGATGTCACCGTTGCTGCTGTGGCTGTGATCACTCTCATTATGTCGCTTCACAGCAGTGGTGGCATCCAGCTGGCAGCGAGGTCACTTCCTCCTGGCTGTGGCACTCACAGGGTAATTGCTTAATGAGATGAGATGGCTATGCCCCCAGCAAGCTACTTACCTGTGCTCTGTGGAATCTTCACAGGCTCTAGGCTCAGTGGCTGGGACTATGACTTCAAAGATCTTAAGAGCCCCTCCCTCCCCCAGGCCATTCTGTCCATTCTCCTGCCTCACTATCACTTTCTTTTTGGAGTAGAGGAAAGCAACATCCTGGGACAGTTAAGAGTGTTAGCAGAAGTCAGAGCTGGTGACTCATGTCTGCAATCCTACCACTTGTGAGGCTGAGACAGGAGGATTACTGTGAGTTCATGGCTAGCTTGGCCTATAGTGTAAGATGTGTCTCAAAGACCGAACAACAAAGAACACTTGTTGAGTTGCTCTAGACCAGCAAGTGACAGCACCTTGAAACCAAAAAACCCAGCCTTGGTTTGATCCTTTGTAAGATGGAGACTCTAGGAGCTGTCATATAGAGTGATATAATAAAAATGCCCTTGGGGTCATAAGTGAATGACCTGGCCATGTCTGTCATCAAGAAGCCCCCCAGGTAGAGTCTGCTCCTGTAAGTTTTCTTTCTTTTGTCAAAAATTTAGATTTGGGGGGATTATTTTGGTTTTTCAAAACAGGGTTTCTCTGTGTAGCCCTGCCTGCCTTCGAACTCACGGAACTCTACCTGCCTCTGCCTCCCTGGGTCTAAGGGAGCATGCCGCCCCACAGACTTATTTATTTATTTATTTAGGCTTGTAGCCCTGGCTGTCCTGGAACTCTCTCTGTAGAGCAGGCTGGCCTAAGAGATCTGCCTACTTCTGCTTCCTAAGTTCTAGGATTAAAGGTAAGAGTTACCACTGCTTGGCTTTATATTTTATATTTTTATTTGCTATAATTACTGTGGTGGGGGAGGAAGAGAGAGAGAGGTCACAGTGCACACAGAGTGGCCAGAGGTCAGCTCTGTGAAGTCAGTTCTCACCTTCCACCTTTCTGTGGGTTCCAGGAATTGGACTCATGTCACCAGACTTCCATGGCAAATGGCCTTACCCACTGAGCCATCTTGCCAGCCCCTTTGCGTCAAATATTTAAATGGCATTCACTATGTGGCTGCCACTGTTCTGAGCACTTTGCAGGTTCTGCTCTGATGTTTAAACTGCATAAGGACCCTCGAGACAGTACTGATATTGGCTCCTGTTTATGGTTTATAGAAATCCAGGGGTGGAAGGAGAGCTAGATACAGGAGGATCAGAAATTCAGTCTCAGCTTTGGTCACATAGAGAGTTCAAGATGAGCCTGCATTATTTGAGAACCTGTAGAAACAAACAATGTAACACTATATAAAATAGATAAAGAGAAGAAGCACAGAGAGGTTAAGTGTCTTAGCCTAGATTGCACAGCTGCCTAGTGCTATAACTGGGATTTGAACTCAGGAACTCTGGTTCCAGACTCTGTGTCTTAATGTTTACAGCAGGTACTTACCTCCTCTCAGACTCTGGCCTTCCTGTCCTGTGCAGGCAGAACTTGGCTCTTCCCACCCATCATATGTATAGAGAGCTTCCTGAAGTCCTTCATCCAGTTCCTTTTCTTGGAACAGCTTCTTATCCAGGCCTCCCATCCCTCCCAGTCAGGAAGTTCTTCCTGTTGTCTGATTTGACTGTGGGCTGAAGTGGCAGTTTCCAGGGAGGAAGCTCCTGAGGGAGAAAACTTATGAAAGGGGCCTCAGGAGGCCAGGTTGTGGGGTGTCAGGGCTTGTAGGGGTGAACCTGGGTACTCAAAGAGTGGAGAGGGGTCTCAGACATTGGCACAAGAGCTGGACACTGGGGACTGCCACATGGTTGTCTGCTCCAGGGGGCCTTGTTTCTCACCCCTCTTTCATGACCCAGCCTCAAGTCTCATGGAACTTTCTCTCTCTCCAGCAAGGCCCCACCAGCAGAGACTCCAGGCAGCAGAGGACTGCTGTTCTCTCTGTGTCTCTGTCCTCATGTCCCTGTCCTCACAGGCAGACCCCTGAAGCGTCCTCTCTAACTCCTCCCTCTCTTTGCTCTTTTGCATCTCTGGTCTATTCCTGAAGATTCTTTGGGAGCTGACTCTAGACCCATGGACCCGGGCATATCAAACCTACTTCATCTTCTCTAACTTGGTCTCCATCTTAGCCTAGGATGGGGTCCAAGACCACAAAGGACATGGAGAATCTCCTGAGGCTAGTCCTTTCTCATTTACCCTCTGTCCCAGGCTTCTGACAGAAGTGGGTTCTCACTGTGACCCAGGCTGAGTGGCATGCAGACTTAAAGCTGACCAGGACAGTTCCAGGACGCACATGGTTTCCATGAAACAAACAAACATGGTGGCTGAGAGAACTTTCCATAAGTCTACGGGGTGTGTCCAATGTGGCCTGGGGCTACATATGTCCCAGGATAGTAATGAACATGTCCTAACACATTTGTAGATGACAATAGCTTGTCATATTTCAAAAGATTGGACACCCCTGGTAGTCTTTCTTAAGGTTGGCAGGCCTGGTCTCTCCACTGCCATTGGGGTCACCACTGAGGGTCACTCCAGCCCTGGGTGTAGGTGCAGCCTCTGTAGCACCCCCTGACTCCCTGTGTGTCTGGCACTGCCTTGCAGCCTGTGGAGGTTCTGGCTTGGCACCAGGGGAAGATTCCTCAAGGCTCCAGCTTCCTGCTTCTTCCTCTTCATTTCTTCAGCCAGCACCTGAGGCCCCTCCCTTCATCCTGCACCTGACCCTCCCAAGCTTCCCAGCTCCCTCCCTCACCTTGGCCCAGTTCTTCTCCAACTTGAAGGTAAAAAAAATATGTGCAGATAGGTCCCATGTGGAGAGGCATATCTTTAATTCAGGCACATGGAAGACAGAGGCAGGCAGATCTCTGTGAGTTCAAGGCCAGCCTTGTCTACATAGTGAGTTCCAAGCCAGCCAGGACTATACAATGAGGCCCTGTTTAAAATAAAATAAACGTGTATGTAACTCTCATGAATACACATTCATGGCTGTTCATACTTGGTACATGTATGTCATGGCGTGTGGGTGGAGTCCCCGACTTCCACCTTGTTTGAGACAGGGTCTCTGGTTCAGCACTGCTCACAGCAGGCTAGCTCCAAGGAATTCTGTTTCTGTCTCCCATCTGAGATTACAGATGTTCTACACAACATCTGGCTCTCTGCTGATTCTGGGGACCTGAACTCCAGGCCTCAGGCTCACGTAGTATGTGCTTTACCTCTCCACTCTCTCTGCTGCCCTTTTTTCCTGGAGACGCCAAGTTCATGGTCCCCTCACAAGGGAGCCCCCCCCCCCCAAGGCTTCACACTGGAGATAAACTGGGCTCCTGACTAGCCTGGCCCTTCTTTTTTTTTGTTTTTGTTTTTCGAGACAGGGTTTCTCTGTGTAGCCCTGGCTGTCCTGGAACTCACTCTGTAGACCAGGCTGGCCTCAAACTCAGAAATCCACCTGCCTCTGCCTCCCAAGTGCTGGGATTAAAGGTGTGAGCCACCACCCGCCTGGCTAGCCTGGCCCTTCTTAGCTGGTTTCTGTCACCTCTGTCACTGTTGTCCCCTAGCCCTCACTCTCTGAAAGGCTCAGTGGCCCTAGCATGGCTGATAAGTGGGGGAGGCTCAGAGGCCTTGTGCCTTGCCTCAGTTTGGGCCAGCTCTGGAGGGCTGCGTAGCTCCTCAGAGCAGCCATGTACAACCTCAGCATCCAGTCGATAATGGAGGCCTGCTGCCCACCCCACCTCACCCCACCCCCACCCCACCCCCACCCCACCCCCACCCCACCCCCACCCCCAGGCTGCCTGTCCTGTTCTCCACAGCGTGGTGTCACCTTAGCAAGGCACATTTATGGAGTAACTCCTGTGTCCAGGCGTGCTTGAGCTCTGGCCTACGGGGAGGCTTGTGGTCACCAGCATCTGTATAATCTGGATCCCAGAGGGAGTCTAATGATGGAATAGAGCATCGATGGGCAATGAGCAAAGGAAGGCAGGGGTGCCCATGTTGGTGCCACTCACCCCCTCCACTCACCACCACCGGGAGCCACAAAGGCAATATGGAGGGGACACAGAACTCTAAACAGATTCACTCCCTTCCCTAAGGTTCTGCAGACCTTCCGGAGGGGCGGGGCAGCGGATGTGCTCTCTGATAAAGCAAACTCTCCTCCCTCTGTGCAGCAGTTATCTGATTGGTTACATCCCAGTCCCACCATCTCATCTAACCTGGGACATCAGGCAGGGGCCTGTGTGGTGTGAGATTTGGGGTCTCCCTAAGCTGCAACGAGGTGAGGGTTCTCCACGGCTGCTGCTGAACAGGTTAGCTAAGATTAAACTTGGACCCCTTCAGAGTCTCTCTCTGGGACCGCCTCTGGTTTTCTCCACCTGCCCTTTGCCTAATTTCTGTCTGTTGTGTGTGCCTATCAGGCCCCTGGTGGAGAACGAAGCAACCCAGCCCCATGCTGGCTTCACTCAGGAAGCCCTAGGGAATGTGTGGAGGATGAGTGAGCGTAAACCCATCAACAGTGCAGACCACAGCAGCTACACCTGTGGCTCAGTGGCTAGCGCGCTTACTAGTGCGCACAAAGCCCAGCACATCCTAGACCTCCTAGCATGAAGGTGCAAGGTTGTAATCCCAGCACCCGGGGTGTGTGGTGTGTGGGTGGGTGGTGGAACAACAGGACCAGGAACCCAAGTTTATCTATGAAGCAAGTTCTGATGAGACCCTGGTTCAAAAAGACAAAGAACCAAATCAAATAGACAAACAGTGACTGCAAAATAACCACTGTCCCCATAGCCGGGTGTGGCCAGGCTGGGTCTGACCTGAGGGCCCTCCTCCCATCCTGCCTGTCCCCCTCCAGGATCATGAGACTTGGTAAGACTGAATAATAATAATAATAATAATAATAATAATAATAATAATAATAATCACAAGGCAGGAGCTAGGATCACCCCCATGTGGACACTGTGGCTCCAGGAGATTTTATCATTGGGCCAAGATAAATAAATGTGAGTTGGAGACTCGAACCCAGGCTAGCCTGAGGTCCTGTGCACCTCTCTTCTGCCCTTCTCTCTTCTTGCCCTGCTGAGGATGGACCTCTGGGCCTCATATGGATTAGGGAAGCAGGTCTCAAACCACTGAGCCTTACTTTCAACCTTCTCTCTCTGTCTTCTCAGACTTCTTGCTCAGCAGTTATATCTCTCAGAGCCTCAGTTTATCTGTCTGCGATGGACACACTAACCTCTGCCCATTTTGAAGTTAAGGACCATAAATGCCCAAATGAGTTGTGTTAAAGTGTCAGGGGCGGGGAGAGAGAGAGTAGAAAATGCTGTGGTGACTTGCCCAAGGTCACCCTGAGCTGGTAGGGACTAGGTCTCAGCCGCTCAGCTCTGGCTGGGCTCTGTGGGTGGCTGAGGGTTAGTGTGAGGGTGGGAAGCTGTGTGTCTGAGTGTGGGTGTGAGTCCCAGCCTTCTTCCCAGAGCCCCTTGGAGGTCAAGAAGAGCCCCTGTTGCGTCTCATTTTAGGTCTCCATTGTATTAAATAAAAAAAGAGTAAACAGAAACTTGCAGGGAGAGAGCACAGCGTGTTTTAAATGTTTACATCTAACAAATGAAAGCTTAGAACAGGCACAAAATGTAATGCGGCATAATTGTGCTATTCACAGGATAATTACAGGATTTATAGAAAATATTAATTCCTCTGCACCGCAGGAGGTGTGGTTGGGTAATGGGACGCAAACTCAAAGTTGGAGACAGGCAGTCTCATGCTTCCTCTGTGTGTGTGTGTGTGTGTGTGTGTGTGTGTGTGTCTGTCTGTCTGTCTGTCTGTCTGTCTGTCACAGGGGCCACAGCTTCCTCTGGGCACCAGTGACCCAGTTCCACCCACTCAGAAACCTAACTGCCTGCATTACCATGCTACCCCAGGGTCTTTGTACTTACTGCCCTGTCTACTTGAGACATCCCTCCCTCACAGGGCCTCATGGCCGGCACCATCACATCCTCTGATTTCTATTCAAAGGCCCTCTCTCTTTCTCTGTTTGAGACAGAATCTCACTATGTAGACCAGGCTATCCTGGAATTTGTTATGTAGACCAGGGTGGCATAAAACTCACAGAGACCCACCTACCTCTGCCTCCAGGTGATGGGATTAAAGTCATGCATCGCACACATGGACAAGGATCTCCTTGAAATAAGTCTTCCGTAATACCCTATTTGGAACTGCAAACCATGTTCCCTTCCCTTTTCCTCTGGCATTTATTTATTTATTTATTTATTTATTTATTTATGTTTTTGAGATAGTTTTACTGTACTCCCTTCCCTCCCCTCCCCAAAGCTGAAGCCCAGGTCTCAAGCTCACAATTCTCCTGCTTCATGCATTTGCATGTCTAGCTGCCCTGCCCCTCCCAATCTCTAAGAAACTGTCAGAAATAGAGACAGATGGCCTGGATAAAGGCGCTTGCCTCCAAGCCTGACAACCTGAGTTCAAGTCGCATGTCTCTCATAATGGAAGGAGGGAACCAACTCCTGAAGGTTGTCCTATGACCTCCACAGCAGTATAGTGGCACATGTACCCCTCTCCTCTGCATGCAGAAAGTAAGTAAATAAGATGCAATTAAAAATAAATAAGACATCAGATTGTATTTAAAAACAAGGAATATGTCGGGGGCTGGAGAGATGGCTCAGGAGATAGGGAGGTGGAGGAACAGCTCAGAGTTAATACTGTGTATTGCAAAGCTGGGTGTGGTGGTATATGCCTTTAAGCAGGCAGATCTGTGAGTTGAAGACCAGCCTGGTCTACAGAGCAAGCTCCTGAACAGCCAGGGCTACACAGAGAAACCTTGTTTCAAAAAACAACAACAACAAAAACCAACCAATCAGCCAACCAACCAAATGCCAAATCAAAGCCAAGCCAGGTGTACTTACTGCTCTTACAGAGGCCCTGAGGTCAGTCCCCAGAACCCATATTGGCTGCTTCCTGACATCTTCTTCTGGCCTCTGCAGAAACCTGTATATATCCACATAGAGACACATAATTAAAAATAAAATGAATTTGGCTGGACAGATGGCTCAACAGTTAAGAGCACTGGCTGCTATGGTAAAGGACCCAGGTTTGGTTCCTGGAACCCACACAATGGTTCATAATCATCTGTTCCAGGGGATCTGATGTCTGATTCTGGCCTCTGCAGGCACCAGACATAGTACACAGATATACATGCAGGGAAAAGACCTACATATAACATAAAAGTAATAAGGTAGGCAGGTCTCAGAGTTTAAGGCCAGCCTGGTCTACAGAGCAAGTTCCAAGACAGCCAGGGCTACACAGAGAAACATTGTCTTGAAAAAAAAATCTTTAAAAAATGATAGTGTTTGGTATACATGTGCAGGACTGCAGGTGTGACAGTTTCCCATCATACACCTTGCTTTTGAGGCAGGGTCTCTGGCTGCCAGCTGTGCTGTGTGCTGCAGGCTGGCTGGTCCAGGAGCTGCTGGCTGATTCTCCCCTCTATGCTTCCCATCTTGCCATAGGCATGATTGTGGATGTGTGCCACCGAATTTTACGTGGGTTCTGGGGATCTCTTTCACGTCATTAGGTTTGGGGTTGCACGTGTGCGTGTGGGAGTGCACACATGCATGTGTATGTGGTGGTTTTGATGAGATGTCCCCCATAGTCTCAGGCTTTTGAATACTTGGTTCCCAGTTGGTGGTGCTGTTTGGGGAGAGGTAAAGGGGGCATGATGGCCTTGGAAGAAGTGACTCTGGCTAGTCCCAGTTTGCTCGTTCTGTTTCCTGCTTACAGTTCAATTGTGAGCTTCCCTGTTCCTGCCTCTGTGTCTGGCACCTGCTGCCACATTCCTCTCCATGATGGACTGTCCTCCCTCTGGATCCGTAACCCTAAATAAACTGTTCCTTCTCTAGGTGCCTTGTCCACAGACTTCTATCACAATACTAGAAAAGTAGCCAATACAGTATATACAAGTGTGTGTGTGTGTGTGTGTGTGTGTGTGTGTGTGCAGGCCAGGGGGTGACAGGGTGCCTTTCTCAAATGTGCTCCACCTTACTGTTAAGGCAGGGTCTCTTACCGAACCTTTCGCTGTGATTGGCTCCTCCTGCCTCTGCCTCCCCAGCTCCGGGGTTAGGGGTGCGTGCATACAGCTGCCCTTGGTTTTTGGGTTTTTTCCATAAGTGTTGGGAACCTGAACTTAGGTCCCCGTGCTTGTATGGCACGCATATTTCAGAGTCATCTCCCCAGCTCTCTCCATTTCCTCAGAGGTCTCTGCTTCACTCTGCATCTTCCAGCAAACCTGCCCTGAGGGTCTGGCACCCCATTATGTCTCCTCTGGGCTCCCTAAACTTCCAAGCCTCCCTCTTGCAAAGCACTCAGGGTTACGTGGGTGTTTGGTGCCCTTCACAAATCTGTCCTTTGCTAGACTGTCCTGACTTCTTGGGTGAGGACAAGTCTCTTCTTCATCCTGTTGTCATTTGTCTTACTTGGTTTTTGATGGTTTGTTTTCTTACTTGTTTTTATTTATTTGTTTTGTTGGTTTTCTTTTTAGTTTCTCAACACGGGGTTTCTCTGTGCATCTTTGTCTATCCTGGAACTCACTCTGTAGACCAGGCTGTCCTCAAACTCACAGACATCCGCCTGCCTCTGTCTCCTGAGTGCTGGGATTAAAGATGTGCGCCACATTGCCCAGCTCAGCTCAGGGTCCTACACCCCAAACACTTGGATTTGGGCTGAACTGTCCCAAGATCAGGCCTGCAGGCCCACTGCCCGTCTCTTGTACAGACAATGCTTTTTGCGTTCACTTGGGGAAAACCAGGTCTTTCTGTGCCTCATTTTCCACATCTGTAAAGTGGGAGCATTGCTGGACTGTAAAGACTATACTGAAGGAACCATGTTGCACAGAACCTAGCATAGAGTCAGTGCCCAATAAATTGAAAAAGGCTGGGTGGGAGTGTAGCTCAGTGTCAGGGCACTTGTCTGGCAAGTGAAGAGACCCATAGTTTGTACCCAGGGCCGTAAGTAAAAAGAAAAGGAGATCAGGAAACTAGAGAAGAGACAGCGTTCAAGCCTTCTGCTTGAGCTGGATCAGCGTGGATGCGCAGTTTCATAAATAGCCACTGGGTGGCGCCAAGATCCCGATTGGTGTGGGATTCAGTACGTCATTCTTGGAGAAGTTTTTAGTTCAAAAGTAGAAACCAAACAAGCCCGCTCCAGCTAGGGTGTGTCGTTCTGAGGCCAGGGGAAAAGAAAGTCCAGTCACTCCATCCTCTCTCCTTCTCTCAGTTTATCTGGGGGTTTTCTTGTCTTTGTTCAAGCATCAAGTCCCCTGACTTTCTCCCTAGTCCTCCAGTGTTGGGGGACAGAAATGGAAGCCATGCCAAAGTTTAATGAGACTTCTTTCTGTGGCCTTTTGTATGTGTGTCCGAGGCAGAAGAATCCCAAATGGAGGTTGGCTTCAGCTGCATATGAAGATCTTTTTTTAACAAAACAAGTGTGTGTGTGTGTGTGTTGGGGGGGTGCACGCACATGTGCACAGAGGAATATGTGAAATGCCAATGGAGACCAGAAGGGGGCAGCAGATCCACTGGAACTGGAGCTACAGGTGGCTGGAGCTGCCCAACCTAAGTGCTGGGAAACAAATTCTGGTCCTCTCCAAGACCATCCAGTGCTCTTAACAGCTAACCCGTCTACCCGCTCTATCCATCATAGGTTTCTATAAGTTGGCCTTATCCCTACACAGCTGTAGAGTCAGCCAACCCAAAGCACATCTCCTCCTCTAGAGAATCAAAGTATTGATGTCCAACCTTTCTCCAGGAGGACAGGCATCAGAAAACTTCTTTGTCTGTTGCAAGGCATATGTTTGTCTTATCTTTGCTTTAGGAATAGCCTCGGCCGGGCAGTGGTGGTTCACGCCTTTAATTCCAGCACTTGGGAGGCAGAGGGAGGGATTTCTGAGTTCGAGGCCAGCCTGGTCTACAGAACAGAGTGAGTTCCAGGACAGCCAAGGCTACAAGGCTACACAGAGAAACCCTGTCTCAAAAAAAAAAAAAAAAAAAAAAAAAAAAAAAAAAAAAAAAAAAAAAAAAAAAAAAAAAGAAAGAAAGAAAGAAAAGAAAAGAAAAACAACAACAACAACAAAAAGGAATAGCCTCACCATGTAGCCCAGGGTGGCCTTGAACTCATGATCCTTTCTGACTTCACCTCCCAACTGTTGGGATTACAGGCACACACCAGAACACCCAGTTCTTACGTTTGTTATTTGTTTGTTTTGGCTGACCCTCAGGGTCGAGATGAATCCAGCACTAGTTTTTCTTAGTGGGACAGACCATTTGAAGGGAATCCCCTTCTCCCAGCATCCCAGTCTCCATTCAGGAAACAAACGTCCAATCCTGGCCGCTGTTAGTACCAACCAGCAGGTGGCGCTGTCGCAAATGATCGACTTTTCCCGGAGGGAATTCTTGGCGTGCCACCTAGTGCACCCACCTAATTTTTGACCCTTGCTGACCTCCACAAGTCTGGTTGCATGACTGCAGGATCACACGGGGCCACAAATCTGATTGGTCACGGATTCAGTCATTCTTTTAAGTATCAGAAACATGCAGATGGACACGTCATATTCTTGAGTTCTCCCCAAGATATCTGCGCCTGCAGCTCCTGTCTGTGCTGTCCCAGAGAGAGCAGGTGCCGGCTCAGTGTAAGCAGCTGAATTCTGCCATCTCATGGTGTTACCCACTCCACTACCACCTGCCTCCTTGTGTCTCTCTTTTTGGAAAATTCTCACTGGAGGTTGACTAACGGACTTTAATTCTGTAACCTCCTAATTCTTAATTCTGTAGGCCTCCTGACCTCACAAGTGTCCAGCAGCCTCCTCCCCTCCTTCCTCAAGGACCGTCCAGACTGTGGGAGATGCCACCACTCAGCTATCCAGACGTTGGTCTCCAACTCGTAATCATGGTTTTGAATGCAGAGCAATCCTCCTGCCTAGCTTTCTGAATGCTGGGATTACAGGCGTGAGCCACCACACCTGGCCAGAAGATGGCTGGAATATTCCTTGTGTCTCACCATCTGCTTGCCCTGGCCTGTCCTTGAACTTCCTCTGAGCTCCACAGCATGGAAAATTAGCTCCTCAGGGTCAGCTCAGCTCTCAGAAGGCTGCAGGGGCATCTCAAACCCAGCCCACCTCAGTTCAGCAGGTAGAGAGTACTGGAGTTAAATGCCTCCCCTCAGCCAACCCAGGGATGGGGGCACCAGTAGGAGTGGTGGCCAGCCATCACTGAAGGGCTCTCTAACAGGCCCAATCATGGCAAGCATGGCGCTGGCAGCTTTTGTCCTTTCCTCTCCCTTGCCAAACCATTAGATTACATTCCTAAAGCGCTCCCCCAAGGTCTCTTCCCTTATTTGGCCACCTACTCATTCTTGAGACTAAACATCAAGGCCCAGCTATCAACATTCACTATTTGCTTACACCAGCTAAGCTGTCCAATCAGGACTTAGCACAGACTTCCCCTTCCCTCATTAAAAACTATTTCTGCAGGTACCCCTGCTACTTACTGTCTTGGTCTGATCCAGAGGTGGCGTCCCCTTGCTTGTCCTTCTGGGGTAATAAATCTCCTTTGTGCCGAGAACTTGGTGTCTGGGTGTGTTTCACAGCAACTCTGAGATACACACACACACACACACACACACACACACACACAATCATAGTATGAGGTCTGTACTGGGGTCATCACAAGGTCTGGGGACAGCTGTGAAATGCATCCTTCCTAGAGGAGGCATTAGTTCCCTGGGGGACTGGATAGGGTTTTCCCACCATGGAAATGGGTGAGTCCCACACTCAGTGACTGTGACAATGGGACACAGTCCCCATAGCACTGTGGCCGAGTCTCAGGAATTTCCCAAAAGGAGAATACCAGCAGGGAAAGAGTGGGATAATTTGGGAAGGGAAGCTCTGGGTGGGAGGGAGGCAATGTCTCTAAGAACTCTTAGGAAGAAAGGCCCAGTGGAACACAGCAGGTGAGAGTGGTTCCTGCTGGCAACCTGAGCACTCAGGGTGCTGAGGCAGGAGAATTGCTGTAAGTTTGAGGTCAACCTGAGCTACATGAGTCCCACTCTATTTAAGCGAGTGCGCACACCAAAACAAAACAAAACAAAACAAGACTTGGCAATTAAGAAAAATTAGGAAGGAGACAGGAGACAAAGAATCATAACACTCTCTTTTTTGTGCGTACCTTTCCATGAGGGAACTGGTGCTGGCCTATAAGGCACATGTGCTGAGTGCAGCCCAGAGCTCACGTTCTCCCCTGATGGACCACAGGAAGACAGCCCTGGGCCGGAGCCCTGGCTCCTTTGTGACTTGCTTTTGTTTACAGCACTGGGAATTGAACCCACGACCTCACACACACTACGGTAGGTGTTCTGCCACTGAACTACAGTCCCAGCTCTACCCCAGACACCCACAAGGAGAGTCCATGTGTGTTTTGCAAAGATAATATTTCATTTCTTCAAAAATGTCCCAAGAAACAGCTGGAAGTTCTGGTCTGGTCTGGGTCCTTTAATAATCTAGATGAGATTTCCCGCCCTGTTTTCTTTCTTTGCTTGGAAAGACCACATAGGATGGCATCTTCAGAGGCCAAGTAGACTCCTTACCATCAGCGCGGGCACTGTCAGAAATCCCAGTACCTTGAATATAAAAGGGCTGTTGATTAATTTTGGCTCTTCTTAAGGATGAAGTGGGTCACAGCAGAGGAGAGATTTAGTGATTGTTCTGAGTGGTCAGAACTCCCTTACCCTCTTCCCCAACACAAGAGAAACTGTGGAGTCCGTGTGGCTGTCCTTGGCTTCTGAAGTCCCAGGGAGGCAAGTTCGAGCCACAGAGCCTTATTTCATCCCCTCTACCCATGACTGCTTTCCAGAAATTCCAGCACTTTCTGAGCTTAGGCTGCAGTCGTTACTACAACCAGGGCACAGACTGTCCCACACTGTGCAGAGAGGATGGTGGCACATGGCTTCTCTAGCTCGGCAGAACCCCAGGAGCGCCGCAGCTGTGTGCTTGCAACTCATGATCTTGCAGAAAGTTGTGATCAGATGTGATTCAGATCTGATGCTGCCTGAAGATTTGCGGATCTGCTCAGCGGACAGTCCACTCCCAGGGTTACCAGCTCAGTGCTGAGCGGGTGGCCTCAGTTCCTCGACTCGTGGTCAATACTGTGGGTGTTGTAGCTTGTGGGTCCTCATAAAATGCCTGGCTTCCCTGAAAGGCAGGGAGGGGGAAGCCCGAATCTCTTTCATGGTTTAACCTTGACAATCATGTGACTTCACTCCTGCTCTATCTTATTGGCCAACCACGTCATTTCTATTTAAAGGGGAGGACATGCCGAGAGATTGCTGGAACCTTCTTGCAGCCTGACTACCACGCTAGCTTTTATGTAAATCATTATGAATGAGAGAGACGCTCATAGACTATGTTTTCACACCTTCTAGAACCATCTTAGTGATCCATGTCTGGGACTCTGAAGAGGGATGAATCTGTCAACCCCCAATGACTCTCTTCTTCCTGTCTCCCCCCCCCCCCCCCCCCCCCCCGCCAATCTTTACTTCCTGTGTCAGGCAGTGAGTTCCAGTTACCACCCAGATGTGACAGCTGTTCAGCCATTGACTCAGTAACTGTTCTAGACTCCCTCTGCTACAGTTCATCTGGAGGCCAGTGGCAGGGGTCAAGTCACCTGAAGGAGGGATGTATCATAAAAAGCTTAAGAGCTGAGATTTGGGAAGGACGGGGACTGGTGGTCTGGACCGTGGCAGCTGGAGTTCATGGTACTACAGACTCAGGCTACAGTTGTATCTCAGTCAAGTAGAGAGCTTTCATGCAAGCAGTGAGGACCTGGGTTCAATACCCAGAACCTGGGTGTCTTAGTTAGAGTTTCCATAGCTGTGAACAGACACCATGCCCAAGGCAACTCTTAAAAGAACAACATTTAAGCCGGGTGGTGGTGGTGCACACCTTTAATCCTAGTACTTGAGAGGCAGAGGCAGGCGGATTCCTGAGTTTGAGGCCAGCCTGGTCTACAGAGTGAGTTCCAGGACAGCCAGGGCTGCACAGAGAAACCCTGTCTCAAAAAAACAAAAACAAAAACAAACAAAAGAACTGACTTACAGTTCAGAGGTTCAGTCCATTATCATCAAGGCAAAAACATGGCAGCATCCAGGCAGGCGTGGTGCTGAAGAAGGAGCCAAGAGTTCTACATCTTGTTCTGAAGGCAAACAGGAGAAAGACTGGCTTCCAGGCAGCTAGGAGGAGGGTCTTAAAGTCCACACCCAGGCCAGCTAGTCTGACACAAGTGGCTAAAGAATAAATACTGTGACAAGGCCCTGTCTCAAGCAAGTAGAAAGTAAGGATCAACAATTGACTATTTGAAAATAACTAACAGTTAATGCCATGGCCGCCTCCAGGTGTGGATTCTCATGAATAAAAATGAGCCTCCCGTGGAGCGCTGGCTAGTTTTTATGTCAATGTGACACAGGCTAGAGTCATTTGGGAAGAGGGGATGTTAACTGAGGAATGTCCCCACTAGACTGGCCTGCTGGCAAGTCTGAGACACATTTTCTGATCAATGTGGGAGGGACCAGTTCACTGTAGGCAGTGATGCTGCTGGGCTGGTAGTCCTGAGTGCAATAAGAAAGCCAGCCAAAGGCAGATATCTGAGTTCGAGGCCAGCCTGGTCTACAGAGTGAGTTTCAGGACAGCCAGAGCTACACAGAGAAACCCTGTCTCGAAAAACAAAAAAACAGCCAGGCGGTGGTGGCATACGCCTTTAATCCCAGCACTTGGGAGGCAGAGACAGGCGGATTTCTGAGTTCGAGGCCAGCCTGGTCTACAGAGTGAGTTCCAGGATAGCCAGGGCTACACAGAAAAACCCTGTCTCGAAAAACCAAAAAAAAAAAAAAAAAAAAAAAAAAAAAGAAAAACAAAAAAGAAAAGAAAAGAAAAGAAAGCCAGCCAAGCAAGCCGTGAGGAGCAAGCCACCAAGGCCTCTGCATCAGCTCCTGCCTCCAGTTCCAGCCTTGAGTTCTTGCTAGGGCTCCCTTCAGTGATGTACTTATAAGCTGTGAGATGAAAGAAATCCCCTCTTTCCCCTCAACTTGCTTTTGAACATGGTGTTTCTGCAATAGAAACTCTAAGACATCTTATGATGATGTCAGTGATGGACTTTGTGGGGGGGGCTGAAATTAACCTTTTCCTCCTCAAGTTGCTTTTGGTCTTGGTGTTTATTATAGTAATAGAAACCCTAACTAGGGCTGGAGAGATGGCACAGCGTTAAGAGCACTGACTGCTTTTCCAGAGTACCTGGGTTCAATACCCAGCACCCACATGGCAGCTCACAACTGTCTGTAACTCCAGTTCCATGGGATCTGACACCCTCACACAGACAGACATATGTTCAGGCAAAACACCAATGCACATAAAAAAAACCCTAAGACAAATGTATTCTGTCATATTCTTTCTTACTATAAAACAGTAAAGGAAATCAAATACATATGAATCAGCTAGGCCCCTATAGGCTACAAGAGATATAATACTCAACTACAGATTTTGTAGTGAAGAGACTTCACGTTCCTCAGAGGTCCTGAGGCCATCCATCTTCAGATTAACTCTCTTCCATCCCCTGCTCAGGCTCTGCCTCTTTTCTTCATTGCTGGGGTCAGAACTTGGGGTCATGTGGAGGAAGGGGCTGTACGTCTGAGCTACCCCGCCCCCAGACCTCCCACCCTTCATGAATGGGAGATTGTCATGAAAGCTCCTAATGGTCACCTCCACAAACGATTAAACTGGCAACAGCAACCCTGAACAAGCCACTCGCCAGAGCTGGGCAGCCATTTCATCTGTGTTCGCCCACTGGGCCTGTGTGGGAACCTGATGAGGAAGAGGACCAGGAAAGACGGGCTCACCTTTTAACCCAGAGTCTGGCTGAGGAGCCTCCCGTTTGAACCGCTCAACTGTGTTCTCAGGCAGTCTCCCCGGAAAGGAAGGCTGGGGTAGGGCTCTCACCTTAAAATGTTTCTTTTCTCCAGGCAGTGGTGACACATGCCTTTAGTCCCAGCTCCCTGAGTTCAAGACCAGCCTGGTCTACAGAACAAGTTCCAAGACAGCCAGGACTACCCAGAGAAACCCTGTCTCTAAAACATAAACAAACAAACAAACAAACAAACAAAGTTTCTTCTCTTTAGGGCCAAGAATCCTTCTCAGAAGCCCCCACAGACATTCGCTTCAGTCTCATTGGCTAAACCGCAACCCTGGACCAATCAAAATGACATTTGATAGGTCATCTAACTCTGGATAGGTTGACATGTAGTCCTCTCACTTGAAGAAAACAGCCTTGCTTCAGGCAGGGATCAGGGACAAGTACCTGCCCTTGTTGTATGAGGGGAACCAAGGGTTAGCTGCAGCCTACCTGTCCACTGAGGTGACAGTGAGCAGGTCTCATCCCTCCCTAACTCTAGACTTCCTCAGTTGTTCCTTCCTTGCAAGGCAGACTCTGGCTTCTTCTGGTTTTCGCTCTCTGCATGGCCTTGGAATCTACTTACTTGTACCGTGCGGTGTTTCTAAGAAGCCATGACTCTTCTCAGTGAGCAGAATTACACTGAAAATTCCTGGATCCCAGGAAGAATAACAACTGCCCAGCAGGCAGCTAGACAGGACATCTCTGGGTCCCAGGGTCATCCCATCCTCACAGAACACACTGTAGAATGAGGCATCCCTGGGCTTGGCCCCCTTGCCTGCCATCTCCATAGTCCCAGGCCCCTCAGCTCTCTCTTACAGTGGACATCAGCCCTGAGTCTTTCCCAGTGCCCCTCTCCTCTGACATTTCCCTGCTAGGCTGCCAAGACCAACAAGGCCTCAGAACAAAGGATCTTTTGAGAAGCAGGATGTAGTCCCCTCAGAAGGAACCTGTGGTCTTAGCTAACAAGGGTCCGCTCTGCACTCTCCTGTGAGTACTGGAAATTCAAACTTCAGAATGAGTACAGCCGAGATGGTCATTCCTCTGCAGAGTCCAGTCCTTGGCAGAATCATAGAAAAGCAGTTACTTTCCCAGAAAGGGAGGAGGTAAAAGCTCACATTGGAAACAACTGCACTGCAGTTTCCACCATCACCCGCACGGCCCAGCTTACGGCCCAGCGCACAGCCACCTCCATGGCAGCCAGAACAGCTCCCCTCTCTTTTAAAAGGCTCAATCAAGTAAAGCTACATACTTGGCTTTGCTAAGGAAAAGAATTTCGGGACAAGCCCATATGACACAGGTTGTAATTTATTGAAAGGTTGATTGGTTGGTTTGTTTTTTGAGACAGAGATTCATTTTGTAGTCCTGGCTGCTTTGGAACTCACTCTATAGACCAGGATGGCTTCAGAGCTTGGCCTGCCTCTCTGCCTCTCGTGTGCTGGGTCTAAGGGTGTGAGCCATGTCCAGCACTGATGGACATTAGGTGTGAGGCTGAATGAAAAGAACAAGACATTCTCAAGTGTTGACATGGTCTCTTAAAGGGGAAAAATGTTTCAGTACCCTGATAGTAATGAATGGAACAGTAACAGAGAAAACATTGAAGAGAAGACATGAGGGGAGAGAGAGAAAGAGAGAGAGAGAGAGAGAGAGAGAGAGAGAGAGAGAGAGAGCAAGAGAGAGAGAGCACTCCTTCCCTTGGAATCCAGTTGAGGCATCTTACTAACAGACAACAAGAATTCCAGCAAACTTATCTTTCTTCTTCCCACCTATGCACCTGTCCTTTCCCAGGAATGTCCTGAACTCCTTGTGCGACCTTGGGGCTCTTGGCTTCCCCAGCTCAGACGGTGATTCTATCCGAGGCTCTTCAGAGCCACTTCACTGATCTCTCTTAAAAGAGAATAAAGAAAAGTTTCCTAGCAACCTTTAGAGATGGAACCCGAGAGCCATCATGATGGTGTGGTGGATAGCCAGTGCTAAGAAAATCAATTGTAGCTCTGGGGGTAGGGGGGGAGTCCGCACCCACACGTGGGCATGCTTAATCTCCCCTCACAATCCTTTGAGAAGCAGGTATGCCTACCTGGCTGAGTCTTTTTTTTTAATCTGGGCTTCTCTTTTCTCTTTTATCCTTGGACTGAAGCCTATATAAAAATTTCTATAATAAAACTTCTAGGGGGCTGGAGAGATGGCTCAGAGGTTAAGAGCACTGACTGCTCTTCCTAGAGGACCTGCGTTCAATTCCCAGCCACCACATGGTGGCTCACAACCATCTGTCATGGGTTTCGATGCCCTCTTCTGGTGTGTCTGAAGAGATTGACAGTGTACTCACATTGAATAAATAAATAAATCTTAAAAACAAACAAACAAAAAAACAAAAACAAAACAAAAAAAAACTTCTAGCAGGGCGGTGGTGGCACACACCTTTGATCCCAGCACTTGGGAGGCAGAGGCAGGCAGATCTCAGAGTTTGAGGCCAGCCTGGTCTACAGAGAGAGTTTCAGGATGGCTAAGACCAAACAGAAAAACAAACAAACAAGCAAGCAAGCAAAAATCTCTAACTCTGCTTCAAAAACTGTTTAGTTTCAAATCCCTTTCAACATTGAAGCCATAAGCCCTGGTCTGACCAGAGTTGAGGTCCCTAGAAGCCTAGGGGAAATCCTCAGGCTGCTGAGAGTGACCGTGGGAGCTGTGCCTCTGTCCCCTCAAGACTGACAGTGGCAATAGCTTTGGAAGCGTTTGGGATTTCACGGCTGAATGGGTTTCTAAGCCCCACCCCTGTCTCTTTTCAGGTGCCTGAGCTGGAGTTACAGTCTAGTAAGATAAGCAGGAGACACTTGGGCTGTGTAAAGGGGCTGGCACCCCTGTTACTGTAAATGGGGTTTCTGATAAGATTTCTAGAAAATTGCAGCTTTAGAGTTAAGAAGGGAGAATGGCCTTGAGCCAGTGTTAATTCTGTTAGAATTCTTGATTCCCAGCTGGCAGGAGGCTTCCACCAGACTCTGGGGTAAGGCCTCCCCCCACTACTAGTCTAGCCTGCCTGGATTCGTGCCCCAGCTTCTGCCAGAGCCACCATATCAGCCACCTCAGCTCCCGCTCCATCTCAGCTCAGGCGACAGCCCAGAACTTTCAGCTGCTCCTCAGTCAGGGAGAAATATAATCCTCCCTTTCAGGGTCAACTCTAGGGCGGAAATAAAAGTAGCCACTGGGGGGAAGTCACGGCATCAGGAACAGGGCCCTGTGAACATGAACCCCAAGAGTGGGGGCCGTGGCTGGGTTTGCATGCATCTTACCCCAGGCTCTTGGGGTACAGCCTGCAGCTGTAGTTTGTATTTCAGCATTAACCCCTCTCGTACTAGGATCTCCAGCTATAGTCTCTGGAATGCCTCCAGCAGCAGTATCTGGATGCTTGGGAGAGATGCAGATTTATTTATTTATTTATTTAGATAGCAGTTCACTGTGTAGACTATAAGCTGGTCTCGAACTCACAGAGATCTACCTATTCCTGCCTCCTGAGTGCTGAGATTAAAAGCCTGTTACTATGACCAGGATGCAATGGAAATCCTTGCCCCCTCTCAGATCTGTTCCATCAGGCTTTGGGGGAGGGCCCAACAAGTTCTGTTTTAGCCTCTTAAGTGATTGTGAGTGCACCAGCTGTTGGGGACCTGCTAGTCAATGCTGAGGTGACCTGATTTTCCTTTGAGTGTCACATGACTATGATGTTCTCAATGTTTCTGCTAGGTATTCATTTGGGACAGGCAAATCCCATTTTAACTGATGAGCCAGAGGGGGGATTCCAGAAAGAACCGGCCTCCACGAATAGCTGTTCATAAAACGAGGAAGACATCTGAGGGGTGGCCTGTGGGTGCTGTCGGGAGCTGCATGGCATGGGGTGTGTCAGGGGGCAGGTTTAGAAGTAGAGGTCCAGGATGTGTGTGCAGGGAAGTGGAGGCTGCTGGGTAAGTGTCCTGAAGAGAGAGCAAGGAAAGAGCGGGACAAACCAATAGTAATAGCCACTACTATTTACCACAGCCTGTCGGAGCTCTTAAACACCCGCACTGAACATATTCACCCTTCATAAAGGTCCCATTCTACAGAGGGGAAAACTGAGTCACAAGGTTGAATAACTTATCCAGGCAAATAGCTATTATACAGAGGGCAGGATTGGGACACAGGTCAAGGGGGCCAGCAGAGCAGGACACCTGGGGGCCAGCACTGCAGGATACCTGGAGAGCTCATCTCAGATCTTTCCTAAGCACAGTGGGAAGGTGTTTGGAAGGCTTTAGGCAAAGGCTGCCAACTCTTTGTCTCATGTCTGTATTGCTGACTTGCTTTTGTGTAAAACTCCCCAAGGTCGGGATGAGCAGGGTGCACTTGGGAGGCCTGCTCTTCAGCCTGTGTCTCTGTGTGCTCAGCAGCAGTCTCTCAGGAAACTCATGGTGACAGCAACAGGCAGGGTGAGTCAAGGCCAGATGCTGATGGAGTGGGACAGCAGAGCCTTCTGGGAAAAGAACAAACTACATGAAGTCACTACAAGGATTCTTCCAAGACTAGAAAGATGGAACCTGACTGTCCATGTGGGGTTCCTGCTCTGAGCCTCACCCCTGCCTGGCTGGCAGGGCACTTGTTTGTTTTGTTTCAAGACAGGGTTTCTCTGTGTAGTCCTGGCTGTCCTGGAACTCACTCTGTAGACCAGGCTGGCCTCAGAAATCCACCTGCCTCTGCCTCCCAAGTGCTGGGATTAAAGGCGTGCACCACCACTACCTGGCTGGCATCAGATTTCATTACAGATGGTTGTGAGCCACCATGTGGTTGCTGCAAATTGAACTCAGGACCTCTGGAAGAGCAGTCAGTGCTCTTAACCACTGAGCCATCTCTCCAGCCTCAAGGTGCCTTGGTACCTTCCTTTCCTTCTTTCTTTCTCCCTTTCTTTCTTTCTTTCTTTCTTTCTTTCTTTCTTTCTTTCTTTCTCTCTCTTTCTTTCTTTCTTTCTTTCTTTTTCCATTTATATATTTTATTGAGTGTACGGTAGAAGAGGGAAAATGGGTCAAAAGGGAGGAACGTAGGGAGGGAGGAAGGGCCATCTTTCCATGCTGGGATGATCCGTGCCTTGGGAAGGGAAGCAGTCAGTCCATCCAAATGGGCTGGTATGTAGTCGCCATGCTTTATCGAAAAGACCTTGGTTCTGGCCTCCCATTTGATTCCCAAAGGGCAGTCTGGGGACTGTGTCTCATGATGGTCTAACCCCAGCTCACGTTCCCTATTATTGGGTGCTATCCAACGCTTGGTGAATTCTGCTTCCGAATGATAGGAAGAGCCGACATTGAAGGAGCAAAAACGCGACATCACTGTGAATGCTTTGCCACCACAAGCCAATTATCCTTGTGGTAACTTTTCTGATGCCTCCTACAAAAGTGGCCCAGTAGGCACTCGAATTCCACGCCCGGCTCCACACCAGCGAGCGAGCTTCTTACGCATTTAAAGTTTGAGACTAGGTTGAGCTAAGGTGCTTTTTTTAATCACTTATTTTCTGAGGCAGAGGCTCTCAGTGGACCTGGAGCTCACTGATCTGGCTAGGCTAACTGCCCAGCAAACTCCAAGAATCCTCCTGTCTCTGTTTCCTCTGTACTGGGACGACAGACATGCCCTGCTTTTGCTGTGGGTACTAGGGACCCTAACTCATGTGTTTATAAGTACACACTCTATTGACTGAACCACCTCCTTAGCTCCTTTTGTCTGTTTTTGAGTCAGGGTTTCATGATATAGCCAAGGCTAGCCTTGAACTTGCTGTCCTTCAGTCAGGGTATGCTGGGCTTACGGATGTGTTCTGACACCTAACTGCAAAAGTGATCTTTCAGTATGTTTTGTCAGGTATGGGAGTCTGTAGTCTAGCAAACAAAAAAATAGTATGGCCTACCTTGCTGGGTCCTCGGAAGAACTGAACTCAGGGGCCTCACGTTCTCTCTGCATCTGACTCAGAAAAAAAATTTGTCTTTGGATTCTGTCTTTTCCCTCTCTCTGTTTCAGCCACTTTGAATGCTTTCTGTGCTGGAAATCATCATTTGCAAACTGTGACACACACATCCACACCACACACACACACCACACATACACATTCTACACACACCCCCCACCATCACACACATACACACCACACATACACACATACACCACACTCACCCACACATACACCACACACACAACACACACACACACACACACACACACACCCCGTGTCACTCTTCCCTTGCAGTAGATCTGCTGAAATGACCAGGTTTTGGCAGATGCAGCGTAAGGCAAAGGCAATCCATTAATTTCTCTTAAGCAGAAGACTCGTGTTCCCTCCTCCCCTCTCTTTCCTGTAGATGAAATGGGAATGCTGGGGCTGAAGCTGGAGCAGCCAATCTGGACCATGTGGCAAAAGGCAAATATGGACCATCCAGGAACAAGGCAGAGGAGGACCCTAATGTTTGCATTATTATCATAGCTTCCTGGACTGAATTCTGTTTTGAGTTAGGGTCTCACCATGTAGACCAGGCTAGCCTCAATCTCACAGAGCTCTGCCTGCCTCTACCTCGTGATTGCTGGAGTTAAAGGCTCCACACCCAGCCGTATTCTTGGACCAAGAGATGCAGATTGGTTTGAGGTAGGGTCTCATATAGCACAGGTTGGCTTTAAACTAATAGTTGAAAGTAGATTTGACTTCCCAGATTCTGAAATTAAAGATGTATACCACCACATCCATCAGCTTCTTGGTGGCTCCAGGAGAGACTGGAAGCCTGGTGGGACAGCTGGAACTGTAAGATCAGGGTTCTGTTTGACCTAGGAACAAAGCCAGGTGTGCCTGGCAGCCTCTGCGTCAAGAGGGCACACGGATGAAGAAGGAAGCTCAGGGGAGCCGCTGAGCAGGTGGCTCCTTTCCTAGAGTCCCCTTTTCAGCCTCCAGCTGCCCTCCCACCCCCCACCCCCACCCCCCTGCCCCCACCTTCCTGCTCGTTAGACTCTGCTCTTCAGGCCTAATTGATTAGGGCTGGAGAACTGGAGCAGGCCCACAGGCACCCACGGCTCTGCAGGAACCAGCCTCATCTTTCCGTGCCTTCTGGAACTCTGAGGCAAAAGCGCTAACTGCCATTGGATCTCCATGTGAGGCTGGATCTTCACAGAACAATGTCCCGTGCTCTTCAGGAGAATGACCTGGAGTGCTGGAGTATGGGAGCGCTGTTATGTGTGGTGCCAAGCAACTGAAGCGTCAGCCACACAGGTGGTCTTGGGCTCTTGATCCACCTTGCCCTTACCCTCTTCCCCGGGGGAAAGCTGAGTTCAAGCGCTGCCCCCCTTGAGGGACAGGAAACCACTAATCCCTGCTTCTAGTTGCCAAGCAACCCAGGATGAGCCTTCGAGGTCATTTCTCAGACAGCTCTGCGCATCCCCGCAGCCTGCGAACAGATGGCCCCACAACCAACCAGTCCCAGCCCTAAGCAATTGCTATGCTCCTGCAGCCTGTCTCCCTGAGAGTAAGCAAAGAGGAGGAGGCCTCCAGGGATGCAGGCGGGGCAGTGTGGGGCCTGTTGAGTGTGGAAAGGGAGAGGGGCCTGGGCTGGGCTCCCAGCAGCCCTAAAGCATTCTGCTCTTGCCCAGGGCAGTGCCTGGGAGGAAGGGAATGAGGAGGAAGCTTGATAGCTAACTGCCGTTAGTTCTCTAGTTAGGCTGGATTGTGTAGGGAAGAAGGCCTGTCCCACTTGTCTGCTCGCCAGAGTACATCCTTTGACGAGAGGCTCTCAGTAGCTAGGAACAAGCTACGGATGCAGCTCAGTTGTAGAGGCCTGCCTAGCATGTTTGAAGCCCTGTGTTTGATCTCTAGTATTTCATAAAACTGGGTGTGGTGATGTATTCCTGGGACCCCATTACTGGGGAGATGGTAGCAGGAGAATCAGAAGTCCAGTGTCATCCCTGCCCACACAGAGAGTTACAAGCCAGAACTTGTGTCAGTCTCAGGACTCAGGAGGCAGAGGCAGGAGGATCTCCGTGAGTTCAAGGCCAGACTGGTCTATATATCAAGTTCTTATGTAGTAAGGTCTTGTCTCAAATAAATAAGAAATTAAAAAATCAGGAGGCATCTGTAGTAACCAATCATCTGTTCTTTATTTCTAGGACAAAATTTGAGATGATGTCTCAGCCTGAGGGAGGCTTTCCTCTCTGGTTGCAGGAAGATACGAGATGCAGACGGCTCTGAGGAGTGTCTGTCCTGTTGTCCTCTGTTTTGTTTTTAATTTTCTTAGTTTTGTATTTTTGAGAAAGGGTCTCACTCTGTATCTTCTGGCTAGCCTTGCACTCGCTGTGTGTTAGTAAACCCCCCTCCATCCCCCCTTCCTGAAAGCATCATGGCTGGCAACAAAACAATTGGAGAAAAGGCAAGCATGAATCTCAGTTCAGTTCAGACGTCTGGAGTCTGACGCCAGGTGGTTTAATTTAGCAGTATTTAAGCCTAGCACAATTTTGGAAAAAAAGTTTTCTGATGACAATTAACTCAATTCCTGAGTGTACATCAAAGCTTAAGGCCTGTTTACATTGAAACTCTGCAAAGGTGAGGCAGTGGTGGCACATGCCTTTAATCCCAGCACTTGGGAGGCAGAGGCAGGTAAATTCGAGTTCGAGGCCAGCCTGGTCTACAGAGTGAGTTCCAGGACAGCCAGGGCTACACAGAGAAACCCTGTCTCAAAAACCAACCAACCAAAACCAAAACCAAAACCAAAACAAAAACAAAAAAAACAAAAAAAAAAAAAAGAAAGAAAGAAAGAAAAGAAAAGAAGAAAAAAAGAAACTCTGGAAAGTACAGATGGCTTCTTCCATAAAGATGGGTTCTGTGGACTGAGATACAATGCCCAAGGTAAGGGTCTAGGGAGGATGACTGAGGTAAACTCCATGTCTGTGGGCATCAGGAGTGGCCTGGCCCTGAGACAACACAGAAGTCACTCAGGCTGCTGGGAAGCACAAGAGGTGTGTCTCCTAAGGATGGCTTTATGGAGGAACAATGCTCCATAATGGGGGATGGGAGTCTGGGCTAAACCAACATAACAATTCTGGGGCGTTTGGGTGAAGCCTGGCCCTATAGGTAGCAAAGCGTCACCAGATTATAAACTCCATCCTTTGCCAGCATTCCAGGGGAAGGACAGGTAGCCATCTTCCTCTGAAGAGACAAGCCCATGTGCTTAACCTTCCTGGTTCCCCTTGAGCTTGTCTGTGTGCACGAGGACCTCTAGCCCTCTACAGCTCTGTAGACCAGGCTGGACACAGACTCACAGAGATCTGTCTGCCTCTGCCTTCTATGTGTTGGGATCACAGGCATGTGCAACTGCTCCCTGACTTTTATTTTGAAATGTGTATGAGTGGGGGGGCTGGAGAGATGGCTCAGCAGTTAAGAGGCACTGGCTGCTCTTGCAGAGGTCCTGAGTTCAATTCCCAGCAACCACGTGGTAGCTCACAACCATCTGTAATGAGATCCAATACCCTATTCTGGTGTGTCTGAAGACAGCTACATTGTGTGTGTGTGTGTGTGTGTGTGTGTGTGTGTATGTGTGTATTTCTTTAAAAATGTATATGAGTGTTTGCATATGTATGGGCACCATACATATGTCCTAAGTACCTCAGGGACCAGAAGAAGTGAGTCAGACCTGGAACTGGAGTTACAGTTCTGAGCCACCACTGGGAACCTTACCCAGGGCCTCTGCATGAGGAGCATGTGCCGTTAGCTTGAGCCATCTCTCCAGTCTGTGTTGCCCTACATTAACGCAAAGCAAGACAGACCTGCTATGTTCAGAGCAGACACCAGCCACATGTCCTTTAATTCAATCCAATTCTGGCGTGACCCACCTGCAGGTGGTGTAACATCCCGGAGGTTCAGGCTGAGCCTCACAGGTTTCTAACTGAGGATGCCAACAGGTGGATTGCCATATCCACTTCTGACCAACCGATGTCAAACTATGGCCCCCCCACAAACTCTGGTCTCTGGGTTAAATCATTTTGCTGGTGGTTCCCAGTACTCAGGGAAACGGAATGCTCACCAGTTGCCTCTTACCATTATTTTTATTTGAGACGGGTCGTGCTGTGAAGTCCAGGGTAGCCTTGAACTTAGAATCCTTCTGCTTCTGTTTCTGAGATCATATGCCTGGCACCAGTTTATTATATTAGTAAAGGATATTATCTCTGCATGGTATTGCATGCCCATAATGCCAGCACTCAGAAGGCTAAAGTTGGAAGATTGTCATGAGATAAAGGCCACCCTGGGCTGTATAGTAAGTCCCAGGATAGCCTGGGTTACACTGTGAAGCTATCTTTAAAAGAAAAAAAAAAAAAGTACAGCATCTTGAGTGCAGGGGACAGATCTAACATTTGTTAAAAGTCTGGTCCTGTTGTCCCTTTAAGGGAATGATTGGAAACATTTATGATCTGAATAAGAACTGTCCCTCAAAGACTGGAATGTTTAAGCACTTGGTTCCCCATTGCTGGTGCTGTTTGGGAAGGTGGTGAGACCTTTAGGAGGTGGGACCTTACTAGAGGAAATATGTCACTGGGGGTGGGCTTTCAGTGTTTATCAGCGCATTGTATCCTGTCCTCTGTTGTGCTTTGTCTAAAGTAGCTTCCTGCTCCTGTTGACATGCCTACCGCTTGCCGCCATGCCTCCCCACCCACTATGATGGACTCCTATCCCCACAGAACCATATGCCCAAATAAACTCTTCTGTAAGTTGCTTTGGGTCGTGGTATTTTGTCACAGCAACAGAAAAAAAAAATTAATGCAGAAGACAAAGTGAGTGGTGGGTTAGTGCTGTGTGGCGACGCACACCTGTGATCAGAGCATCCAAGATGTTGAGGCTGGACTTTGAGATGGGTATAGAGTAAGCACTTTTTTTTTTTTTTTTTTTTTTTTTTTTTTGGTTTTTTGAGACAGGGTTTCTCTGTGTAGTCCTGGCTCTCCTGGAACTCACTTTGTAGACCAGGCTAGCCTCGAACTCAGAAATCTGCCTGCCTCCACCTCCCAAGCGCTGGGATTAAAGGCGTGAGCCACCACCGCCCAGCCAGAGTAAGCACTTGTCTCCAAGAAAACATTTAAAAACTTGACTGTGGAATATAACTCATGTAGAGAAAGGCGCATAAGACAGAAACATGTGGTATGATGTGTAATTATGAAATAAACACCTGTCCTGTATGCACCAGCTCGAGGCACGGCAGATTGCTGGCAGCTCAGGTGTCCCTGTGTCTCTGTCACATGCCTTAGTTCCTCCTAAGGGAATCATTCTTGTGGTCTTTACAGTAGTCTCTACCCACTGGTACAGCTTCATGGGTCTTCATAGAACATCCATGCTCTACAGTATAATTTAGATTCTTCTGGTTTCAAACTTTATATAAATAAGTCACCCCAGATGTTTTGGGCTTTGCTTTTTTGCTGTGTGCTAGGCTCTTACCAGTCTGTGTTGTTGGGAAGAATAGTTTACCTATTTTCACTGCTGCTCACTATTCCCTGGTGTAATTACAAAGCCAACTCAGAGCTGCGGGGCTGGCTCTGACTTTGACACACAAGATAGAAGACCTAAGTTTGATGTCCAGAATTCACAAAAGTAAATATAAATAAATAAATAAGCAAGCAGATGTGTCTGTAATTCCAGGTGGGACCAGAGAATTTGCTAGAAGCTACCAGGACAGTTAGCTTGGAGTAAACCACGAAGCAGAAACAAGAGCAACCATGGTCAGCACTGTAGGAGGGGAGAACAAACTTCCTAAATCTTTCCTCTGACTTCCACGTGTGCCTTCACAAACGGAAAATAATTTTTTCAACAAAGCACCCCATTGGGGCTGAAGAGATGGCCCAGGGGTTAAGGGCTTGTTCTGTGTTCTGCTTTTGCAGAGGACCCAAGTTCAGTTCCCAGCAGCTCATAACAGCAAGTAACTCCAGCTCCCACAGCTTCTTCTGGTGGGCACCTAGACTCCTGGGCAGGCATCTGCACTGGTGGGTGTAGCGCACAACCTCACCGATAAGGAGCACGCCACACTCAGGATTCTTCTGACAGCATTTATTGAACAGCTCTCAGGATGGTAAGGTGGAGGGAAGGACGCCGAGCTCAGAAAGCCCGCTGCTTAAATAGAGCTTTGGGAGACGTGCAGATCCCTCATTGGCTCAAATCTTTCATCCAATTGTCATACTCGGTTTTTGCGCCATGCGCAGGCGCATTCTCAAGTAAAGCTTCCGTGAAGAACCAGGAAGCAGAAGCCTGCGCCATCTTTTAATGGCAAATGCGGCTCCTCACATCTCCCCCTTCCTTATTAAACTGCAACAACAATCGAGGGCTGTTAGGTTGCCGATCTAGCCCACCGTTCTACCGATAGGCGTTCAAGGCAGTTAAACAGTACGAGACCCTCCACACCTTTTATCCCGTGCAATGGGAACCTGAGCCCCGGGAAGTGTGGAGGACCACCACTAGGATACCTGGTGCAATGGGAACACGAGCCCTCAGGATATCCTGTTAAGTGATGGTGTCTCATTGTTTAAGCAGATTCGACCAGGCTTGAGGGGATGTTCCCTGCTCCACGGCAAGCAATGTTTGAATTTGCAGAGCAACCAGAGGGTAAGCAGCACTTCCCCAAAGATCATGCAGCCAAATAACCCTACCCCCACCCATTCCTTAAAGTAAGAAAAGACTGAAGAGATCCATGAGGAGTCCCTGGGTCAGGGAGAAATCCAAGCGAGTAGAATTGATCTGGACGATAGCAATCCGCAATCGTCGCATGGTCTCATCAAAATCAGCCGTCCAATTCTGCAATAGCTGCTGAGATAAGATTCTTGAAAGGTTAGCTACCCGAGTAAAATTTTCATATTGAATGAAGGTATTTATATACACAAGCAGGAGAACACAGGTGAAAACACTTTACCACGTGCACCATACAGCTGAGGTCACTAAACAGCAAAACAAGCTATGTGGGATAAACAATATATTTATCAGAGTGTGCTTCAGCTGTTATAGGCTTTTGACTAAACCGTTGATATAAAAGCAACACTCTTTAAGGCAACACACAACTTCCCCTGTTGGAGAAGTGAAAGGTCTAAGCCTTGTACCCATAAATTTATACCAATGAAATCCTTGAATTTTGCATCAGCTTAGTAACCATTATACAGATAAAGACAGCCTAATATTAACCACCTCAGTCCCCAAGTCCAGGGTATTGGGGCGCCGACTCTTCATTAACTTCTTCAAGCTGAACATGGGCGTTGACTTTTAGAAGAGGAATGAGGGGAAGGGCAAATTGATAAGCATCTGAAATCTGTCTTAACTGCATCCAGCTGGAAGTCCAGGGCATCAGTGAACATGCAGGTGATAAGATTCATTCTCCAAAGCTGTGTATTCTGCAATATACAAATCTCAAAACAAGGTTTAGTATCAAGATAATTATTTTGATTCTCTGAAATCTAGTGTTCTGGAGGCCTACCTCTGTCATGTCTGATCCATATAATTCTGGAAGACATAACTACTACCTTAATGACCTCATCAGAAAACTCATAGAAAAACCTTTTTTCCAAATTAACCTTTCCTTAAGCCAGTAACCAGAAAAACCTTTACATTGAGTTTTTATCCAGAAAAATATTATACAACTCAGAATCACACCCATTTTGAAAGTTAAATCAATTAACATTATCATTTTGCTTAGCTCTCTGTCTAGAGCAGCCTTCTATTTATTCCTCGCGTCTTTAAAGCCTTTTTCATCTGTTTTTACTCACTTATTTATTGCCCCATTTTCATTATTATAACCTTTATTTATCTGTTTGGCTCTCTTGACTCAGAGCAGCCTGCAATTTACTCCTTGCATCTTTAAAACTTTTTTCATCTGTTTCTATTACTTATTTCTTGCCCCGTTTTTGTTACTATGCAATCACCTTTGTTTCACTTCTGAATTCAACCAGCTCCGTCAGTCGACTGGTTCTCCAGCGCAGGGTGTCTTCCACTGTATCCCGCTTACTGGAATTCCTTGCAGAAAAGCGTCTAGACTCTCCTCGCCGTCAGTTCTGAATCCTCTGCGAGCCAACAGGGTCCTTCACGACTGGTCAAAACCCCGAGATGTTCGGCTCCACCCGGGTTTTGGCACCAAATGTAGCGCACAGCCTCGCCGATAAGGAGCACGCCACACTCAGGATTCTTCTGACAGCATTTATTGAACAGCTCTCAGGATGGTAAGGTGGAGGGAAGGACGCCGAGCTCAGAAAGCCCGCTGCTTAAATAGAGCTTTGGGAGACGTGCAGATCCCTCATTGGCTCAAATCTTTCATCCAATTGTCATACTCGGTTTTTGCGCCATGCGCAGGCGCATTCTCAAGTAAAGCTTCCGTGAAGAACCAGGAAGCAGAAGCCTGCACCATCTTTTAATGGCAAATGCAGCTCCTCACAGGTGGGCACCTGCACTCATGGGAACCTGCACTGGTGGGCACATACCCCCACACACATAGTTACAAATACAAGTAGATATTTTGTAAAGAAATGTGTCTAGCCGGGCAGTGGTGAGGCACACCTTTAATCTCAGCACTTGGGAGGCAGAGGTAGGTGGATTTCTGAGTTCAAGGCCAGCCTGGTCTACAGAGTGAGTTCCAGGACAGCCAGAGATACACAGAGAAACCCTGTCTCAACAAAACAAAACAAAACAAAACAAAACAAAAAAACAAAACAAAACAAAAAAAAGGAAAAAAAGTGTCTATGCACTTTACTAGTGATAGACTTTGAAATTCTTTGTTTTTACATTTAAATTGTGTGCAGGAGAGAGAACATGAGGAAGTCAGTTCTCTTTCAGCTATGTGGTTCCAACAAGCTCCCTTTCCCACTGAGCCATCCCACCTGCTTCTTGATGGGCTTTAGGATTGCTTCTGGTGCTCGTGTATTCTTAAGTTCTCTCTCTCTCTCTCTCTCTCTCTCTCTCTCTCTCTCTCTCTCTCTCTTCTCTTTCTCTCTGAGACAGATCTCTCATTATGTTGTTCAGGGACTCACTCTGTTAGACCAGGCTGGCCTCGAACTCACAGTGCCACCTGCCTCTGCATCCTGGGTGCTGGGATTCAAGGCGTGTGCCAGCCAGACCAGCTCTGAGTGCTTTTGTATATATTCCTTGGCACACTATGCATGCATCGCCTAGGACATTTTTCTGGTTTGGTGTCCTGCATCACAGTATATGAGTGTCATACCACTCTACTAGAAAATGCCAAAATTGCCTTTCCCCAAATCAGCTGTGCTAAGACACACCAGCTTCTATGTAAATTTTGGAAGGGTTGTAAATCCAGCAGTCAGGAGGCGGAGGTAGGAGGATCAGTGGTTCAAGGCCAACCTCCCATACAGCCCAAGTTTGATGACAGCTTGAGCTATATGAGACCCTGTCTCATAAAGGAGGTGAGCAGCTGGCTGGCTAAGTAGGTGAGTCACTTGCTGTTAACCGTTTATTGTTTCTTGAGACATAGTCTTGCTATATTGCTCAGGCTGTACCAGAACTTCTGGGTTCAAGTGGGTCTCCCTCCTCGGCTTCTCTCCCAGGCGGGTACCACCCACAGTGCCTGGCTTCCTCTTATTTGGGGGAAAAAACAAATCAGGCTGGGCGTAGTGGCACATGCTTGTGACCCCAGCAATGGGAAAATGGAATGCATGATGACAGGAGGCCAGAGCCAGCCTAAGACCCTGTCTGCACTGGGCACGGTGACACCTTTAATCCTGGCACTCAGGAGGTAGAGGCAGGTGGATCTCTGTGAGTTTGAGGCCAGCCAGATCTACTGAGAGAGTTCCAGGACAGCCAGGGCTACACAGAAAAACCTTGTCTTGAAAAGCCAGGAGACAAAAACAAAGAACCTAAAACCTCAAACAATTTCCATTTGTTGTCACTCTTGAGGTCTAGGATAATAATCACCCCCCACAAACATTCACATTTGCTTCCAGGAAGCACAGGAGCTTATAGCTATAGCAGGCAGAAATGTACAAGTCCATTTAAATAAATGCCAAGATCACAAGTGTGAGCAACCGTGTACATTTTTTAAAAACACACTTCCTGGCAAGGACTGTGGGAAGCCTGGTGTATTTCCTGCTCTGGTATCCTCTGGAGTTATTCAGATGCTCAGTGAGAGACTAGATTTTCCAGCCTGGCATTTGTGTGGTGCAGGCCTTTGAGCCTGTGTGGCAAGCACTTTACCAAGTAAGCACCTCCCCAGCCTAGGATGGTTAATCTCGACTGCCATCCTGGTAGCGGGGAGTAGCATCCAGATTTGTGAAGTACACTTTGGGTGTGTCTTTGAGGATGTGTCCAGAAAAAGAGTTAGCTAGTGGGGAGAGCCATCCTGAATCTCATCCCATTGGCTAAGGGTCCAAATGGAATAAGGGTGACAAACCTAGCAAGGGCTTGTCTCTCTCCTTCCTGTCCTGACATGGGCTAGCCCACTCCATTTCTCTCCCATTCCACCCTGAGCTCACTCTCAGCACCATGAAGGACAGAACTGGTGAAGCCTCAGGCTGATGGCAGTCTTCCTTCTGTTTCTCCCAGCCATCCAATCACAACAGTGAGAAGAACCACACAGCCTCTGATAAAGAAGCCTCCGCTCACAAGGGCTCTGCAGGCTCCCGTGTGATCCTTCCATCTGGCTCTAATGTGAGCAGGAATGCAGAGTGGCCTGTTGTAGGCATGGAAACGAGGCTGTGAGAGCATTTGCCTCAGCTGCCTGCTGGATCTTTCAGGAGAGGAGGTTTATCTCCAACACCAATGCATATGTGCGCGCGCGCGCGCGCACACACACACACACACACACACACACACACACACACAGACGTGTGGGCAGGTACACACAGCAGCTGCTCTGGGCCTGTTTGCCAAAAGGCATGCGGCATCAGTCTTATTTTCCTTGCCTATAAAATGGGTCTCACATGCTCTGCTGAGTCCCAGAAACTGATCTTTCCCAAATCTCCCGCTCTTGTAGGTTCTGTAGGTTCTAGTCTGGACTAGAGGATGTTCTTTTGACTTCTCGAGCACGTGATCTTTGATGTCATCCATGGTAGCAAATGATTTTAATCTCTGCACTCGGGAGGCAGAGGCAGAGAGGCAGAGAGGCAGAGAGGCAGAGAGGCAGAGAGGCAGAGAGGCAGAGAGGCAGAGAGGCAGAGAGGCAGAGAGGCAGAGAGGCGGAGAGGCGGAGAGGCGGAGAGGCAGAGAGGCGGAGAGGCGGAGAGGCAGAGAGGCAGAGAGGCAGAGAGGCAGAGAGGCAGAGAGGCAGAGAGGCAGAGAGGCAGAGAGGCGGAGGCGGAGGCGGGGGCAGAGGCAGGCTGATTTCCGTGACTTTGAGGCCAGCCTAGTCTACCTTGTGACTTCCAGGATAGCTAGGGTTGTTACAGAGAAACCTTGTCTCAAAAACAAAAAACAAAACAAAACAAACACAGGCTGCCCACACGTCTTGACTAATGCTCTGATGACATCCTTGTTGGGGCTGATGGACAATGGTTATCTGTGACATGCTGTGTCACCACAGTTACTATCTGACCAGAGTGGCATGCCATGACTGGTAAGATGATGGCAGATCAGGTCACTGTAGCATTTGGTAACTATGGTGACAACATTGACTAAAACTGGGTGTGGTTGCTCCTGAGTCTCTGTAAGTGACAGGGCAGATGTGGCTGAGGGCGGTTCCAGAGGAACGCCAAGAATCAAGGAATGCCAATTATATGCTCAGCTGCATTAAGCTTTTCATGCTAAGACAAAGACAAGTGCTAAGTGGGGTGGCCTGGAGAGACAGCTCTGTGCTTACGAGTGCTGGCTGCTCCGGGAGGATCCAATTTGGTTCCCACGCCTTCCTCAGGTGGCTCATAACCTCCAGCTCTCAAGGATCTGATGTCCTCTTCTGTCCTCTGCAGACTGAAAACACACACATGGCACACAGATAGAGACACACATGTACACACACACACACACACACACACACAGAGGAAAAGAGTGAATTGAACATAAGCATTCGTTACTGTGGTGGTTTGCACAGGAATGGCCCCATAGACTCTTGCATATGGATACCTAGCCATATGGATTGGCACTATTAGGAGGTGTGGCCTTGTTGGAGGAAGTGTGTCACTGTGGGGGTGGGCTTTGATGTCTCCTATGCTCAAACTACACCCAATGTGAAACACAATCCCCTTCTACTGCCTGCAGATCTAGATGAAGAACTCTCAGCTCCTCTTGCACCATACCTGCCTGGACGCTGCCGTGCTCCCACCTTGATGATAATGGACTGAACCTCTGAACCCATAAGCCAGCCCCAATTAAACATTTTCCTTTATATGAGTTGCCTTGGTCATGGTGTCTCTTCACAGTAACGAAACCCTAACTAAGACAATTACTTTCTGCTTCTTGTAGACACATTAAGACCATCCGCCTTGATTTCCCAGCCATGATGTTCTTACCTTTAAACTGTGAGCCAAAATAAGCCCTCCTCCCTCAAGCTGCTTTTGTCAGAGTATTCTGTCATAGCAACAAGAAAGGAACTGAGGAACAGCTTTGATCCCTGCAGAGTCTTAAATGAAAACGGCCCCCATGGGCTCACATGAGTGTTTGGGTCCCAGTTAGTGAATGGTTTAGCAAGGATTAGGAGATGTGGCTTTGTTGGGGGAGGTGTGCCTTGGGATGGGAGATGGAGGTTTCAAAAGCCTACAGCAGACCCAGCCCTGCTCTCTTTCTACCCTGGATAAGATGCAAGCTCTCAGCTACTGTTCCAGCACACGTCAGCCTGCCTGCTGCCATGCTTCTCACCATAACGATAATGAACTATCCCTCCGAAAATTCTCAGTGAAATGCATTTTTTTCATAAGTTGCCTTGGTCATGGTGTCTCTTCAGAGCAATTGAGCAGTGACTGAGGCAGTCCCCAAATGTTTATCTCACTGCACCTCTGGGCTCTGCCCACACTCCTCCTATCACATCATCAGTCATCATGACAAAGTTCTAAGCATCAGGCTAGCCCATCACCTTACTGACATGATGGCAACTGGGCCCTGTAGCCTCAGATTTTTCAAAACCTACTGTTAATAATGGTTCTTAAATACTTTAACCTCCCTTCTAGCCCACCGTCCACCAGAGATAGTGGGAAGGAAAAGTTATTAAGATATGGGGGAAGTGGACCTGTTTAGAAATAGTTCTTTGGAGCAAATCCAGTCTGAATTGCCAGGCTATCAGCAGTTGAGCACGAATCAGCAGCGGCAGCTCAATCCAGAAGAGGCCAAGAGGCTCTGCTGTTTAGAAGTAGTTCCTTGGGGCGATTTCAATCTCCAATTGTCAGGATACCAGCAGTCCAGTTCAGTAGCGTCAGGATAGCAAACACGAGTCAGCAGTGGTGGCACGATCCAGCAGAAACAGCCAGGCCTCTGCCAAATTGTCACGAGTCAGCAGGAGTGATCAGTGAAGACATGAGGCCAATGAAGTGTCGCAAAGCTAGCAGTCACTGTCCCTTGAGTTTTATTTATACTCCCTCCAAACATCACATGTCCTCTCACGGGTCTTGCCTCAGCAAAACTCCACACGAGTCTGTATCAGCTGACATATCCAGAAACTTCCAGTTCGCTCTGCTAATCGGCCCAAGTCCGAAGAAGCAGCAAGAAGCCACCAGAACACGACCTGAAGGTTTTTGGTGCATTTCTTTCTATGAAGTCATGACAAACAATGACCAGTAAGGAATGGCAAAGCACACCAATACCATCCAGTGTTGCCCACTGTCTGTTGGGTTATCTTTATATTCCTTCTTAACACCATGTATCCTTTTACATGTCTGCTTTAGCAAAACATCCTTCCACCTGTGTCTGCTTCAGGAAAACAGTCTTTCATGTGTCTTCTTTACCAAGACATCCTTTCACCTGTGTGCCCCAGCAAACCATCACTTGACATAACTGACTTTCCTAAGAAACCAGAGGTTTCCACTTCAGGGCCCAGTGAGTTGGACGTTGTAACTGGTCTAACTATACTAGGAGCGTTTGCTAAAGGGAGTGGGCCAGTGAAATGGCTGACCATTTGAGTTCGATCCTAAGGACATACATGGCGGAAGGAGAGAACTGACTCCCATAAGTTGCCCTCTGACCTCCACAAGCACACACACCCATTCGTGCAACGCAAATAAAAACCTAGTGTAACTTTTTTTTTTTAAATCAATAAAAGGAGAACAAGTTTCACAAAAAAATTCAAGGACAGCCATGTCAGTGAGGCTTCTAGGGGATCCAGTGGTCCAGGGCAGCAGAGGATAAGTAGTCTGAGTGAGAAGAGGCCGTGGCAGAGAGAGGTGTTGGGTGGACAAGCTCTAATACTACGCTCCTGGTACTACAGACCCTCAGGGTTCTGTATTAAACCACGGCAGTGACTTGGGCCAGTAACTATTCTCCATTTGAAAAGTAGCTCCTGGCTCACACTGGACATGATGGGGACAATGCCTGACTGTGGGACACCAAGACCCCAGCAGCCAGAACTGCAGAGTATCGGGCCCATCTCATTAAACCGGACACACATGCTGGCATTCTGAGTAAACGACAGCTACGAAGTCGGGTCTGGACAAGTCCAGAAAGCGCAGGAAACAGCGTAAGCAGATGGTTCGAATTCCCCTGGTGCCACACCTGCGGCTACAGCAACTCTCTCCCGCTCACCCCTGAGCTGCTGCTCCATTAATTCGGTATGTGTGGGGGGACATGTTTGTGCGTGCAGATAGGATAGCTTATTACATGCGTGTACATGAGTTCGTAAGTGCCTGTGTGCGTTGCCTGCACTATGTATGTGCACATGCACTCAAGTGCCGAGACTAGAAAATGATGTCAGATTCCCTGGGATTGGGGGTACCGGTATGGGTGCTGTGAGCCAACCTCTCTGGTCCTCTGCAAGAACAGGAAGAACACTTAACTGAGCCATATCTCCAACGTCCATCCCACCCCAGTGTGGGACACACACACACACACACACACACACTTAAAACCTTGGTGATTATATTAATCACAAGAATATTTCAGACAATATTCAGGCCAATCTGCCTTTTTTTTTTTTTTTAAATATGTGGGTATGTGTGTGTATGTATGTGTGCATATGTGAACATGCATGTATGTGAGGCCAGAGGCTGACACTGGGTAGTTAGTTGTCTTTATCACTTTATTTTCTATCACCTTAAAAATTTAAGCTTCTTTTTCTTTTAGTTTTAAAAATGATTTATCTTTATTTTATGTGCATTGATGTTTTGCCTGCATGTATGTCTGATGCAACCCCTGGAACTGGAATGACAGACAGTTGTGAGCTGCTATGTGGGCTCTGGGAATTGAACCCTGGTTCTCTTGAAGAGCAGCCAGTGCTCTTAACTGCTGAGCCATCTCTACAGCCCCTTAAAGCTTATTTTCCTATTGATATTTATTCAGATTTTAAAGACTATAGTTAGTATGTCCTGTGTGTGCACGCATGTGCGTGCCACGAGACACATGCCACAAGACACTGTTCCTGACCTTCCTGTCTTGACCTCCCTTCAAGTGAGATTACAGCAGCACACTTCTGGGCCAGCTCTTTGTGTGGACACTGGGCTTTGGAACACAACAGAGGACTACAAGCACACTCTGTTATGCTTGTAGGCAAGAGTCTAGCATGGCTGTTCTCTGAGAGCCTCCACCCAGCAGCTGACTCAAAGGGACGCAAACACCCACAGCCAAACACTGGATGGAGCTTGGGAAATCTTATGAAGAATAGGAGGAAGAATTGTATCCCCTAAGGGGATAGAAATTCCACAGGAAGACTGACAGAGTCAACTAACCTGGACCCTTGGGACTCTTAGAGACTGAACCATCAACCCAAACACACACACAGGCTGGACCTACGCCTCCCTGGTCATATGTAGCAGATGTGCAGCTTGGTCTTCATGTGGGTCCTGAACAACTAGAACAGGGGGCTATCCCAAAAGCTGTTGCTTGCACGTGGATATGTTCTTCTAGCTGGGCTGCCTGGTCTGGCCTCAGTGGGAGAGGAAGTGCCTAGCCTCACAGAGACTTGATGTGCCAGGGTGGGGGGATACTCAGGGGCTCCCACCTGCTAAGTGAGGGAGGGAGTATAGGGGTAGGATTGTGCAAGGGGGTGACAGTGAGCAGGATGTAAAGTGAATAAATAAAGAGAACCAATACTCTTCTTCCATCATGTAAGCCTCATGGATCAAACTCAAGCCATCAGGCTTGGTGACAAATGCCCTTACCCCTGAGCTGTCACCAGCTCTCTGCTTTTCGTTATTAGACTCTCACTATGCTTCATTATTAGGGCTTCACTATGGCTCTTCTAGAACTCACTCTGTAGACCAGGCTAGCCTCAAACTCCGATCCACCTGCCTCTGCCTCCCAAGTGCTGGGGTTAAAGGCAAGCGCCACCATATGCTGCTCCACCATGTCCATTTTTTGGGACAGGGACACTAGCTGAGCAGAGTTTGCTGACTCAGCTAAAATGACTGGCTCGAAAGGCCCTGGGATCTGCTGTCTCCACCTTTGCAGCACTGAGACCACCGCAGACTCCTCTTAGGCAGCTCTCACCGAATGCTGGGCATCTGAACCCACGTGTGCATGCTATTCAGGAGGCATTAGCAATGGAGGGCTCCGAGGGTGACGTGCTTGCTGTTGAAAGTGTAAGGCTCTTAGCCCTGCCTTTATCCCCTTGACGTGTGGTCGCACTGAATTCTGTAGGTGGTTTTACCCAAAAGGCAGGAAGAGGGTCAAGGACATAGCTATAGGATAATTTGTTTGGGTTATCAGAAGGAAACTAAACTTTACTATACAATGGGGATAGGCAGAAAGACTGGTTGGAATCAGGCAAGATTTATTTTTTTTTATTTTATGTATATGTATATGCCTGTGTTTATGTATATGCAGTGGCTAACCACTGAGCCATCCCAGTCGGGAAAATGTGAATGAAAATTCTAATGCAGATAGCCATGGCGGGTCAACACCTCCCAGAAGCACAGTTCTCACCGTTCAGCTCTTTAACTTTATTGTTGGTGCTATCCTTGAGATAGTGTGCCTGTGAACCCCAGGTTGGCCCCAAAGAACTCTGCTACTTCTGCCTCCAAGGGGGAGTAGGTCTTGTGTTCTTGCGCAGGAGTAGGGGTCACTGGCTCTCATCCAACACTGCCCATACCCTTGAGTGTTGCAGCGGTTTCCTGCTGAGATATCAGTACAGGAATGCACTATGTGGTCCTCTCTTACAGTTCTTTTGTCATGGCACACTTCAGATATCCTAAGTCAGCTCTGAGGCCAGGTCCCAGGCTGGGCAGAGCCTCTTGGACAGTAGAGACCTCACTGCCCTCTGGTGGTCAGATACTGAAACTGCACCTCATTTCCCACCTCAGCTTTATACAGGGTCCCGTCTCTAATTCCTAGGTGAGAACACAAGTTAAGAGACTTTGTATTACCCTTAGTTAGACCCCAACCAAACTACAAGGTTTGTCCTTCCCTCCTGATACTGAGCCAGACACACTGGCTTATTAAACATTGACTTACTAAGGAAAAGGGAGAAGGAATTCCAAAGGAGGATGTCCCACAGTGGACTCTCAGGCCTGCATGAGCTAGGACTATTACATTTGGATAGCTCTGAGCCCTTCTCTGACTGGCTTCTGCAGGTGGCAGTTCGGCATACCACAGTCAGGAGTCTTCCAGACAGCACCCCAGCAACTATGCTCGCCTTTTACAAACTAGGGGTTTTACAAACTACTGTGTGAACAGAGGCTTCTTAGCGCCAAGCGCACTCAACTCCATCACAGTGTATCTCCAGCATCTGGACACAGTACAGACCACACAGCAGTTGATGGTAACAATGTTTCTGTGTCAGTCTGGGAGCCTAGCTCCTCTGGCTCCTGAAGTCCCTCATTCGCAGGAAGCAGCCCTGGACTCTTATCAAAAACTCACATTGATTTATTAGAATATGAAAAAGGTTCAGTTTCCTTTGTACAGGCGGCAGAGCGGCAGCAGCTGCGGTGGCTTTCTACATGGTTGTCGATGTCACCTTGCATGGCAACTCCTGCCCAGAACAGCACTTGCATGGAGAGGAGACAGCTGGACTGAGCACCCATGGTCCCATCCCCTGGGAGGGACCCCTCTGACTATTGCACGATCCTAGGGAGGGAGTGCTCAGGGGTTGGACAGACACCCGTGGGCTTGGCCCCAGCCATGATGGGTGGGGAGTGTGTGCCTGTGAGCAAAGGCCTCTAGGGCGTCCAGTACTGTCTACTCTTCAGGATGCAGGAGAGAGTGGTCCAGTACTGTCTACTCTACAGGATGCAGGAAAGAGAGTGGTCCAGATAAGGGGTGGTGGTAGAACTGGCCAACAGAAGTAAAAGCAGGCCCAAGAGCAAGGGAGGTAGCAGGAGGCCCCTTGCTGTGAGCTTGAGTCATGACAGTTTGGGCCACGTGTGAACCAGTGCTGTGGGCAAGGGCCCAGGAAGCAGAGGTCCCATTTAAGGGAGGCTGTTAGACGTGAGGATGGACGAGGGGGAAGGGTGGAACTCTGACTGGCACGGAGGATTCCAAGGGTCTGAAAACAGGAGTGCCTCTGTGCAAACAGAATCATACTTACATGGAGGTGCAAATAAACCAAATGTAAGAAGACGACACTTTCCGGAGCCTCGTCAGCCCCTCCCGTGTAAACCCCAGAAAGGCCCAGTGGTCCTCATCACCCAAGTCACTTCACTGTTGAATGTGCCCCAGTTCCCAGCAGAGAAGCTCAGAGATGCCCTCAGCCTGCAGCTCCGAGTAAGGACAGCTCAGGTGGCTGGCCAGAGCACCGAGGCTAGCGGGAGCGTGGCTCTGCCATGCTCACCCGTCTGTTTCCCAGCCAGAAGCCTGCTGTCCTCTGATATAGGAGGGCCCAGTCACGGCCAAGGAAGGTTCAGTTCCCTCCTTTCCTGGTAGGACCACAGTGGAGCCAGTGGCTCTTTGGTTAGAAATGATGATCAAGGACAAAAGTTGGTCTGGATGGGGAGGGGCTGGAGGGAAGGGAGGGCCTTGAGGAGCCCTGGCTCCACTATGGGCGAGCCTGGATCTAGAGATGGGGCAGGGCCTGCCCCACCAGCCCAGTTGTTCTGCCAAATGGATGAATTGGGAAGGCAGTTCTGGTAGGAGAGGACACTTCCCAGGAGGCAGGGCAAGCCGTGCTGCAGTGGGGGCTGTGGACCCAGCTGCCATGCGTAGAAAGAGGGCAGAGCCAATCCAGGTCAGGAGACAAGAGGAGCGCCCAGCCCCCACTCTTGTGGGAGAGTCTATGGGACACCCACTAGCCTGGCTCTACTGCCCTTTGGGGATGAAAGGCTCTCCCTCCCCAGGCTCAGGGTGGGGGCCTGGGTCACTGAGGCAGCGTTGTATTCTCTGGGAGCTGGGGCTGTCACTTGGTCCAGGGGTAAAGACATCGTCGGTGCCTGGGGAGGAGGGCTCCTTGCTCCGAATCATGATGATGCCATCCTCATCTTCCTCTTCCTCCTCTGGAGTCACCCTGGGACCCCGGTTTAGCCCAAGGACCTTGCCCTTCAACTCCTCGTTCACTAGGTCCACAGACTCAGGGGACTGTGGGGAGGCTGGGTCGATGGTGATGACAGGCAAGTCTGCCTTGGGTTCATAGGCCAGTGGGTCTGTGGATTGAGAGCACAGACAGGTTCTGCTCCTGAGTCCTGACAGTATAGCCACACCTCAGGGGCCCTTTCCACCTGTACTAGCAGCCCTCAGACCTTCCCATGAATGCAACTGTGTCTCTGGGCTCCACGGTTTCCTGAAGGACTGCAGTTAGCAACTGGCCTTCTCCTTGGACAGGGATTCCCACTGCCTCAGCCTATAAGGAGGCTTGCCCACATTCCTCTTCATAGACCTGCAGGTGCTCTGTGTTACAGTCCTCATGCTGAGCCCGACGGACAGTCCCTTCGTGTTTGACAGCAGGGCTATGCTGCCCTCTTTGTTAACACCCAGCCCTCTTAATGCAAGCACGGCTCATGGGAAAAGCCAGCTTCCTCTCTGACTCTCTGAGGCCTGTCCTTGACCCAAATGCCCAGCCCAAGGGTCCTTCTTTAGCCCTTACCTGAGCCTATGCGGGCCCGAGACATGGTGGGCGAGTCCAGCTTGTGGGCTGGTACCGTCAGGTAGTTGGTGATCTAACAGAGAGTGGACAGGGTGAGTGTGGCCAGTGGGCTGGCAGAAGTCCTCTGCAGATGCCCAGGTATCAGTTCTCAGTGAGCTCTTCCTCTGTCTGTGGTGGCAACTCCAGGGCCTTCCAGGGACTTGTCCCAGGCTCTCAGAAAGCTGTGCTACCTTTCTGGGCAGTCTCAAACAGATCTACTCTTCTCTAGCCTTGGTCTAGCCTTGCCTCCAACCCACACCTGACCCCAAGATTCTAGATTAAAACAAAAATAGAAGAATAACAATAAAACCCAACTCGGGCATCATCCCTAAGTCCTGTCCACCCAGGGTGTCACAAACCCAGCACACCACAACCAAGCTCAGTGCCTCACCTTTCATCACACCGTGCTCCTTTCTTGGGCACTCTGGACCTCTGTCACCCCAGTGGCCCCACTTCAGACTAGTGCCACTTCCCTGTGTCCCTTGAGCTCACTCCTTTCTCTTTCCCTGACATCTCCACATTCCCACCCTTTCCCTGTCAATCCTCTGGGATAAAGCCCAAAACTTTACACCGTTAACAAACCTCCCTGTCCATCTCTAAAACAGCTCCATGTGTGCCCGAAGAGGATCCGGGCAGAGCCTGACACGCACCTTCTGCTCTAGCTGCCGAGCCTTCTGTCTCCGGAGCAGCATCTGGTTCCAGGCTTCCTCGTAGGGGTCGGCCACCAGCGTGTGTCTGTTATAGGACCGCAGCTGAGGGAGGAAGGGCCGTCAGGGCAGGAGAAGACTCAGAATCTGGGCTGGAAGGCCAGAGCCAGAGATGCTCCGGTGGAGTGGGAGGCAGGGGGATGGCAGAGGAGGTGCTGAGGGCGCACGAAGGGGAGAAGCTAAGAAGGGCCAGGCTGAGGCAGGACCTCACCCGCTGCCGAGTTTTCTGCAGGTTGCTCCTCAGGATTTTGCGGATCTCTTCCTCTTTGTCCTTGGATAGTGCTGGCAAGATGCGGTCTGAAGTCACAGACTTGGGGTGGATGTTCCTGAACCACAGAACACAGATTAGGTCTCCATTTGACAGCACAAGGCCATGCTGGGGGACAACCCAGGGCTGGGTGGCCCAAGTCCCAAGTCTTTAGTACGGCTTGACTAGCTAGACAACAGTATAGCCCCGGTGGCCATCTCAGGCTAGGGTTGGGGGAGCTAGCCTGGGGTACAGATGCTGCCCAGATTGGCTCATGGCACTCACTGCATAGAGACGGTTGAGACAGCAGACGGGATCTTGCCCATGCCGCCACTCTCCACCAGCTCAATGGCCTGCTTCATCTCCATCTTGTGGTAGAACGCAATGAGCTGGGGCTCTTTGGAGCGTTCTCCAGCTATCAGACATTTCTTCACATACTTCTTATTAAAACGGTTGAGCCTGTGGGAGGAGGGAGATGAAGGGGCTAGCTCCTAGGCACGAGAAGATGCCCAGGCCCTCAAGGACCCTTAATTGTCTTCCCCCCTCCTGCCCATCAGACCTTCACCTACTTGTCCTTCCAGTGATGGTGGCCATAATGACCACAGATGTCCTCGATGCCTGTCAGAAGGTGGTCCAGGAACTGAAATGGGCCCAGGGCCAGGTCAAGCCTTACTGCTGGGCTCTTCCCCACCCAATCCACCTTTACCCCAACTATGGGTCTGCTTAGCCGGCCCCACAGTTCCAGAGTTAGCCAGCAGGTGGCTCCATACCATTACTCATTCCAAAGTCACACTCTGGTGAGCCCCCTTCTCTGAACCCACTTGAACCTAGTGGCAGAGGCTGGTATAACACCCTCCTGGGCTCCCAAGAGCTCACACCACTGCCCCTTCAGCTGGAGCCAGGCAGGGGGTCCCAAGGGTCTAAGACAACCCGGCACTGGGCTAAGGGAAGGCGGGCTTATGGCCCAGCTCTGCCTCAGCTCCGGAAACCTTCTCTGGCAAGCCCAGGCCCAGCCAGCCTCAGTACCTGTGTGTGGATCTCCTCGTTGATGGAACGCTTTGTCTCTTGCTTCTTCTTCACAGCCAACAGGTCTACCAGAGGCCGGATGGTCATGCCCTGGAGGATGGGTGAGTGTCAGACATTCTGGTTGGGCTATCCTGGCAGAGAGGCTGAGGAACCTACCTTCTCCTTGAGGGCCTCAATCTCTCAGGCCTGGGGGTGTTATACTCTCTACCTCAGCATGTCAATCAAGGCAGGCCTTTAAGGCCACTTCTTCCTGATAGGTCAGCCAGTGGAACAAGCCTCACTGCTAGGCCAGGGTGAGCTCTACCCTGGATTTGCTCTGAGCTTAGGGAGTCAGGCCCTGTAGACAGAACCCCTCTGTCCTGCCTCCATCACAGGCTCTACAAGGTTGACTAGCATCCGTGCTTCAGTATCTGCACTATCCTTGAAAGATGGATCTTTAAAATGCTCCCATTTTACAGCTGTGGAAACTGAGTGGCAGCGGGGCTGAGTGATTCCCTGTGGCCCCACAGAAGCAGCAGACCCAGAGTCAGGCTAGCTGGAGAGGGTCACACCATGAAAGTGGCTTGGAAACCCATCGAGTACACACACGAGCAAAGCTGGGCTAGAGCAGTGTTTCTGAGGACAGAGCAGGTGGACACTCTCCTGGAAACAGACAGAAACTGCACCCCATTCCAAGAGGTTTCCCCATATCTTTTTCCCATGAGAAGGCAAAGGTGTGGCCCACCTCACACCATGAGCACTGGTGCCCAGGAGAGGCAGAGGATGGGAGAGAAACGGAGGCCCAACAGTTTTTCACTTGCTCCAGGCCAGTCGCTCAGGGAGAGCGGGCCTCTCTTGGGGATGGGTAGAGACAGGGGTGAGACCCTGCTAAGCCTGGGTCATTTAAACACCCAGAAGTCATTGGCCCACAGGCTGCCAGGACTGCAGTCATCTGGCTCAGGCTCCTCACTCCACAAATGGGTTACTGAGTCACAGACAGGCACACCTTCCCAAGAAACAGCTAGTGGAACGTAGGCTGAGTCCAGGCCTCAGGCTCCCTGACTCAGGAGACTGTCCAGGCTGCCTACTCTGAGCTGCTACAGATGCCCAACCATGGCAGCACTCAGCCCTGCCACCCCTCCCCAAGGCCCAGTACCTGCACAAAGACTGTGAAGAAGATGACGGTGATGATGGCCGTAAGGAACAGGTCACACATGGGGAAGTGCTTCTTGTCCAGGAGGTAGCCCAGCGAGAAGGCGATGGCCCCTCGCAGGCCGCCATAGGCGATGATGAACTGGTCCTTGGGGGTCAGCTTGACAATGCGGAACTTGTTGATGAACCAGGTCAGGACCAGAACGCCTGCCAGGGAGCAGGCAGAGGGGAGGTCAGCTCAGGAGCTCCAGACCACTCAACCCAAGACCTTGGTAGGTCTTTAAGGGTCCCTCAATCTGCATTTGTTCTGAAGATATCACAGAGGTCTTCACCGGCTACAGCTAAGAGACGGAGGAAACCGTCTTGGTACTGAGTTGGACTTATTAAAACAGGCGAGAAATAATTATCCTACTGTTTCTACTTTTCTATAGACTGGAAATTGTTCATAGTGAAACATTGTTTCGAAGTGCAGGCTGCGAGAAGAGGGACACAGAAGAGCGCTTGCTCTGCATGCATGAGGCCTGGTTCGACCTCCAGCATTGTAAAACATACAAACAAAACCTGTTCGCCAACAGTAAGAGTCCCACAAAATCTCCGGGCAGCTTACACTGGTAATCCTAGCACTCGGGAGGCTGAGGCAGAAGAAGTATCAAGAATTCTAGACCAGCCTGGTCTGTATAGTAAGATCCTGTCACAAACAAACAACCCTAAACAAACAAAAAACCTAAAAGCCATAGACAGTGACAGGGGAAAGCACACTGTGGAGCTCTGGCTTCCAAGTGCACATGCACACACGTACACACATGCACACATGCACACACATACACACATGCACACGTGCAGAAAAGGGAGTAAGATGCAGAACGTAGCAGTGGCCTGGCCACAAAGGTGAGGACAATCTAGCAATGGGGTGGAGCCCACAGACTCGATTCCACGGGTGACACTAGCCTGGCAGCTTCAGGCATCTGTGCCATGACAACAGAACACTTGGCTCAGGGTTACAGGCTGGCTTATGGACCTGAGAAAGCCACTAGGCTTCACCATAAGTCATTGTGACATTGTCTACAGTGTCTCCATATGAGCATGAGGCATGGGCCTCTCTCCCTGAATGGTCTCAAACGGTGTCGCATTGCAGAGAAGAAATGGGAGCAGCCAGGAACCATTCAGACAGGGACAGGGACAGGGACAGGGACAGGGACAGGGACAGGGACAATGTACTATACACATCTTACTAGCCCCTCCACACACTGTACTACAGACACCCCACAGCTCAGCCCCTCCACACACTGTACTACAGACACCCCACAACTCAGCCCTCCACACACTGTACTACAGACACCCATAGGCCAGCCCCCTCAATACACTGTAATGGGCACTCAGCCTATCCCCTCTGTATATGGTACCATATAATACATATTACCTCACATACACAAACAGCACCACACACATACACAGTCCAGCTCTTAGAAACATTAACACACACACCCACAACCTAGCCACACACTATATTGCACATAGCTATTCCACAGCCTGGCTTCTCCATACAGTCTCACGTGTATACTTTATGTACACACTCTCCTCTCTGGCCTGGGCCTGGCCCTTACCCAGCACCCGGGCGATGAGGCAGAAGAGCAGGGTGCTGATGACAAAGGTCCAGTTCCACTGGTGAGAGCCGGCCACGGTGGAGACACCGAGGAAGATGAAGATGAGGGTTTCGCTGACGCTGCTCCACATCTTCAGGAAGTACTTGATGGTGGTGTGCGATTTGTGGGAGATGTTGGCTTCCACGTAAGGGCGCATTACTACTCCTGAGGCGATGAGGCTTGGGGAGAAGAACAGGGTTCAGGGGTTACAGGCTGACAGCACCAGGCTGACCAAGCGCTTGCTTACTGGACAACTTGTAAGGGCCAAATGCCCACTATTTTTCCTTGATCCTCACACCAAGCACACAGGGCTAGCAAATTCAGACAAGAGACGGGAGCTTTAAAAGAATAAAGTTACCTCTGTTGTCCTCCAGAGGCAAGTGGCAATGCAACAGACTCAGTCTGTGCAGCTCTAAGCTTTGTCTCTTCCCCAGTGCACCTGCATCTACCCAAAGACAACCAGTGCCACGTTCTGGTCTCGGGTTCATCTCCTCCCAGTACGAAGTTCCCAACACACAGGGTCCCTCTAGGGAGCTTTGCCGGCTCGTTCCCCACTACCTGAGTCCCCAGTTTAGGTTGGCCTGTGTACATCTACTTTCCTTGTGCCTCACTGACTCTTCTCAGGGCCCAATTCAAACTCAACAGAGACCTTGGGGCCTCTAAGATTCAGGCATGGACAACGCCTGGTAAGCCCTCCTGGGAGCCTTATGGCTTCCATCTCGGGATTTTCTTTAAGAAAATGGCAGGAAGTAGCAGAACTGAGATCTAAGACCCCAGCTCAGTTTCCTAGGGCAGTACTGGATTCTGTCTCCTATTCCTGAGGCTGACCCTAACACACATTGCTTTTGCCCATAATCTTCAGATTCCTGAAGCCCAGGAGTCCAATGGAAATGGTGTCTTATGGAAGGCCTCTAATGACCTGGGCCACTCCAGTGTGTACCATGCAAGCCTGGAGCTTCTCCTTGACCACAGAGATCTGGGGACTCCATGGTAAGTAGCTACCCCACCAAGCCCGTCAGATGCCACGCCGACTCACGCCATGATTCCAGACAGGTGGAAGAGCTCAGCTGATAGGTAAGCCATGTAGCTGTAGAGGAAGACGAAGAGCGGCTCGATGACCCGGATGTGGGAGGTAAATCGTGAGGTGAAAGCTGCGATGACCCCGTAGACCACGCCCACAAACACCCCGCCGAGGGCCACGACGAAGAAGCTCAGGAAGCCGAGGAAGATGTCCGAGATGCCCACAGACTCATAGCTGGCAAACTCCTCAAAGAGGTGATAAAGGACCTGGAGAGGGCATGCAGACTGGTAGGCAGGAGGGCAGGGTGCTGGCCCCACAGCTCCCTGGGACTGGCCCCTGTTTATCCCATCCTTCCATGAGCCACAGCCATGGATATAGACCACACGGCAGCAGAGAAACACCTACTGCAGAGAAGCCTACTGCTAAGTGTGCAGAACATGGCCTCAGGCCGAGGGAGCTTGCTGGAGGCGCACACTGGAGACCTACAGCACACCCTGCTGGTAAAGAACTCAAACTCTTAAAGCTGCAATCCTTTGCACACATGGTCAATGACCTCATTTTCCTGTGCTTCAGTTCTCTGAAAGGTGGGGGACAAATGGAGTGCCCACGTCACATGGCTGTCATAAGATCTAAGTAAAGCTCTCAGCATGACTGGGACTCCTTGTGGTACTACCAACTCTGTCTCATGGTTCGACCTGATATAAACCATGGCTTCTCTGGATTGTCTCTCCTTCAGCACAAGTTCAGACAGTAAACCAGGACATGACCTGTTAACCTCTGAAAATACACGGGGCCAGGTCACATGTGATCTGGGGTCCACCAAGTAGGACTGAGAAATCTCCATTTAAAGAAGCTGCCTGAATAGTCACCATGGGCGGCCAGGCTCAGATGCTGTGGAGCTGGAAGCCCCCTGCTGCCTCCCAGCCCTGGGATGGGACACTGTCTGTACATAGTGGTCTTGATCTCCACTGGTATGCAAGCCGAGGTGCCTATCCCCTTGGTAGAGGGAGGCTCAGACAGGTCCACAACCTGTTCCCTAGTCTCCGAGGGACTGACTGGTACAGCTGCTCTGTCTAATCAGGTACAGCCCCAGAGAGCTCTGCCATGTTTCCAGGCCTGGGAGGAAGGGGTAGCAGGCAGGAGAGAGTGAGAGGACATTAAGAATGCCAGGCAGCTCAGGTGCAGCCTCACTGTCTGGGAAACTGTCTGGGGCATTCACACCTGAACCAAGCTCTAGAAAAGGCCCAACTTGTCAGGCAATGGTGGCTGGCACACACCTTTAATCCTAGGACTTGAAGGCAGATCTCTGAGCTTGAAGCTAGCCTGGTCTACAAAGCTAGTTCCAGGAGAGTCAGGAGAATCAGGGCTATGCATACGCATACACACACACATCTCAGAAAACCAAACAAAAACAGAAAGATGGAAGGAAGGAAAGAAAGAAAGAAAAGAGGGGAGAGAGAGAGAGAACGAGAACACAAGCGAGCTGGGCAGTGGTGGCACACACTTCTAAGGCCAGCATTTAGGAATTTAGAAGGCAGAGGCAGCGGATCTCTGTGAGGGTAGCCTGGTCTACAGAGTGAATTCCAGGACAGTCAGAAGGGCTACACAGACAAACCTTGTCTTGGACAAAAAAAAAAAAAAAAAAAAAAAAAAAAAAAAAAAAGAAAAAGAAAAAGAAAAAAAGAAAAGGCCCAATTTGGGCTGGCAGAAAGGGTAGATGCTGAGCACTGACTGGGCACCAGTGGATCACAGCTTTCTGGAAGGCAGGCTGGGCCTCAGCAGCACTGTGCTCTGCTACAGGCTAACCTCACTCCAGGCTTGGAGCTGCTCACTAGTGACCACAGTCTGTCACACGAGTCACTGGAACAGTACTGAGGTAGGTCCTCTTTTCTAGCTTAGAGCTATTGTCAGTGGTGTGACAAGCCAAAACGAAAAGTAATATGGTGTAGGCTTGTGGGGGGTCATGTGACCCCAGCAGGCACGTGACCTCTTCAGCTAAGAGCCTCCTGATGCTTCCATTTCAGATAAGAGTGCCATCATCCTGTTTGGTCTTTGTTTTGGTTTGGTTTGCAGGGGTCATCTTTACACAAGTTAGGGTTACTTGGGGAGAAGACTCTCAACTGAGAAAACGCCTTCTTCAGACTGCCTGTAGCCAATGCAATGGGGCATTTTCTTGGTGAGGGAGGACCCAGCTCACCTCTGGGCAGGTGGCCCTGGGTTGTACAAGAAAGCAGGCTGAGCATGCCAGTAAGCAGCACCCCTCCAGGATCTCTGCTTCAGCTCCTACTTCAGGATTCCTGCCTTGAGTTCCTGCACTGACTTCCCTCAGTGTCAGCACACGACCCTGACTGAAAGCCTTCCTCAGGCTGCTTCTGGTCTTGGTGTTCTACCACAGCAACAGAAACCATAACAAAGCTAGAGTCACTGTGCAAAGCAGGTAAGGCATTCAGACTGGGAGCGCCAGAGCAGCAGCCACGTGACCGGCACTGCAATCACTGTCAGATCCTGCACACAGATGGAATTATCAACTTGATGCAAGCACACGGTTGCTTGCTGTAGTGTCAACCTGAATGCATATCTAGACTCAGCTGGGAGGTGGTTCAAAATAGGCACCCAGACTTCAGGTGCATATGAACAAGCTGGATTCCTATAGGAATCCCAGGAAACCCCACCTGGCCTTTGGACAACAACACTATCACTCTGTCACTTGAAACCTGTCAAAGGAGAGGCCTAGAAGAGGAAGAATTTCTCACTTAAAGTCACAGGAAAGCAAGTAGTCAGCCGGGCAGTCAGGTGGCACTGCTGCACACCATCAGTCCCAGCACTCAGGAGGCAGAGTCGGGCAGTCTGAGTTGGAGGCCAGCTTGGTCTACTGTCTCAAAACAAAAACAAAAGCCAACCAACCAACCAACCAACCAAACGAATGAATGAACAAACAATAACAAAACCACGCAGTCAGCCCAGACCTACTAATTTCACTCACCACACCCAAGAGGTTTGGGGGAACAGAGACCTTTTCATTTCCTTTGCCCAGAACCCTGCACATACCAAACTCTTAAACAGCCAACACAAGAGCTAAAAGCCTCCTCAGAGATTAAATGGGCTATGAACTGAGGCACGAAGAAGCCCGGTAACTGGGCAACACAGTATCAAATGCAAGCTGGCCAAGAATCTAATGACCTACTAGGCCAGCAGCTCAAGTCCTGGCAGGCAATAGACTGGACTTAGGACACTGCCTCAAATCTCAGCTCCGCCACATTCTAGGAAGCTGTCTAACTTCTGTGGACTGTTTCTAGTTCTATAAGGTAAGAAAGTATGTCTCTCCTCAGGTTGTCCTTTAGATTAAAAGAGAAAATCCATGTACCAGTGCTCAGAGCAGTGCCTGACACACAGCAAGCATGGAGGGACACTGGCAATCTTTATTATCATTAGTGGAAGGATAAGGCACTGCCCATGCCCCATGTGCGTGTGGTGTGGCCCCTGACCCCTCACCACAGTGACGGCATCATTGAGCAGGGACTCCCCGAAGACAAGGATGTGTAGCAGTTCATTGATGTGGATCTCCTCGAAGACAGCCAGCACGGCTACCGGGTCCACAGCGGAGATGATGCTGCCGAAGAGCAGGGTGTCCAGCAGGCCGATGTTGTTGATCTGCTCGCCGCCCACCAGGCACACGGCGTACAAGAGGCCACCCAGGAAGAAAGCATTCCACAGTGTGCCCACCACAGCAAAGATCAGGATGGTGCCCAGGTTCTCCGTGAACTGCCGCAGAGGCAGAAAGTAGCCTGCATCCAGGATGATGGGCGGCAGCAGGAAGAGGAAGAAGACGTCTGATTGCAGGAAGGGGGGCGTCTCTCCGACGCCCTTGATCAGGCCCCCCACCAGCAGCCCCACTACGATCAGCAGGCAGCTCTCCGGGACGATGCTCGAGATGGTGGGGATCACATGGAAACCTGTGAAGGGCGAGAGAACGGGAGGCCGTGGGCTTTTCAGGGGAGCCAGAAGAACAGAAGGTTGGGGACAGTACTGGGGACCAGGAGAGCAGTTGGCGAGAGGTGCACAGGCTTGGTCTCAGAAGGCCGCTCTGTTAACTCTCTGAGCCTCGGGTTCCTTGCCTGTAAAATGGAAGGGATAATACTAGCTTCACAGGGCTGTGGTATAAAACAATCATTGTAAAAATTTATAGTTTGTATGTGTGTATGTGCATTTGCACATGTGTGCATGCACCATGACACATGGGTGGACGTCAGAGGACAACTTGTGGGAGTTGGGTCTTTCCTTCAACCAGGTCCTAGGGGCTGAACTCAGGTCCTCAGGCTTGGCGGCAAGCACCTTTACCTGCTGAGCCATCTTGGGCCTGATGTTTTCATAGAACAATCATCAACTGTCTGTTACTGTGGTAAACTCTTACAAAGCAGCAGCTCTGCATGCCTCTAACAGACAGAAATCAAACTGATGATCAAGCTGCCCTGAGCCCACGGCACTTGCTCAGGGAGCTGACTTACATCCCACACAGAGACAACCTAACAGTCCTGTCTTGGGGAGGCGTATAAGCCGCAGGCTGACAATGGATGGTGTTAAAGTGGGGACATCAGAGAGACAGGAGAATCAAAGAGCATCAGTGTCAGGAGAAATGTGGGGACAACAGGCCTGGGTCTGCACACCAGCAGAGCGCACTCAGCGACCTCCAGCCCCAGACTTGCAGGCAGTAGGCAGCTGTACATAACTGAGGACACCAGGCAGCTGCTCCAGAAGATCCCAAGAAGTCAAAGGCCATCCGTCAGTCTTGGCAAGTAAAACCAAATCTCTTTGCCACTCTGCCTTTAGCCCAATCCCATCCACTCTACAAATGGGGCAACTGGGGCTGAAAAGGTGAAGGGATTTGCCCAAAGTCAGAACAAATTAACAGAACTAGGAGGGAGTCCAGGTCTGAAGCCCAGCTCCCAGCAAACGCCATAGTTGTGAAATTCTAATTTTCCTTGCCTCCCTCCACATCAAGGCACTGTGACAATCTGCCAACCATTTCCCCAAATAGTGTTGGCCATCCTCTGTTGTGGCCTATAGTAAGGCTTCAGACCCAGGGTTCTGAGGATGCCAGGTTTGGCCAGAACCCCACATTCCCTATGAGCTCTTTGGTTTGCTTTTGGAGTAGGAAGGTGTGTGAAGACCTGAGCACCCAAATGCATGCTGGCTACTCAGTTCCCAAAGCCAACTTGGTCAAAAGATAGTGAGGCCATTGCTCAAGACCGATGCTCTCTCCTCTTCCCTGCCAAGCAAGCTCTGAGCTGGTGAATCTTATAGTCTATATGGAGGGCTGAGGCTACCTTAGGAGCTAGCATACACCTGCTGACTTGATACACAGGGATGGGACACAGACCACAATCTTCAGGACCTGCCTGGCCAGATCTCTGCCATCATTGTCCCCTAGACCTGTGGTAAGGAAGGACATTTTTCCCTATGGCAAAGCCTCTCCTCTGTTCAGGTACTGACCCAGGCAACACTAGGATAGCATCACAGTCCCCATACAACGCAAACTCCCAGAGACACCGACAATGTATTAGGGAAAAACATGGGTCTAAGGGTAGAAAGAAATCTCAAAGCAACCCTGTACATGGTCCTATTTCAAAAGTCACCTCTTATGCTAGAAAGCTGCCCAGGTTACAGAGTCTCCCAGTAACACCAGTGTTCAGCCAGCAGGTACATCTTTGTCCCACTCTCCTTCCCAGCTCCTAATATTCATATTCTTTGCAATTGCCCCAAATGAGCCCCTCCCTTGTTCCAGCAGATAGGCCTCCAACTGTGCAGCTGGTCAAGTGTGCTTCTGCCTCCTCTTCCAGGAAATCTTTCCTGACCATCCTGTCTGCCTAGGGCAGGACAGGAATTCCTCTCTTGTGCCCTCTTCTCTTACAATCTTACAGCCACAGTCATTGCCTTTCCCCTGGTACCCTGAGAGATCAGGTAACCAGCTAAAGAGTGGGGACAGGGCCACAGCACCTTGCCCAGAGAGCCGCACTACCCTGAAGGGGAGAGTATAGGGTCTGCTACACTGTACATCTTGAATTCTTCAATAGCTTGAGTTTTAAAGGGTTAATAACACCTGGAGGATGACAAAGCCTTTATGAGGTGGGATCTAGGAGCGGTTTTTAGGTCACTGGGCATGTGTCCCTCAGGGGAAAAAGATAGGCCCCCCACAGTTCTCTCCTTGCTGTCTTTGCTCTTTGGCTCATGCTTTAAGCATTTTGTTCTACCATGTGCTGCCCCAACAATATGCTGCCTCACACAGACCCACTACTCTCACAATGGGGTGGGGAGGATGATTGGTGGGTAAAAGTGTGTGCTGATCCAGCAGGAGGGCTGTAGTTCAGATCCCAGGACACACATACACACATATACATATACATATACATACACACAATATAAACACATACAATGTAAACACACACTCATATATACATACACACACAATGCAAATACTCTCTCTCTCTCTCTCTCACACACACACACACAATGAAACACATAAACCACATCCACACACAATGTAAACATATTCACGGACACTCACATACAATGTAAACACATACACACACAAAACAAAAAAAATGAAACCCTCTAAAGCTGAGTTAACTAGTTTTAAAACTCTCTTTAAATGTGTACTTAGTCATAGGAAAGTGGACCAACCAAGTTTAAGGGAGTACAATCCTTTTAATGGGCCGGAAAGCAGCTGTCCATGGTCAGGAATGCAGCTCGAGGGACTGGTAAGGTGGCTCCGGGAGTAAAGGTGCCTGTTACCAAGCCTGATGACCTGAGCTGGATTTCTGGGGCCACACAACAGAGAGAACCAACTCTTACAGGTTGTCTTCTGACCCCCACAAGCAGGCTGCGGCACACATGTAAGCACATGTACACACACAAACACATGTGGGGACCTTTGTGAGAAGCTCACGGGGATGGCCATGCTTTTCTAGACTACGAGTCCTCCATGGCAGGTGGACAGCTGCTGTTCCTATAGGACAGATGGCAAGTTGGAGCTCTGAGAGGCAGGATGGACTTGGGGTCTTCTGACCAGGGGACAGCATGCTTCCTTCGACTTAAGACTGCTCCCAGGGCACCTGCTGCAGGCGTGTCCCTGGATCCCTTCCTTCTCACTTCTACCTGGTCTCCTGTATGGCCCTGCTTCCTAGTTTTCCGTGTCTGGGGGTGCGGGGGAGCTTCCAGGCCTGAGGGGCCTCTAGGCTGAGTGCAGGGCTGAGCACAGGCTGCAGGGAAGGGCCGGATCTGTTCACTCTTAGCTTGTTGCCTGCAGTGGCAGCACATTAATGGAAAGTGCTTGGGAGAGGGACACTATCAGGAGAGAGCCTCCTAAGGGAAAAAGAGTATGCCTTCCTGAGATCTGTCCTAGCGTGTCCCCTCCCAAGGCCTTCCTGAGATCTGTCCTAGCATATCCCCTCCCAAGGCCTGCCTGGGATCTGTCCTAGCATGTCCCCTCCCAAGGCCTTGATTCCAGTTATCCCCACCCTGTATCCCTCAAGAGTCCGGAAACACAGGAAACTAGCTGACACCTGTAATCAAGGGGCAGAAATGACAGATGGGGTGCCTGGTGTAGTGACAAAAACCAGCACTGAGGCAAGATCCCAAGAAACAGGCCCCTCCAGGGTGCAGACTGCGGCGGCAGTGACTTAGCTACGATGGAATTCGGGTAGGGCAGACACAGTTAGAATCAGATCTAGAGACAAGGAAGCCAGAATGGACCTCAGACAGCATTTAATTCTCCATAATGTGGACGGTCAGAGAGAGCAAGTGACTTGTTAATGGCCACAGAACCAGTTCCATAGGAGTGTGTGCTCTAGGTCCAGTGAGCCCCTCAACCCCCAACACTGTCCTTCCAGGCATCCTGTCCATCCCTGGCCTTGCACAAACCCTTGAAAACAACTCCCAGCTGGCCTCCTTGTGGGAAGTAGCTGGGGGAGAGGTGGAGTACTCACTCTTTCCTGTGTAAGCAGTCGTCTGAACACGTGTGTGCACAAATGCACGCTGACAGAAATGTCACCAGATTTTGGATTGACTGGGAATTCTCAAGGCTCTCCCCAGCTGCTCTACCCTTCGCCATGAAAACATTTTATTCACATTTCTCAAGCTGTCCCCATCTGCTTGGGCGGGCATAGTGGAACTGGCAAGGCTGTCCCATATTACCCATCGTTGCAAGAGTTCCTGGTTCCACTTCCCACAGGCCTATCTGGCCTGGGAAGTTAGGGAGGAATGCTTGGTAGAGAGGCCTCAGAGGCCTACCAGTGTTAGGTCACCAGGGTCCAAGTGGCGGCTGGGGACTCTGACATGATACTTCCAGGCCCAAGAGCTGCTCTCAGGCTGCAGTTCAGAGGTGCCCAGGGGATCTTTGTTCACTGCAGTGATTCTGTTTCTTTATCTCCCTCTTCAACAGCCCCAGCAACCGAGCAGCCTCAAGCACAGCACTGAGAGGCGACATCTCACAGGGAGCTACAACGACACCGTGTATAGCAGTCTGCAATGACCCTTGGACCTCATTTGCCCCTCACCATGGCTGTAAGGGGACCCAGGTTTACAGACAAGGAAACTGAGCCATGGAAAGGTTAAGCAATTCAGTTCAAGTTCTCACAGCCAATATGTGAAGCCTGTTTTTAGTCACTTGCACCATTACCTCTAGTTTCATTCCTAGCTGCTTTCCCAGAGGACCTGTCCAGGGCTAAAGAGGCCCAAAGCATTTCCCTGAAGAACAAAAGCAGCCATTTTTTTTTTTTTCCATGAGCCCTTCTTCCCCAGGGATGCACAGTTCCTGTCCTCTCTCATGGCCCTCTTGAAGACCATCTGCTTTTGAAGGCATCCTCCTAAGAACTATGCAGTGAGCTCAGGGTCTCTGCTGCCAGCTGTTAGGGCAATAGGTCAGAGTTCATCAGACACAATTTCTTACTAGCACCTTAGCTGTGGGACGCATAGAGCATAAGTAGTTTAGATTCAGCCACTGCCTCAGCACGTTCGCAGACAGACCTGCAGGAGACAAGACAGTGTAGCAGCAGCTACCCAGACTGTGTTCCACAGCCAGCAAACTGGGTCCCAATCAGGGTACCGTCACTGACCAGCAGGGTGGCCTTGCCAAGCTACTTTATGGCCCCTGTCCTCAGTCTGCCGACATGTAGCACAGCAGTGGGTAAAAGGAGACACAGTAGAAGATGACAGAGGTAAGGAATGCCAGCCATGAATGAGTTGTGGCAGTGCCTTCCTATAATCCTACCCACTTGAGAAACTGAGGCAGGAGGATCACAAGTTTGAGACCTGCCTGAGCAACTCAGTGGGAATTAATCTCAAAAAGAGCAGGGGGGAAATCACCAAATAAAGCTGACACTCAAGGTAAAACACAGCTATTCTATATTAAAGTTTTCACCCAGGCCCACAAGACAGTCCCGTGGGTGGAGTAGTTGTGGTGCAAGCCTGGTGGTGACCTGAGCTTGCTTCCTGGAACCCTACTAAATGTGAATGGAGAGGAGCTGTCACAGAGCTGTCTTCTGACCCCACACATGCACAGGTGCAGTGGGCCCTGTATCAATACACACACATACAATAATAGTAAATAAACTTAAAGTATAACTTTCTTCAGCTGAGGGTAATAGAAATAGACCATCACGGCCTACTGTGCGCATCTGCCCACCTCTGGATTGAAAGCTCCTGAGGGTGGGAACTCCTCAGAGCCATCCGAGTCCATGGTTTCTAGCCCAGAACAAACGTTAACTCCTCGTGACTGAGATATGACTGACTGGTCAGGTATGAGTGTAGGAAAGAGAGCAGGAGGACTCTGAGCTCTTGAGACAAAGCAGTGCTAAGGGGAAAAAAGCAGGTGGCTTTCCCAGATACAGCAGGGTAACTGAGCTGGGCTTTAAAAGCTCAACAACAACAAAATGCCTAAGGGTCAGGGCCTGTATCCTCTAAAGAGCCTCATAATATGGGCCTGGTTGGATTGGCCTGTAACTGCAGCTACCCTAGAAGCTAAGGCAGAAGGATCCAGGTTGAAGGACTGTCTGAGCTACAGGACAAGTTCTAGTCCCTCCTTAGCAACTAATGAGAGCCTGTCAGAGAATAAAAAATAAAATACAAAGGCTCAGAGTATAGTTGAGGGTTGAAGTGTTTGCCTAGCATGTGGGAGGCTGATGGAATCAGTCCCAAACACCACAACAACCGAATAAACAAACAGATAAATAATTGGGCCTGGCCAGATGACACATCGGTTAAGAATGTAGACTTCTGCAGAGGACTTGAGTTCTGTTCTCAGCATGCACTCACACACACAGACACACACACACACACTAAAATACATAAGAAAAGGAACAGAGTCGGGCATGGTGATCCATGCCTTTAATCCCAGCACTCAGGAGGCTGTGGCAGGTGGATTTCTGAATTCAAGGTCAGCCTGGTCTACAGAGTGAGTTTCAGGATAGCCAGGGCTACACAGAGAAACCCTGTCTTGAAAAACAAAAGCAAATAAAAAATTTGTTAACTAAGGGCTGGAAGGTCTAGCTCAGTGCTAGAGTGCTTGTCCAGTGTGTACCAATCGTTGAGTTGATCTCTAGTACCAAGGGATATAAAAACAAAACAAAGGAAACAAGACAGGAACTGATAATGCTCCTCACTCAGTTGGCTCCACACAGGCATTTTACAAGTCATGCCTGGCACGGAGAAAGGGCAGTGGTAGTGATGCTCTCAGTGATGTGAGGAGCAGCTGTGATCTTCACCTGGCCCTCGCTTGATGGCTAAGAAAAGGATCAGAGAGGCAAAGTGACCTGACAGGGCTGCATAACCCAGAAGGGTTGCCATCATTACAGTCCGGGTCTCCTAGTTGCCAGTTTCTTGAGCACCACGAAATCTAAGCCTGGCAGGATCAACAGAACAAGAATTCAAGTCTCCTGTATGCCTCCCCCACAGAAACAGTCAGAAATAAATCTGCTCCCAGTACCTGGGCAGGAACCACCACTGTGCCCAGAAAAGCCAGTCTCTGTGCCTCTCTCCAGCATTTCCACACAGCAGCTGTCTCTTGTTTCTATCCATACATCAGAGAGTCTTTCTAGGTTGTGGGGGAAGGACACATGGGGCCCCAGCTCCAGGAAGACAGTCTACATAATAAAACAGCTGCAGATCTTCCTGAAAACATGCTAGTGATGCCGGCCTCTCTGGGCCAGCAGGAAGAAGGCTGAGCCAGGGAGCCAAGGGCAGTTCCAGGCCTGGCTCTGCCCTTTAACAACCACAGGCCCCACTGTCTTCAGGTTTCCTGCTCTGAGCGCACTACAGATGGGCCTGTTTCTGTGTCTCGTCAATGAGAATCAGTGGGATGGACACAGATGCACCTTTCACTGTGATGTGGCAGAGGCTGCTGATCAAACCTAAGGACAAATAGATGTCACAGCAAGTGGGAAAGGGCCAGCAGCCTGGAGGAACCTACAGTGAGGCCAGGAGTAGTCTCTGGGAGGCCTGGAGGGAGAGGCTGTTTTAGATGCAGAGAACTGTTCAAGAAGTAAGTGTGGCCGGGCGGTGGTGGCGCACGCCTTTAATCCCAGCACTTGGGAGGCAGAGGCAGGCGGATTTCTGAGTTCGAGGCCAGCCTGGTCTACAGAGTGAGTTCCAGGACAGCCAGAGCTATACAGAGAAACCCTGTCTCGAAAAACAAAACAAAACAAAACAAAAAAAAAAAAAAAAAAAAGTGTGTGTGTGTGTGTGTGTGTGTGTGTGTGTGTGTGTGTGTGTTCTGCTGTCCTGGGACCTCCAGTCAACAGAGTTCTCCCTAAAGCTACAGGCAGTGAGTTCCCCTGCAGTGAGGCAGGCTGAGGATGACTCACTGGGAAAAGGGAAGGACAAGGGACCAGGAGAGCAGTAAACACTGCTTGTTGACAAGAGGCAGAGGTGGCAGTGCAGGACTGCAGGTGAGGGCTTCAGCAGCTAGCAGGCTCAGAGAGCAGGGGTTGTGTGGATGGTCAGTAAGCTCCTGAGTCTCAGGGCTGCTAGGGGACCTTGTGGTACACACTGATTTCTTTCCATGGACAGCTGTGGTGGTTTTAAGCAGGCCCATGATAATTTAAACCTGTGTGTGCTATCTCCCAGTCAGTCTCTGCTGATACAGCAGCCCAGCCACAGCACTGAGTTTACTTGGAGACCTTCAAACCTTTCTGCTTCTTACTCTGCTTTTTTTTTTTTTTAATTTTCAAGTGTGAGACTAGAGTCCGGCACCTTCTAGCATGCTATGCAAACTCTCCACCACAGAGTTCCAGTTTTTCATGCATTAGTTTAAGTTTTAAAATTATGTAAAAGGGGCTGGAGAGATGGCTCAGCCATTAAGAAGACTTGCTGCCCTTGCAGAGGACTTGGGTTTTGTTTCCAGCACCCATGTCAGGTGGCTCATAATCACTCCTAACTCCAGCTCCAAGGATTCAATACCCTCTGCTGGCAGCTGCAGGCATTTGCATGCATGCAGTGTACACACATATACCACACTCGTTCATAGAGACATAAGAGAAATATTTTTTTTAAAAAAAACAACCAACCAGGCTTGCTGCTCTGCTCTGTCAGAGGATCCCAATTTGAGCGTCTAGGACTCTCATCAGGTGGCTCACAACCCCCTTTGATTGCAGCTGGGGGAAATCCCACACCTTCTGGCCTCCTCAGGTACTGCACTCATGTACACATAAATAAAACCAAAAGTTTTAAAACAAAACTCTGCACAGATAGTTAACTACTCCCCTGGAGCAGACACTAAGCACTCTTCTGTCTCCAGAATACTCATGCAGCAGTGTGGTTAGTATCCTCAGTTAGAGACCCAGAACAGGCCACTGTCAACATGGTTCACTTGCTGGGAGGCCCAACTACCCAAGCTCTATCCCTGGCTCCTACAAAGTGGGAGGTGAGATCCAACTCCCAAAAGCAGTCCTTTGACCCTACACATGCACCATGGCACTCGTGGCTCCCTCACGAAAAAAAAAAAAATGTAATTTTAAAATTTTTTTAAGGATCATAAAGAGACTGGGTGTGATGGTGCCTGCCTGTAATCCATTTGCAGGCATGAGTTTGAGGCCAGTCTGGGCATCATACCAAGCCTAGGATGCAAAGCAAGATCCTATAGCAAACAAACTAGAATATGGCCACTTCCCTGCCCCAAGGACACACAGCCAAGGCTACAGAGTGTTTGGGGTAACTGACGCTGGAGGACCCTAGTCCTCGTTCATACTCCGACCTATGGAGACACCTTACAGTAGTACAGCCATGCCTGGACCATAACAGAGCAATTCCTTACAGCAGCATTAGTGAAAAGTGAAGGGTGGTTGCTGGTGTTCTCACATCCTCTACCTAAAGTCCCACACAGGCCTGTCTGTGCCACTGGCAGTGTCACCAGACAGCCTGGGTGTCTGTTTCAATGCACCTTCACCCCATGGCACCACTGGCACTGGAAACATCTAAATGACACTCCTGGCAGTGGAGGCTCTTCTTGGCTCCCCAGCTTTCAACCTTGAGGTGAAAAGGAAGGAAAGCAGAATGCTGGAGCCTAACAAAACTTGGAAGTGATCTAGTGTCAAGTCACTGTGCCGTCCTCTAATTCCCGATGGCCCGCAGTGTGGCTGCCCAGCTGGGCTCTCGCTCCCACAGTCACTGCAGTGCCAGCCCGGCCTGTCTCGGGGCTGTAGTGGGAGTGACACATGCTGCTTTGGCCTTATATCTGAGGCATGGCAGGGGCTATGGAGAAACAATGCTCTCAAGTTTCGAAGCCCTTCAATGCTTGTTGCTAGAAATTTTAAGAGCCATGAAATGCTAGATTTTCTTTTCTTTCTGGTAGGATAAGCTATAGTCTGAAAATGTGACACAAGACAGAACGGAAGTTGATCATCCCAAATTCCTGTAGTTCTTAAGTACCCCTCTCAGCCTGAGGCCTGTCTAATTCAGAAGCATCACAATGAGTTCCAGGCACTGCGCCTGCCCCATAGCACTTGCACTTGTGCACATATGACAAGGTGGCATAGGAGTGGCAAAAAGGACACAGCACAACCCTACCATTCCCAGGAAACCCCCTGCAGAGAGTGAGTCACAATGCCTCACTGTCAGACAGGATGGGGGGGGGGGTTTGCAAGTAACCAGACTAGGGTGGTATTGGCTCATTCAGGAAGAGACAGGGCCTCAAGAATCCGTCTGCAAACAGGATTTGTTATGTGCCTGCCATGTATCGTCTGTGACTGGGAAGGAGTGCTAGCCATCTTACAACTTGAGCACTTTGGCGACCTCTCAGAAGGCCATAAAGATATCGGTGACAGCCACGTGGGGCAGGCTTGCATTTGACAAGCTGAAGCAAGCTGGGCCTGACCTGGGCTACAGAGCAAAATCCAAGGCTACTCGGGGCAACTCAAGAAGACACTAGTGAAACAAACAATAGAAAATGTCCTGAGGGCAAAGCAGGAAACATTTCCCGCCCTTATACAGGTCCTTGGGTTTAATCTCTAGGACTCTAAAAAGAGGGGGGAGGGAGAGAAGGAAGAGGAAGAGGAGGGAAAAGAAGAAGCAGGAGGAGGAGGCAGCGGTGAGAAAATGACTGAGCAGCAGAGCTGGTGTGGGGAGGCTCTAGAGGAAGGTGCTCAGACACACAGGAGGGCGTGGAGTGGCCAGGAGGCAGGAGCTGCAGCTCCTGACTGGCAACTCCCTCTCCTGCTTCTCCTACAGTAGCTCATGCCCTCTGTGGAATCATCCTGACTCCTCTGTGCGTTCCACCTTTCCACGCCCCACCTCCCATCAGTCAGGGGCAGCTGGCTCTTCCTTTTAGACCTGTGACTAACAAGTAACCCAAGCCACTGTGACTGCTGCGGGAGCAGGATGCTGCAGCAGGATCCTTCTGTCTCCTTCATCCACTGCACTCCTCCTATGCTAGCAAGAGAGCCCGCCTTCACAAGGGGAGACATGGCACACAGTCTACAGAGTCATTTCCAGGCCAGCCAGGACTACACAGTAAGACCATGTCTCAACAAATCAAACCAACCAAACAACAAAAGAATGACAGGCTTTTGAAAGGGAGAGACTCCTGCTGGGCAGTGGTGGTGCATACTTTTTTTTTTTTTTTTTTTTTTTTTTGGTTTTTTGAGACAAGGTTTCTCTGTGTAGCCTTGGCTGACCTGGAACTCACTCTGTAGACTAGGCTGGCCTCAAACTCAGAAATCCACCTGCCTCTGCCTCCCAAGTTCTGGGATTAAAGGCGTGCGCCACCACCGCCCGGCTAGGAAGGAAGACAGAGCAGGTGGATCTCAAAGTTCAACACCAGCCTGGTCAACACAGTGAGTTTCAGGACAGCCAGGGCTACACAGAGAAACCTTGTCAGGATTGGGGGGTGGGGGGTGGGGCAGAGACAAAACCTTCAGGACACTTTGCCCCACATTAAATCTGCGCGCACACACACACACACACACACACACACACACACACACCCCAGCTCTCCTGGCTGATTGCATCTCAGGGCCTTTGCCCTATTCCCTCTGTATCTGCATGAGGGATAACATTTTCTCTCCTTTCCTTCAGGTCCCCAAAGCCACCTCCTCTGGAAGGTCCTCCTCTCATCTTGAGCTCTCAACTATGTCTGTGGCACGTGTCACTTCCTGACAGTCTATGTGCTTACCAGCCCTTCCCTTCCCAGCATCAAGGCAGGCTCTTGTCTACTCTCGATTTCAAGTTCCTGGCACCTAGACTAGTGCATGGTGCACACTTCGTCTCCGACTGTTACTGATGTGTGAATGATTATCTCTCGCTTTATCACTGTTCCAGGTGATTCTCAAGATCACATGAGACTACGGATATGAATGCACTGTCAGGGTGGGTCACCTTGTCCCCAGGAAGCACTACAGAGACAGACATACAGCCCTGTACTGAGTCTGATCACACTGAATGGAAGCCTGATTTGTTTCCCTCTTGAGGCCACAAACGTTCCTTACCCCAGGTGAGGAGAGGAGGGACCATGTCCTTTTACCTTTGACTCTGCAGCACCAAGCTCAGTGATGGTAAGGACCCAGCTTGGCTGCTGAGCCTGTCTGGTCACATAAGGACCAGACTCCTATCTGTCCTAGCAAGTGGCCCCATGTACTGAACTCTAGCTGAACTGACCAGTGAGAGTAGAGACACCTGATAGGCAGAATGGAGAGGAGCAGTGTGCTGGTACAGGTAGAATGTCTCTGTTGGGATCATAGACTGCACAGGCTAGAGAGGACGTTGTTAGATGATCATCAAGCACCACTTCCTCTGGTTCTCACAAGAAGCCTAGGCAGATGAAGAAAATGAACCAGGCATGTTGACTCCCTGTCCAGTGCTCACCCGGGGATTGATGATCTAACATCATTTTGTGAGCACAGTCTCGATCAATCCACAGAGGTAAGACAGCCTGTAGGGATCCAACTACCCAGGCTTAGCACCTTGGAATCTCAGAGAGATGTCTGGCTACGTGGTCATGAAGTCTAGTCTCCAGGGCAACCAGCAATGGCCCCTGCATTATACCAGAGCAGAGCAAGGAGACCCTATCCTGCCAATCAAATCCTTGAGAGACTAGAAGGCTACATTCAGAGGGAGAGAGGGCCAGAGCCAGACCCACACGGGTGAGCAGAAACCTGGGTTGCAGTTCCTGCATTATCTACACACTGGACGGCTCTTAGCAAACCCTTGCCTTTCTAAGCCTCTGTTCTTCCTCTTCTGCTGGTATAAGAATGTCTGTGGCTCAGGGAAGCTGGAAGAAGAACATGACCTGCACATTGACAAATGTTCTACTTTCAGGGGTAGAAACCAGGATTCAAAATGAAGCCAGGAAGCCAACAGGCTTGAGTGTTCTGAAACATAAGGGAGACTGATGTCCACTCTGAACAGTTGACCTTCTCTGCAGCCATGACTCTTCCTAGCTCTGACTTGGGCTCAACAGAAGGACAACATGGGTACAGAAGCAGAGGGGCCGGCCTCCGGCTGTAACAGGGGTCAAGTATTGCCTGGCACCTCTGAAAACTAAGGCCAGCTCCATGGCCAGGCCCTAAGAGAGGCAAGGACTCAAGGGTCAGTAAAGCAGCTTTACCCCAGGAGCAGCTCTCTAGAGCAGGGCAGTCAGCACTCTGGGGCCTGGAGACCAGACCCATGAACACGGTACAGGGGCTGATGAAGTTGGCTCAGTAGGGAGAAATCATGAGGACAAACAGTGAGACAGTCAGACTTTCAACGCCAACTCACTGATATATCAGGGAGGCTCCATGGCTAAGAGGATGCTCTCCCGCCACTGACTAGCCACATCTGTATGCCAGGTACCTAACCTCTCACTCAGCACCTCATCTGGGAAGTGGACTCACAGCCATCTCCATCTGGAAGGGCTGTTCTAAGCAGCCAAAGAGCTCAAAATAGTCAGCTAAGGGCGCCATCCTATCTCTGCACACCTCACCTCTAACCCAAAATAGACTGCCAGCATCAGGATATAGCTACAGAGAAGAAGCCAGAGGCCAGGAGACCTGGGCCCCACTCACAGGCGGCACAACAGTTCCTGCTAGTTTTTCAGGCTAAGCCTGCCGGCAAGAGCCACAGAGGGCATGGAGGGAAGTTACAGGAAGCACAAACCTTCGAGAAGCCCCAAGGAACAAGCTCCTTGTAACCTGTAAAATCACAAAACGACCTTATGGGGACCAAACCTATAGGTCACAAGAGTTGTAGATGTGCTACGCTTCAAAGAAGCTCTACTCTCCTGGACAGACGTAGGATGCCTGGGCCCTGGGGAGCAGAGTCCTGCAGGGGGTGTGGTGGGAGCATGTACCACAGGCCATGTTCTGAAACCTTCCACACACTAAGCTCCAGAATGGTGGCAGACAGGGTGAGAAGCATGCTTGAGGACCTTTCCCTGTCCCTACCCCCATCCCCACCCCCAGGGACAATGGGGGAAGTTTGTCACTCAGGCCTCTAGGGGCAATAATCAGATTGAGCGGATAGGAGGCTTGAGCATGACCAGAGAAGCCTGCACTATAGAGGGCACTGCAGAGAAATGAAGAAACAGCAGGCTTTGGTCCCAAGGCCAGAAGTGTCCAGGACCTGAGATCTTCCTTAGAGGAGAGAAGCAGAAAGATGCTACAGGAAATGAGGAAGAGGCAGCCAATCTAACCGCTGTTTAAATAATACAAATTAAGCCCAAAAGGGGCAGAGGCTACA